>NC_136234.1:4800000-6034905 GCF_963402885.1 Antedon bifida
ATGTAAATATTTTTATAAATCCAAAATTCAGGGGAAACCATTATTAAAGGTATACCTTCACGATCGATGCATTTGCACATGATTTAGACATTTTTGTAAAATATATAACATTTTCTACATTAGCTGGCGATAGTAACTACATTAGCTGGCGATAGTAACTACATAAGCTGGGAGGCAATTTTCATTACTACATAAGCTGTTGACCGTTTCTACATTAGCTGGTGTTGATTTATATTTACTACATTAGCTGTGGATTGTTCTACATTAACGGTTGTTTCAACATTAGCTGGCGTTTTCTACATTAGTAGTTGTAACTGTGATTGGTCAAATCACTTATGTTGCGTTACGTCCTTGTGTAGAGTGTAATAGCTATTAAGGGGGACTTTGTTGGTTCCCAAAGGCATCCCCTTAATAGAGGTTATACTGTATATTGTTTGAACCATAGAGATATAATATCTCTATGGTTGAACAAAGAAATTAAAAACAGACATTGATGTACCATGAACAGTGTTATTGAATAATTCACCTGTCAATTTGATTGATATTTGATAGATTATACAGCAATGAATTACATTATTAATATATTACACATTTACAACATCAATAATTTTTATTTTCCCGCCGCTCTACAAACCAACCATTTGACTTAATCTCCCTATATTCTTTGTACATTATTTACAAGGCCCAGCCTCAAATTGCTTTGTACACTTTCGCTGTTTTAAAACAGTTTCCAAAAAAACTGTTACATTAGTACCAATGTACTGATATTGTTTGATATATTATTTGGCACAAAATGTACAACGGTACATAAGACAATCTGATAAACTGTTTTAAACGTTGTGTTAGGACTAACATACAGACTGACCGTGATATGATAGTGTACATAAAAGAAGTTATTATATTTGCTATATATGTGGGGATATTTTACATGTTTTGCAAGGTGAACCTTTATTGGTCAATGCGTGGACAGAAAATCAATTTAGTGTGCTTATCAAAATACAGTTGGCTTATCCTAATCTACTTCTTAGTCAGTCAGTCTGAACCTAGCCTTAGACCTTAACAACTGGATATAAACAATTATTTTGTAATAACTTTATACGATCGTTTTTCCTTCTAAACACTTTACAAAATTCTTACTTTATTACCCTACTCTTCATAACTCAAAACTTAGTGCACACACTTAAGAATTTACAACTGGAAATTGGGCAGTCAAATATAGATATAACCTGGCAACACTGGGATTATTTTACATTTTAATTTCATCTTAATAAAACAGTGGTAATTTGTACCAATCACACTTAATCAACGGATCAATACATTCTTTCAACAATATAATCTACTATTATTATATTCTTTGCCTACTCCAATGTGTTAAATGCACATAATTATTTTAAAGAACTTATATAATCATATTTTCCTTGATTTTGATTTTCGAATATTAACAATAAACTTATTAAAAAAAAAAAACTTACCTAATCTTTTTATAATTTTTTTAATTTAAATAATAGTTCAAGATAAATTTTATAGAATCGAAATTTAATTATATTGGTACGCTATATTAACAGAAAATAAACCATTTTTTGCTCTGTCCGATTTGTTTTATTCCTGTTCTATACAGAGCTTTTTTCTTTAAAAAATGTTATACAGAGTTGTACATTTTTATATCTAGTGTCTTCTGACATTAAATTTGTTAACCTCCAAATAAAAGGAATGTCACTTTTTGTACAGTAGTTCACATTTTAAGTATCTTTCATTTGCAAATTTAGTCTCATTTTTCTCTCTTACTAAAATAATTTTCATATCATTCTCGAATAACATAGACAAGCAACTCTTAGCACTAATGCATCGGCAGTCTCACTATAATTGCTGCAGTAATTCTACTGCCTAAACTGCAGTAATGCTAATGCAGTAACTTTACAATTTTCCTAACCCCTTAATTTTACTTTACAATCACCTTTCTTAACCCTCCCTCAAATTTTCGGCAATAAAACCAATTTCAGCAAAGTAAATAACAGGGGCTAGTAAGCTGAAAGTGGGTTAAAAAAATATAGTTATAATAACCTCAGCGCTAAATACGATAGTATTATAAACTCTTTGGTTTTAAATCATGTTGCACTAAAATGACCATGCACGTTAACACCGTACCACATCTCTCAATTGTATCAATTATAAACCGAAACATTTACACCAAAATAGTCCCTCTCCTTTAAAACATTTATGAGCCAATCATATTTCAATTATTCACAAACCTTCTTGACAGATATACTACTGATAAATTTGGCACACCTACTGAATACAATAACCTATAGAAAGTAAATCACACTTTAAAGTCAACCTTTTAACCGACAAAGTAATGCCTATATAAGGGAATGGTGACATCTTACCCAACAGCTATATATGGGCATGACAACACATTATAATAATATTCGTACATCATTACCATATATCAGCATTATATTATACCATATATGATACATCATTACCTTATATAGGCATAAGATAATATAGAAACATCATGATCATATATGGGTACCACATGTCTATATATGGACACGTTGTAAACTTGAGTACTTCAAGACTATATATGGACACATCATGACCATATATGGGTACCTCATGTCTATATATGGACACGTTGTAAACTTGAGTACTTCATGACTATATATGGACACATCATGACCATATATGGGTGCCTACAAACATAAAACATCTTTATCAGTCCAGACTAGAGCAAATATAGAACACCCCTTCTGTGGTTTTTATATGGGCTTATACATTACTGTTGTAACATATTTCTTGCGGTACCGATGAGTCGCACTTAAAACCATCACACCATCCTACATGGCAAAGAATTAAATCATAAGTAAGAGAAATTATCTTTAAAAAAAAATATCTATAATATAAATGAGATCCCCAATGGAAAACCATATTATTATTATTATGGTCATAGAATCTATGTTATTCCCTATGACCATTTACACACAACGTCGAGTGTATGGCGGTTTCCGCTCAGAATTGATACATATTCTATGTGGGACAAGCTACGCGGTATTCTGCTTACCGTTACAGCTCGTCTGTGTAAATTGGCCGTTAGGATTACCAGAACTCCTCAGGACCCAACAAAATGGGAGGAGTTCTACTGTACTCTCCAAAGAGTCATTTGAGGTCATACTGAGGTCATACTAACCTTAATTGACAGAGCATATAAATGGTTCAACATCACATGATTTGGTTCAGGAAGCAACGAAGGATCGTACTATAAAAATAAAATATTTTAATAGCATACAGACTCAATGTAGTGTTTTATAGGAAGCTAAAGTTCTGTCTACTATCAAAATGTGACAAATGTGGTGTGCCCATAATTATATGGACATGATGATGTCATATCACTACCATATTTGGGCACATCACACTTTTTTGTCAAACTAGTGTGATGGTGTATACATAGCTTAACAGTTGAGGAAAGAGAGATTGGGAGTTTTTTACAATTTCACATGAGGACACAGACGAGAGAACTTTCCATTTTACAACCAATGATTCCTTATCTACGGTTCTCATCGCGCTGGTTGGTGATGCACCCCTCTCCTTCCCACCCACCAGCCCAAGGCGTGATTGCCGACTGGCACTCCTGGCATGATGGTGAGAAACCATGCTTGCCAAGGTGTTGCAATCGAATCATCTTAACAATCAATTACCAAATCTGTATTTGAACTGTTTCACTAACCTGTAGACCTGTGTCTTTATTCAACATCACCTGCAGGAGATGCGGTGGAAGAATTGGAGGACCTCCAGACTTCTCAGGTGAAATCCTTTTAGGTATTTCTTGACTATAGTCACCTGGTGGTGAACTACTCTCTCCTACAAACAAATTGAATTTTAAAATCAGTTAATTTTGCAGTTGGCTGTTTGTTGTTATGGTTACTCATTCTATTGTCTTTAAAACAGTCATAAAGCTCTGTCTACACTATCAAACTTTGACAGAAAATGTGTCCTGTTGTTAGATGTAATTTACCCTAGCAATTTATGTTGAAATCCAAGAGCATACCTTTTGTTACATTCTGATGCGCAGTACTGCTACTGTTTATAGAGTCAATGGCTAACGCCTCTAAAACTTCAAAGTCAGACTTCATCACATTTATTGTGTTGTTTACACTGCCTACGTTGTTATCCACTGTTGGCTAAAAAAGAGAAAAAACACGCAGAACTTCTGGTTATTACAGTACATCTTTCGTCAGTTATTGGGCGTGGCCTAAAAAATGATTCTTGAAGGGATATTTGATATAATACTGTAAAAATAAAGTAATGCTACAGAGAAGGGCCTAGAACCTAGGCAACCAGTCACTAATACTATAGACTGGTTACAGTTGAACAATGAATTAGAAAATGTTATTGACATTACCAAACTTACAGCTAAAACAGTAGAGAACCCTGTGTCTGAGATGTACACACTAGTTATCAAAATTGCAATACAATAAACATACCAATACATATATTAATATTGATATAATTATAATTGATATACAGTAAAATTATCACTATTGCTGGTACAAAAACAAGGTGAAAACTAATCTACTTCATATCTATAAACATTATTGCCATGGCAAATTGATAACGGTATTTTTTTTGGTGCCAGCCATCTTGTCATCAAGTTATTGGTTCAAATCTGTTAGCAAACAACTGGTGGTAAGTGATTTAATTGGTCAGTCAATGGTATATTGTTAGTTCCCATCACATTTCAGATAGGAACGAATGTGCTGGTATAAAGCCAATAGAAAAAAAATCATCAAAAACCAGACAGACTAAAATCTAAATGTTGGTACAGAGCCAAAATACTGACATTTTACTGTTACAAAACCCTAGGTGGTAGGAATACAGTACATTAGTATGATCATGGGTTACATTTCAAGCTTAGCTAGGCAGCAATCACATTTGAATCTTATTTTCAATTGGCACTTGGCCCACAACATGATACTACTAAGCATATAAACTGCCCTATAGGGGCCGCCTGCTAACATATCACATACCTATTCTAGTTTACTAAAGCTGTCTACCACACTATCTGATGATAGCAATACCATCTTAAAAGCAATACACATCAGAAAACATTATATCTGTTACACAATATTTTTGGTAATTTGATATTCTTGTATTCATTTTATATTTTGGTTCAGTGAAAAACCTTTCATTTCAGTGGTCATACATAGTCACAAATCGTATACTGACTAAAATCACATTTGCATTGTCACCCAACTATTTCTAATTCAGAAATCGCTGTAGTCCGAGGCCAAATCAAATGGTTAATTTAGTCCGTAAAGTATATGAGTATGCTTAGACACTATAATTAAACGGCTCTAATTACGCATTTTAAACATGCCTCCCCAAAGCTCCCCCTTCAAATTAGAAAGAACGAGTTTAAATAACTTTAGTTTCTAATTACATAAATGTAAGAAATATTGATAGCTTTTGAAAATGGTAAATGTAATAGGAGAAAAATTATATCTGTAGGGTCACTCTTTAATGAATGGTGCCACTAACCATTAACAGTAATAATTGGATGAAGTTAAACACTAATGCGTTGAGTTATTTAAATTACAATATAGTTTTAATTAACCAATTTTATAATTTGAAATGTTATTCACTTTCAAATTGCACCAGATTCAATGGACTGTATCTTCACAAATTCTGTAATACATTGTCACATATGACCATTCATTATTTTGTATTAAAAAATTTGTAATCATATGCATCCAACAGCGAGCACAAACTCACCAATTACAAGATGGATAAACTATTTTATCATTTATCATGCTTATAAACCAAGTATAAGTATGGAGTTGAGAGAGTGGTGAGTTACAACTCTGGCACTAGGTCAGGATTGAACCCCAGACCTTGGGATAGGAAGGCAAGCACGTTAACCACCAAGCTACAGCTCCACTACATTTATGTTAGTGTATTACCTGCTTAGGATCGTGAGTCCATTGACCGTCCACATTGAACTTGTACTCATGCTTGCCTTCTGGAAGCTCCACTATTGTCACAAACTCACCAGTGCTGTAAAAAACAAAAATATTAATGCAGTGACCAAATTTATTTTAGTTGCACTGCATTTGAAAAATCAAATGTATTCTGCAGAATTTCAAGTCATTAAAAGCTCTGTCTACACTATCAAACTTTATTTGATGTGCCCATATATGGACATGATGATGTCATATCACTACCATATTTGAGCATCATTACCATATTTGAGCATATCACTACCATATTTGGGCACATCACTACCATATTTAGGCACATCACACTTTTTTTTGGTCAAACTAGTTTGATAGTGTGGACATAGCTTAAAAAGGAAAATCAAATTATTAAAAACAGATCAATGAGTAATGCCCCTCACACCTGGTCATTGACCTGGTATTTCAACAACAAGGTCAAGTTCAATGATTGGTCAACAATAAATGCTTTGATAAGCTGGAGTAGGCCCCTGGATGTAACCTTCACTACATGACCACAAAACAGGGTTTCCTCAGGAAAAACGAAAATTGAAAGCAATGCTTGTTTGGGCTTAGGCTTGTCTATAGATTAGATAACAATGATCTAATGCTTCCTTTAAAGGCAACCAATATGATACTGTAATCATCATATTTTGGTAAATGCTGACCTGGCAACTTTCATTTAATATTTTGCAAATTGAAAAAACTATAAATTATCATGAAGGGTTTAATCTTGTAAAAATCATTGACTTTAAAAAAAAAAAGGTTTTTTACATTTTATTTCATACGCATCCAACAGCGAGTAACTCACCAATTTTGGATGGATAAACTATTTAATAACTTATCATGCTTATAAACTAAGGGCCTGTTCAGACCTACAGAGTTATGCTTTCGTATTGTACGCGTTGTACAACTCCATAGGTCTGAACCAGGAAAAAATTAGTGGAAGCCACCTCGTACGACACTGATCTTTCGTTCGTTACAACAGCTCAAAGTACAGGAATAGTGAATGACGCTTACGATACGAAAGTCATGCATCAACGATTTTGACTTCTAACCAATCAAATTTACTCTTGCATACCAGATGTTCACCCAAATTGTTGACACTTCAGTTTGAAACGAAAGTGTTAGGTAGGGAAGTCTAAACATTTTTCTGTTACGACGCTAATTATAATATGACATTGCGTGCGATACGAAAGCATAACTCCATGGATTTGAACATACCCATAGTCTCATTTGAGGCTTAGAGAGTGATGTTAAAAGAATTAATAAAAGAAATGCGAGTGACAACTCTGGCACTAGGTCAGGATTGAACCCTGGATTGGGATTGCAAAGGCAAGCATGTTAACCACCAAGCTACAGCTCCACTACTTTTAGCAATTGTACTAGATAGATACTGTAGTAGAAATTAGAAAATACAATACTGTATACAAAATATATTTAAGCATACTAAATAATGTTCACTCGCAGCACTCATGTGTTGGGAAGATATAGAATCATGTATCAATTGATTTTTGATTTGATTTATTTGCATCTTATTAAAAACGTACAAAATTTATGATTAATTTAAAAGACTAAAAAAGAGATTCAGGATTAAATATGTGCAGATGGTTGTTTTCTTAGAGCATAACAATAACAATCAATACCCATTAAGAAACATATTAATTATAAAATATCATCATATCATTATCACAAATTTAAATCAACAGGATATGTCTAGCAAACATGAACCTAGCTATTGTTATACTAATTAAGGATTTTAAAAAACCTTGGTACTGTAAGTGCAACAGCTCGATATTAACGCCGAAGGCAGCCTTTTAGGATCAGAAGTAAGTGTTAATAACAAACACAAGACCTTGTGCAGATTTCTACAGCGTATTAATCTATCTCATAATAACAATACATCGAGAAAATCTATACGGCAAGTTTATTTTTCTACAGAAGTATTATTGAATATAGATTTGTGAAATGTGATCATGTTCACGTCAGTACACATGCGAACTAGGAATCAAATTCCGTCAAATGTAATTAAAACACACATGTACTTTTGTTGTGGTGGGTGGATAGTTGCATTCATTTATCATTATCAGGCCTTAACAGTGTAGGTGTGCTACAAATTTTTTACACAAGGTTGTGTTGATAAGCCATGGGTAGGTTAGTGACCTCACCACGGTACGCTTTAACGAACTTCATTAGCTATGATTAATTGTTGATCAATAATTCTTAAATAGGCAAACACACTGTACACAAACAACATCAAATTAGCCTGTCTACACTATCAAACTAGTTTGACAAAAAAGTGTGATGTGCCCAAATATGGTAGTGATGATGTCATCGTGTCCATATGGGCATATCACTCTTTTTATCACATAAAGTTTGATAGTGCAGACAGAGCTTTACGCCTACACTATCAAACTAGTTTGATAAAAACAGTTTGATGTGCCCAAATAAGTTAGTGATATGCGCAAACAAACATCATCATGTCCATATACTGTATGGGCACAAGTTTGATAGTGTAGACAGAGCTTATACACAATTAGAATATTATTTTTATTATTTTATTATTATTCCCAATATCTTCCATAAGAAAAATGATTACAAAATATTTACAAAAAAACATTTAATTAGAATCTAATGGCTATGAGAATTAATAATTAAAACAGAAATATATATAATAATGTTGTGACTGCTGAAGATACTATATTGATTATATGGTAGTATTATTTATACTAACAAACAGTCTAAAACCAACTTAATAATTGAATCAATGGCAAATAAGTCAAACAATATATACAATGGGAATAATGTATCTCGTAACCTATTCATTTCGAAGAATAGCAGCTTTAGGCAATACGTGAAGATGCTATGTTTGATTTTCTTTTATTATTCATAAAACACAATTGTAACTTGGAAAAAAATGTTTGTATAAAATAAAATGTAAACCAGGAATGAAACCATCTTGTATTTAATTAATAATATTGGGACATCAGTGCTATTGTGGTTTTATATTAAATTTGCTATTTTAGTTAGAGTATAATAATAGATATAAAATGCAAACTATTAGGGTACACACATACATACAGCACACAAGTCAGATGGAGAAACTTATGTTCCAATTGTCCGGTCCATTTTAAAATTTCTATTTTTTTTATTTTTTTCTTTTACTCATCATCATCTTTACAGTCATAACCATTGTCTAGAGAGATGTTTTTCTTAGCTTTTGAGGACAGGATGCTCTTGAGCACTCTTGAGTGGTATGTGCGCTATATAAATCTATATTATTATTTTCTCAATACTGTACCTTTAGCAGCCAGTGCAAAAGATATAACTACCATATTCATACTATAGGGACACCATGAAATTATATGCCTTTTATCATTTCTTACTGTCATAGTGAGTGAGTGGCAAAGCGGTTAAGACAGTGGAACCGTAATTACGTAGCCGTAACATCGGCAAGGGTTCAAGGCTCACTTGCTCCATGGTTCTAGTGGTAGAACGAGTCTTCTCGGATAAGGACTATAAACTGTAGGTCCAATGTACACATCTAGCTCATGTGCACTTTAAAGAACCTAGTACATCTTTCCAGGCGAGTAGGGGGTTACCCCGATGTACTAGTACATCACAGCCACTGACCATAACTAGGCCCTCTGGGAGACCAGTTTTTTAGTGAAGAGGTCGCCCAAGTATAAATAAAATATTTCAAATACCTTTTAGACATTGGAATCTTTGTCTTCCATTGGTTGAAGCTCCCTGATAGGAACACATTTTTGCCTCCTCCATTCCAATGGAACACAGTGGGTAAGGCTTTTAGGTTGAGAACAGGCTGTTCAACAATAGTACTAGCTCTGGGTCTTGTGAACTCTGACCTATGAATATCCTTTAAAACAAACAAGACATTTTGGTGAAAATACAAGATGTGAAATATACACAAATTGAAATGAAGATGGCCTACTGTACCATAAGTTATAAAGCTCTGTCTACATTATCAAACTACACTGAGTAGCCTACTATATAAACATGATGATGTACAGTAATATTAATCACTACCATATTTGGGCACATCAAACTAGTTTTTTAGTGTAGACAGAGCTTAAACCAATGTTGGTTTGAGGGCTGAGTAAAATCAGCTCACGCTGGCTGGGTCGCCCTCTTGAAGTAATGATGAAATAAATAGTTAAATTAAAAGCAATTAAAATAGAATAAAACACAACATATATTTTTAGCGGATTCTAGATACTCTACCATCATAGGCAAATTCTGTAATACACTATTCATATGACACTGTATGTATTACAAATATTGATATAAAGCAGATAAAAAACTACAGAATTCGGTAATATTTTTTTTCAGTTTTAAGTATGTATTTGTGTGGGTTTAGTTGGTTACCCATCCACAAGTTCTTTTGGCATTATTTTAACTGTTTAAAGCTCTGTCTACACTATCAAACTAATTTGACAAAAAAAAAGTGTGATGTGAACAAATATGGTAGTGATATACCAAAATATGGTAGTGATATGACATCATCATGTCCATATATGGGCACATCACATTTTTTGTCACATAGTGTAGACAGGGCTTTAAAATGTTTGTTAATCATTTCATTGTATAATATAACATAGATCCTTACAGATTACACAGCATAATTATGAAATATTCAAGCTAAAAATACACCCACATTTTATACTCCATTGGTTATGATTGATTATAAATAACGCAATAAAGTCCTTGAAAATTGTTTTTAAGTAAAACATAATGTTGCCTATTATTATTGAATCACATCCCGAAGGGATCTGGACACTAATGTTGGATTCGTGCCAAGAACACAACAATAGAATCAGTGTTGATGATCCTCACCCACTTCCCTTGGAATAGCTGAGTGGTAGACAGACTCTAAAAATACTCAGCGCAACTAAACTATAAAATATGATCTACTAAAACGAGAATCTGAAAACAAAGCGTTGGCAGATATGCTGTCAAGCTGCAGAAGAACAAAACATAATATATCTTTTTCTTAACAGAAGAAAGAAAAGAAGAAAACAGGATCTGATATTTTCATAAACTGAATTTCTAAGCGCATCCCTGATAATTGGTGTTCACCTTCTGGTCATCTGCCAAGGTCACAACAATGTACTCAGAAAAATATAGGACTAGCATAGGGGGGTCTATTAAAATGTGCATAGGGAGAAGGTTAAATTGTTTAGAACACTCTAGGCTATTTTAATAGTGCATTTAATTACTTAAATGGACATTATTAGAAAGCAGAAGCAAAGTAATTAACATTTTTTCAAGGCATATTTTTTTTTTTTTTCAATTCAAATCTGCAATCTACTGTAAATGAAAGCTATTATTGTGTTTTTACATTCATTTAGAAAGATACTGTACCAAACTAACACTTCAGTGTATTATGCTATTATGCTGATGACAATGAGAATAGAAATGTCATTTTATTCACCCCACCCTAAAAACAATCGTTACCTTAAAACTTGCTTGCGATAAGTCATTATCATCTAACGACAACTGCTGGAAAAGTTTACGATGCTGATGATTGCGCGGATTAAAATCAAATGACGGTGTCTCCTTGCTCGGTGACATAGGCAAACCATCTTTACCCTTCTCTTTACCACCGGTGTTGCCCATAGTGTGTTTTCATACAAGACCGCACTTCTTTCGAATACTTTTGAATGTACCGAGTCGCTTTAAAGATTGAGAGTGAATACGACGAAGCATCTGTTTTGAAAACTGAGTCACGAACTGAGGCAATAGGAACTGCAGGGATCTAGAAAACACTGATAAAAAGACAACATTTGTTATAAATATAAAACTATTATTAGTTTTATACTATTATGTGCAGTAGTCTCAAATGGACCATTTTATATCCGCTCAGTATGAGCAGTAATTTGCCCTGTTTTATAGGATAATGCAAAATGATTTTACTGCAGTACAGTTGTGCATCACCACACTAGGGCCTAGATGGAACTTTTTGTCCCGATTGACCTTGTAAATATGGCGCCCTCTGGAGTTATCGAAGTCGCTTATTGAACACATACAGTGAAAATGTGTTCTGTAGTTAGAAACTGAGCTGTAGAATAATGATATACTGTATAAAACAGTCAGATACGGAAACAAAGACATTTTGGAAGAAAACAGTTCATGCGTTCTTGACGCCAAGTCTTTGACCCACCTCTACACAATCAAACAACATGTAGGTGATAATTGTCGATGATAATATTAAGAGATGTATTGATTTGCAAGTACTTTTTGCAATGTTCTTAAATTGTGCATGCATCGCTGCAGATACCAATACTGCTGACCTAAAAACATACAACCCATGCAAGGCCTGCTTTATGATGTTGTTGTTGTTTCAATGTGCTATAGATGAAATGTTCAATCTACTGTACATCTGTTGCTGGCTGGGTATTGATGTCATTTTCCAAATAACAGTTCAATAAACCGTCTGATTAGACAATCTTTTCTGTTTAGCCTTCTGTTAAATGATTTTACTACTGTGTATACAAGGTGTTCTATGCTTGGCATAATGCCAAATTTACCCCTTTCAGTTTGATATATTTTGATGGTACCATAGTTACCATGGTGTTACTATAAATAAACCCAACCTCTCAAGTACATAAAAATGTAAGTGAATGTAATGAACATTAAGCCTGTTTTACACTAGGCGAATTTGTTTACACGAATACAAACATGTCACCTTTATGCGTATTCACGTTTGCCATCTTCCACACAAAGATTTATGATTATGAAATCGGAAGAATTTAAACACTCTCATGGTAGACTTTTTGTTGTATTCGATTAGGAACTTTCGTAGTCAACATAAAAATTTGTTGAGGACTTTTTGTATTCAAATGATAAATTATAAATGGATTGTGCTCAAGAGAAAATCATTTGAATACAAAACGTTAACAACGCAAGCTTTTTTGTTAAGAACAATCCCGCCACTGAAAATACTACGTTATAAGTACTCAACGGAAAAACTATACTCAATGGTAAATTCTCAATTGAATACTTTTGGTAGTGTCAATGCATACTACTGTATTATAAAAATTAAATATTTTCAAGGAAAACAAATTGAATAAAATCACAATTTTTCGAATTTTCAGAATTTTTAAGAATGTAGTAATTGATTTTTTACTTTATGATGAAAATGACATTGAAGCTGAAAGGCAATTAATTACAAAACATGTTTGCAATCTCATAAATGCAATGTTTGGTAGATTACATAATTTTCAAGTTCTCTATCGAAAAAAAACAGATGCGTAAGTACATCTAGAAGTGATATGTTAAATGATTATGATGACTAATTGTAAGTAATAAGAACTCAATTTCTTATTTAGTATCTTTATTTAAAATAAAGTAAATACCGTAATAGAGTAATATATGTTTTTTTTTCATATGCATCCAACAGCAAGCAACTCGCCAATATCGCCAGAATAAAAAGCTTCCAACAATGGAGAGAAATAAAAATAAATGACAATGACAATTTAAGTAAATTCCAAGTAACCCTAACTTGAGAAAATATAGCATTAAGTCCAAAGAATTAATACCTTGTTTTTTAAATGAAAATTGCAATCATGTAATTAGTAAAAAAGAAAATTTGCATTTTATTTGCAATTAAGAGCATCCATCATGTGATTGATTGACTACTTTATTCAAAATTCTCATTAGCAATACAATACCTTAAAAAAGTGAGAGTGCATCAATATAGTATAACAATATTAAAATAAATAAAATAATTTAATAATAATAATTTAAATTTCTATGTATATTTTACATGCAAATGATAATAAATGGAAGTAATTTTCCACTGATGAATGAAATAGTAATAATTATAATGAAAATGAAAGTATTATTACATACATTACATTTATTAAATTAAAAAAGGATAGGACTACCCTGTACTTTATTTATAGCACATTCAACACAAATAAATCAATAATGTCACTATAATATCATAACATACAAATAAGCCTGCATTTCGGCCATATAGTGTTGCCATGACCCTTACCTTAATCTACAGTACAATAGCCATATAGACTCAGTCCATAGATAGAGAATGTTCTTTTTGCTCAGTCATAATATAAACAGGCTGGATGGAATGGAGGGCTACTTTTTTACACTCATAAAAATAACATTCAAAATACAAACTGGCCTTTCGTATTTCTTAATTAAATTTGATTGCCTTTTTGACAGCTAACAATGCACTAAACATCAAAGCATAATAAAACATACATTTTAGACAAATTAATGATATGGTGCATGTTCTAAAGACAGTTCTGTTCAATATAAATAGAATCAAGTGTTTACAAAAAATACCGACTTCATGATGTATGCAGCAGCAGATGGCGATGACCAGCCGTTGGTGGCCGCCAAACCCAGCCTCAATTTATCCAGATCGCAAAATGATAACCAAAAAAGAATGTAATGTTTATCCGAAATTTTATAACCGATTGGAGCATATTCCCATATAAAAAATACATCAGTAATTTACCTTTCGATCCCTTTTCAAATATTTCTCCCAAATTGTAAAGACAAGTGAACAATCTCGAATAAAAAAGTTTGTTTACATTTACCTACCCTCGTGGCTTCTTTCCGAGCATACTGATGAAAACAAATATGGCGTCGATAAAATTACCTGGGTCAGGACTAGTTGATTTATGTAAACAAAGGAAAAAAGAGTTTAAATCCTGAAATTCAATTTACGCCAACGTTAAAACAAATTTGCAAACATATTTAAAATACATTAATAACATATTTACTACGTTTTATAAATATCAATAATATGTAAATGCAATTTTTGAGTTATATTGACTATGGCTCTAAATAAACACCCCCGTTTTCTAAATACTATCGTCTACTTCCTGAGAATCTTGGGTACAAATAACTAGGTCAGTGGCCTGTGAATGTTCCAGGTCAACAAAAGCACATGGTTCGATGAATTTCTGCATTGGTGGCTCACTACTAGTACAAAGGCATGATATTAATGGCTGGGCCATGGACTACGTGCAAAACGTCATGAATTGTTTTTTTTTAAGCCAGATTATTCTAGTCTGAACGTGATAATTATGATAAAAGGTGGATTATTATAATGCATCTTGCCCTTTTTTTCTTGTGTTATCTGTTTAAAAAGAAATCCCTATCAAAATCTTGCAGAGACATAATAATTATTCCATTGAACATTTATTATATTTCTCTATATGTATAGATAGGCTGTTGCTGGCACATGCATTTATTAGTTCTACATGCACTTCATAGGAATGGAAGCTTTCAAATAGTTTAGTACACAAATACTGTATAAATGATAGGGGAGGGGGAGAAGAATAGTTGTTATTGAAATACAGTTATAGTCAATCACCTCCACCCCACCCTCTTTTTTTTTAAAGGGCATTTTTGGGAAATTGGAAAGGAAATTATGTGTTTCAAAACAACTTTCACAACATACTGGATCTGCACTCCATACTGTATTTAACAAATTGAAACACTGTCCTTCACAGGAACCTTTGGTTTCCTCATTGAGGAAATCTCCAAACACCACTTACGAAAAAAAACAACTCTATAGTCAATTTTAGATTAGTATATACTTTTAATTGCATTTTCTGAAGTGCAGTACAGTCGCAGTAGACTTACTCTTCAGTTATAACAGGATAATAAGCACACGAAGCACCAGAACTCAAAAAGTAATATTTAACACTAAATATAATTCAAACAGCTTGACATCTACTTTCAGCCCTATTCTGCCGAATTGATCAACTTCCACAATACAAACAGGTTTATTCTGTACAAAGACTTGCCATGGATATATTACTACATACAGTACAGTATCTACCTTCAGGACACAACCCCTGAATAGTTAAAAGTATATTTCCCCTTATTCATTTCATGGGAAAATGTCCCCTGAATAGGGCTGTCCTGTCCCAAAGGACGGGTTCCACTACTGTTTTGTTAACCAGGCAAGCGATGAAATCCAAACAAAGTAATATTGTGAATTAAATATTCCATTTAACAAAAAGGTTGTCTATATACTGTAGTCACAAAATATACCTGTAGTACACTTTTACAGTCGTATACCACCCTTTATTTTAGGATGCTTATTAACCATGACTAAAATCTGGTGGTAAAGTTGCACCAGCGTCAGTGTGGTAAACTGAAAACAACAGAATGTGATCATTTTCCATATATGCTGTTCCATATTTACATAAGATGTTATCAACAAAATAGCATTCTAACTTGATCATAGACTCTTCAGTGTAAATGTTAAACGTTCTAAATATTGTAGTTGTGTCTATTATTAGATCAAAACTATAAAGTAAAAGGCATTAAAGTTTAGTATTTGAAAAAAATCATTTTAAACTTTTTGAATCACAGAAAATTTGAGTCAATCAGCAAGCATAATGAACGCTGTAATCATGATGTCTGGTAACAAAGACATTTTTTGTTGTGAAAATAGTAATTATGGAACTCTTAACATTAATATACTAATTATCTACTGCTTAAACTACTTTTTAATTACAATCCACATTGAAAATTTATGAAAACAATTTGTATCGTATAAACCTCCAATTTATTACGTACTATTGAGAACATGACCAGGATTAAGATCAGGGTAGCAAATTGCTTATGGTAATAAGGGAAAATTTAACGTATACATACTTCTTCCAATGCTACAAGGAGAACCAAGTCTAAAATAAGATCATCAAATTAAAAATTGTCTCTTATGAATTAATAAAAAATTACCTTGTATATTGTTACTTTTAAATTCAAAATCATTTTCAGATACCTTTTCATTTTCCAATTATATATTTCTCTGTACTACGTACACTGTGTAATTTTTTTTTTAGTACAAATTAACCATTAAGGAGGGTATTAAATACATTCATAAACTGCATTAATTCCAAAACTTTACTCAATTTCCTTTCCTTTTTAAAATGAATTCACCAACAAGTCAACAGTTATTTTCTAACTTCACCAACATTATTAATTAATTTAAAATTAACATTAATAAAGTACTTTTTAAGTATAAAAAAATGCTGTTTATATTTCATGATGTCCAAATAATTATATACAAATAATATTTGTTTAAATTTTCAATATATTGCATTATTAAACTGTGAAAAAAACCCAGAGAAAATAAACTAGTGTTTTGTCGGAAGACGGTCAGGGCAACATATATCATTCAGGATTTGATATGTTTGTTTTTGCAATGTTTTTAAAAAACTAGATCAATTTAAACAAACACAAACAGCAGATACTTTATATTGATTTAGTATAGCTAAGCTAAATACACAGTTAACGTGAAATTCTACATGCATTTGAATAAACATTGTTCGTCACAAAATTTGCATATTCAGGTTGAAATGTTAATAGGCATGCGGCGGGGCAAATAGAACTTAACAGCCATAAACAAAATTATATTTACAAATGTGAAAGTATGCATTTGATTTCACTATTTGAAAATTGCGCAAGAAATCCTCAATATTGCATATTATTACCCACATGGCAATGTCCTCGTATTTTTAACTGTAAGCAACCGCAGATGTGCAAAACTAATGGAACAACTAACAAGAAGTTTGTCGGACTGTAAAACACTTGTATTTAAATGGGACAATTGCTATTTACATAATGGCGAATTTTAGTGCATACGAATTGCTTATGCTCAGCGTACCAAATGGGTTGAACAACCAAGGATGGTATGAATGGCTGCAACCAATCAGGTAAAGGGAACATTAAAGCCTTTACTCAACAACTATTTACTTTATATGTATGTTTATATGTACATAAATGACACCGCATAGTGTACTTCGAGTTGTTTGTAAAAGTCATCATTGTTGAAGTAAATAACTTTAAAACCTCAAGGCAACGAAAGTACACTACACACCTAAAAGTAAATAAATGTTTAAATATGAGTTCACTTTAAGAAATCAACCTCACTCGTCATCCTATTGTATTAGAGTGCTTTAAACACAAAGTGCACAATTTATTTGCCAAAAAAATGGGTTATATTCTTCTTGTAATATTATATACTACATTTTATATAAACAGGAATTTTACCAATATTATTATCAATAAACCATTATTATGAAATAAATTCCGCTGAAACTCTATTTAGGAACCACATTTAAATAACTACCTTTGAAATAGTGACCCAAGTATTCCAAAAAGGGACCTCAGTTTGTTACCCTGTTGTCCTATCACTGTACTGAATATGATGTTAATAGAAATCAACTACAGACAACCCTAGAAGTTTTGGTCTATCATTAGAATCACTACATATGTTCTGTTTATGTAAGCTGTATAATAGTGGTCTCTAATTGGAGGGAATATTTGCATAGTGGATCTACATTTAACAACATTGCATAAGTGACAAGCAAGCAAAACATTCACAAAATTTGAATCAAATATCTAACACAGCTTTGGACAAAACCCAATACCACTGTGAATACTTTGAATCAATCAGTAGATATCAATCAATAGATATTGAGATATTGATAGATATCAATCGACAGATATCAATCGATATATATCAATCAATAGATATCAATCGATAGATATCAATCAAAAGATATCAATCAATATATATCAATTGATAGATATCAATTGATAGATTTCCATCGATAGATATCAATCAATAGATATCAACGATCGATATCCATCGATAGATATCAATTGATAGATATCAAATCGATATATATCAATCGATATTGAATTAAGAAAGCATACATCTGTACATGTAAAACATAATACAGTCAGAGAGCTACGTTGATAACACATCACTGATTTCATACATTGTGAGGCCGCTGTTTTATGTAACCACTTCAAATTATAATATCATAGGTTATGGATGGAATTTTTAGATTTTTACAATATTCCTACTAATGTATACACATAATTATATTGTTGTAATGTATATATAAATGTTGTATATTTTTTAGAAACCTCAATCCAAATTTTTCTTCTATAAAACAAGTAAATATAATTTGCCAATTTTATATAAACATAATACAAAAAATAAAATATTAAAGTAAAGGGAATGACATTAAAATACAAAATAGAGTTGGAATTTTTTAGGTGGGCACAGAAAAATTCTTAAAAAATTAATATAACTAAAAGCAAAATGTTTTTTTTTTATGTAACAGTGTAACACCCTCTCAAAATTATCTGTAAACTAAATAGGAATGGGGGTGATTTCTGGGAATGGGAACAGGGTCACAACCCAAGGATAGGAGTGGTTGGGAAGGCCTGGAATTTAGATGGACAACCACCATAATATTCTAAACAGCACATATAAAGAAAACCTAACCATAAGCACTTTTAGTTTCCCCTCCTATATTCTAAGGAAAGCATTAAACTCCCTAAAACGCCCTAAACATCCCTGGATGGCTTATTGTTACACCAGACCCTGGCAAAAGACCTTTCTTATCCAAGTACATAAATAGGTGGAATTTATTTATTATGTTTATACTAACTACAAGTTGTCTTTTTTTAAATATAATTGTTTGTACAATAGATTCTGAAGAGATGATGAGTAAATATGAGCATCTTGCACCGAGAACCAATAACGTAGAAATATTACTGCCGAATTCTAGACCACTTTTTCTGGAACCTTAGTTGAAGCAAAGACTAAATCCAGGTCATAAGTCTTTATTTCATCCCATAAGATTTTCTGTCTTTGTAACAACCTAGGCATAAAACTAGAATTCTAAGCCGTTTCATCTTAGAATACTCTGGAATCTTAAGGAATCACACGATGAGATGTTGCACATGTTTTTGTGTTTAATGCCCCTTAGTGGTTCCTCCTTAGGAGGACTGTGATACCTGGATTACGTTGTTCAATCCAAATTCTGCCTCTACTGTTGGCTGAAAAAAAGATAAATAAAATGCATTAACATACCAAGTACATAACGTTTTTTGATTAGCCATACAGTAACTGCTGATCATTTCGAATTAGGATTAAGCTCTGTCTACATTATTAAATTTTATGTATATATGAACATGATGATGTCATATCACTACCATATTTGGGAATATATCACTACCATATTTGGGCACATCACACTTTTTTTGTCAAACTAGTTTGACAGTGTAGACAGAGCTTTAGGAAATATAGATTAGTACTGTATTGCCTTTTTGGCTATACTGTACCATTTGATAAATGCATAGCCATAAGGTGGCTATGCATGGAGGAAAAACCATTGGCAAAAATGTTATCTAAAACCCCATTGTAGCCCTCCATGTTTTTCTCCCATTTTAATTATTTACTCTTTGTTGTAATTTTAATGCAATTTGATCAATTTTTACAAACTCTCACAAACTCAAAGGTTTATTAGGTTTGGGGTACCATACTAAAGATACATTCATTCATGTATCATGTTCCAAAAACAGAATGGAAGATGGCACTGTTCTGTGAAGCAGAAACACAACAGAATGTTAAAAACAAAAACAATTTTAGTGCAAATGTAGCTGTAAGTGGTCATGATAAAATTGTCTAATACTAAATAACTTGTTTTAGAATGATTCCTACCTTCAATTAAGTACAATACTACAAAACACACTACGCCTACTGTATTTCTTTAACGCAATTGTTATAAATAATATTCCAAATATTAATAATGCACACGTCATGCAAAGAGCCAAAATTCTGCCGTCAAGCTAAACCACAAATTGTTGAAATAATTACATTAATTTGAAATTTGGACGAACACCATAATTCTGTTGCCAAAACCTTTATAGAATAAAAAAAAATGTCCATTCTTTCTGTTTCAAATTTCAACAAGACAGAGTGGAGAACATTTCCAGAAAAATCTGAACCAAAATTGTGTTGTATTTGGCTTTTATAGAATGCACTAAACTTTGATTGGTGTAGTCACTGGAACTATCACAACAGTGATTTAAGGAGTATGATGCATGTAGTTAGAAAAGCAACAAAAGAAATGAAAAGATTTGCTAATTCTAAAAGATACATTGAAACTGATTCTAAATGGATGTTAAGCTCTGTCTACACTATCAAACTTTATGTGACAAACAAATGTGATGTGCCAATATATGGACATGGTCATATCACTACCACATTTGGGCACAGCACACTTTTTTTTGTCAAACTAGTTTGATAGTGTAGACAGAACTTTATTTGAAGTTATAAAGTTAATGTAATCAAGATCATTGTTACCATGTATTTTTGATCATGATAAAATTGATTCTATAGTAATATACAATTTGTATTAAATTTGAATGAGATATAAGAATGCAAAGCCAATAATTTAACTTAATGTACAGTTAATATTAAATTAACAAACTGCAGTAGAACCCCTTTGGGAAACCCCTATTCAGGGGACACTTTACTTCCACCAGCCCATATTCAGGGGACACACATATTAAGGGGATACTTTTATTGTGTTCTGAAGAATTTCCCTAAATAAGAGTTATTCTGAAGGAGCCCCTTAAATAAGAGTTGTTCTGAAGGAGTCCCCTTAATAGGAGTTGTTCTGAAGGAGTCCCCTTAATAGGAGTTGTTGTAAAGGAGTCCCCTTAATAGGAGTTGTTCTGAAGGAGTCCCCTTAATAGGAGTTGTTCTGAAGGAGTCCCCTTAATAGGAGTTGTTCTGAAGGAGTCCCCTTAATAGGAGTTGTTGTAAAGGAGACCCCTTAATAGGAGTTGTTCTGAAGGAGTCCCCTTAATAGGAGTTGTTCTGAAGAAGTCCCCTAAATAGGAGTTGTTCTGAAGGAGTCCTCTTAATAGGAGTCATTCTGAAGGAGTCCCCTAAATAGGAGTTGTTCTGAAGGAGTCCCCTAAATAGGAGTCATTCTGAAGGAGGTCCCTTAATAGGAGTTCTACTGTACAACAAAAGAAATGAACAAAACATGCTACATCAGAACAAGACTGAACAAAATGCCATAAAGAAGTTTCAAACATGCATGCTATGGAAAACGATGAAATACTGGATCGTCATTGGACAATTCTCTCACCTGATCAGTGTCTACCTTTGTTTCGCCATCGACGGTGAAATTGTAGTTGTATTCACCTTCCGCTAAATCAATACTCAAAATAAATTTACCCTCGCTGTGAAAAAAATGGGGTCCATGAACCCAATTGGTTATTATTTCATTATTATATATACAAAAAAAAAATAAAAAAAGAAATGCCCATTCGTAAGGAGAGGATGCACATTTCATGCCTCATGCCTTAAAAGGAAACAATGCCAACAAAACTGAACTTTTGCCAAATTTTCGTTTTCCATAAAACCACTGTAACATGAAACCCAAGGTGAAAACTAATGACAACATTTTGTTTTTAATCGTGAAACAGCATCATAAATTCTTTTTTCTGCCATAACAGGTTCAATTTTGTTTGGCATTGTATCCTCATACATCCTGTCTTGCGTATGCTAATTACCTTGGAGTTATCGCATCTCCACTGACCATCTACTATATATTTATACTCGTATTCACCTTGCGATAGAGCTATCATGGCGGACAGATGGTGCATGCCACTACGTAACAAATGAACAGTTAGTGAAAACACAGCACAGTGTTATTAAAATGTTTTTGATTTGTGATTTAAAGCAAAACTCTGGGCGAAATGAAAAATAAAATGTTAAGAACAGCAATTTTTAGATAATTAGTTATGAGAGAGTTGAATTGATACTACTAAAAAAGTTAAATGAAATGTCTTGAATTTTGTACAAGAAAGCTTCAGAGTTAATGTTGTTTTTAGATTAAAATTTTAGTTATAAATATAAATAACAAATAAAAAGTGCAGAACTGATTACTAAAAGCTGCAGTCAGTCAATATCTATAACTTTGTTTAATGCATTAATTTATTAGCTTTTAATTTTATTTGAATAGAACATTCAATGGAATATTTCACATTCCCAACTTTGAAAATTTAAAAATTGGAAATACTTTTATTAAAGCAATGTTTAAAAAATATATTCAAACATAAAATTCATCAGCATCTATAGTTTAAACAATTGGTATTACCATGGAGAATCTTATTTCTCCATGGTATTACCAAGGCAATCTAACAACAGGACACTGAGCTCGCCTTGCCAAGATAGGAACTTGTAACAGTCCTTTGTTCTTATGTCTGGCTGCGACAAATACCAACAGTACTGTACTATGTACATTCTCTGTCATATTCTAGAGTATGTTAACAATCGTCATGGAACTAATCATGTCGCAGCCACAAATTTGTTGTCAACAGATTAACCAAATTTCCGTTAAACAAAATGGGCCTAGTAGTAAAGCCTAAATGGTAGATTTATGCACTATTGAAATATTTTTGTATATCAAAACAGATTATTTTTTTTAGTTTGGAAGATCTGGTTTAGGTTTTGTACAACCCTTAGCAGTTGAACAGTGTGTACGTGTTATCAGGGTAACATTACAGCGTTATCAGAGTATTCTTTTAACCAAGAGCAGAGACAAGCCAAATTGTTTACTCTTGTACTCTTTTATTTAATATTAATGCATTAAACACGATTTATTTGCAGCTTTAAAAAAAAAAAAACACTGAACATTGAACATGCAAACAAATGATTACAACTAAATATAAAATTAGGCAAACACAAACAGTATATAAAAATAAGTGCAAAACAACAAATGAGCAACAAAATATAGTTGGTGAATTATCAATTATTTTTAATTAAAAAGTCTGAATGAATTGGTTTGTCCGAAAGTATGCTTCACCGTATATGACAGCAGAGACAAGGTACTTTCCGAAAAATGTAAAAAAAAACCATAATTCTAAATTTTTTAATTTGGATAATAATTTAATCTTTAAATTCACAAATAAATATAGAGATACTTACTCATGAACAAGGGGAGTTTTGGCACTCCAGTTGTCCCAACTTCCAGACACAGTTACATCATCTGCAGATTCATTCCACATAAAGTTCACGGAAACTTTGTCATGTGGTTTATTGTCAATTTCTCCATTTGTATTTTCTACAGCAATCAACTCCGGTGTTGGTTCAGGTTCTGAAACCGGTGTAGGGTCATCTACTGGTGTTGGTTCTTCCACTGGTGCTGGTTCTTCCACTGGTGCTGATTCTTCCACTGGTTCTTCCACTGGCACTGGTTCTTCCACTGGCGCTGGTTCTTCTATTGCCGTTGGTTCTTCTACTGGTGCTGATTCTTCAGCTGGAATTGGTTCAGTTTGGGACGGTTCCTCTGTGGCAGGTGTTTCTGTGGAGTCTTCTGAAGTATTGTCTAAAGGTCCAGATTCATCTATTTCTATTGTTGGTATTGTTTCTTCTACTGATGCAGTTTTTTCTGGTTCCTCTGTTGGTTCTGGAGTAGGTTCTACTAATTTAGGTTCTTCCATCTGTGTTGGTTCATTAGCAGTCACCTGTTCAACAGCAGGGACCATTGTAGGTTCTGGTAAAGCTGGCTCCTCAGTTGGTGTGGGTACTTCTACTTCTGCCGGTTTTTCGGCAGGTAGCACTTCTTCTACTGGTGTTTGTTCTGCTAGTATAGGTTCTTCTGCTGGTGTAGGTTCTTCTACTGGTTTAGGTTCTTCTACTGATGTTGGCTCTTCTACTGGGGCAGGTTCTTCTGATTGTTTAGGTTCGTCTACTGGTGTAGGTTCTTCTACTGGTGTAGGTTCTTCTGCTGGTGTAGGTTCTTCTGCTGGTGTAGGTTCTTCTACTGGTTTAGGTTCTTCTACTGGTTTAGGTTCTTCCACTGGTGTAGGTTCTACTACAGGTATTGGATCTTCTACTGGGGTGGGTTCAGCTGGTGCAACTTCTTCTACAGTTTCAACTACTGTTACATTCTCTACTGACATTGGCCTTTGTTCCACTGATGCAGAGCCCACCATTGGAGGAACATATGTGTGTGTTTCCTCTACTGTTACAGTCTCTATTGATTCTGGTCTTTGTTCTAATGATACAGATTTTACAGCTGGTGTACTAACTAATTCTGTAGTAACTGGAGCAGGTTCCTCAATTGTTTGTGGTTCTTGAATTTCCACTACCTTTTCCTAAAAATACAAAAATTAAAGTAATAATATTAATTAATTGTTAATTCAAGTATTATTTAAAAAATACAATGTTGATGCCATACATAAAAAGATAAATAAACAATGAATTATTATTACATCATCTGTTTTGGCTTGTTCAGTTGGTTCCTCTTTTGTTACTTCTGTTGGTAATTCCTCTTCTTTTGCCAGTGGTGTATCCTCCTCCTTTGCTGGTGGTTCATCTTCTTTTACTGGTGAATCCTCTGTCTTAGCTGGTGGTTCCTCTTCCTTTACTGGTGAATCCTCTGTCTTTGCTGGTGAATCATCTGCTTCTGGTTTAGCTTCAGTTGATTCTTCTTTCTTCTCCTCCACTGGCTTTACATCTGCTGCCACTGGTTCTGCTGCATTTGGCTGGAAAACAAAGAATTTAAATAGATAGATTTTTCACATGTATTTCCAGTCTTATGTTAATGAATTTTTGCTATGAATTGCTAATTGCTAATTTTACTAGTAGATAAAAAAAGGAAATTTCTAGCCTTTATAAATATAAGGTAATTTATAGTTTGCCTTCGAAAAGTTGTTTGTCTTTCATTTCTATTGCATCTTCTCTATGGCAACTAAGTGCAATACCCACAAATAATAAGAAAAATGACCCTGGTGGAAGGCTGATTAATTTAAATTACCTTCACTACAAATTAAGGTCAAACGGCAAAGTAGAAACACAGGCTATTCAATTATGCACAATGTGCAGTTAATGAGGCCAATTATTTGGAAAATTCCAAAAAGTACAATTAAAAAATGTGAGTGATTCTATGCTAAATAAGACATTAATAGGCAGCTTTCAGTTCAGAGGTTTGCAAAATATATTTTGGTAAATTCTAAATATCCAAAAAACGCTATTCTATGGAACATGTTAGCATCAAACAACTTAAAAACTTTCATTACATCTCTTATTATCATACTGTAGCTGTCCGCAAGAAGAACCCAAGACCACTTCTACTTGGCTAAAGGGTCTTCCACACCTATTTCGGCACAGTTAAGACAGCGTCAAATCAAGCAAACTAGTTTGATAGTAGTGTAGGCTAAGCTTTACGGTAGCAAAAGGTAGCAATTCTAATTATTCTTGGCAGGCATGAGCATAGACTGTTTACCTGTGATGCAGCCTCTCCACCTGCTGCTGCTGCTGGGTCATTCTCAACCTTTGTTGCAACCTCTCCTACTGCGTTCTCTTGGATCCCATTCTCTCCTCCGGCAACCTTTGCTTCTTCCTTGGATTTCTGCAAACAAATTTTTATTTCATTTAATTTTTTATTTTAATTTTTGTATGCATTATTTTATTTTGTCCATCTTTATAAATTCTATTTATTTTAATTTCATGTTTGTTGTTACATGTTTATGTCATGTTGTATTTTTGTGAGGGTCCCTAATGATCAGCTTCGTAAAATATTGTTGAAATAAAATTTTACAGTAAAACAGTAAATGCAAAGTGATTTGAAATCTGCCCAAATATAAGATAACCTATAAATTACAATTTTCCTAAATCACAAGAAAAAATATACTATCATATCATGTAATGGAATATTACTGAAAAATGTGAAAATTATTTAATTTCTGTAAAAAAAAAAAAATGTTTAATAATCATTATTTATGTTAATTTATGATTCAGTGTGATTGATTGCAATGAAAAATGGTAAGAAATTTTAATAAACATTTTTATAACAAATTGTTATTACATTATTATTTCATTTCCAATTCATAAAATGATAACACCCAGTTTTTATTTAGTAATATTGCTGTTGAGAATTTTTCAATAAATAATTCACCAAACATTCATTAGGCTATAACCATTAGGTATGCTGGCCATCTGTGTGTATCAAGAATAAATGAAAGACTAGCGTTTTAATAGCCGTGTACTATATCATATCAACCAGCTTTTTTAGTGTATTCCTGCACTTTGAATAATTAATATCATGTGAATTAGTAATATTCATAAAGATATTAACAATACATGTAAAACTATCAGTAAATTTGATTCTACAAACAGTCTTGTTTGTAGTGGAACTGTAGCTTTGTGGTTAACATGCTTGCCTTCCAATCCCAATTCCTGACCTACTGTAGTGCCAGGGTTGTAACTCGGGACTCTTTCAACGCCTCAAATGAGACTTAGTTTATAAGC
The DNA here is from genome assembly GCF_963402885.1 of Antedon bifida. NCBI lineage: Eukaryota > Metazoa > Echinodermata > Crinoidea > Comatulida > Antedonidae > Antedon > Antedon bifida. Next base: position 4,827,130 of record NC_136234.1, read on the forward strand.
ACGATAAATTATTACACAGGTTATCCATCCTGTAATTGATGAGTTACTCGCTGTTGGATGCGTATGAAATAAAAAAAAGGAAAGCACCTCCCACTTTATCCCAAGCCTAAAAATGTTTCCTCGCAATACAGCACTTTCAAATCAGATATTTTGGTTTCGGATGATAGTTTTTTTAAATGAATATTGCACTTAATTTCAGGAATACAGTAAAATTAGAGACAGATGTGACGGAATTCCCTCGTGCCATGTACCCAGTCAAGCGTGTAATTCAACACAAATTAAATCCTGTTAAATACAAATTTCATATTTTAAACTTGACATGCATGATATTGTACTGAATTTAATTAAACCCTCTGAACAACGAACGTTGTTAATAGACTGCTATGTTGATGCATTTTAAGGCCACAATCTTTACATTAATTGGGAAAGTATGTTTAGTAATCCATGACTGAGAATGGAAGAAGTTAGCAAAATAGAATGTAACCAATGTGTTGTGTAGCCTAGATGAAGGTCAACTCTCATCCCTTCCTAGCTACAGTGCTGTAAAAGCTAAAGCAGCCTAACAAGTCACTGTTTACACTATTTTGATACCTTAGTACTACACTGTGAATTTAAATCTTGCATGTACTGTAGAGGAAAGCAACAGTGGTTCCAGGATAGAAAAAAGTGAAGAGGGAGGGGAGGAGTTTGTGCTATAGGGGTTTACACAGTGACAGGTTAAAGAGGGACAAGGATTTAATATCCATATTTCATTTTCATCATTTATCTGTACAATCCTCACCCTATCACCTTAATTTACTATCTCTCTGGAAAAATTTTGAAAGAATAGACAGTTAACTGTATTTTTAAACCCTCTCAACCTCCACTTGTAATCTCATCATCTGCTGTTGGTACCTTCATGGTATCTCTATTCTTGTAAACTTTTTTTACATCACTAATTTCAATCCTTTATTTTATATGGTCTACTGTATTTGCTAATGATATCATAATCATTTCTAGGGGGAAAGGACACGATTATTATTGTTGTTTGTTTTTACCCTTTTATAATTGTTAAAAATCTTCAAAAGAATTCTATTACAATTACATACAAATAAAAAAACATGAAGAATCTAGTATTATAATAAGTAGATAAACCAACAAGTATAACAATGTATTTAGAAAGATTATAATCTCTACTTGTTTATCATCTTCAGTATTTAAACCTCAAAATGCACGCAATATATGCAATAATATAATATTAATAGATTAACCTTTACGAAGCCTTCAGCGTAATGAAATAAATAGGCAGTGAGATACTGCTATGATAAAATGTAACAAGATATATGACACGCATGCTGATGCATTCTGGTCTTGTGTGTCACATGACTGACTCATCTTTTAGTAATGCGTGAAGACACTCGATAAGTCAACTCTCTTCATCAAATGGAATCTCTGGTATGCTACTATACATACACTCACACATAACTAATCCTTTGACGTTTATAAAATATTACGCAATTTAAATTAAAAATTTATATCATGATAATTAGATATAATTAATTTATAATTATAAAGGTTAAACTGAATTGCTAATAAGAAAAATATGATTCAATTAATCAAATTAATTAATTAGTGCTTTGTTGTAATTAATAATCAATGCATATTGTATTATTCTTTTATTAATTATCTTTCATGCTTTATCAAACATAAATAAACTTTGAATTAAATTAATACAATATTTCTATATAAGGGTTAAATTTTAAAGTTTTAAATGAAGTTCAATTTGGGTTGTTTCAGTAGAAATAATCACAGTATTGCTAAAGGAAGATCTTTTAATTTAAACTTACAGCAATTTCAAATTTAATGATCTATTTTTTGTAAAAAAATATAATCATTATTACTATCTGTATTTTTAATAAATGTTTTCAATAACTGCACAGTATATATTTAACTAAGGGTTCTAAGTTTATGTATAAAATATATATTTCTATCAAAAAATTAGTTAAAAAAATTAAAATTATAACCCTATAAAAAAAAGACGAATATAATTTTCTTTTGTGCATTAAAATTTAGTAAACTTTAAATAAAACTTACAGTTGCTTCTTCTAACAATTTAGTATTTAGGTCCTCGAGAGAAGATAACCTCCGGTTTAATGCCGCAATGGCCGCCCAAATAGCATTTATAGAGTCTTGCACTTGGTTCTCCATTGACATCCCGCGGTAAAATATCGTACCAAAAAATATTGACACGCTCCCCAAAATATATCCCCAAGATTTGAAGGCCACGTTAGACATGGAATGCTTCTCTTAACTTTGAATCATCTTCAAGAATTTTTACTTTTCTTTCAACCTCTGACCTCATCAATATGTATATAAAGCTAGACTCAATTACCAGACATTCTTTAATTGATAAATGTGACAGGTGAGAGGCTATGATGTCTGGCTTGTAGGATATCATATTTGTTAACTTTGAATCATCTTCAAGAATTTTACTTTTCTTTCGACCCCTGACCTCATTAATATGCATGTCAAGCTAGACTCAATTACCAGACATTCTTTAATTGATAAATGTGACAGGTGAGAGACTATGATGTCTGGCATGGAGGATATCATGTTTGTTAACTTTTGAAGGTAAATAAACACATTGTTCAGGGTAATTAGGAAGATGATATTTGTAGGAAAACAGAACAAGGTACACTTGACACCTCATACAGAATTACAGTAAATTGACGCAACAAATTAATTTCACTTTTTCACAAGTAAATAAATAAATATGTAGGTATATTGTAGATATCTTTTGTTCTTTTCAATCATTTTTTCTTCTTTCATGCTGTAATTAACTTTTTCTCAATGATTCATGTTGGTCTTTCTAGTACACTTTACTGTAGATTTTGTATTTTTGACCCAGGCAGTTTGACTTAATTTAGTCAGTTCAATTAAATATGTTTATTGTTAACAAGTATATATAGTATGATACACAATTAATTTCCATTTTTACTGGATAACTTTATATATGCGACTCGATTAAATTCTTAATATTCGCCACCAACAATCTGAACTACTTGACACCTATTAAAATTTACTGCCTGCCTAAAATTGGTTACTTGCCTAAAATTATAGAATCTGTCGCAACTAATTAAAATCAATTACTGTTTGAAAAAGAACATAGCCAACTCCTTGAACGCACGTCTTTGAAATTTGTGTAAACTATTTTGTTGTATTTTGAGAATTTACTGTATTCTATCCAAATAAATAAGTGATAGTTTTGGAATAATTATGCTGTCAGTGTTGAGAAATGGCCTTAAAACACAGGTGTGCGATGTGTTCATTACATGGAACCAAATGCACAATGGATAAGTTACTCAATAATGATTCACTCTATTCTAAGAATTACACTGTTCTTGTTGGTGTAGTGGTCTCCTAATAAAATGCCAACTATTTATGAGGAATTCAAGTGAAACCATTTTGATGAGAATTAAAATGAAAGGCTCAAAAGCCTTTGGATTACAAGAACTTTGACTGCAACTAGTGGAAACATCAACAAAGTATTTAGAACACAAAAAAAGCAATAATATATTGAAAGATTTTAACATAATTTCTCAATTATCGATAATTTTTTCAGTGAATTTCCATTCATAATTTAGGGATGGAAATGTTGGTGGTATAATTTCAGGTTGAATGATATTTTCTTTCATAAATCATAGACAATTTAAATTGACCCATACTGATGACACACAGAATATCAAATCCTACAAAATCCCCTTGAACTGTTGTCCAAACTAAATGCTCAAATAATCTCCCAATTATTTTCAAACAAAGGGTTATTACATTTTTTTTACTAGTCTACACAAATCATTAAAACTAAATGTTTTCTATAATAAATTTAAGTGGAATTTCAAAATACATTGATTAAATACTAATTTAAAATGACTTACAGAGGTTGCTGACTCATTTTAATAGAAGATGACATCACATAATCGTTAAAATATATTCATATATTATACCTTTTCAAACTATCTGTTGTTCACTAAAATTAGCAAGTTTTCTAATAACGTACTACAGTAGACAGTCTAAATTTGTAATGTACAGTGGATTGCTAATGATTATATTCTTTAGGTACTATAGGCTACCTATAATAATTATTCACTTTTTATTAACGTTTTACTGATAGATGATCTGGTTTTTATACTAAAAGGTCATAATAATAGAAAGTACAGTATGTACTGCTATTATTTAGTAAGGGACCCGTATACAAAGTGTTCCCATAATAGGGGCGTTGCCCATGGCGTCAAAGTACTTACCAGTGTTGTGTTCATTTCACAATTTAAAGTTAATAAACAGGGGGATATCCCCTTAATGAATAGGGATGTCCCCTTGATGAATAGGGGTGTCCCCTTAATAAACAGGGATGTCCCCTTAATGAATAGGGGTGTCCCTTTAATGAATATGGATGTCCCCTTAATAAATAGGGATGTCCCCTTAATGAATAGGGGTGTCTCCTTAACAAAACGGGATGTCCCCTTAATGAATAGGGGTGTCTCCTTAACAAAAAGGGATGTCCCCTTAATGAATAGGGGTGTCTTCTTAACAAAAAGGGATGTCCCCTTAATGAATAGGGGTGTCTCCTTAACAAAAAGGGATGTCCCCTTAATGAATAGGGGTGTCTCCTTAACAAAAAGGGATGTCCCCTTAATAAATAGGGGTGTCCCCTTAATGAATAGGGGTGTCCCCTTAATGAATAGGGGTGTCCCCTTAATGAATAGTAGTGTCCCCTTAATGAATAGTAGTGTCCCCTTAATAAATAGGGGTGTCCCCTTAATGAATAGGGGTGTCCCCTTAATGAATAGGGGTGTCTTCTTAACAAAAAGGGATGTCCCCTTAATAAATAGGGGTGTCCCCTTAATGAATAGGGGTGTCCCCTTAATGAATAGGGGTGTCTTCTTAACAAAAAGGGATGTCCCCTTAATAAATAGGGGTGTCCCCTTAATGAATAGGGGTGTCCCCTTAACGAATAGGGGTGTCTTCTTAACAAAAAGGGATGTCCCCTTAATAAATAGGGGTGTCCCCTTAATGAATAGTAGTGTCCCCTTAATGAATAGTAGTGTCCCCTTAATGAATAGTAGTGTCCCCTTAATGAATAGTAGTGTCCCCTTAATGAATAGTAGTGTCCCCTTAATGAATAGTAGTGTCCCCTTAATGAATAGTAGTGTCCCCTTAATGAATAGTAGTGTCCCCTTAATGAATAGTAGTGTCCCCTTAATGAATAGTAGTGTCCCCTTAATGAATAGTAGTGTCCCCTTAATGAATAGTAGTGTCCCCTTAATGAATAGTAGTGTCCCCTTGATGAATAGTAGTATCCCCTTAATGAATAGGGGTGTCCCCTTAATGAATAGTAGTGTCCCCTTAATGAATAGTAGTGTCCCCTTAATGAATAGTAGTGTCCCCTTAATGAATAGTAGTGTCCCCTTAATGAATAGTAGTGTCCCCTTAATGAATAGTAGTGTCCCCTTAATGAATAGTAGTGTCCCCTTGATGAATAGTAGTGTCCCCTTGATGAATAGTAGTATCCCCTTAATGAATAGGGGTGTCCCCTTGATGAATAGTAGTGTCCCCTTAATGAATAGGGGTGTCCCCTTAATGAATAGTAGTGTCCCCTTAATGAATAGTAGTGTCCCCTTAATGAATAGTAGTGTCCCCTTAATGAATAGGGGTGTCCCCTTAATGAATAGGGGTGTCCCCTTAATGAATAGGGATGTCCCCTTAATGAATAGGGGTGTCCCCTTAATAAATAGGGGTGTCCCCTTAATGAATAGTAGTGTCCCCTTGATGAATAGTAGTGTCCCCTTAATGAATAGGGGTGTCCCCTTAATGAATAGTAGTGTCCCCTTAATGAATAGGGGTGTCCCCTTAATGAATAGGGGTGTCCCCTTAATGAATAGGGGTGTCCCCTTAATGAATAGGGGTGTCCCCTTAATGAATAGGGGTGTCCCCTTAATGAATAGGGATGTCCCCTTAATGAATAGGGGTGTCCCCTTAATGAATAGTAGTGTCCCCTTAATGAATAGTAGTGTCCCCTTAATGAATAGGGATGTCCCCTTAATGAATAGGGGTGTCCCCTTAATGAATAGGGGTGTCCCCTTAATGAATAGGGGTGTCCCCTTAATGAATAGGGATGTCCCCTTAATGAATAGGGGTGTCCCCTTAATGAATAGTAGTGTCCCCTTAATGAATAGTAGTGTCCCCTTAATGAATAGGGATGTCCCCTTAATGAATAGGGGTGTCCCCTTAATATGTCACATAGGAGGAAAGGTGTCCTATGGACAGTTTTTTTTTTATAATTTTGTGCTTTTTTGTATTTTAACACCACAGAATGAGATTTCAATTCAATTCTGGTTTATTAAAAATGTAAGTGGCATTGCAGAATAATCTGAATTGCGACAAAATTGTAATATAAAAAATATTTAAAAATTTAAAATTCCATTTACGGGAACTTGATTACACAAGATTTACATTATCCATATAAGGTCAGAATATTATAAACATATTACAATAATGAAATCATTTTTTTTTAGTAAATAGCTGTGAGTCATATTACATTAATTGCACAAAGGTATTATGACTGTAGGAATAGTAGTACCGCAAATGTTTCTTTGAATATAGTGGCTTTCTAAATAAAATATTCACAATTATTGTTTTTCATTTAAAAAAAAATATTCCGATATTAAATAACAGGAAATTAATGAAAAAATATGAAAAACAATAATAATTTCATTTTCAATTTAAATTTATTAATATTATTTTATCATCTAAAAACAAATATTTTTCTTCTTCTGGAAAAAATTTTACAAGTAGAATGATACAGAAAGACAATTACAGGGCGCTATAACATTAACAACTAAAAAAACATTCCTACAGTACTGTTTTTAAAAGGTCCTGTTTGAAAAATCAGTAAATCATTCAAGCTTCAATAAGTGAATACCGTAAAGTAGGATAGAATCCTCAAAATTCAAATGAGAATGATTCCATGAATGTTAATAAGAATGTATTTAAATGATTCAGTATGCTGCATTCTGAATATTAAACAGTTAACACTTTGCTTACTACAGTATATCTAGAGTAGGTTAGTATTAGTAATTCTTAAAGTGGCAGCAGTCAAGAAAAGAAATGAGAGATAACTGAACAAATCGAGGAAAAAAAATATAATTTCACAAAATTAAACAGCAGTATTCTCCAAAAGTAAGTTTTGCCAGTAAGGTTTACTTGAATAAACAGGATCTGTACGGGGCGCCATTCTGGAATTGTATCATGTCGACAACATTAGTAATGTTCCAAACGGCGCCCCGTAAGAAATGTAACCTAAAATGTATAACACTTGTTCAGTGAATTGATTCGTCTACTGTACGCTGGGCTGGTCATGTGTCACGTATGGAACGACATCCACTCCCTCGCTACATACTTTATGGAGCTCTGGAACAAGGAGTCCGATCTGTCGGTATGTCATCCACGTCTAAGATTTAAGGAAGTATTGAAACGAGACTTAGATAATTTTGGAAAATCAACTTCACACAAGCCTCAGTTGGAAAACAATCGCTTTAACTGGAGATCCATGCTGAAAAATGGGATACAACCATCAACAAACAAACATCAAGATGATGAAAAAAAGGCCTCCATGATAAATGCCCATTTGACAGATGTCTGCCATACTACTACTACTACTATCACCTAGGATTCAGACATTGCGTAATTGCCCAGTCTTGATTTCTATATTGGGAAAACACTGTACAAATGTAACAACAATTGTTTGGTACAGTAGAAAAAAAGCTACGTATCGGTATGTTCTCATCTATCAAGCAAGATCTCATTGTCTCGTCCTTCAAATGGGACATAATGCTGTTGCATTAATCACACATTGTCGTACACGTTTTTTGAATTTTTAAATGTTTTAAACTTTCAACTGGAGGTGGGTGAAGCACCCATTAAAGTGAAAGTTATACGATTTCTACTAAAAATCAAAACAATGTAAACATTTATTATGAAATGCCATTCTTTCTACAGGTATAGTCATGTGACGATTTATGGAAGATTGCCAGAAATACCAATTTCTTGCATTTATGTCAAAATTGCCAGAAATCAAGGGTGGATCCCGCATTATAGATAGAGGAAGCAAAATATTTCATAAATGATAAAAACGATCCGTCGGGTTGCAGAAAATATAAAAATAGTAATTATTTTATTTTAAAAAGAAATGGCTGTTACATTTTAGGTCATTAAAGTTACATTAAAGTCTGTTTAGTCCCCGCTTAAATCCGCGCCTGGACATACCAATTTCTTGCATTTCTCAAGAAAAAAATCTTTACATCAGAATCAGATGCCAAGAACAGCAAAATGACTACTGAATGACGGTTATTTCCTTCGTTAACTATAATACCACAAAAGTACATTTCAATTTAAATCTAATAATATTTAATGTCACTAGTTTTTTGTCCCTCCCCCATTTTTCCTCCGGATTATTCCCACCTGTCCATCTCCTTCAAACAGATCTTTCCATAAATCCATATTTCCTTTTATTTGGCATTATTTTCACAATTTATTTTGTTCATTCTGTCAATCAGGATTACCAATACCAAGCAGTAAAGACAAAATAAAAAAAATAATATTAGTTTCACATCTCCCCCTCCCCTTTCCCCCATCTAATTTTGGAGTTGCATAACTTTCTTTACTAAATTTATCATACACTCAGTAGCTACTTTTATTAATAAATTGTTTTATTGTATTCCAAGGTGAAACCTACAGTCCCATGTACTTTACAGTTTTAAATTCTAAAATTACAAATTAAAACTATTTCATAGACAATTTTATAGCTTTCGTTTGGGGATGGTAGACAATAATTTAACAAACTGTCATAGCTTGTGTAACATGGACACATTAAACCGGCTGAAAGTGGTGGCTAACAAATGTACGGGAAAAAAAAACAGAAAAGAAACCAACAATCGGTAAATAATTTCAGAGTTCTCAATTCTTGATAAAAAATGTCCAGTTTTTAGGCTTCAATTCGAATTGTGGTTTAGCCTAAATTTTAAAATTTAAAAATTGAAATCCTGGTCAGAAGAAACTAAACACTTTTGTTTTATTTGGCCTAATCTCCACATTTGTATTAATTCAATAGAACAATGGATCTGGATAAAATCATGGTTACAACAATCAGATTTTGAAGAAATGATTCAATTCAACAATGGAGAAATACAGAGAAACATTCTATCCAATGATGGTCCAATATTATGTCACATGACAATTCTTTATTTATAGACGTGGGGGCAGGAGACATCAACCTAAATATACTTTAAAACATACTTCTAAACGACTAAATGCACTTTGTTACAAATTGGTTTGAAAACTAAAGTTTGGGTACAAGCAAATGTATTTTATAGCCCTCCATTTTACTATCTATTATACTTTTATTCGTGTGTGATAAACTTCTGATGAATTATGGTAAAATGTGTGATGTGTCATATGATCATGACGGGTGGAATCGAATCAACCAAATTGCTTTATAATTTATTTATATTTAGGCTAAACTACAATTAAAGCGTAAACAACTTTTTAAAAGACTTTCTATTTACTACTATACAGGAATTTGTTAATCAAGAATTGAGAACTTTGAAATTGTGGAAAGATTGTTGGTTTCTTTCCGATAATTTAATCAAGATACAGAGTATCTATATTTTTTTTTTGGAATTTTTAGCGACCACTTTTAGCTGGTAGAATGTGTCCATGTTATTGTTACACAAGCTATGACAGTCTGTTAAATTATCATCTACCTTCCCCAAACGAAAGCTATAAACAGTGTCTATGAAATAGTTTTAATTTGTAATTTTAGAATTCAAAACTGTAAAGTACATCGGACACCAGGTTTCAATTACCCAGGCACAGAGACCTAGAATGGTTGATGATTTTAGGAAATCCATTATTCCTATACAGATATTTGACATTGTCAAAACATTTTGTTGTCATTATTGAATTGAAAGTAATACATTCAATTTGGTTATACTTTACTTTGGAAGATTGCCAAAACAAGAATATGCAAGTTTAAATATTACTGTACCGTATGTACCATGGATGTAATAGCCGAAGGCTGGATGGCAATCTTTTAATGTTATCGCAGTTCAAAAGTGATTCTCTATGGAGAGGGAACCAACAAGATGGCGACTGCAATCGACCTATCAGATATGCCCTACACTGTACGCACTGCTACGCCTGTGTTGAGCCTATCTGCGTGAGAACGATACACAACGCAGCGTGTTAAACGCGAACGCATTCTATATGATCCTCATTATACAAAAAATGCTAGATTACCAAGAAATTATTCATTCCATTGCGATTAACAATATATTTAATTTTATAAAAACTTTACTGTGCTTTGGCAAGAATATGTGTTGTAATTTATGTGGTCTTAATGTATTATATTAGATTATTATTTTTTATATTAAATAATGTTTTTGAACACATTTACGGCCGCCATCTTGTTGGTTCCCCCTCCTGTTGGAATCACTTTTCAGTCTGGAGTACGCCCTCTAGCCTTCGGCTTACAGCTCACTGGTATGTACTGAAATGAAATAACCTTTAACCTTTGGCTACATGAATGTACTGTGTCACTATACAAAAATTACAAATAAAAAACGCTATGATAGCTCCTGCACTGGACGGTATCACCAATACAACAAAATATTTAAATTCATGTTAATATACTCAGTAATGCAAAAAGAATTTAGTGATTCTACTGTATGAATTTGTAAGGTATGCATGGACAATGCTATTGTCTTGAAGGGGTGTCTAAAGTTGTTGGTTTCAAATTTATGTTTTTCTCCTCAGGGGGGAAAAAGCCTATGTTGGTTTATCCAGGTAAGTCAGGCACGAAGCAGAGTTAGCATTGCAACAAACAGACTGGCTCTATGTAAGTACAGTAGGCTCTATGTACAGTAAGTAGGCTACTGTACTCCTGTAAGTAAAATATAACTGCTAAGGCTAAATGTTAAATATCTTGTCAATAATTGCTTACACAGTAAGTTCATGGTTTTGCAAACACCATTTGTCAACAAGACCAAGTGTCATGGGCACTGTGTATTTATTATCAAGCTCAAATCCAAGATTAAATTCACAAATTATACAAAAAATGGTTTTACTAGGCTTATTTTAACAAAGGTTCAAGATCAATGCTTGTCCTTACGCATTCAATAATACCCTTTTCACTGCATAAATTGTTACAACTTTTAACAAATTGTAACCAGGTTTGATTTCACAAGGATCCCCTGTGAAATCTCAGGAGATTTTCCAGAAAATTGTCTTCACACTATGCAAACCTGGATACAAGTTGTTACATTTTGCAGATGTGAAAAGGCAATACAGTATAATCAAAATATGAGTTTTGTTATAAAAAGACTGATGTTGCATTTGTAAACAGTGAGGAGAGTGTGAATAGAAGGGGGTTTAAAATAGGGTCCACAGTTTGCCTTTATCCTACTGTTAAGGTCTTGCTATATAGTACAGTATAGGCTCTGGGTATAAACTAAATGGTTGTGTGATCCATCCATCTTCACAACTATTACTGTAGGCTAATAATAAAGTATATGAAATCCATACAAACTTCAGAAGAAACAGCACAAAATACCAAAGTTAAATACTTACCATTTTATCTAGCGATGTTCCCATCTCCACAAATATGTATCACAAAACACAAAATTAAATGTTTTTATATACCGTATAGCTTTTTTTATTGACACAATTGGCCGTTCCCCAAAAGCACAAACTCAATTTGATAGCAAGACGAAAATGCATGTATTATCTGGTATGTTGGGGTGTATCTGAAGTAAAGCCAACACTGCTGTTTCTGACTCAAGCATCTGTGATTATTAATAAATCATTATGGTGTCATCAGTAGACAGGCTAGAACATACCCACATCTCTACAGATTGCATACTTCTTTAAACGATAAATCTATAAAAGTTTTCTACCACTAATTCTTTATACAACTCATATGTCTTATAAATGACATTTATTTTGCTTTATAAACAAGAATAAGAGAACTGTGTTGATTTATTTAAATAGTTCACAGGAGTTCATGCACATTTTACATAATTATTTGTCATGATGTTCTACTTTATATTATCGCTTCCCTAGATTTGATTGCTCTAAGTACAGTACAGTATTAAAACACTCCTTAAGGACACCTCTATTCAGGGGACACTGTCCATCTCTTTAAAGGGCACTCCATTCTGAAAAAAGTACAGTAAAAAACACATTCTGGGGACACCTCTGGTCTCTTGTTTTCAAAAGGGCAGTTCTATCAGGAAAAAAAAACTTTCAAACCCTCCTGGCTATGGGCGTGGAATTGAGCACATAAAAAAAGAAACTGGATAGTCACAGGTTGATGTAATAACATAAAAACAGGCCAAATCAAAGTGTTAAAACCACACCACATCCTGAATTAGCTGTTGAGGGTTGGCAAATAAGCCTGCTCCAGTTCCTAGGAAGTGCCGATTGTTCCGGATACTCAACTACAGGAAGTGAACGATTTCACCTTCTATCACTTTGGATCCGAATGAAGAACACATTTTGGGAAGATTTTTCAAATGAAAATATCATAAAATTTTGTTCAAACTTGTATGTAACGCAAGGATGTAACTTGTACAAGAGCACTGCAAGTAATTTTGACCAATCATGACGCAATGGATCATATAAAGTGTCGCTTCTGATTGGTCAATGTACTTGCATTGTGTGTACGTCATTGCATTCCAGTAGCAACCAATTAATTCTACCAATACTAAAGAAATAAATGAAATATAATAATAAATATAATAAATTTATAACTTCAAAGAATTGAGAATGGTAGAATGTGGCCATTCACAATTCTACATTTTATCCTCATTAGAAGAATAAAAAAAATATAAATTATCAGAATCCAGTAACAAATATTGTTTTGTCTTAAAAATAATCACATTTAGATTAGTATTCTTACAGTATATTTTTATACTGAAATGAAAAAAAATTAAATATATTTTATTTTTTGAAAAAATAAGAACAATTTATTTATTATAACGATCAAATGCAACAAGAAATGTAAATTTTGTCTAGTTACAGTATATTTTTATACTGAAAATGAATAAAATGAAATATATTTTGTTTGAAAAAGTAAGAACAATTTATTTAAATAACAATAAAATGCAACAATAAATGTAATTGGCAAAATATGAATTGATACAGTATCAGTAATATCACAAAGCAATAATTATATATTAAAATCTCTTTGTTTGGATGGAAGAATAATAAAATGAAACAGTCTTTCTTTCTCTTTGAAAAAAAAAAATGAAACCACATTTTATTAGTGGTAAGCCTAATAATTACAGGCTAGGCACTTGTAGACAGCTGGTGTAAAACACAACGCATGTGTTTGTCTGTTAAAAAGACCTCTTTGTTGTCCTTGTGTTTGGCTGGAGGATCTATCACATGTGAATATGTTTATAATACAATACCTGTCATTGGTATAGGGAAATACAGACTGTTTATCAAATACAACTGTTTAGGGTTAGCTAAATTAAACCATGCTAAACAGTATGGTATGTTGTATAATCCTTGAATACTGTCCAACACTAATCTTGTTTTAGTCGGTCAAATATTGCGTCGGAAACAACTTCTCCTGAACTAACCTGCTAGAACTACAAAATCGTGTTAGTACACTTCCCTAATAGACATTTAAACTTAACGTTCGTCATTAACTTATAAATTATCAACTCACTGATTTTGTGGCGTTTAAATTTCATTAGTAAGCTTCCACTTAAAATCATTTAATTTATATATCTAAGTAAACCAGATGGATGTTTTCGACCTCAGTTAATTACTGTATCTTCAGAGAACTTCTTTTTTAAAAATTTTTTTATTAGAAGTTCAATCTGAATTTGGAGTATGAACCCTAGTTTTCTAAAGTTTTTATGTAGCTCATTTGGTTGGCTGCACTATTAGTTATAGTAAACTGGCGAAATTATCCACTTGAAATACAGTACCATCAATTCAAATGTACCAAGCCCACCCTGGAATAAGCCCACCCTGGAATAGGCCCACCCTGGAATAAGCCCACCTTGGAATAAGGTCCACCTTGGAATAGGTCCACCATCTGGACATACAGTAAGCCCACCCTGGAATAGGCCCACCCTGGAATAAGCCCACCTTGGAATAGGTCCACCATCTGGACATACAGTAAGCCCACCCTGGAATAGGCCCACCCTGGAATATGGCCACCCTCTGGAATATTGTAAGCCCACCCTAGAATAGGCCCACCTTGAAATAAACCTACAGGGACTCCTAAAATATAACTTTATTATAAAAACATCAATCAAGCTAAAAGTATTTACAGTACTTGGTTACAATTAATATTTCCTATATTCAAGACCAACAGGATATAGGAAGTTGGGCTAGTGGTGAGTGAGTGACCATGCACTTTCCAAGTCATAATGACATCTACCTTTTGGAATTAGCAAATCACCCACCAGCACTAAAGTACAGATAAGGAATACTTCTTAATAAAATATACCTGTTCCAATATCAAGTAACTATATTGTAGTAATAAATAGGCCATGTGTGAAAAGATGATGGTATGATTGTGGTACTGTACTGTGTAGTTTAATGTACTGTATTAATTTAAAATTTAATTTAATAATAAAAAAGGAATACTATTACTATCTTAATATAGAATAAATGAAGGCCAAATACTGTATAATTCATATCATGACAAGACTGAAGATAAATAAATGATGTTACACAGTACTGTATATAAAATAAATACAATTTTCAAAATTTGAGGTACAGTATATTTACTATTTTTGGGTATAAATTCTAAATATTTCTAAATATTGACTTGTTCCAAACGTAGAGTAAATTTTATAATTATAATACTGTATAAAAATCTTTATTTTAAAATGTTTTCCACCTCAATTTTGTTTTTACTCTTTTCTGAATTTTTATTCTATGATTTCAGTCCGAGTATTCTAGCTTTTTCCTCCTCTACATAAAAATTGAAATAACTCCGTCTTTGTTCATTTCAATAATACCGTAGTTAGCATTCAAACTTAACATTACTCTTAAGTTGAGTGAAATGTATGCATGGAGTTTTTTTCCCTTTGTCAAAACATGCATCATGCTACAGTAATTTTCGGAAATTCAACGTCTCCGGAGGGAAGTTGGAATTAGCGTACAACATTAATGTTCTACAAAAAAAAACACCAAAAGCTATTTGTACATTTGTTATTGCAGAGCAGACTAATAATATATATAATATTAAATGTGAAATGTAAAATCATACATATGAGAGATTAAAAATAATAATTAGATATTTATTATGAACCATTACGATTCACCATTTCATGAATGTGTACTGTACATTCAATAAAAATTAAGAATACAAGAAAAACCATGTTTATATCGTCTTTAAATAATATGGCAATATAAAATTTTATTTACTCTAAGAAATAATCATTTTAAAAAGGAAAAATATTTCATTTATTACTAATACAATGGATTAAACTTTTTTTTATTTACTAAGATTTTTTAAATGTATTTGATTGGCACCGGTAATTCAAGAACTAAGATTTTTAAATGTATTTGATTGGCACCGTTGTTTCAAGCAATCAATTCCACTTTTCCCATTCCTGCCAATCACTCCCACAAAAGCATCTTAAAATCAATAGACTATGCACAGCTACTTTGGAACGAAACGCATGAGTAAGCACGAGTACGCAACTCATCATCATAGTAGATATATCTGTACATAATGTAATCAATATTATGTGGACGATACGAAGACCGTTCTTCTCGGAATAGCAGAGCATTTATTGCTAAATTGTTACATAATTTAGGATTTTTGTCTTGTTTTATCTTAAAATACCTGGATTTTAAATCAAAAGTATCACTACCTATCATTTTATTATTGTGTCACTACATTTTATGGTGCTATTACGTTTTATTAATAATATAAAAATAATTATAATATACTTTGCAAGTACTGCCCCATGGGCTATGGTTTGGGATTCTTGGAACAATTTATTAAAAACAAAAAACTTATAAGAAAAATTGATTAATAAATACCTTATTAAATTTGAAATATTAATTATAATGACATTCCATTATTTTTTGAAAGACTTTTGTGGGAGCAATATGAATGAATCAATAATTACTTATTATTTATTTATAAAAAAGTGTTATTTTAATGTATGGATAAATTATGAATATGATGATATTGATAAAAAGGAGGTTGACGGGTTGAGAGGATGAGTGATGAAAATAAAATGATGAAAATAACATGTTGAAATCCACTCTGTGCTCTATGCTAAAATAAAATCATTAAAATATTTGTATAGCTAAAATATCTAATCCAAATGACTAGAAATAGTGCACAAATAAAGAGGAGGATGAACGGAAAGGTAGGCCACTTTCTTTTCGTTACCACAAACCACCGGTTGACGCTTCACGTTGTCTCGCTCCCTGATCCTCCTAGCAGGGCGTGTTTTTACCGTGCCACACATGAGGCAGTCAGCCGAAACACACGTTGTGTTGGTAATGTTGAATAAACAAATTATTTACTTACCTTACTGCCCTTATTCTTTTTCTTCTTTGAACTTTTAGGTTCTACATTATTTGGTTTGCCTCCGTCTGCGGCCTTTAGATCGTAAGATGTTTTTCCCTTTCCTAACTTGTTCCCCATTTTTCAATCTTTTCTTTTCGCGGTGAAGGTAAAAAATGCGATCTTCTTTGATTTTCTTGTAAACAGCGCCACCTATTTGAAACAATTTCTTTGTTTTTGACAATTCTAGCATATTAATTTTATCATTTTTAAAAAAGAATCTTACGCCTGTTCACACCCTAACAATGCGAAAATTCTTCATCATAAGGTATTGTCACTTTATCATCAGATTATTATTATTTATTCATTATTACAATACAATTGATTTAAACAAAAAGATTATTATGTCATACATCTTACTCCTAATAAAAAAAGAAAGAAATGGGCAGATAGATGCCATGTTGGCACCACCTGAAAACATCATTTTGTTTTCCCTTCTAAATAGAGAGTACAGTACAGTAGTTAATAATAGTAGTTTTGGAAGGTAAATATAATGTAGGCCTAATGGAATACTAATTTTAATGTTATCCATAATCCAAAAGTAAATTGAAGTCTGTAAAATCAGGCTAATAACTTCAACCAAAGATAGTGTAGTAGCACTATCTCTTCAACTAAAAAGATTGACATAGAGGGCGAAATCACTCAAAACTATGTGGTCCCTTTTTGGGAGGGGATTGATTAAATAATCTTATTTACCTTTTATTTACCCTGTATGAATAGTAAATAATAATGATGCTATAGTAAATATACCGTGTAGACTTGGTAGACTAATTACTAATTACAATAACTAAAAGGCATGTTACTGACACAGGTCATAAACCAATCATTAACTTTAGATTGAATAATAATTAATTGGGCCTACTATAGCTTACGACATCAAAGTTTACGTTATTGTAGAGAGATGTGTGAACATCTAGCAGAACAACTTGAATTGGATTTTTAAACATAACTGTCTTTCCTCGGTAAAATGTAATACATCTCTTATACGACTGTCTGTGAGAAACATTTTTATGTGACGAGATAGAGGGCGCTACCAAATAATTGATGACTAGAGTAATCTACTCGACAGAAAACCTAGAGCTTGGTTCCCACTTAACTTGGACGCACCAGCAAGTAATTTGACCAATCATTACGCAATGGATCATCGAACAGTCGTTTGTGATTGGTCAACTCATTTGCGTTGCACCTACGTCGTTGTGAGTTGCGTCCAAGTGTGAAACACACTTATAGTAAGTCTTCCTCCTCCTACAAATAGCATGTCCACACTCTACATTCCTCTCCCTGCATGTTTCATATTAAATCAATTGACTTTTTAATTTGAAAAAAGGGGTGTTTTTTTTCATCTTGTGATGAGTAATGTTGTTTACTTTACCTACTGTAATCAATAACGTATATTGGTAAATTCACACATTTATTTCCTGTTTTTGATCAATAATCGATATTGCGCGCGTCACTGCGCACCTGTGACGACACTACTCGTAGCAGATGTGAAGCGATATCACACATCTGTGATCATTCAAGCGAAGACAGTTTGATTATTATGTAATCAGAGGTGTGAGGGATTAACATGTTTATATCCTAGAAACTGTCGCATTTCGTACCTTTTGTGTTTGCTAGATTAAAAAATATGAAGAAAACGGTTTTCACAGAAACGTTAGATGGACCAAACAACGAGCATTTGATTAAAATAGAGTACACACATCGATCTCTGCGCTCCCATTGAATGGCCGGCGGGGAAGGAAGCTTTGAGAACGTCGTGGTGTACAATATATACTTTCGGTGTCAATGTTAAAAATAAAAATATGTGCATTTAGTGACTATATGTTGTATTCCGTAAAGCTCTGTCTGCACTATCGAACTAGCTAGTTTGACAACAAAAAGTTTGATGTGCCCATATATGGTACTGATATGCTTAAATATGGTAATGATATGACATCATCATGTCCATGTATGGGCAGATCACATTTTTTGTCCCATAAAGTTTGATAGTGTAGACACAGAGCTTTAGTTACTCTGTAATCAGTCTGCTTATAGTAGTTAATTGATGTAGGGATGCTGCTAGAAACGTATACGTAATTAAGCTTGGTTCCCACTAGAACGCAAGAACCTGAGCCGCAACGGAAGCGAATTGACCAATCACAAGGAACGGTTCGAATAATTCATCGCTTGGATTGGTCAATTTGCTTGCGTTGCGGCTTACGTCATTGCGTTGCTTTCTAGTAGGAACCAAGCTTTATAATTGATGAGACGTACGTACGTCGACCCTTCTTACAGTTATTTTAATGATGTTACGATTATACTGACATACCTCTAATACCGTGGCCTAAAATAGTAGGCCTAATACATTTTTCGTGGTACCTTACGCCTCCGCTTTTCGAAGTGTGATAAAAAAAAAATCAAAACCCTTTAAGTTTAGAATTCAGAAATGGGCGGTGCATTATTGCACCAATCAGCGACAAGGCTCAACTTCGGACGGCACGCATTGGTTGGATGTTGCTAAGCCAACTGCCAATCCACACCCGCTTAATATTATATAATCATTATGCAATGTTCTGTGACACATATGGATCGTGATGCAAACACATCTGTTGGGGCCAAACTATGCCATATCAGCGGCAAGCCTTCACACCTATCCTATGGGTCGTGAGGCGACCCTAGCGCTGCGTTTACATGACCTCTTCACGAAATCGCCACAGTGAGGACCTCAATAGGAAACGACGACGTGCTAACCTTACGGGTTATACTATCGATAAAAATACGCGGTTTACATTGTTTAAAATTTCGACAGTGTGTGTCGTGACTTTTCTCGTATATTGGATATCAGCCGTGACGTTGTTACCGCCATCAACCCAGTTGGAGAGACATAAGATCGGTCGCTCTCTAGAAGTACATTGCACTGTAACAACTAATTACCACGCTAATAGCAGTCGTCGGAGTAGGACCATATACTCGGACCAGACCTCTATCTAAATTCGAGCGACTGAAATCAGACAAGCACTCTCATCAAACCAGCTCAGAGCTTTATCAAATCGCGAGTGACTGAAATTAAGACCAGTACTGACTCATTAAAAAAAACTGTTGCTTTATTATTTATTTTATACACCAATTATGGATATACATATTAGCAATCTCACTTTGACTCTCTTCCTCCCAGTCGTGTTACTCCTCTTCACATGGCACTACGTCAGCTCACGACTGCATCCAGGGTTGCCACCAGGACCGACTGGTTTACCAGTGGTCGGCTACCTCCCATTCCTTGGTCTCAAACCGTACAAGACGTTTACGAAGCTGGTCAAGCAATATGGTCCAATCTACAGCGTGAAGATGGGTTCGCGAATTGTGGTCGTACTGAATGGATGTACGGTTATCCGGGAAGCGTTTGTGAAGAAGGGACGTCAGTTTGCAGGACGTCCACACTGGATGCTAAGTAAACTGAACGGCGGTCGAGGTGAGTTCTTTTATCATCATAAATTATTTAAAGATAACATATTTAGTTTACATTGTAACCAGACCTCTGCGGGGGCCGAGGTTCCTATTAGTACGGATTTTTCTCGGTGTCAATTCTATATTGGCGTGTTAGGTTTTGGCGAATTGATTCAGAAAATTGCTAGGGATGTATTCGAGTATGTTTATACTGTTTTGGCGAATTGATTCAGAAAATTGCTAGGGATGTATGGTTATACTGTGACCTGAAAGGGACACAATACAAGGCATATAGTGTACTTGGGCAGATTCTTAAAAACAACACTCGATTAACAAAACGCATAGAACCATGTCCACCGTCCCACCAAAAACTATAGACCTAAGAAAAGGCGGGAATTCATTTTTTTTACAATAAGCCTAAACCGATTAGTCTGCGCCTGTAGATGACAGATCGCCCTCTCAGTCCGCATTATTCTCTCCCCTCCTCTATGATTATTTACATTAAAAACCGTTTATCAAGGTTACCGAATGAAATTTATCATGCATGCTGTCGAGATAAGCAAACATGACGATGGAAAATTGAGCAACATAAAATAGTCTAAACTACATTTTATCACTCATCCTATATCGTCTGTTTATTGATTGACGTCATCGCGTATTTATGTTCACCTTGACTATGTTAGTTTGGCGCACCGCTGATGACCTTGATGTAGACGGCCGCCGTGCACATTAACCTTGTCTCAAGACCAAGATTAATTAATTGTTTGTAGAGGGGTGGTTATCAATCATCCAATAGTATTCTCAGTGACTATTAAAATTTGGCAAACGTTTGTGATAAATTATAGAAGATATGCCACAGAACAGTACTTGCTTTAATGATTTTTTTTTCTAAAAATGTTTAACTATTAACGTGAAGACAACTATAATAATTTATGATAATGATTTTCTCGCGATTTTTGTACGCGCATAATTTAAAAAAACGGTTGTAGTATCCATTTTTTTACGCGCCTCAAATTTGTTCATGTCATGATAATGTGATTTAAAATGTAATGTGCATACTACTAACAATTCACTCGTTCATGATCACCGCAATAAGTACTTATTCAGGGGGACACATCTATTAAGGGTGCACTTTTCGAAGGAGAACTCTACCACGGTCAACCGCCATTAAGGGGACGCTTTGTTGGGTCTCGAAGGGGTTCTAAGGCTTGGTTCCCACTAGGACGTAACGCAAGGACGTAGACGCAACGCAAGTGAGTTGCCCAATCACACCCGACTGTTCGAATAATCCATCGCTTGTGATTGGTCAAATCTAGTGAGAACAAAGCTTAACTGTACAATAAAACGGGAGCAACTACTGTATCTAAAATCGCTCATTCATTCATTTCATTTTTTTGTATAGGTATTGCAAATCACCAGCCGACAACTCATTGGCGGGAAATCCGTAAATTCTCCTCTAACATCCTGCGCACATTCGGAGACCGCCATTCAAAGATGGAAGCCAAAGTAACGCAAGAGGTGTCGTACTTCATGCAAGATCTGCACAAGACGGACAGCAAACCAGTTGATCTTCGTCACAATGTCCAGCGAATGGTCAGTAACGTAATCTGTTCAATATGCTTTGGAGAACGATTCGAATATGATGACCAGCAGTTTCAGAAGTTGATACACTACGTTGAGATTTTCTTTCAAAATATAGACAGTAAAAGCGCAACGAACTTTTTGCCATTTCTCTGGTATTTGCCAATGAAGGCGAATACCGCAGTAGAAGAAACGTACACGTTTATCATGCGGTTTGTAGAAGAGCGTATCGAATCGCACCAGGCGACTTACAATGCAGACGAACCAAGAGATTTTATAGATTTATTTATCACGGCAAACGAAGAAGGTCAACACCCTAAAAAGAATGGATCAATCGAAGAAGACGTCCACAAGACGTCTTACAACATCGACGACCTTAAGTACATTGTCATTGATCTGTTCTTTGGTGGCACAGAAACCGTCATCGCGGCAATCATGTGGAGTTTAGTATACATGCTGGTTTTTCCTGACGTTCAGAAGAAGGTTCAGGATGAACTGGATAAAGTCGTTGGCAGAGAAAAGAACGTTACCATGAGTGATAGGAAAGAGCTGCCATATACGCAAGCAGTCATTAAAGAGATTCTACGCATGTGCAATGTCATCCCGATGGTCATACCGCATGAGACAGTTGAGGATATTGATTTGTGTGGATATAATCTTCCGAAAGGAACAACAATCTTTGGAAATTTGTACTCTGTTCACATGGACGAAGACGAGTGGTCCGAACCACACACGTTCAGACCAGAACGGTTTTTGGATCCCAACGATAATAGTACAGTGACGTCAGAAGCTTTTATGCCATATTCAGCCGGTAAGTATGTAAAGTATTTTGACCAATCACAAGTGACGGATTATTCGAACCGTTCCTTGTCATTGGTCACTCGCCTGTATTGCGCTTACGTCGTTGCGTTACATATACACATAGAGAATCAACAGATGATACAGTTGATAATGTTTTTAAAGATCTGTAGGTCTACGTATAAACCGAGCCTCCAGATTGTTAGGTTTACCGCACAATTATACCGTCTGCTCCCTGAACTTACAACCCCCAGAAGACGCACCCCGCCTACATAATACTCCCATTTAACATGTTCATTTTCTACAAAAACATCTTCTCTCGACACCTGTTAGTTCATGGCCCATGGTTCAACATCTTTCGCACATTTTAAAGAAAACACAAATTAAATTGTTAATACAATTTGTTCACGTCTTATAAACAATAACAAAATAAGTAACTATTTGAGAAGTGTACAAACACGTGACCGATAAATACAGCAGGCATTGGTAAGAATTTAACGACTTCGAAACTAAGATACACTATATATATATATATATATATTCACACGAAATAATATGACCTTAATAAGATAGAATCCATAACCTTTTCGCGAAATTATTACTGTACGACTCAAAAGTTGATTTTAAAATCGAGATGATCACAGGCGCATCATGTTATGTACGCGGCGTGAGTCACGTGAGTGTCTCTGCTGAGACATTTAAACAACATTATGATTACTATATATTTCTGTACGCGCGGTCTTGTATTCAATTAGAAATACATTTCAATAGTAAACAACGATTTTTGTTCATTGATTTCAGGTCGTAGAAATTGTTTAGGGGAGCATCTAGCGAAAATGGAGATTTTCTTATTTTTCACGTCGATATTGCAGAAGTTTACAATTGAGTCTGCCGGAACCAATCCCAGCCTAGATGGTCGCCATGGTATCACACATATGCCGCATCAGTTTAATCTCACGGCAACACCAAGATGATACTGCATTCCTCTTAGATGACTATCGTGGTATCTCACACTTTCCGCACCAGTTCATCTCACGGCAACACCAAGATGATAGTGCATCTCTCCTGATGGCTCTCGTATCTCACACTTTCCGCATCAGTTCATCTCACGGTAACACCAAGATGTTACTGCATCCCTCCTAGATGGCTCTCGTGGTATCTCACACTTTTCACATCAGTTCATCTCACGGCAACACCAAGATGATACTGCATCTCTCCTGATGGCTCTCGTATCTCACACTTTCCGCCTCAGTTCATCTCACGGCAACACCAAGATGATACTGCATCTCTCCTAGATGGCTCTCGTATCTCACACTTTCCGCATCAGTTCATCTCACGGCAACACCAAGATATGATACTGCATCACTCCTAGATGGCTCTCGTGGTATCTCACAATTTCTGCATAAGTTCATCTCACGGCAACACCAAGATGATACACCATCCCTTATAAAAGGTCCTCATTGTGAAACAGGGTCTCTCTTAGATGGTTCCATGGTATCACACACTTGCCGCTTAGATTGAATGTCACGGCTACGCCAGATACAGGAATCTACTAGATGGTGCCCACAATACACATTTTTTTCTCCTAGGTTGAGACAACATCAGTGAAACTTCACGGCAACGATATACGATGATAATTAGTCATATGGTTGCCAAAGTTTATCACATACATCAGTTAAAATCAGTAAAATAAAATAGAATAGGAAAAGACTTTATTACAAAGTATAGGCCTATTACAATAAATACAGAATTATTTACAATAGTGTGAACACAGAATATATAAAAATAATAGTACTTGTCCAAATATAGCAGGATAGCGTGATGTCCACACTGGGCCTGCATAATCATAATTATTTTATTTTTTACAACTACAGTACAAGTCTGTAATAGAATCCAATAAAAAACAGAAATACAGATTTGTTTGTTACTTTTCTTAAAGTATTTTAAATTAGAAGTGATTTTTTTTATGAATGATGAAGAGAATGATAATAATTATGACAAGATGACGATAATGATTTATGATAAGATGATGATAATGATTTTATATGATAAGATGATGATAATGATTTATGATAAGATGATGATAATGATTTATGATAAGATGATGATAATGATTATGTTGATAAGATAATGATTATTGATAAGATGATGATAATGATTAAAGATGTATTGTCCCTTGAAACACAAAAAAATGAAGGTCAAAATATTCTAAATTTAAATTGGCCATATCAAAGTAATATTAAAGTTATTCACTTTAAGTCGAAAATTTGAGTCAAAAACAACAATTTTACGTAATTAAAAGCTAAATTAATTAATTACATTTCGTCTGGAAAATCGTCGCGAGTGAAAGTAAACAAAGATTTCAAACCACGAGTATACATTATGCATGATGCTAATTAGGATTGTTTACAACTCTTCACGGTTGAGAAGGTGTTTTCACACAGATCGCGAGGAAGTTTTATGAGTATGCATACAGAGTAGCCAAATAAGTGCGTTGCATTATGAGGTATGTTTTGATTGAAAACTTTGACTGGAAGTCAAAGTTATTTTTTGAACCAAAAAACGTCTGTATTTCAGTTAAATGATTTTTTTTTCAACTAATTTTTGGTGAAAGTTAATAACTATTATGATACTTCAA
Organism: Antedon bifida; assembly: GCF_963402885.1. Classification (NCBI taxonomy): domain Eukaryota; kingdom Metazoa; phylum Echinodermata; class Crinoidea; order Comatulida; family Antedonidae; genus Antedon; species Antedon bifida. The sequence goes on from NC_136234.1 coordinate 4,852,215, forward strand.
AATGAGCCACTTTTTTTCGAAATCTTTAATTTTTTATTTTTTTGGAATTTGACAAAGGGACAATACATCTTTAATGATAAGATGATGATAATGATTTATGATAAGATGATGATAATGATTTATGATAAGATGATGATAATGATTTATGATAAGATGATGATAATGATTTATGATAAGATGATGATAATGATTTATGATAAGATGATGATAATGATTTATGATAAGATGATGATAATGATTTATAATGGATGGTCATCACGGACATCATCCACATGTCCACCAGTCCAAGGCAAGGCCAGTATGCTATCCCATCATACTTACTAACCACTTTTGACGTGGCTAAACACATTCCCTCCTCAGCGTTTCATACAAAATCCTCTTCTCTCCTTAGCGTTTCATACTATTCAACATGTGTAAAATACATACTATTTCTCTCTCCTCCTCACACCATTCCAAAGTGTACAACATGCAACCTAGCTGATGTAGTATCTTCTGATTTTTCTTCTTGTTTTTCAGCCGTTTCCTCCGCACCTGTGCTATCACCTGTTGAATCTGAAATTTTAAATAACAAATAAATACTAAATTGTATTGAAAGAGCTAATTTCTTTATATTAAAATTAATAAAATAAAAATATTTATATTTAAAATGGTGAATATGAGAGCAGGAAACGTCTGTAACATTAAAACATAAGCCGTCAGCTGTTTTGCTAAATTCTTTGAAATTCTAATCATTAACCGAGATCAAATAACTCTTTAAATTGCCGTAAAACATTCAGAAACTAGTTCTTGTAAAATCTGTTCATAACCACACCTGGTCTTCAGTGAGATAATTATCCGATAAGCTCAATGCTGCAAGTTATTTAGCTTTTACTTGTGGTTGGTGGACCCCATGAAGGAGTGTGACTGTCTATACACCCCATGCTGCTTTCTTTTATTTATCATTGGTGTCGGAGTGTGTGCAGGTCCAATCAAGCCCTCAAGCTAGTACCGAATTGGCACACCGTCAACCCCATGTTGTGGTCTAAACTTAACTTAGCATAATAATTTATGAACTATTAACTTATTCTTGTATTTCATAACTAATTACTGATGTGTTTAGATGGCCTTTAGTTGGGTTGATATTGTATCGCAGTTTTCTTAAAAAGTTTAACTCTCTATTGGACGGCTCCCCACTGATACCTTTTGGTAGTTCACTGTTAATTAAATGTCTCGCTTGTAGCTTTCTACTTTCTAATTTTTTCAACCATTAAAGATGTATTGTCCCTTTGACTAATTCCAAAAAAATTGTAAAAAAATATTTCGAAAAAAAGTCGGTCATTTTGAAGTATCATAATAGTTATTAACTTTCACCAAAAATTAGTCGAAAAAAAAAAAATTTAACTGAAATACAGACGTTTTTTTGTTAAAAAAATAACTTTGACTTCCAGTAAAAGTTTTCGCTCAAAACATATCTCATAATGCAATGCACTTGTTTGGCTACTCTGTATGCATAATCATAAAACTTCCTCACAATCTGTGTGAAAACACCTTCTCAACCGTGACGAGTTGTAAACAATCCTAATTAGCATCATGCATAATGCATACTCATGGTTTGAAATCTTTGTTTACTTTCGCTCGCGACGATTTTCCAGACGAAATGTAATCAAATTAATTTACCTGTTAATTACGTAAACTTGTTGTTTTTGGTTTGAATTTTCGACTTAAAGTGAATAACTTTAATATTACTTTGATATGGCCAATTTAAATTTAGAATATTTTTTTTTTCATTTTTTTTTTGTCAAGGGACAATACATCTTTAATATAGAATCTGTTTTATTGATGAATTTTGAATTGAACTTTTATCTTGTAAAAATATTTCATCATCTTTTGTTATATAGAATAACAAACTATTAAAGATGAAAAACATGAAAAATGAAGATTAATAAAATCAGACTTTGAATAGTCCATTTTGCAGCTTTAATAAAGTTTTTGGTCAACTATTATGTGACATTAAAATGACTTTTCAACAAAAAAATTATTTTTCAAGGGGACAATATATGTAGGGTACTTTTAAACTTTAAGTTCCTGGGAAAACACCGGTTTGTTGGGACTGTGTATTGACTTCACAGATATAAAAAAAACAGGATTTTATCAGAATTCTATAAAAATCAACTTCTTTCGCGCACAAATTAAAATTGTTATCTGGTGGCGTTCCGCGAACGACTGACTAAATTTATGCATGTTCCGGGTGCTTACAAATTTATAAATACAGACATAGTACTTTGAAAGTACATTTTGAAATGCAAAATCATACATTTCTGTGAACAGACAGATTCAGAAGACAGAAGAAATAGAAGACCTATTTATTGTGTTAAAATAACACAGCTGGTAGAACACACTAGATAAGTGAAATCATACAGATGTTAAAATTTCATCCTCAACTCAAGGGAAGGGGAAATCTCGACGGAATGTCTGGCGCCACCAGTTAACACCGATCAAAGTAGGTTACGCAAATTGATCATGAATTTTATACCTTTCAACGGATCACAATAGTATGACGAGTATATTCTGGCAACCTATAAAACCCCGCTGAATCTACTAAAAATAACGTTTGTAGAACGGCTATGGATTTATGGTTGTTGTGGCAATCTAGGACGATAAAACAACAAACAATAACACTGTCCTTCTGTCTAAATGATGCAAGTATAATATGTCTGTGAGGAGTACAATGCACTTCTGGATTTCCCAAACGTATCTTTAATTTTACCACTGGGTAATTGCACCTTTTTATTTGGTATCTCACCCAAATATGTCACAGTATTGAAATATAGGTAACTAATGTAGGTTATATGAACATTCATGCACTATATCAGTTGAAGGATATGTTTAAATTATTATTTTTAACCAATCTTAATTTTTTTTTTAAATATTCCAGCTTTAAAATGCAGTCAGGTAATCATTAAGTGATGTAATTATTTCTTTAATTTCTCTATAATTTATTGAAAATTGATTGAGTACCATATATTACAGTGTATAATCCAATAAGTGCAGTTCTGATTTAGGTTAAATACGGACACAGGACTTTGTTAATGGAATACGAGTATAACCTCACCCCCTAAGTTCCTCAATTCTATATCCAGGCCCCCTGGATATATATATAGTATAGTGTGAAGATAATTTTAACTTTAAGAGCATGTTTGTTAAGAAGAGTAACAACAGAATGCCAACTTTGACCTTGTTGTTTGTCCCCAGAGGAGTCACCTTGTTCTCCCTACTAATAGTAGGGCTACATGATTAATCATCTCACCCTATAACCAACAGTTTTTGTTTTAAAACATTTGTCACATTATTTATAATGCACAAAAACACATTCAATTGAACAACTTAAGTGTTAATTCAATCAAAATAGTTAATCTGCTAACAGACAAAATATCTTAAACACTTAAAGAAAGCATTAATATACAGAACAAAGAGTCCGAAAGGAGTTCCGGAATTTCAAAGTAACAAGTGCACGTGGTTGAACTCACTAGAAAAGCAGGCGGTAAAAGCTAGGCTGCTTTACTAGGACGGTTAGGGGCTCTCGACAGAGATATGATCAAGGGCGAAATACTTATGACAGATTATGTTTCGATCTAAAGGACTAAACAATTGGATTTAAGTAAAAAAATAATTTTAATATATTGAAGGGTAAAGGTAGATAGGTAGAAGATATAATTTTCATATAAATCGTATTAATAAAAACAATTATAGATTCTATATTAATTTGTGTATTATATTAATTTACCACTGCCAACCAATTGACACTCGAAATATAAACATTAAAACTTGATTAATATACAGAATACCTGTATTTGATTTCACAAAATAAATATTTGCCATGCAAACCTTAAGTACATTTTTTTTGCTTTTTTAAAATTTTTCATATTAGACACAAAATACTTACAAAATGGAAAACATTCAATATGGATCCATAATGATTCATTAGTTATGATTTAGAGGTGGTGACAGGCCAGGTCAAAGGGCATGTGACTGGAATACATCATTCAAGTTTTATTTGACAAAATCATGATTGATATAAGATGTAACAGTGCAATATGTGGGTATGATTAATAACAGAAGCTGGTAGTAATATTAAAATTGTTCTAACTCTTTTTGCATTTTGATAAATTTTAACAAAGAGAATAACACACTAAAGCTATGCTTCCATGATCTTTTCTCTAAAGCGTGGTTCCATTACAGACGGAACGCAAGGTTGTACGAACAACGCAAGCGAGTTGACAAATGATAAGCCACTGTTCGAATAATCCATCGATTGTGATTGATCAAATCACTTATGTTGCGTTATGTACTTGCATGGCGTCGCTAGAGGGAACCAAGCTTATGGTTTAACTTACTCTGTGTAAACGGTATTGTATAATGTTAAGCCGGATAAAACTCTGAAACTTAACAGAGTTATATCAGCGGTACATTCAAACTGATTAGTTTATGGTTTAACAATACTCTATGTTCAAACGTGTGTGGTCTAATGTTAAAACACGTAGCCGCATGAAAACGAAACATTGATGTTTGATTTTATTTGCCACTGCAGGATCGGAACCGTGTGAAAGACCCTTAAGAGGAGTTAACAATCACACAAGTCCTCAGTTTTAACTTATATATGATTTGAATCAGTTTAAATTTGTCCATATGCACGCTTAACACTAGTGCATGTGAACACAGTCCAAATAAATGAAGAAGATACATTAGTTTGATTAAGCATAAGACACATGATGTACTAATGAAGAATGTTAAGTTTCATGATTGTCACAGGTGGCTAGACATGTGATTTGTTGATCTAACATCACCAATTACAAGTCATTACCCTAGCCACCATGAGTGGCCATCAAGTAGGCCTGAGAATGCCTCTTTATCAATCAATAAATGAAACTGTCTGGCCTAGGACCTATCTTTTATTTGATGAGAACATGCAATTGATGTATTCATTTATCAGCTCTTAAAATACTTGTTTATGATATTAAGTAGTTAGATGAAGGGCCTTGTTTCTGCTGCGACTAACAAATAACTGATTAATACTGTATGAATAAATTACCTTTATTTTAATTAATCTTTTTTGGGGCAGAAGCAGGATACATTTCAAATAACCTGTTAAATGGTATTCTTAAAATAACAGTTAAAACAGCAAATAGTTGTTGGAACATCATTTAACCGGTTAGAGCTATGCAACTTTTACCTGCAGCGCAAAATAATAGTTATTTGATTGACCGCCATAGACTTTGAGTCAACTGTTGTAGCCCCACCCATTTTGGACACAGGTCAGGAAATAGATTTCATTTTCCCACACACATACAAATGTTCTGTCGCATTTGTTTGAATTAAAAGCCGTCAATAAAACTATGCAGACAGTAAAGTACGGTATGAATCGTGCAATCTCGTAATTCTTCCCATACCCGTTCCCACATTAGCACAACATACCAACGCAATCGGCGAAGGCCGACAAACAAGGAAAATAAGAAACAGGATTTAAAAATTATTGCTTAAATTCTCGGCTAAATCGCTTACATCCAGCAATTTTTATTCAATTTTATCCACTCGCAAAACATGTTCGAGAAATAATATTAAAACAAACATTTTGCTTTGTTCATAACACGACATCATCATAACATTTATTTGTTTATAATCTTAAAAGTATTAGGATCAAATATCTGGAGATTAAGATGGATTTGTGTGGATTACTTACCTGTCTTATCCCATCCAAATGGATTATCCATCAACACCTTGGAATAAACACTTTCAGGAATCCCGGCAAGTCCGCGGGAAGCATCAATAACAATGTCATCGGGGTCCGCACTGTTGAAATAAATAAATAAAATATCATAATTTTTATTTTAATTATTTATACACATCCAACAGCAAGGAGCCAACAGGATGCCTCATATAAATATAAACAAAACACAATAAAAACAGCAATAAAAATCAATATTAAAATAATTACACAGTTACAATTACCTTTCATTTTATTCCACTTTACTAATAACTTAAATAAAGTGGAAGAGCCTAAATGAAAGCATAGATTGTAATGCCAATAGGCTCCTTGTTAAAAATATGTTTCATAAAATAAAATAACTATCATAAAAATCTTAAAAACTGGACAAACATAGTCTAGCCCAAATTATTTTTCAGAGTTGGAATTTGGAAGAGTCAGCTATTATTATGATTTCATGCAGTAATTATTACATTTCATGCAGTAATTAATACAAACTGATTCGTATAAAATCCCCAAAAAAACCTTTTGACTTTAAATAATAATTTTAATACAAAAAAAATTCCACTTTATAACCAAAAAACTATAAATTTAGAATAATATTAATAGAACTCTATCTGCTGATTAAAATTGCCAAATATGGAGTCAAAAATTTAGTTTTCGTTCATGTAAAAAGAATTGAATACAAGAGATTATGATAAATTATGAATGTGTAATTGTGCACATACGTTCGTTGGTAAGTTTCGTCTATTTCCTCCTCTGTTTTTCTCCACTGTGTATTCTTTGTCTGTTGTTTCTGTTTAAGTTCTTGCATTGCTGTTTTAGCTGTACCACTAGTTCTGAAATAAACAAATTACAATAATTATTTTATTTTAATGCAGAATTTGCAGAAAATGCAGAAAAATCTTGTAGTAAAACTAATTCTCTGTCTACACTATCAAAACCAAATATGGTAGTGATATGCTTAAATATAGTAGACATCATCATGTCCATATATGGGCACATCACATTTTTTTGTCACATAATTGTTTAATTACTTAACAAAAAATTAATTAAACTGAAAAACAAATTTTTGCACATCATTAATTGTTGTGCTTTTTATTTTTGCAAAATCGCTAAATTGAGAGTGCCAGAAAGAAATACAAGTTACATAAAATATTTATTTCATATTTGTTTTTCCCATTACAACTATTATTTATGTATTATTCTCATTGGTTTGGGTTCAATTATGGGTTACCTCAAGTTTTATGATGATTCTATTAATAGTTTATGTTTTATGTATTTTCATATTTATAAGGGATAACCAAAATGATGAATAACATTAAAGTATAAAATAACACCCCAAAGGCAACATTTAATACCTCAGATAAAATTTATGACACTGGGGAGAAAATAACATTCCAATAGATTACAATAAACACTCTCTAGCCTTGGCTGATGAAGATATCAAGTAGGGGAAGAACTCATACAACCTTATTTTCCGTCAGTCACACACAAAAATCTTCTACTCGGGTGGTCTGTCAGCGTTTAAAGATAACTTAAGTATTATATGATATGTAATGAATACGAACGTATTAATTACAATATTAACACTTATGTTTATATATGGATGCGGGTGATGATTTTGTGGGTTGAATTGTGTAGAGCACTGGTGTGAAAACGGTGTTAAGTGTTCGTAATTGATTTGAACGTTGACTTTTTTATGTTTAATTTGGCAATAGAACAGGGAAGGAATTAGGGTTTGGTATGCGAATAAAAATATGTAATATTTGGTTATGGGGCATGTACAACATAGGAGTCATATGATATTCTTTTAAAACAGTACTTTATTGGCTAGGCCTAAAAGTATTTTTTAATTCACAAATACAAGCAAGGAGGGACAAAAGAGGTGAACTTACATCTTTAAAAGTATCCACCTTATAATATTAAAATTAGGAAAGTTATGTTAACGATGTATTGTCCCCCTGAAAAAATATTTTTTTCAAATTTTTTGTTGAATATGCCATTTTAATGTCACGTAATAGTTATTAACTTTGACCAAAAATTGGATTGAAAAAAAAATTTATTTACCTGAAAAAATGTTATTTAAAGCAAAAAATACTTAGTCTGTCAGATAATAGTTTTTTTGGTAAAATCAACCATTTCTTTTGTCTTTTTATAAGTGAAATAATTATTGTTTGGGGTGTTCTTTTACAGAAGTGAATAACTTTATTAAAACTGCAAAATGGCCTATTTAAAGTCTGATTTTATTAATCTTCCTTTTTCATGTTTTTGTGGGACAATACATCTTTAAGTTATGTTATGTAAATATATTATTTACCGTAATTCTTGTTGGTTACTTTCATTTTGGAACTCATTCCCGCTGCTGTATGATTCACTTGCAGAATCAAAGTTTTCTAAAAAAACAAAGAATGATAAATTGAATATTTTTTAAGACTAATATAAACAAAGTTATATTCAAAATAACACAACTAATAGTCGTTTAGAAATGTTAAAAGACAGCTCTAATGCTCTGTCTATACTGTACTATCAAACTAGTTTGACAAAAAAAGGTTGATGGACCCAAATATGGTAGTGATATGACATCATCATTTCCATACATGGGCACATCACATTTTTTTTTTGTCAAATAAAGTTTGATAGTGTAGACAGAGCTTAATGATTACCTGTATCTGAATTTGGCATTTCTTTTTCGATATCGTCTGCTTTCTGCTTAGCGACTGTTGCCAAGGCGTGTTCATTTAAATCTAATGCTAAGTAATATATATCCTGAAAAATAAACAAACATTGACAAATATTTTTCTTAATTAAGATTAATTAAAAAAGACAAAATTTAACAGAAATAAAAGGTGTTAAAAAGTAAAACACTGAATGAAATTTTAAAAACACATAATCAATGTATTGTACATTATTTTTGGTTAAGATTGTATCCCACTTCTATGTAAGCATGTCGCAAGTAATCTAGCCAATCACAATGCGGTTGGTCCAGTACTAAACTTTTGTTTAATCGGTAAACTCACTTGCGCTGCGCATGCGTCGTTGCATTACGTCCAAGTGGTAACCAAGCTCTAATTTATCATTTTATTCAAATTTGCACACAAAAATGGAAACATTCCCAGCACTAACAGCTGACAAATCCCATACATAATTAGCAGTGCTTTATGGAGAAAACAGCTGAGTTATATAACATAACTTACTACCTGTAATCTAGGTTAAGAACATTCATAAACTCAAGATTACTAATACTAAGTATTTTGTGAATGATATACAGTAGTGATCACCTTAAAACAGGTTTAGCAAATAACAAATTCTTCTAGTAATAGTAATAAATTTAGCGTGTTACATTATGTCTACAGTACATCATTGTGATAACATTGGTATGGAGATGGATAGCTGGCCTAGGCCCCCATAAATGTATTAAATTATAATGCACAAGATACGACATCAGTTTAAATTCAGCACTTCATGTCACCATTTAATTTAAAGCTCTGTCTAACTATCAAACTAGTTTGACAAAAAAAAGTATGATGTGCACAAATATGGTAGTGATATAACATCATCGTGCCCATCTACATGGGCACATCACATTTTTTTGTCACATAAAGTTTGACAGTGTAGACAGAGCTTTAGGTTTTTTTTCAAACTCCGACAACAATTGATTCTTCAACATTATTTACCAAAAAATAGAATATAAAGGTATACATAGATAAGACTTAATCATCTTTTAGGGAGTTTATTGAACTGCCAGTTGTGACAAAGAGATTTCTGACAAATTATATATGACATTGGTACTGGACAACCTTAGCTACCCATGTTAGAAACGTGTGCCTATTTCATGTTGTTTTACTAAAAATGACAAACTGTGTCTATAAATAAACAATGAGCTGCCTGTAAGGATTATTGTAAACAGATACAAGATACATAGGGTGCAAGGTAAGGTCATTGTCAGTTGATAAAGTAATGGGACATGTTTTGAAACATCAAATATGCTTTATTTTCTTATAAATTAAATCTTTTTTCATAATCTTCCCATTAATCTAGTTTACTTTTTTTATCAATAATATTTTTTATATAACAAATGAGAGATTATCTAATACTGTATTATATTGAGAATTTATGTGACAAAGAAATGTGATGTTCCCATATATATTGACATGATGATGTCATATCACTACCGTATTTGGGTGTATCACTACCATATCTGGGCACATCACACTTTTTTTGTCAAACTAGTTTGATGATAGTGTAGACAGAGCTTTATACTATAGCATTGTTGGGACTCATGTATGTACAAATGCCCTAAATTCGTCAGTGATGTTTTGGTTGGTTCTTTTAAGTTTATTTAATTGTCTCATCCTTCAGATAAGATGTTAAGCCTATGGTCGCATGTACACAACAGGAAAATGTGCAGGAAGGAGGTAACAATACACTATTCAAAAAAGGTAGGGAAATACTTTTGTGGCGGCTGAATCACAAAAGTATTAAAACCAGCCAAACATAGTGTCAAATATAATTAACAAAAGAGGGATTGCAAGATGGGTAAAATTATGAAATAATATATATATTACTGAATCAAACACACAGCCATGACATCATGTCAATCAAACGTGACAATAATCGTTATTTTATCTATCAATCATAAAATATCTATCTAACGTAATTTTGAATTTCGAATGATTAGGACTTCCATAATTTTGAAGACCTTTCGTCTGATTGGTTGCGGCAAAAGCATTTACAGATTTTCTATTTCCTATTAGTAATTGATTGGCAATTGACGGTACGGGATTTTTCCGTTACAAAGTCTGCGACAACTCAATCATGTGATCAACGTTGACAGATCCTTGGCATGTTTAGGCAGTCAGCAGAAAATCAGAGGGGGGTGTTGACAAATAAAGGAATAGTGCAATGCACAATTTTTAATCTAACAGTAATTGTAATGGTTGACAGTAATGATTGTTAATGTCCAAAAAAAACCCAGAGGGGGTATTGACAAATAAAGGAATAGTGCAATGAACAATTTTTAATCTAACAGTAACTGTAATGGTTTATGGTAAATGATTGTTAATGTCCAACACATCAGAGGGGGTAGTAATAGAAAGAAGGAAGAGATGATTAATATTGTAGTGTGTAAAGAGCTCAGACATAAATTGAAAAAAAATAGAAAAATTATAAAGTAGAATAATGAATGCCAGCGACTCAGTGAATGTGATAGAAATCTGTATGTTGCCAATACAAACTGTTCTAAAGCTCTGTCTACACTATCAAACTTTATGTGACAAAAAGTGTGATGTACCCAAATATGGTAGTGATATGCTCAAATATGGTAGGGATATGACATTATCGTGTCCATATATATGATACACATCACATTTTTTTGTCACATAAAGTTTGATAGTGTAGACAGAGCTTTAGATTATCATTTAATTGATAGTGTAGACAGAGCTTTAGATTATCATTTAATTGATAGTGTAGACAGAGCTTAAGGTCGAGTCATTTATTTTATAGCACAAATACAAAGAAAATACCAAGAAGCAAACTGTAGCTGATTATTGATAAATTATGTTTATACATTATTCTATCGTTTTATCTGTTCACTGAAAGTAATTTAAGAATAAACTAAAATGGCACAAAACACACCTTTAAATAATAAAATGTGATTAATGTAGTTTGAAACAGGTGTAGTGGGAAGATGCTTACATTAGTTTTCCCCACTCACTTACTGCTAAACGTAACCCACACAGCATGTGCAAGGAGGAAAGTTCATTCAGAGTTCACAGATTGCAATGTAATCATTTTGGTGACCAATACAAAATGTTATATAAATAATATTAAATAATTTTACACTAAAATGTATCAACTATAGTATAAAACCTTTACAACAATTTTCCTTAGTATAAAGTTCTGTCTACACTATAAAACTAGTTTGAAAAAATAAGTGTGTTGTGCCCAAATATGGTAGTGATATGCTCAAATATGGTATAGTACTAATATGACATCATCATGTCCATATATGGCCACATCTCATTTTGTTGTCACATAATGTTTGATAGTGTAGACAGACCTTTTCACATGCAACATCAACCAGATTGGAGTTGTTTTATCTAACAGTATGTTCAACTACATGTTTGGCGTTAATAAGTATGACAGAATGGAAAACTCAAGAAAAAAAAAAGACAAATAAACCTACCATAAACAAGTCCCTGGCATGCATGTCTACAGCAAGGAGAAACGCTTTATCAAAACGTTTATACCTGAAAATGAAAACAAAGACCTTTCATTTTAATGTGATATTTTGCATTTTATTTCTATTTAACTAATACAAAACCATTGATGTCACCAGTACAATTAATAATAATGTCCATTTGTACTGTGGAGTAGCTTTGAGTCAGGAAGTTGAGTAATTGGTCAAATGTCCATTTGAATAGCCCATCTCAACGATCATTGCTCATGGCGCTGTGGACTTAGATATTACACTTTTCAACTACATGCTTCTCTCTAAGTAGCCAGTGCTGTCAATTCTAGCATTCACTATTTACAGTTGATGTAGGCATTTTTAAGTATGATAGTGTTGCCTGTCAAAGGGTCATAAGATAGGACTTGAACCAAGAATTCGAGATTTGAAGGAAGGCACCTTGCAGATTATGGATGTACATATCTACCTCAGTCATATTGAGTGAGTAGGAGTTGTCAAACCTGTTTAAACTTCCCCTTCTCTAATTAAAACTACACAAATACAAGCTGATTCAAAGTGACTAAAGATGGCCGATCTTTCATTCTACACGCTGTCTATGGGTCTGAGTGATTGATGGGTTGACCAAGCTTCTTAACTTTCTCCTTCCCCAATTAAAACTACACCTACACACTATGAGTTAGTTCCTCCAGAACAGAATACGTTGAACTGCGCTTTGTACCTTATTTGCCAAAAGCCTCAGTTGATATTCTTCTAGACTACATGCTTTATCTTACAACCCTTCTCCTTATAATACTAGACATAGGCACACATTTGTTGGAAACTCAATGTGATACCGCCATTTTTGCAGTCCTGTTCCAAATTTGACTAGACTTTTAAATGAATCATTTATAATTTTGCCTTTTAATGTAGTTTTACTGTTTCTTCATTATGTAATTTGTTTTTTATGACCTATAGCAGTAATTTTTTTAAGTAATTTTAACGAATTTTATACATATTTTTAATTTAATATAAACGCAATTCAGCATGTTTTAATACTTTTGTTTTATGAATAAATGAATCATACATTACAATCACAATAGAATCTTGCAGCTACATGCCATCCAATTAAAGATATATATGGTCACTAATGGGAAGTCATGACAAATAAAGAATTTGAGAATATTTATTTTAAAAATCTTTTATAGATACTTCAAATAATGACATCCAGACAGAGGCCCAGATATGATGGGTGAACGACCTCAACAAAACTGCTCTTGTATATTTATTGATAGCTGTGTTTATTACATTGTTGTAGTGAGAGATGTTTTTAAGAGCAAACGGCAAGAATGGGGGAGCTTTTTTTTAAAAGTACTTCAAAGGAGACAAGACGACGAACATGTTTTGATTTATATAGTTATAATTGTCACAGGCCACTTGCAAAATATAACACCATCCATCATAAATACACAGTAAAATAATCATCAACATAACTCAACAGTATACATAAAGGTTTTCGACCTTGAATGATGACATATTTCACCAGTTGGCGAGTAAAGTAAAATATTATAATGCTCTCACTTTACACTTTGCTAATGTTACTGTGAGAAGAAGTCTTTTACCTTCATAAACAAACAACTCTAAAGCTCTGTCTACACTATCAAACTAGTTTGACGAAAAACTGTTATGTGTCCAAATACGGTAGTGGTATGCTCAAATATGGTAATGATATGCTCAAATATGGTAGTAATATGACATCATCATGTCCATGTATAGGCACATCATATTTTTTTGTCACATATAGAGAATAACCTATGAATATTCATTAATGTCTCTTTATATAGGCATATCCATTGAATTTAAAGTCTCTTCACCTTTAGTAATTGGCTACAATAGTAATTGCACAATAAATGTATTGGTAACCAAATAGTCTTGAGATTTATTTATGAACAAAACGAAGTAATTTATTTAACATAAAGTTTGAAAGTGTAGACAGAGCTTAAGAATTATTTGTTTATGAAGGTAAACAAATTGCATTTTTATCTCATTAACTGTTTTAGTGGGAATGACGGTGGTACTTAGGTTAGTGTCTGATGTCAAGAAAATAGAGGTGATAATAGGTTTATCGATTAAAGTTGTAACTAATTATGTACCTTAATAACTGATGAAAAAACCGTCTTGCTAGACGACTTATTTGGTCTCTGTACTCGATGACAATGACCTCGGAAATAGGACGCACTGGAGCATAGAAGCTGCCGAGACACGACTCCAAAGCACCTACAAACATTGTAAATTATCGATTATGATTATGTAATACGAGCTGTTGACTGAAGACAATGAATCTTTAGAGGTCCTAGCTTAAAAAATGAATTATCGGAAAACTTTATACAAAATAATTACCAAATTATGGAGGGTGCTATATTTAAAAAAAATACAACCAAATATAGAGGGTGCTATTCAAAATATCTGGCATCAGCAATGAAGTATGCTGGGCACATTTTCTACCTTTAGTAGAGTCTAGACGGTAAATTTAAATTGTATCCAAAACAATCTGGAGAAATTGGACCTTAAGCTTTGCCTACGCTATCAAACTAGTTTTGAAAGTATGATGTGCCCAAATATGGTAGTGGTATGCTCAAATATGGTAGTGATATGACATCATCATGTCCCTATATGGGCACATCACATTTTTTTGTCACATAAAGTTTAATAGTGTAGACATAGCTGTAGAAGTGTGCATCAGTTCTTACCTTCTCTTTGCGCATTCAAAGGAAGTCGGAGCAAATAGTTGACAACTTTCGTGATGCAAGAGAAACAGCTTGCTGACTCGGTGTTCCAGTTGAGTGAATTCAGAAGATTCACAGCTTCATCAATCTGTTTATGGTCCAGGTAATGCTGCATCAGCTCTTTTGGACCGAGTCTACCGCGACTTTTGACCCCAAGGTGAAGTTGTAACATACAAACTGGACCTCTGTAGAAATAAATGAATTAAAGATGTATTGTCACCCAAAAAATATGAAAAATTAAGATTAATAAAATCAGTCTTTGAATAGGCCATGTTGTAGTTTTAACAAAGTTATGTAGTTAAAGTTATGTTTTCACTAATAAAATGACAAAATAAATGGTTAAATTCATCCAAAAACCCATTGCCAATTTTTTGCTTTAGATTACAGTTTTTTCAAGGTAAATAATTTCTTTCGATCCAATTTTTGGTGGTCAAAGTGAACTATTATGTGACATTAAAATGGCATATTCAACAACAAAATGTAAAAAAAATTAGTTTTTTCAGGGGACAATACATCTTTAAGTGGTTCTGTTCTGTTTGTTTGAGATGAAGACATTTTACCTGTCAAATAACAGCATTAATATATCATGTGCATCTACAATGTAGTCTTGTGTATTGCTTGGCTTACTCCATTCCATTGTGTTTACTGTCACAGACATTCTATCAAGTTTAAGTACATTTTAAACTATTACATTTTAATTCAAAGTAATAACAAGTATTATTACTGACAAGATTACTTAAATAATTACATATTGTACTTTTTATTTCTGTAGGGTATAAAGATACGCACAATTGCCGCAATACCTTTTTTGAAAATAAATATGCTTTCGATTTTTTTTAGACTTTTCTATGGGTAGATCTGTAATATAACAGATAGTCAGGTAGTTGGTCTAAAGCTCTGTCTACACTATCAAACTAGTTTGGCAAAAAAAATGTGATGTGCCTAAATATGGTAGTGATATGACATCATCATGTCCATATATGGGCACATCACATTTTGTCACCACATAAAGTTTGATAGACAGAGCTTTACTGAGGTCTCCCTTCTATTTTTTGTTACCTCTGATGCTACAACAACAAATGCTATAACAAAATATAGGCTTACCTAAAGAACGCAGCTAAATTTAAAAGCTGAGCAGGTTTTGGATCCTCACCTACTGAAAGTATCGTTAGCGGGTTCAGAGCCATATCAAACACCTAAAAGAGACATTGATTAAACCAAATTAATAATAATAAGACCAATTTATACCATTGTATTCTTTATTTGAGAAGTTAGATCTGCTAAGCATCTGCTAAAAAATAGCCCAGTACAATATAGCCTATTGTAATACCTGTATTTCAGCTCCTGATCCTGCCACAAACAACACACTACCACCAGGATGCCATTGTACCATACTAGGCATCTGGGAAAAAAACACAAAAGAAAATAAGATATTCTATTTTTTATTTATTTTATTTATTTATTTTTTATTTTAACCATATTTAATAAGGGTGATCCATCCATTTGCTGATCATTTGGGACTCTCAGAACAGATACAATATACAAAAAACAACAAGAACAGAAAAGTAAAAGAAAAAAATAAAATTAATTACATAAGACTAAAAAAAATAAGAAAATTTGAAAAATAGAAAATAACTGAAATGTTAAATAAAGCAAAATATAAAATATATATATATATAAATACAAATTTAGATCTACTATTTTACAATTAAAATCTGGAAAAGGATTACATAGTTTTGAGAAAAGTCATAAGTCTAGTTTTGAAAGAGGAAAAGGATAAGGAATTGCAGATAGATAGAGGAAGATCATTGTAGAAATGAGGGGCCTGGTAACTGAAAGAGAGTTTGAACATTTCAAGAGTAGGTTTAGAAATGTGAAGATTTCCTTTTGAGATTTGACATGTGGGCATTCTCCCATTGGCCGTAATTTTAGTGAGGAGATGGCATAAGCCTTGAGGAGCAAGAAGATTTAGGGTTTTGAAAGCAAGACAACCAAGTTGGTAGTGGAGTCTTTTCTGAAGAGGAATGGTATGGGCTAGTCTAAAGTGATCATCAGAGAGGTGTGACATAGGATTAAGTTTGAGAATAATGCGTAGGGCTCTGTTTTGGATTTTTTGTAGTTTACTAGAGAGGTTAGTATTAGAGTTAGAACCCCAGACTGACCAGCAGTAATCAAAGCGGGAAAGAAATAAAGCATTATAGAGGAGAAGACATGTCGACTGGTTGACAAATTTAGAGGTGCGAGCAAGAAGGAAGTTAGCTGAGTTTAGTTTTTTACATAAAGCAGAAGTGTGCGATTTCCATGTAAGAGTGTTATCAATTATAATTCCAAGGTGTTTGTAAGATGTGACTGAGCTGATAGGAGTATTTTCAATGTTGAGATTTATGCTATTAGTAGTTGTTTTTAGTTTGTGTGAGGAACCAATTAACATAGATTTAGTTTTTTGGACATTAAGTGAAAGTTTGTTAGCATTGAGCCACAAAGAAAGGTGAGTAAGAGTCATATTTAGTTTTTGCTCGATGAGGGGTAAAGATGTGTTACTGAAATATATAATAGTGTCATCGGCATACATGTCAGTGTGTATGTTACTATCTAGATTAGAAAGAGCAGAGGGAAGATTAATATATAAGGAGAATAAGAGAGGTCCAAGAATGGAGCCTTGCGGGACTCCCGCATAAACAGAACAAGTGTTGGAGAGTGTGTTGCCATATAGCACTTGCTGACTACGTGATGTTAAGTAAGATTTAAACCAGGTAGAAGCAAGAGAAGAAAGACCATAGTGGGGAAGTTTGGAGAGAAGAATGTTATGATTAACTGAGTCAAAGGCTTTTCTAAGATCTATGAAGATGGAGCCAGTGAGTTTTCTTTGGTTAGTTGCATTAAGCCAGTTGTCATAGGTACTAGTAAGTGCAGTAAGCGTAGAATGTTTAGGTCTGAAACCAGATTGAGAAGAGCAAATAAGATTATTTTCATTAAGGTAAGAATACAGTTGTGAAGAGACAGCTTTTTCAATAATTTTAGAAGATATAGGGAGAATAGAGATTGGTCGATAATTGTTTAGTAGGTTTTTTTTGCCAGATTTAAAAACAGGTGTAACTTTAGAGTGTTTCCAAAGAGATGGAAATATACCAGAGTTCAGGGATAGGTTGAAAATAAAAGTTAGATGAGAAGATATAATAGGGGCTGCTGTTTTTAAAAGTTTACCGTTAATAGTGTCTGGTAAATACAAGTTTATTTTATATTTTACAAATTCCTGTTTACACCTTAATTTGTACAAATAGTTTCCAAACTTTTATAAGTGTGGTTAGAGAGATAAACCATACTTACCAGGGCCGATTGCACAAACTGAGTCAGGCGTTTGTGGTCATCATATAAAACCTAAAAAAGAAATAAATTCTAAAGTAGAAATATTCAAAAATGTAAAATGATTTTGTTTGGTATAGGTTATTATGTTTGAACAATAACAGTTTTTTAGTACAGAGAGAGGATCTTGTAGTACAGTTATTATAAAAAAAAATGTTTTAAGCCCCTTGAGCACCTTTGGTGGCGAAATGCGCTCTAGAAATCTGCATTATTATTATTAACTGAATGATTACTTACGAGACGTCCATCTTCACAGCCCAGCACTAACTTATCATCTGTATGATTTCTTCCAAAAGCTGTGACAGAAGCTGAAAACAAAATATTGTTTATTTAATAAAATGCATTTGTTTTTCCTGGAATAAAAGTAGATTCATTTACTGCAGATGATCTACAAATAACAAAGCATTTTGATACAATTTGTATTTTATCATTTCTTGATATTTAATTGTACTTTTTCATATTAAAGTTTTATTTTGAGTATATACAGTATGTAACCATTTTACACCGCCGAAAAATAGGTGAACCCCCTCCCTTTGAAGAAACGGGGCATTTATTAAAATAAATATGGTACTCACCTTTTAATGGTATTGTAGTTACAGTAGCCCGTTGAATCTGCAAACAGACAAATATTGATTTTCATTCATAAACCATTAGTAATATATAACAATTTATTTTTACATATTAAATTAAGAATTACAGTTACAACAAATAAAAAGTAATTTGACCTTTGACTTGGAACATTCATAGATGCATGTGTCGATGCTGATGTCATCGCTGGATTGAGACGAGACTTCCAAGCTGTGGATATGACGAGGCTGACTACGACTGAAATAATTATGAGGGCGTGAACATATGTTAAATATAAAACTGATCTGTTAATATTAAATCTTGGTATAAAAAAACAGGTATGTTTTTGTGCCATAAACACATCTTGGCAAGTTATAACCTTAGAACAAAATGATTTTAGCTGGACCAGTACATGATTTTCTTTGTTTCACCGTGTTAAAATGAGGTACTATCACTCACCTAAAAGCAACATTGACTGGGTCACACTCTGTAGCTATGTAACTCAACTCTTCTAATTTCCCTCTAAATACAAACAAAAAAACAATTTCCTCAAAAAATTGAAGTACACACATTTTTATATTATCATTAAAAGCTGTAATCCATTATTACTTTAACATTTACTGTTGTCAGACTATCCCATTGTCATGTTGAAGAAAAGCTAAACATATAATAAATAACTCTATATCAATTCAACACTTATTCCAATAATATAGAGGGAGCTATTTACCCATAAACACTGTACATGACAATGTTGGCTTTATCCCTCTCGTTGGACGCTGGTGTCCAGGGCATTGCTTCTTCACCACTTATTGACCACCACACAACAATCTGACCAAAAGTAAAAAATTTTATATCAATATTATTTATAGGAAGAGAAAAAAAATTAAATTTAAAAAACCAACATGAACAAATTATTGTGACATTGGGAAAGATGTTACATGATTTTCCAGGATTGAAGTTCCAGCATGATTTTGATATTAAGATCATGGAGCTATAAAATTTTATATATAATTTTATAGCTCCATGTTAAGATCCTCAATTATTTAAAATAATTTCTAATATAGAATATGTTTTATAGCAGAACAGTGGTTGTCTGTTAGTCTGTCTGTTACATAACAATTGAAACATGAATTAGATTTGTTAGCTATTATGTGACAAAAAAAAAGTAATTTACCCATTCTTGATTAACATTAACTGTCAAATTTCGTTCAGGTTTCCTAGCCTTTGTTCCAGGAAGATCAATGTACGAAATCTAAAATAAAAATTGATGCAAGTGTAAAGCTCTGTCTAGACTATCAAACTTTATGTGTGATGTGCCCAAATATGATAGTGATATGCTTAAATATGGTAGTGATATGACATCATTATGTCCATATTTGGGCACATCACATTTTGTTGTCACATGAAGTAGTAGACAGAGCTTAAAATTCAATCAAACAAATAGTGGTTTAATAGGACAGCATCAGCATATTATTTTTATTTTTTATCATTTTATCTAACATACCTTAGGATCAAAACTAGAAAGCTTTTCCATTTTTTTGTTGGGTTCATTTCCAGTAGGTGGTTTTTTGTTCAAGTAGACGAGACCTAGTTTTGCTTTATCAGGAAACGTAACTGCAATGTATCCATCCGTTATGTACGCTGTAAAAAAATATTACATTTTATTTCTCTTCTTAAATTACATTTTTTTTTATACACATCCAAAAGCAAGAAACTTGATGTTACGGGCTTCGCATGAGTCCGAGCGGTTTACTTATGTAGTCAGATAGGAGAAACGTCTGAGCGGTTTAATATAGTTATCAGACAAAGATGAACATCAAAATTGCAGTAAAGTTAAAGTAAAAGTATATTTCTTTAATGAACAGGCCCTCTTGCTGGCCTGTGTCTGTTCACCTTCCTACCAAAACTAAACTTAAAACATATCATCTGAACTATTTAAAAAACCCACCATGACTTCTGATTGGCCAACAATATTCCAAGTAGTTTGATAAGTTAGCCTTTTTCATCAAAAATTGAGACAAAATTACCGTTAACTTTGTCTGGGGCTTTTTTCTAGGCCACATGGTACCATATGATATGTGTAACTGTCAGAGGAGTAACTAAAGGTTACTGGATGATAACCTCAATAGTATGAGTTATTATCACACTTGACAATTACAGAATTGATAAACTATTATTTAAAATGATCATGCTTATAAACTAAGTCTCATTTGAGGCTTAGGGAGTGGAAATGAAAGAGTCGTGAGTTACAACCCTGGCACTAGGTCAGGATTGAACCCTGGAACTTGGGATTGGAAGACAAGCACATTAACCACCAAGCTAAATCTGGTGGTAGTAGGCTATAAGATTAGAAAAGATCTCTTTCTAATTGTGAGATGATTTCTTACAAAATTTGAATATTTTAGCAGCAGGAATTACGCAAGTCGGATATTTGAGTCCCTGTAGTACACTAATATAATAACATTACTGTTAATTTACCATGACTAATAGTGTCACTGCACAATTTTCCTTGGAGCGTTTTGTCAACCAGGATTCGCTCCACGTCACCAGAATGAGATGACACTTGGAAGGTAATAAGCACACAGTTTTTGAGAAGTACCTAAGAAAAACAAGAAACAGAGTATTTGAAAACAAGAAATGTTTTCCTAATATGTAAAATTGATTCTAAAAATCAGACTTTTCTAGGCATAAGATTATCAGTCATTATATAACACCTGCATAAATTCCTTTTGTGGGTCACATGGCGTGCAATAGTGTGCACTATTGAATAAATGTAGGTTTTACTATATGTTATCAAATACCTGAAGCTGTCTTCTTGATCTCCATCTTGTTGTAATGCATTCGTTGTTTGAAAGGAAGTCCTGAAAATGTAATAAGTTAGTATTCACTTATTGTTTTAATAAGGAATTCATTCTAAAGTTCTGTCTACACTATCACACTAGTTTGATAAAATTAAAGTTGTGATGTGCCCAAATATGGTAGTGAAAGTGTGATGTGCCCAAATATGGTAGTGAAAGTGTGATGTGCCCAAATATGGTAGTGATATTCCCAAATATGTAGTGATATGACATCATGTCCATATATGGGCACATCACATTTTTTTGTCACATAAAGTTTGATAGTGTAGACAGAGCTTTAGGATTTTTGGAGGAGTATCTGAATTTACAAAACTGTTGCTCTTAGCATTCAAAAAATAATTTATTATTTTCATTTTTTTGATAACTTTACCTCTGCATCTTTTATAGTTTCACGCAGCTTTTCAGGTCGTCTGTTTTTCGGTGTCCAAATTAAACCTCGACCTTTTATAATAAAAATGAAAAATATGCATCAATAGTGGAGAAATTTTATTTCTAATACTGTATAGTATAGGTAAAATAAAATATGTTTTCTTTGTGTGTAAATCTTTATGCTCTATTTAAAAAAAAATATTGTATGTTGATTTGTGTCATAAATAATAGATAGGATATAGTTTGGTGAGCACTCATCTCATAGTAATATACTGAGATACCTGACTTGACAAAAATATCAATTTCTTACTTTCTGTGTATTGCATTTTCTGCTCACTGTAACCTTGCGAGGCTGTCAAAGAAATAATAAAGAATATGCATATGCAATAATATTTTAATAATGAATATGCATAAGCAATATATCAAATGGATATAACACTATTAAAATGGAAAAATCTAATCATTTTTTTCTCTAATCATCACGTAGTAATACCACACAATATTGTTAAATATACATTGATAGCAAAAACAATTATTTAATATTTTAGGTAAACGAGTTTCCATGGTAACTAATGATTAAGACACATTTTGTAATCAGTATCTAATCCATTAGCAGATGTAGGACAAATTACATCAATGATTGTATTAATACAAAAGAACAATTCTGATGACCCAATTCAAATGATCAATAAAACGGGAAAAATGAATGCAATGACATTATATAACTTATAACATAGCGCAAACCCACAAAGATACTCACTGATTCCTCCTTTGTCATGATAGCTATGGCAGCTTACATCTTTGTCTGCAGAAAAAAAGTTACTTGTCAAGGGAGGAAGACTGTTTTTAAAATTTGTTTCCCTTAAAATGTGAATAGGTTATCGACATCGACTATATTATAAATTAGACTAGCTAGTTATAGCCAGTAGTAAGCCTAGGCTAGGCCTGGAATATATACCTCTAGCTAGCTATAGCCTAGTTGTAGTAGGTGGCCTATGCTTCCTTACAGACAGTAGGACCCTTAGGCTCTAGCTAGAAGAAAAAACAAAAAAGGCCTAGGCCTAGGCCTAGTACTAGGCCTAGCCCTCTCTAGTAAATGAGCTAATATTAATAAGGCTAAGTTTACAACCATATCTGAACACACCTCGAATAACAACCGAGTTCTTCATAGACCATACATACAGTTCAACCAATATACCTGCCATTGCAAAACAGATATTTTCATTTTTAAGTAAAAAAGAATACTTTTAGCAAGAGCAGCTCGCAAAAGATGCGTGTGCGAAAGCGACGAGAGAAAGTTGTTTTCCGAAGTTTCCTATCGGCGTTATAAAACTGATTCCTATTGGATGACAACAGTTCATGTCAAAGGTGACAATATGGCGACTTACAGTAAGTAACGTAAACAAAGATTTCTAAACCAAATCGCATTTGAAAATAGAGTGTGCATCAACTTAACCTTTTTATTATTATCAAGAATTACAAATAAAGTGTTACTTATAAATTAAGAATTAAAAATGGTGTCGAAATATCAGGTCTAACCGGTTAGGCCTTTCCCTAAGCCTACCCCGAAATTTCAAAATGGCATGCTGCTATGCACACAACGGCGCAGACAGGAACTTCACTGCCTGCTGATTTGGCATGGTACTGTACAGGCTAGGCCTAGCCCATTATTATTAAGACATGCCCTGCCTTCTTATGCCTTGGTCTGTCCAAGATTCAGAATCATTTATAAGAAGCGAATTATATAATTCTTAATCTAATTAGGCTTTTTTTTATTTCTGAAGTCATAATTGTACACGTAAAACTACTGTACATTGAACTAATAATAGACATATCTTTTTTACAGATGACGATGGAAGTGTGACATCATCATCTGTTTATGAGATGCATATAATTGAGAAGAGAATGTTTGAAAACATTGCCTGTAGTGGTGCGAGAATTTCAAGCCAACAAAAAGATGAGACGGACTTAACACTTGAAGAAAAAGTTGTAATTCTAAAAAAACTTTTTGAGGAAAAGCCGTCAATTTTTGCTGAAAGATTTCATATGTATTTAACGGACGATGACTTTGTTGCATTTGATAATAAAAAACAACATTATGAAGTTGATTATTATTTGAACGAAGCCAAAAAACGTTTAAGTTCGAAAAACTCTATGGTTGTAAAAAATAGAAGATATGAAGCGCTTCAAAAACTTGAGAAAGACGGTGTTTATTTCGGGGATGAAGCCATGAATGAGAGGGCGCCCTTTATGTACGATTATTACGTTGGGCAATATCAGAGTGAAGCAGAGAAAAAAGAAAGACCGTATGATAACGTACACGATCAAAATTTGAAGTTTTCAACAGTACTGATAGATTTTATGCAAAGGAAAGAAAGGGAGGCTTTGTTTAAACGACAAAGGGAAGAAGAGGAGTGTATGGAAAGTGAGGAGGATGAGGACACAGAGGATGAGGAAGATGAAAAGGAGGAATGGGATGATGATAAAGAGGAGAAAAATACAGAAAACGAAAATGAGCAAAATAATATAGGTCATTAATATTAACTGTTTTTGTTTGGAATAACATAGATTCTATATTTTTAATACTGTTACCACTTGTCTGTGTAAATTGGCCTTTATAGAGATAGACATTTTCAAGTTAATGTTACAACCCAGTGTCATACCATTGTGTTTTGGTAGGTTCCAACATAAAGATACTATAAATATCTCTATGGTTGCCCAGGGGTGTAAAGTGGTTTTATTAGGTTATATGCATGATATGCATATAACCTCTTGATTCTGTCAGGATCTTTATTTATTTATTTATTTATTCTTTCCTTAGCACTATTTTGTCCGTGAATTATCTTGGCATCAGTTTCATCTAGCTAAGTCAATTTTTCAGAGTATATTCCTTATGGCCAGGAATCGATGTGGTCATGTTTTCACGGTGCGCAATCATAAATTACGCGGTCTACGCGCGATTTAATGAAATCACGTTTGTAATCATATCTTCACAAGCATGAATCACTTTTAAACAAAATTTGGTACTCATAAATTTCAGGTCATATTTCATCATATGGCAATATAATTACGTGCGTAGCGCATATAACGCATGCGTACGCGCGCTTAAAAGTTTTAAAATTGTCAAAATTTATTTTCGATGAAATTAGAGTACGTTTCAGGCAATTTTAAGCGTTTAAAAAAATTGCCACGAGTGCGCAGAATTTTGCACGCGCACTGCGCGTTAAACGTTAATGCGCACTCTTTTTGCCCGATTTCTGTTTTACAATCTTTCTTTAATAATATCATCATATTTGATTCACTTTTCAACTCGAAATTGCGTTATACAAGCACGTCAAAAGTGACAGGCTACGCACGTATAAGTTAACAAAATAGTAAAAATATGCTAAATTTTAAAATTAATATATATCGTCAGAATGCTGGGGAACACCTATTTTTTATTTAATTTTCTTGAAGTGTATGTATCATATGTATGATTTATTATCAAATTAAGAGAACAAAAGTTGATTAAGTCATCATTAATTGCATATTGAATTAAAAAAAATTAATTTCGACAATCAAACAAATTTTGACATTTTCTTAGGCCGAAATAACAAACTTAACATTAACTTTCTTTCTTAAGAATTTCATATATTAAAGTTAAAAGTATATAGTTTGACAGTGCATCATTTTTTTAAATTTTTAAAGATGTCATCATAGTAATAAATTATAATTCATTGCGGTATGTAATAATCTATCTGCACCAAAGTGGCTACTGAATAGTAAATACACGGAGGAATCATTCTACATGTTTTAGTAAGTTGCGTATGGCTCGGTGGTCTGTGCTCGTGTCTATAGCATTCAAGGTACCGAGATCGAGCCTCACCTTGGGTAACGAAACGAAATAAGATTTTTTTTTATTATTTGTATTGTTTGTTCAATTTTATTTCTTAGTGTATAGATTATACACATGATTTATAATGAAATCTAGATAAAAAGAAACTTATGTCTTTATTATTATGTAACAAATGTGGTTTATGACATTATACGCAGAGGGATCTTTGATCGGATTGCGATACCGGCTATTGTATTTGCGTTAGTAAGATCCTAGCATATATTATAAATAATTAAAGATTCTGAGAAAATCAATCAATCAATATATCTTTTACAAATCAATTATCTTTATTTTAATAAATGCATATAACCTATAATTCGTCATAGTGACGAATTAAATCTAGTTTTATTTGTTTCCCCTAAGATGATTATGATTGTCTACACTTTTATTTATTTATTTTATTTTAAAACAACTGACAGAGATAAAAACCTCCACTAAAAAGTTGATAAATATTTATTCGTTTGTCTTACAGATGATGAACCGCATTCAAGCCAACAGACCGTGGCGGTGGCGGCTCCGGAACCGATATCAGAAGAAGAGAAACACATGCTTCGACAGGAATTTATGAGTCGTATGCGAGAACGATTCTTAAATGGGGAAGAGGAGGATTTTGATTATGCCAGCGTTGATTTTAACTCAGAATATGATTCCGTTGAAACAAGGACACAGGATGAGCAGGAGAAATATTTTGATGGCGATTGAACATTTTTTTGTTTAAAGATGTATTGTCCCCCAAAAACATGAAAAATGAAGATTAATTAATTCAGACTTTGAATATGTTGTTTTGTAGTTTTAATAAAGTTAATCACTTCCATAGAAAAAAAAATGAAAAAAAATAATGTTTTCACCTATAAATTGACAAAATAAATGGTTAAATTCAACCAAAAACCCACTGGCTGACAGCCAATTTGGACAGTTTGTTCAGGTAAATACTTTTTTTTCGATCCAATTTTTGGTCAAAGTGGGTAACTATTATGTTACATTCAAATGGCATATTCAACAAAAATTTTGAATTATTTTTTCAGGGGGACAATACATCTTTAAGTAACGATTAAACGATGAAATAAACTTTGTCCGAAATTTTGTGATTATTCAATTTGATCAGATGAGCATTGCAGTCAAACAAGCGGCACTGAAATCTATCACCCCTGAGCTAGTTACAGTTGCAAGAGGTTTGGGTCCAAATCATAATTTATAGAGAAATAAACATTAATAGTAATGTATGATTTAATATATTGTACATACTGTACTGCTCAAATGTTAAAATATATTTTCAAAATTCATTTTATCCTGAAGTTCTAGAAAATGTCTTCTTTCAAAATAAATCAATGTATAGCAAATAATAATTAAATATTATAAACTATATATAAATTAATATTATAATCACAGTACTGACCTGGGTATAAGTTCATCCACTAATAGACAAAGTTTTGGAGGACCAAAACGTCAGTCTATACTCACAAGAATCATTGGTGATAGACAAGTATATGTATGTCCATTAGTGTACAGGGTTTTTGTTAAGATTTGATTTTAAAAAAAGAGCTAAAGAATAATTGGGGAGACCATATGGGTATGTACAATTTAAGGAATCCTGAAGCTTAGGCTTAGAAAATAGACAAGACCAAAATAACCACATAAAAGTCTCTATGTGTCTGTCTTAACAAAACCCTGGTATAATATGAACATATGCTTTGGATATAATCAGAAAACGTGATTGTAATACTGTATACACAACATATTTATTTTAATTAATGTACTTCTAATAAAAATGTAATTTATAGAAACATTATGAAATTTAATATTTATACATGCTATACAATTTGTTATATTTCTGTTTCAGAACCCAAATGTTATATTTTCCTATTTTTAATCCCTTTACAAAATGAAATAATCACACCTCTTAAAATGAATTAATCTAATGTTCAGCCAAATGTCTACTTGTAATAATCAAATACCTCGTTAACTGCACTTTTGCGAATACATTAAGTACACAAAATAAACATTTTAAAAGTATAATCTAGCTAAATGCAATAAATTATTCATTAAACATGATTAAATATTCTCCTCAAGTATTTAAAATTATACTTGTAAATCGATCAACTAAGTGAAAGAAAATTAGTTTGAATGCTTGCATACCGACTACCTCCATGATTTATTTAAATTTACTTAGTAAATTCCATTTTAAATCTGAAAGTTGAGTGAAATTTATTCTTCATAAAAAAACTGATTTGGTTAAGATTATGATTTTTTAAAATTCATTCACTTTTTTCCTGAATTTATCATGTAGTGATATGTACTCTATTTATGATATTAAATACAGTAGAACGCCCTTTTGGGACACACCTATTTAGGTGACACATTTTTGTAATGTATAACCATGGTATAACCAAGTTAATCTAGTTCTTATTTATGCTTTAAAATTCAAGCTAATCAAATGGAAAGAAAACTATAAATTCTTCGGCACAAAAAAATGTATAGAATATGTAATGATTTAATACTTCATAAAATAAAACTTTGCAAGAGCTATTTTAACAACTTTTCTTCAACTTCTTTGAATTCTCTTATAAAAGTAATTCCAATTTAAAACCACAATGTCAAAAGCGGTCTTTAAATACAAGTAAATTTCTTGTTAATAGCAGTGTTAGTTTTTTTTACATAAAAACAAAATCATAATCACATTAATGTACATTACATTCTCAGTCATGTCTTTTGTGTTTAATGTGCGTAATCACACTATTTACAATTGTTTTACAAAGAACTAGCAGGTCAAATAAACTAGGATAAATTGGTGTAAACCTCTTAATCTATTAATATTATAAAGAAAAGAAAAATAAACCACTACTTTTAATGTAAACACCCTGTAAATATTGTTGCAAAATGTGAGAAAAATGTATACTACAATTTGTATTTCACTAAAGGCCAGTTCGCACTAGTTTGAATTGGTGTGTTTTTCAAAGCTACTGAAAGATATGCATGTATGCTGGCATCTGATTGGTCAGATTTGAAAGGCACTTGTTTCATATATAAAATTCAATATCAAAAACAAGTGAATTATTAAAGAGTGCTATAGGCACTAATGTAGCATAGAACATGGAGTAAAGAATATTATTCTTTACTCCATGCATAGAAGAACAACTTGTATGAATAAATCTATGTGATTCCAACATAACATGTGATATTGACATGGATGATTACACATAATGTATTTTGCCTGTAACAGTAACACCAGAGTGTACTTTAAAATGGAACATGCCCATTTTTAAAGGTTATTCAATCAATGTGTTCGATGATTTAAGCTCTGTCTACACTATCAAACTTGATGTGACAAAAATATGTGATGTGCCCATATATGGACATGATGATGTTATATCACTACCATATTTGGGCATATCACTATCATAATTGGACACATCACACTTTTTTTAAAATTAGTTTGATAATAGTGTAGACAGTGCTTCATATTGTTTAAATTTACCGCACTCATTCTAAATTATCCATCCGCTTCCGTGTAAAAGCTATGTCATTAATATACATGATATGTTGAGTGACACACCCATGGTACCAGATTCTATGCACTGTATCTGGCATAAATTACCCAGTATCATAGACAATTCTATAACACAGTGTCACATCACCTATTGTATGTATGTTAAGCTTATTGCTGATGATACAGGTGTCACATGTGATACAATATGCCACTGTATTATAGGATTTTCCTATGATATTGGACAAATTACATACAGTATCTAGAGAATTGGCTACATGTGGTATAGTCATACAGTTTGCGATAAATTGTATTATTATATCAGCCATCATCACAAGATACAAGCATAACACAAGCATAACAATACAAAAACAGTATATACAGTTTATGAATAGCAGATGAATGGTAAAGAATAGTTAATATAAACATGCATATCATTATAGCAAACCATATATGGTAATATCACAACCCCCCTCACAGTCCAAAGGCAATTATTCAAAATGCTAAACACATACCCCAGGAGATCAACTCCTACACTTAAATGCATAAAAGTATTATTTTTTGGCGTAGAAATGTAGAGAAAAGTACAAAAACCAATAAAAGCACCTGGCCTAGCAATGCCAAGATTATACCTGTATGTTTGTATCTCATTTAAATACTTAAGAAGCAGCATTGGTTTTAAGCATAAATTTGCTTATCATAAGAAAAAAAAACATAAATGTTAACTTTGTATCATGACAATATTATTCTACTCAAGTTACTGCAGTATTTTGTACTGCGATAACGCATGATGCACATGATAATTTCAATGTACAAAATAATTGCATAAACATGTTTGAGAGCAAACAACACAGAGTTACTGCAGTAATTTTGACATGGTCCCTAAATAAATATATATTTCTTTATTTACGGATCATGCACACGAGAAAGAAGATTTAAGTAGCCAAGGGATTGTTTGACTGACGATCTACTAACTGAAATGTTCTCTCTATTCTAGACTTGCATGTATTTGTATTGTCTTGTCAATTTCTGTCTGGCAAAGTATTATATGTATGAAACGCAATATATGCCAGAATATTTATGTTTTGCTAATATTAATTCGAAACACGGTCTGAGACTATATCTAATCATGCATAACCTAGTAAAAAAAATATATGATATATCTATTAATAAATAAAAAGAAAGGATTGCATTGTAAAACATGAAATATTGAATAAGCAGATCAGTTTCAGACCAGCAGATTATTAACAATAATATTTCTTAATTAATAATTTTTTAAACATCAATTAATTACGTTTTAAAAAATCAACAGAAATAGGAAAGGTTTTTTTTCATAGTTTATGTTAAAAGAGGCCTAAACAAAGAACTTTTTTGTTTGCTTTTTTGAAATAATTTTTTTTTTGCTTTTCACTTTGATCTTGTTTACTGGCCCTTAAACACAAATGTTTTTTCGCAATTTTAAATTGTTGTCAATGGAATAGGTGCCTATCTTGACTGGGTAACACCATTGGTTGTGTGTATTAATTTTGACTTACGAGTACCACACTGGGGTGTGGGTACTAAACTTGGTTGTGTGTATCTCTGGGACTTCTGGCTTGTGAGCCATAGAGCTTCATTGACTCTTTAGAAGTCCTGAATGTTATGTCTAACAACTAAATGAAATTAAATCTCACTTGGTTGTGGGTATCAATTTTGACTGGTGATATCACCACACTTGGGTGTGGTTACAACATACCATTGACTATCACCACACTTGGTTATACTAGGGCGGTACTCCCTGGTTGTACATAGTTACCAAACACCAATAACTGGTAACCGACTAACAATCTGGTAATAGGTATGAATTGAAAAAGGTATGGTAATACAGTTGTTTTGTATAAACAAATTATGCTATGCTCAGCAAAAGACATACTTTAAGTAGCATTTTTAGGCATCAATTATTAGAAAACTTCATTAATTATCTCATAAATTTCTTAATTATTTTCATAATTTTTAATATTTTACCAACAAAAGAGTCACATCAAGTCAGAAAAAATATATGTAAGAAAATAGTATGATAATGAAATTCATTTAGTTTTCTCTTGTATTTGAATATAAACCTGCTTTACTATAGTTCAATAAGGTCAAAGTTCAATAAGGTCGAAGTTCATTAAGGTCAAAGTTGTGGTTGTTTCACATGGACAGTAGCCTCAATTGCTAAAGGTGTCAGCCATTCTTTTGGTAGCATGCGTTCCATAAACGGCATCCTAGCACCAACGGTTGCAAGTCTGTTCACCCAATTTGGTATATCTTTCCCACATAGAATCTGCAATACAATAACAATATCAACAGAATTATGTAGTGTACCCAATATCCATGAATACATCAACCATACCCAGATTGGAAGACGAACCATCACCACCCCCGAAAAACCTTTCCCCATCACCCACTCCACAAGAACATTAAACCAGGAATGTAATTTAACTCTTCCCTGATTAAACCAACAAGAAAGGTAGTCATTTTATAGTAATTTCATATACAGTCAACTCTCCCAATACCGGACTCAATGACAACCGAAAACTCTCCAAAAACCAGACATTTCTTGAGGTCCAAAAGGTCACAAATTTATTTTTACCATTAAAAACATATTCCAAATACTGTACCGGACTTTCCAGAAAACCAGACATTATATTATTATAGACCAGCCCAAAGATGTCCAGTATTGGCAGAGTTATCTGTATCAATTTCACAGTTCCAGTGTAAAATTGTACAAACTGGTCTGGAAATAATCCAGTTTAACATGAACTTGGGATGTTCTGGTATCCCAGGGTGGGCTTATAATCGCACTAGGTATACAAACATTATTTTACCTGTGATAGTTCTTGCGTAAAATGATTACAGTTCTTGTGTATAAGGTGATAAGAGTCACCCGAGTACTTTTTACCGAGACAGTCCACGACCTTCATCACTTGATCTTCTGTTAAGTCCGTCGTTCCTAAACATATACTTTCCCTGTAAAGTTAAAAGTCAATAGTGGTAAACAGGATTATTCGTACAATATGTAATTCAAAGGACTGGCGTTTTACTGTGTACAGCAGGCTTAAAATTAAAGGGTCATCAAATGATCATTTATTTCAAATAAAATAATAAGAATATACTATAACAGACATCCCAGGTCACATCTTGGAGGACCAAGCATATGCAGGGCAAAACCAGACTATTACAACACACTTAAAAGAAGGTAAAAAATAGTAGAAAACACATATCATACATTAAAAAATAAATAAATGATACAACTGAAAATAACAGACAAATCTATTAGGAAGACAATTATCTTGTCTTCAATTATCATTTATGAATTTTTATAATTATTATTTTATCTAACAATAACATTAGCAAATGATGATCCCTGGAACAGCTCCTATTATTTTAATACCATTAACCTATTGTAAATGTACAGTATGCTTGTTTTTTTTTCTTGGATGTTTCAAATAGGTGTGAATGAAATAAATTTTTATTTTACATCTAAATTAATTGTGAGCATGCCAGTTGATTGACATTTGTAATGAAAATAATGATCAAAATATGGATTTTAAATGTTATATAAGACTAGAGCACAATCATCACAGTTGGAGGTCTAAGGACGTTTACACTTTGAATAGACTTCTTTTAATAAACAATTCTATTTAACAAGTATAATGTCTCCACAGTGGCTTACATATCACTATAACACAATTCGATAAACTGCTATTATTCAAGGATGAGTATCCAATCCCAGCAGGCCAATTCTGGATGTTTACCCTTTAACGTCGGACTAGTCTGCTGAGTATTAAAGAGACATAGCCCATTTAACATAGATAATGTCCGCGCAGCAAGCGGGACAAAGCATCAATTGCGTTGTACGCTCTTTTATCTGGTAGATCAAGATCTTCTTTCTAATGGAGTATTTGCTCTTTAAATGGATTAGTACGTAATACTGTCGTCAGGCTGTAGTGTCGTTCAGATCAATACACGTTTCCACTTTGTACAGCAGCAACAATGATTTTGCCGTGACGCACTACACATATTAATATGGTTTTGGTACTAGTGCTACTAGGGCTTTAAGCACTTCACCACCACTGAGTGAATTTTCAAGCAAATTCTATTAAACTACTACATGATATGAGTTATTGGTTCTTTTTGCAAAAACCAACAAATTAGCAAAAAGAACCAATAACTCATGGATTTTCAAAACCAGATGAACATTTTTAATCATACTACATTAGATATTTATAAGTAGTGTAAATAAGAAATAATAATTGCTTTAGTTCACGCCTGAATAACTAAAGTACTGGTCCAACTTGTCCTCTTATTTTAAGCTAGTCAAACCTTTAAAACAAAGAGGCTATCTACCTAAATATCACAGCAGGGATTGACATAGCACTACCATTTTTTCTCAAGTTATTAGCCAAGTTAATTAATTATTATATTAAGTTGATTAAACTGAAAGTTAATTATTTTATCTAGATCTAATTATAGAACTAATTAAGAATTGATTATATCGCAAACCATTATTTTATTTTAAATAATGTAATTATAATCGAGGCAATTTGATTGGTTTGTTTTTAAATTACAATATACTGACTGACCAAGTCAATATTGAGATGAACCATAGTGGACGTCAGACCACATTGATGACGTCACATTACCATGTAATCCACACTAAATGGCAAAAATACAGATTTAAAATTCTTGAATGCAAAAGCAAAAATGATATGGACTAAACGTACAGTATGCTCTCTCTTATAGTATAAGTTATAAATACTACTAGGTACAGTTATAAAAAATTAAGAGGAAAAATTCTTTGTATATTTTGAACACTAGAATTATCTGTACATGTACTGTACCGTTATAGTAAAGAATTTTTAAAAATGAAACTAAAGAATTGTAAAAAGCAATTAAACTGTACTCATCTGGATTTGATAAACAATTTTCCGAGTTTAAGGATGCGATTGAAACGAAACTAAAATATTCCTTCACGTCTAAATACCCAATATACCGACATCCAACTCCTAATTACATAGAGCTTTATTACCAGGAACTAATTCACGTTTCATAAATTATTGTAATTTGTTAGGAAAATAATTCAAAATATTCATAGAGTACACTTTTGAGTTGTAAATTATTGATGGGGAAAGAGTTACTATAATTAAATGTTTTGTCAATAATTTGAGTTACATATTCATTGGCTGACTACTGACAGAATTTAATAGACCACAACACAATATTAAGTAGACTGACTGATCATCTACACGATTTGGTTTCACTGTCCGTATTCAAAGAAGTGTTACAATATAATATTATATTTTCATCCTTAATGATGTTTTATGACGAAGTTTACAGTATGTCCGTATTTCTGATTCAGTCATAATTTCATAATAATTTGTTCACACTGTTTTCAGCCACATATGTTTATACATTCTTTATAAGTATAACTGTCTTAAGCTCTGTCTGCACTATCAAACTTTGTGTGACAAAAAATGTGATGTGCTCATATATGGACATGATGATGTCATATCACAACCATATTTGAGTACATCATTGCCATAATTGGGCACATCACACTTTTTTTGTCAAACTAGTTTGATAGTGTAGACAGAGCTTAAGACCCATTTCACAGTACCTAGCAAATGTTTAAATACACGGCGTCAACATATGTGTTTTGTATTATGTGCAACCCAGTGTGTACAAACTCTTAAATTTTACTAGCCCATGTGAAAGGGGCATAAGGTTTTACATAATAAGGTCTGTTTCCACAGAGAAAAAAACAACTCATTATCATTACTGTACAATGAAGTAACATAGATATAGCTTAAAGTTGATATCACGCATTCAAAATGCCATTCTAGTATCACATTTAACAAAGTCGTTTATTGTATTGGTCTACTTACAACACTTCATATTCATTCCTATTTGACAGTCACACGCAACAGTAAAGCTATTATTATTATTACAGCTATTTAGCAAAATTCCACATTAACATTGGCAGCGCGTAACTAATTTGCATAAAAGCAGATATTAATAGGATAATTATGTTGATAAACAGTATAAACATATGGACTGGAAAGCAATATTTTACAACTGAAAACAAGACATATTACTGTATTATAAAGGCACGGTGAATTAAAAATGCATAATAATCTACACTTAATAGATATGCGTAATCTGAAAACATAGTGTCATTTTAATCATATTCTCATGTGGTATTTCTATATTTAGATATCAACACATTTAGTTGAGTACCACTAACTATACTGTGTTATTGTAAAGCATCAATAATTCATAAATTACAAGTGGGAATCATTTTAACAAAAGACGTTTTCCTTGCGGAGCACTGCCAATTACTTTAATCATTTTTATATAAATGACAACAACAGTTTTGATGCTATGTACTTTTGTATGTGTTTATAGACCACGTTTTCTGGTTCAGGTCACAATAAAGAATCATTAATACTGGGCACTCATCATATGCTCTTTAGGTCAAATTATGTCATAATCGATAGGCATTTTTTGGAATTGGAAAAAGGCTCATAACGCATATTAAAGCCCCCTTCCCTACGTTTTTTAGATCTAATTTAAGATCACAAACTATATTTAATGTAAAAATAACACTATATGGTCCTATTGCGATAACTTTTTTCGTCTTTAAACTGTTAAAAATGTGAAAAATAAGTCGATTCTAATAATTATAGCGGCCCGCTATAAATCCCAAAATGCATTGCGCGCGGATTGATATTTTTGTTTTTCACCTGTAATTCGCCCACTTTTCGATCGATCGTGAGGCCAAAACAAATGGAAGACTCCTAACTTTTCAGCGAAAATACCGGGTTTTCCCCAATTTGTATCAACGGAGTCTGGCAAAAATAGAAAGACAATTAATGCAGCAACTATACAACGTCAGGCTAGGTATATAGGCTAGCGTACGATGTTCGTACGTTACCGATGTTTACCAGCTAGGCCTACAAAACTAAGCCTAGCTAGGCTAGGCCTAAGACCGTCCACGAGAGGTCGATCGCCGCGAGCTACTTAGGTAGTGCATTGTTTCTCACTTTTTATCATAATTTACCATAAAACGTACATTTAAGACAAGGAATGACATGGTTTAATTATTTATTATTTTCCAAAAAACGTCCAAAATTGCAGGGAAAGGGTCTTTAAACTATACTGTAGTTTTTGGAAAACAGGGAGTGGTAAATAAAAAGCATGATACATAAACTGTACTATGGATTAAACAGAATAGGAGAGTGACTAATTATTAACTATCAAAAGTCGCTTGTTTGACTTCGGCCAGACTACTACCTCTCCATTGTATAATATTATGTCTTTAGATTAACGTTATTTCAGAACACAACAGAGAGCAAAAGATATACAGTAATATACAGTACATAAAGTTAAAAAGATCAATTTGATCTTCATCACACAATCAAGAACGGTAATTAAACATAAATTGGAAAATAAATTGCAACAATTAAAACACAAAAAGTTTTCGCGTGCATTGACAGCTGTTGATTCAAATACAATTTACTTTTTATTTATGTTCAGATTTCTAAAATATTAAACTGAAGGAATGTTAATGTCACTGCACGACTTGTGTTACATTTTCTTTATTTAATATAACATTCTCAATAATGATATATGACAAAATGTCTCTTCATGAGCGGTTCATGACATTGTTATTAAAGAACTTGGAAATACAGTAAATTTGTGATCATAAGACGACGTATTGAGTTTGAGTTGAATAAAGATTGTTGGATGTATTCTTCTTGTATTTTCTAATAACAGACTTAAGCTCTATCTGTCTACACTATCAAACTAGTTTGACAAAAAAATGTGATGTGCCCAAATATGGTAGTGATATGACATCATCATGTCCATATATGGGCACATCACATTTTTGTTGTCACATAAAGTTTGATAGTGTAGACAGAGCTTTAAACTTACTTGAACCTAAACTGTTGGCCCAAGTCATCCACGTCACGAGGTAATATTTCAAATATTCCAGTCATTGGAAATGGATGCCCACCAAATGCATATTCTACGGAAGAAAAAAAATGTATTTAATAGATAATGAATGAAAATAAATACTGAATGAAATGTGATGTACAGTATACAGTCAACTCTCCTATTACTGGACACCTTTCTGCTGACCAAATATGTCTGGTTTTCTGTAAAGTCTGGTATTCGAAATGTGTTTTTAATGGTAAAAATGAATTTTGGACCTTTTGAACAATGAGAAAAGTCTGGTATTGGGAGAGTTTCTGGTTTTTAGAGAGTCCGGTATTGGTCGACTGTACCTGAATAAATAAACAAATAATAAATAAACATTCTTTTGAAAACATTGGATATTCATTATTTATCATCAAATTGAAGTCTTTTTGTCGAAAGTTGCAGCGCAGTAAAAAATAATATAATTGTATATTTATTTAATACAGGCAATTGAAGTAGAAAAAAATACTATGAATTAATCATTTAATTTTAAAATGGTTATGAGGAAATCTGTGAGAATAATAAAAGCCACCCTAACCAAGATTCGCACGCGGGACATTCTAATGATTTACAGGCATTAGGAGAACCTATAAAACGACTAGTGTTGATAAATAAATGACAATCTGTAATTAAATGGATAAAAGCCATATCACTTTTTTTTTTATAGAATTACAGTATTATTAAATGGATAATGTTTTTATTTTCAATGTCACAAATGTCATAAATTATTTAATGAATGAATAATGAATAAACTACTGTACCCTCATATAGAATTATTTAAATCAATTTAATATTCACGCGTACAATGTTAATAACAACCCTCATATAAAATTTAATTGAATAATATTTAATAATGAATGAACGAAAATATAATAGATTAATTATTAAAAATGCATTAATAATTATTTTAGCCTCGAGTAGTACTGTAAATAGATAAAAGTTTTGACAATTTCATTTTTTTTCTGAACATTTAACCCAATAACCTGGCTACTAATACAAATTCTACCCTTTTAAATTGTTCACTCACTACTGTAAGTAACTCACATAAATAAATAATGTACTTGTACTACTGATGTTTAATTCAATAATGATGAAAATTCAAATTATGACTAAGAGGGAAAAAATGTTATGATTTGATAAAAGTAAAATCTGTAAAAGACAAGGTGAGTCTTTACCATTCTGAACATTTAATGAGCTGTTTGATTTGAATTTATATGGAAAATTATAAAGAAAAATAGTGAATAACTATTATGTGATATTAAAATGGCATATTCAACAAAAAAAATTAAAAAAATTATTTTTTAGGGGGACAATATATCTTTAAACTAAAAAAACTGGAATAAAAAAACCTTTACATTACAGAAACTGGATAGTAAGATATTGGTATGCACAACGACGCTGACAACATTCAATAAAAATGACATAAAAAAACCAAATAAATTATTCAGTATGGGAAACTACGCGTTTTCTTATGGTTGTGTAGTGAGATAGAAGAATATATTACCACCAGAAGCCTGATGTACATACACTGTGACAGTTGAATGCTTTTGATGTGTGTTATGAATAATGTATGTTTACTATAGAGAGACACTGAATATGTTTTTATCAATAAATGTTTATGACAATATGACAGGTTGCTTTTAAGAAAATTAATGTTTGTGGGATAAATATGTTTGTAATAATATAAATAATGCATTAATTAAGAAGATTTGAATTTATTAAATAGAGACACTGAACTTTCTTTTTTTATCAATAAATGTTTATGACAATATGACAGGTTGCTTTTAAGAAAATGAATGTTCGTGGGATAAATATATGTTTGTATTAATATAAATAATGGATTAAATATAAGAAATGAAAATATTTTGAAATGTTTACTTTCCTCTGCTTTTGTAGAAATAGGAATATATTATTATTATACTACTATTGCTAAGTCCAAAAAAAGAAAATCTGTATGGCAAGAAGAAACCAATTCAAATGAAAGATTTAACACAAATAGGGGACAAAAAATTCCAGTACAGTCAACTCTCCCAATACCGGACACCTTTGGGCTGGCCTACAGTATACAGTATGTCTGGTTTTCTGGAAAGTCTGGTATTTGGAATGTGTTTTTAATGGTAAAGATGAATTTGGTACCTTTTGGGCCTCAAGAAAAGTCTGGTTTTGGGAGAGTTTCCGGTTTTTAGAGAGTCCGGTATTAGGAGAGTTGACTGTATACAGTAGTCTAAAATGATCAAACAACACACCTGATCAGGATTTACTACAATACCGTATATGACCCAAGTATAATCCCATGCTAGAGTAAATGTAAGCCCACTCAATATATTTTCAGTAGGCTAAATTCAAGACACAAGGTAAATCTCATTGTTCATACATTCCGAGTGACCCTTGACACACTACACTCACACAGTAGTATCATTATACTATAGTATTAGATTCCTACAGGTATTAGGAAATGGTTTGACAATCAATGAGCTACTGTACACGATTGGGAGAAAACAAGCAGATATACGGAAGCCAAATTATAACATTTTCTAATTTAATTTTGTAATTAATTTATTCGTAATTTATACTCTATTTACAATTTCATTACATACTCTAGCATGGGATTATACTTTATTCATTCTACGGTATTAAATTTACAAATCCTGGTCTATATTCCAAATGTTCTTAATCAAAATTTTAATTATCAAAATATCATGTAATTTATTTTATATAGGCTTTTGTTTTTCATTAACTTTTCTGTTATTGTTGTATTTTGTGTATTGTATCTGTTCTGAGGCTCCCAAATGATCAGCAATTGCTGGATGGATCACCCTCATTAAATATGGTTCAAATAAAAAAATAAAATAAAATTAATGTTTGAACGTTTCAGATTGCAGTAAAATTGTTAGCTACCCCTACAAGTTAATTAGAAATAAAGATGGCATTAGCTCAAGCCACATAAATTGTACACAAGACTACAAGACTTCCTGTATATCAAAACCACATAATGGTTTACTGGAGCTCTAGACAGGATGTGTTCTTATAGCAAATTTGCGTCATTCATAATTTCATACTATACTTGGTCTTTTTATAATACACTTTTATAATAATTTTAAATACATTTCTGACAAAAAAATACATTGAGCTTATATTTTGTTCTAGAAAAAAAATGAAAATCAATAGAAATATTCATTTTGTTGTCATTACTTTATGGATGATTGGTTTTATCAGCAATGCCTGTCAGAGAATGATGATGGTTGTACCAGTAATAAAATAATGATTATGTCATTTACAAACCCTTATAAATCATAAGCGCATTATGTACAGTATTGTCAGAATATGAACAATATTTATTATTGTTTTCTTTCACTTAACACTGTATACTGATATTGTCACAAGATACAGTGTATGTATTTAATTACGATTGGTTCATACGTTGAACACTCTACTGTACAAATGAACCAAAAGTTTATTTGTATAGACTTACAGTATTTGTATGAAAATATTCATACTGAAATCATGGAGGTATAAAATATTATTATATTTTATACCTCCATGGTCAAATTGAGAAAATCTGGATTAGGTCCGAAACATGAATGACAATGAGAGGCAGAGATTGACCAGTACACAAGGGTAACTCCATACTGTACTGATAGATGCACTAAGTTCTTTAAAGTACACACACAATTCAGATGTATACTGGACCTCCAGTTTTAAGTTCTTAACGGAGAAGACTTGTTCTACCACCAAATCTATGGTCAAACCTCTACCGATAGATGCAATAGGTTCTTTAAAGTGCACACACAAGTCAGATGTGTACACTGGACCTCCAGTTTTAAGTTCTTAACGGAGAAGACTTGTTCTACCACCAAATCTATGGTCAAACCTCTACCAATAGATGCAATAGGTTCTTTAAAGTGCACACACAAGTCAGATGTGTACACTGGACCTCCAGTTTTAAGTTCTTAACGGAGAAGACTTGTTCTACCACCAAATCTATGGTCAAACCTCTACCAATAGATGGAATAGATTCTTTAAAGTGCACACACAAGTCAGATGTGTACACTGGGCCTCCAGTTTTAAGTTCTTATCAGAGAAGACTTGTTCTACCACCAGAAGAATGGTCGAACCTTAGCTGATATTATTGCTACAGTACAGTCTGAGGCCCCCTTGTCTTACTACTCGGCCACTGGTCTTAACACACAAGGACAATATGTTACAAGTTATCAATGATAAATGTCACCAACCTTTGCCAAACACCTCTACACCAGAATGGAAGACTCCAAGGCCTAATGTTGTAGTATAATCATTGATCCAGTACTAATAAGAAACAAAATATTACATAATAATTATTCATAAAACATTCAAAATCACTTAAAAATAATAATAGAAAACAGCATTTATTCAGTGAAATATTGTTATGAAGATTTATTTTAAGAATAAATAATTTAGCATTTTATGAAATTTTAATTAATTATTTCCTATGTTTTTTACTGTGAAATATTTTGAATTGTTTTATTTTAATGTAACTTGCATTAATAATAACTAACAAAAACTACTCAGTCTAATTACAAGCAATACATTAAAGGAAGGGATAA
The DNA here is from genome assembly GCF_963402885.1 of Antedon bifida. Classification (NCBI taxonomy): domain Eukaryota; kingdom Metazoa; phylum Echinodermata; class Crinoidea; order Comatulida; family Antedonidae; genus Antedon; species Antedon bifida. The sequence goes on from NC_136234.1 coordinate 4,894,012, forward strand.
TCAATCTTAAAGCTGAGAATACAAATATTAAAAATGTAATCAGAAGTAATGTGACACGTATTAACTAGAAACATTGAAAGATGACATAAAGTATGACAAAAAATAAATAAAAATATGATACAATGTTTTTACAAAATTGTCCCTTTCTGAAAATCAATGTAATGAATTTTTATTATTGTATTGTTTATTAATTTAATGACAAATTGAGAACAAACTCATCTATCAGGCTACATGTAAGATAGTTATTTTTCTTTATATTTATTTAAGGATTGGATAATAAAAGTATCTGTTTCTGTATTTTCAATCAATTATTTTAAGGCTGCTCTGTTAAACTCCTTTTTCTCTTTATTTTCTGCTTTTTATTTCTTTTGTTAAGAGGTTTTGCATAGAGGTTTTGCATAATGTGCTACTGTATATTTAAGCCCCATTTATTATTATCATTATTTAACAAAAATTTAATAAAACATGCTTTTATAAAAGAATTTGGTTACGATTCACAATTTTAATGATTATGATGATTATTATTCATTCGTCATTTTAATGAATTAAGGTCCAATTTAAGAACATTTTTTTGTACCATTTTGGTCTCCTTAAAATTATTTATTATGCATTAACTAATGGCAAAGCACTGTACTATCTTATGTTTATCTGGACAAGTGAACAATTTTTAATTCAAATAGTTGTTAGTCAATTGTTATTAATGTATCAAAATTAAGTAGGAAACTACTGTATGAAATAAATTGCATCTCAGAGTTGAAATTACACTCTTCAAGGATTTCTCGATTCCATAGTATTTTTTTATATTAATTTTATACTCCACATTATGAGTTAATTTCATTATTGATTTACTTAGAAATGGATGAATTCACAATGAGGAGATGTATACATGTAAAGAAAATTAAAGGAGCAGCTATTGAAATTACAGAAAGTTGTGTGGGTTGGCTGTGGTGTATGGCTGTGATGCACTAATTATCTGCAGTCATTTAAACTAATTATATATACTCTGTAAAATGTCACTACTATAAGAAATCATTTGTTACTGACAAGAATGAGCTATTAATGATAACCTTTCAAACAAATTTATTTTGATGTGAATTTCTACTATATTATTACGTATCACACTATTCACAAACTAGTTTGGCAATTTGGCCACAATTTAATGACTAATTGAGAAAGTAAAATTCTTTCAGGGATATTGGGAAAGACGATGGGAAAGACATTTCACATCGTACTGACATTTATGATGATATATTGTCCCCCAAAAACATGAAAAATGAAAATTAATAAAATCAGATTTTGAATAGGCCATTTTTGTAGTTTTAACAAAGTTAATCACTTCCGTAGAAAAAAAATATAAATATAGATAAATGTCCAGTATCTAAAACTACAGTAATCAATTATACATTTGAATATCATTATAATACTCACCATATCATAAACGTTTAATTTAACTTCCACCATAGTGTTTCCATAATGTGTTGTCGTCGTGTATATTGAATTGAGTGACATTGAGAAACAATTTTTTTTTTAATTTAATCTTATGGAAAAAAAAGTTACTGTATAATTATCATGTTGACGTTCTTCCAAGATTCATTATGAGCTAATCTTTTCAAGGTTCCAATTTATCTGCAAATAGAACACATTAACTATATTGGTATGACAAGTCTGTAGGATTTTTTAAAACATAGAACAAGGGTATTAAAATAAACCTTAAGCCTAAAAAAGAGTTTTGTTTAAAATAAATGAATACAAAAATAAACTTAACTTTAGCAACATTTGAATTACATTTTCATTCTAAAAGTATTCAATAATAAATATAGAATTAGTTACAAATAGTACACCCTTAATTTTACAATATATAATTAAAAGCGTATTGCTAATTTGTTCAATTTTGTCAGGTTATCCTCGCCTTTAGAAAGGAGAAGCTAGAGGCTAGGCCTAAAAATACACAGCAGCAGTAAATTCATCAATTTATTTATTTATATATTGATTTATTATTATTTCTATTAGCAGATTTATTAATAAGTACGGAGGCCTAATTATTGGTATTTATTGCGATCACGGAGTTATACCTCCATGTCATATTCCGAGCTACTGTAACCATGTTCCGTTGAACAGTTGTAACCCCAATCAACCCGTCAAACACAGCATTTCCGCAGGTACAACCTCAGGTCTGCTGCCTAAAATCTAGGCCTAGCCTAGCTAGCTGCTCGAACGAACTGAACAACAAAAATTACGTACCAGTTTTAAATTTCTAGCACCTGAAAAGAAGTACTATACTTAATTAACACTCTAATGTGTGTTAATAACTCATCAATGATCGAAAAAACGTTGAAAATGAGAATTAAACACACAAAATTCTTGACACAAAAACTCTGTTGTTATTACGTCTGCTGCATTTTCTTTTTTGCCAGCTCCATGAACCTTTGACCTTTCACCTCATTTTAACCTATAATAAAAAACTGACTGACCGGACCGTATTTTTGAACGGTTAATTGCGTTCCAGAAAAAAAAATTGAATATTCTTGCTGGCCGGCTAAAATTAATTTTTTTAATTTTATCCATAGATATTTTAAGAAGGTTACTACAAATACAATTTAGGCCTAACTTTATTGAGCGTCTATATCATTTTTTTGTTTCGACTTACTCTCTAGTAAGTTTCGGATGTGGGTGACTAGTAGGCCTATTATATTTGGCTTAAAAATGTTTTTAACATTATTTTCAGGGGAACAATTATTATCTTCAATTCATATTTTTAAACATCAGTTTGGTATGTAATGTAGTACTGTGTAAGATTGGCTGGTATTCCTCACACGATGGGAATTATAAATTAAGTTTTTAAATCCAATAACTTGAGGGCGCAGTGCAAAATGTTCTAGTATCGAAATTCAAACTAAAATTTATCCAAATATAAAAAGAATCAAACAAATGTAAGCTATGTTTTTATGTACATGTAATTATAACATGTTAGTTTCATATATATCTTTACGATGGATCTGGGAAAAAACCCAACCTTTAAGAACTTTTTATTTCAATTATCAGGACTTCTTTCTTTAGGTCCTACAATCTGTTGAATATGAACTTTAGGCCTACTGTCATATTTAAAAGATTTTGAAAACAAATTAATAAAGTCCATTCCGATCTAAACTACTACCCTCTCTCACACACTACACACCAAGATGTTTAATAAAACTTCCATTCACACTAAACCAAGAAATTTAATAAAACTTCCATTCACACTAACCAAGAAATTTAATATTTCACACTACTCCAAGTCTTTAATCAAACTCTCATTCACTCTACCCCAAGATGTTTAATAAAACTCCCATTCACACTACTCACAAGTCTTTAATCACACTCTCATTCACACCTCAAGATGTTTAATAAAACTCCCATTCACACTACTCACAAGTCTTTAATCAAACTCTCATTCACTCTACCCCAAGATTTTTGATAAAACTCCATTCCTTCACTGAGATATTTAATAAAACTCAATTCCTTTCCATTCACACTACTCCGAGAGTGTTTAATACAACTTAATTCCCATTTACACAGAGGCTATACTACATGATGCTTAAATCTCTATTCCCATTCACAAGAGATTTAATAAAATAAAAATCCATTCACAATATGTACAGTATTTACCCCATGATGTTTAATAAAACTCCATTCACACTATCCCAAAATGTGTAATCAAACTTTATTCCAAATCACACTACCCGAAGTGTTTAATAAAATAAAAGTCCATTCACATTACCCCATGAATAAAACTCTATTCACATTCACACTACGGGAAGATGCTCAATAAAACTCCATTCACACTATCCAAAAATGTTTAATCAAACTTTATTCCCATTCACACTACAGGAAGTGTTTAATAAAATAAAAGTCCATTCACATTATCCCATGAATAAAACTCTATTCACATTCACACTACGGGAAGATGCTCAATAAAACTCCATTCCCATTCATCAACATCTCAACACCAAAACCGATGTCTCAGATCTACTTTTATTACATAACCCATTAATAATTCTAAACAAGAGGCCTAGCCCGTGGCTCAGCAACACATGCAGCACGCGATTATCTCCGAACCATGCGTCGTATGCCGCGTTCTGTTTCTTGCAAACACACTTGCATAATAATATACCTAATACCGTGGAATTTATAAATATATTGCTGATTCCTCTCTCGGAGGAGAGAAGTTGTGTCGATAATGTGGGAACCAGTAGAAACACCGGTTATTATACCAAGCAAGAATATTATAATCAGAACACTTTCTAAGGTAAGATATAATTTAAATTCGGTCAGTTTAGGCTATGAATTTCTGTGCTAAACTATATAGTTTTATTATCATTTTTAGTTGAATAATGATTAGCTGTAAGGCTTCAGGGATGATCACAGAAATATATTGTGTATTCTTCTTCTTCGATACCATTATAATTCACAGTCACACTGTCTTATTCTTATTCTCTTCTATAGTATATGATGACTCATGTGATAGATATTACATTCCATATCATAAGATTTATGGTTTTTGAAGTATTGAACAGTTTTAATGTAGAATAAGAGAGAGAGAGAAAGAGCCAAGTCCGTCCAATATATAAATTTAAAACAAAAGCAGTACAGTTCTTCTTTCTTTTTTAATTGGGAAAGGGGACATTCGGGCTAATACGGGGATAGGGAGGAGATATGCAATTCATATCATATTTTAACATTATACGTTTAAACTTTATCAGGGAAAATCCCCTAACTTGTGTTAAGTACCGAAGATGTCCCGGGGTTCACAGTGTTGCGTATATTCTTACGACTCGGCGGCCATTTAATGAAATGTACCTTAAAAAAGGAAAATTAAATAAACCAGTTATAGGCCCAGCCCAACCCTAACTAATTCTAGGTGCCGAAAAAAGCTTAAGTATAAGTATTTCTTGGTCGAGGTAAAAACAAAGGCGTTGTTTCAGTTAGAAAGTGAGGTCTGGCTTGCTGGGTGGGGGGGGGGGGGGAGGGGTTGGGGAGTAGGAGGTGGGAGGGTGGGGTTAACCATACGAATGTTGTCTTGGTCAAACTTTGAATTGTCTCTCACAATTAAAAAAATATATGACCTTGAATACAGTACATCAATATTATATAAAAAAAATGAGTAAATTATTTTTTAATGAATATGTTTAAACATAAAATCGATATAAGAACATAATATTATAGGCTATAACGTTTATGACATACCGAAGATTACCGTCTGAATATTCGTATATTTTTATCAGCAGTCACATGTGCATAGATATAATTAGCGTATAATAATTATTTGCTGGGTACACATTATTGGTAGTAAATCTTGTGGAGGTCATATGACGTCATCATTGTTTGTGTTTTAAGAGACTTCATATAAAAGTGCAGGAGATGCTGGTACAGTATATTTAATTAACTATATACTGTAGTCTTTTTTATGTATTTTAACTACAATGGTTGTTACGGCGATGTTTATCATCATTAGGCTAAATCATGGTTTCCATCACTAAAGCTTGGTTCCCACTAGAGACGCAACGTAAAGACGTACGCGCAACGCAAGCGAGTTGACCAATGAAAGCCACTATTCGAATAATCCATTGCTTGTGATTGGTCAAATCACTTCAGTTGCGTTACGTCCTTGCGTTTCGTTGCTAGTGGGAACCAAGCTTTAGGTCACAACGCAATGACGTAATTAGTGTAACGCAACTAATTGGACCAATCACGGCGCGATGAATCATCCGAAAACGAACATTATGAACTCGCGTAAAGTAGTCGGGATAAATTCATTCATTAAAAACTACACACCATGAGCACATAATTGGTACCTATCTCACCTGTGTTTAATTAATGACGACCTGCTAAAAAGTACGATAGGCCTACTCATTTGTTCTCCTCGTCCTCTTGACCAATCAATGAATGGAGGCTCAAACTGGGTACAAAGTTCATCAACCAATCAGCATCCACCGCAAACTTACGATTAAAAACAACAGTCGCGATAAACTTTACACTTTCACCCGAATGAGCCAAGCTGTCCAAACTCTTCATTAACTATAGCTTTTCACTACGGAATTTCCTATTACCAATATTACCATCTTATTTCTTTGAGCCTTGTATTATAATGTATTTACGTACACGTTGCGCAGCTGCAGCGATGCTCCCCGTGGTTTGGAAACCAATCTCGTAAGTGATGCTTAGGATGAAATATTAATTGACCATTAATAGTAAATTTACCAATGAGAAAGACTTTGTATAACACAGTGTTTAGTTCGTAATATACAATAAGTACACAGTGTGACATAAAGCCATTATCTCTTCATTCGTGAAGCGTAACTGCGACGGCTATATTGTCAAACTTCACACACTGATTGTGATCTGTATTCGATGAAATCGGACTTTATTTCCTACAACATGCGATGACTCTTTGGGCGTGCAGTGCGCACCACCACGCCAGTATTGGCGCTTGCACGTGGTATCATTCGTTACACTCCATGTTTTATGTACCGACGATGATATGTTGAAAACTCGAAATACCGTAAGTTTGTTAATTATTTTGAAATAATTTGCATGTCACGAACTGAGAGATCACAGTTTGCCCACGCGTAAATCACGTTGGTATCGACGTAATTGACGCCGGCGTGTAAATCACGTTGGTAATCGATGTACTTGACGACCGCGCGTAAATCAGGTTGGTAATCGACGCACGCGCGTAAATCACATTGGTATCACGTGGATATCAGGGAGGAGTGGGGCACGCGCGGCATAACAATGGTATGGTTTGTAATTATTGTTACTGCAGTACACGCGCGTAAACTTGATGGCGGCGCTATACTCTCTGGTCTGAATCGGGTTTTAGTATGTGAAACACTTTTGAATTATATCAATCTTTAATCAATGACAAATTGACAGCATTACCTTTTATTAACGTTATTAGTTTAAACTGAAAAATGCGAAAATATTTAATACAGCCTAATGCATCAATAAGCAGTGTACGCATGTAAAAATGTTTTTACGAATTTTAAAATTACCTAAAGTATATACATTCTAAAACGAATGTTTCGAGTTTTTAACGGTACCCAGTAAAAATCTAATCATAGTAATACAGTAACGATGTCAGAGCCTAACTTTTTTCATCGTCTATCGGAGGTAAGTATACGATATATATTTGCGCTTTTATTCGATACTATTCGAGATTAATTATGCACTTAAAAAGTGCCATACTTTTCAATTGTTAATATTGAGTTATATGATGAAAATAAAGGCTTTTGTTGGCTTTCTTATTGACATAGCTTCTAATTATGTATAAGGTTTACGATATCTATTTCATACGCAATCGTCTGACAGGCAATCTAAATCATGATTCTAAAAATTACAATTAGTTTCGATACTGTATATACTGAACATCAGTATGATGATGTTGCGCAAATTAAAACTGAGAATGTAGGCCTTATGCTGTCTTCCTGCCAAAAACAACATGACAAAGTGTTTATTTAAATGTGAACTTGCTTTATTATTATGATATTATGTATACAAATCCACATATTATCTAGCTCATCCCTTTTTGTCAGAGTTTGAAAAAGAGTTGTGAAATGAAAAAGAACGAAAGAAATTTTCTAAATCTAATTTTTTCCTGTAAATACATACTGTATTTAAATGCAATAGACCATGCAGTTCCTCTCCTCTTTATTTTGTAAGGACAGCAATGATCCAGGGACTTTGCTACATGATAATAGGCCTACCGAGTAGGCCTCTGATCCGGGGACTTTGCTACATCATGGTAATAGACCTACCGAGTAGGCCTCTGATCCGGGGACTTCGCTACATCCTACGGAGTAGGCGTATTTGCTTATCGTTCAGCCGCAGTAGCAATTTGCGCCCTCGGCAAATTGATGTAGACATACAACCTATGATCATAAGTGAAGTACCCGGTAAAAATGTAACGTTCGTATATGATTAATATCATGTGACGTGCACGTAAAAATATGCAATAGACATCATCAGTAAGCGCTTCGCTATAAAGCCTCTTCCATAAGCGGATATATTCGCGCGCAGCGAATTCTTTAATTTTGATTGGTTGCGCATTTTCTCACGACACACAGTAGATGAAAATATTAATACGCATGCGCATTAGTGAGCAATTTAGATTTTGCGCGAATAAATTTGTCTAAGTAAAACCGGCTTTAAACGAGAGAGTATTATGTTAATCATAATATAAGTGCGATAGACAAGATACCTACAATAGGCTTACGTACATGGTGTTAAATTGAATACATGCAACATGTAATGACCTTTGACACATCTCTCTCTACGAGGTACGCATTATTTTGTATCTCGTCAGTAAATCATTGCATTATGCCTTCTTATTAATCAATTCGTTCATTAACCAATATATTACAGAAATATAATTAAAGATTTCTTCGGATAAACAGACCAGCCGATTCTCGGTACTGTATCATATAGGAATATGACGCATGTTTATTTAATGTTATCACTAATGTAATTATTTTAGAGAATTAATACCCAGTGGGAAGAGAACAACGCTGGATGAACTATGTTATTCATTGAGTTCTTAACGGATAAGAATATGTTACAATGTATTAAGTAATCTTTTCTTATATAAAAATTATCCGAGACAAAAAACAGAGAGAATTAATACGCAGTTGTTTTCTGCCAACTCTCAATTGACTATGGATAGGCCTAATGTATGTTAACGTACACAACCAACCCTATTCAGGAGGCACCCCTCTAAAGCAGTCTACACTATCAAACTAGTTTGACACAAAAGTGTGATGTACCCAAATATGGTGTGATATGACATCATCATGTCCATATATGGGCATATCACATTATACAGATTTGTATCAAAAGCTGTAAGCAATAGTAATAATAACAGACCAACAATCCCCCTTTAATCTTCTTCTCATGTACTGTCCTGTCAACCATTTAGCAGTCATAAATATCAACATTGTTTACACTATTACATTATGGTTAATTTACATTTGCATATTTATCTTAGACAGGAGTTACAGAAGATAGTTTTACGTTATAGGCCTACAATGTTGCTTCTATTGCACGTATCCATACACACGTGGTATCAAAATGGCCGCAATTGTACTGGGAATGTTTTTATGAAATTAGAACATTATCCGCCATCTTGGATATTAGTTAGCGACAAAATGGCGTCTAATTGCCCCACTTTTTCCCACTAAGGATATTTCTATCAAAATGTGACGCAGATAGTTCAGTTTTGATGAGGGAGAGAAGAGGGTTTTTTTTTTGTTTTTTTTTTTATAGATTTTTAACACGATTTATTATCATATTTATCGATAACAACATATATCAATCGTCAATTTTGGCAATTGATACGTTTCTTCTACACAGAAGAATTACTTTTACGATTTCATCTCTTATGAGATAAAAAATTAAACCACATACGATATGTTTTTTGGAAATCCAATCCACGGATGGATAGTATCTCTTGCATATTGAATTACTGAGCAAAATGTATCATATCATTTACTATCATCGAATTATTAATATCAAAAACTTCATTCAAAAGTGTTTTTTTTTGTTTTTTTAATGCAGAAGATAGGTTTAAATGAAGTATGTAGTTATTGTCTTTGTTATGTATCCACCAATTTTGAAAAACCGAACTGAAAACACGAGCTCAAGTAGTATACGTATGAAACGCTATCCTTGGACCTAAATAAGGTCCACGATATCTAAAAACACTTTTTACCAACGCTTTATGATTGCCCCCACTTTCACTGGAAACAACTCCCAATTCGGATATTAAGCTCTGTCTACACTATCAAACTTTATGTGACAAAAAACTTTAAGTGTCATGTGCCCATATACGGTCATGATGATGTCATATCACTACCATATTTGGGCACATCACATTTTTTTTCTCAAACTATAATTTGACAGCGTAGACAGAGCTTTAAGATTGTGTTTTACGCGCAGTAGCATATCCAATATCTAGGCCTAATCTAAAGAAGCCACAAGTCTGTCCATCAGATTCGTTTTAACGTGTTTCACTGTTGTTTCATTAGTAGTAAAGGACCACTGTAGTTTATACTAATGATGGACATGCAAGTGCCAATTAATATATGACAACAAATAGCATTTGTTATGCATTATCGTTGATTGGTTGTTTTAGATAAATATTAAGCTGCAGCCGACCGAATTTCTGATACTGTACTTCTGGGTTGTTCCACCCGATTCCGAGTGCTGTAATATATCCACATAAGGCAATATTTCTCCAGTAATCATAGGATGATTCTGTAATACAGACATGTTGTCGGAAGGGTAACGTAGGTTAAGGTATGATATAGGCATTGTGTGTTTCACAGAATTTGCCTATGATATTGGACAAATGTATATACATTATACCGAGAATCAGCTAATAGTAGAGACCAAAATAATAATATTGTGACAATCTATACAATTCAATGTATTCCGGATTTTACAAAACAAACAATAACACATACATCACACATGCTAGACCCGTGGGACTATTCATTTTTGTCACGAATTAGATAATAAATGTTACCGGTAGTATAAGTGATATAAATGAATAATTTAAATGTTGGTAGGCCTATACATTATTATTAAACCATAGCAAATATTATAAAGAACCATGTTTAAAGGTGGTATATACCGACACACTGTACAACACATTAATATTGTTATACAGACTCGCTGTTGTCATCAGCTGTTACAACTGTCAGTAGTTGACTTGTGATCCCGAGCACGTGCCTGGCAGACGACAAAGCCAAGGGTAGCATAATAATATTGCCATCCTTATAGGCCTACTACTAGCCTAGTGCATTCGACAAGAAACCATCCCACTGTGTAAGCCTACTACTAGTTCAGGGAGTAAAAATAATTGTACAATTCCCTGATATTAATACTAGTAGTAGGCCTAGTGCATTCTGCGAGAAACCTTCGCACTGTGTAGGCTACTACTAAAGCATGGAGTAAAAATAATTGTACAATTCAGTTCAGGCCTATTTTATTTATTTATTTCAACAATATTTTATGAGGGTGGTCCATCCAGCATTAGCTGATCATTAGGGACCCTCAAACAATACAAACAGTAAACACAAAATTAACAAAGATATAAAAAATAAATATATATATATATATATATGACGTTATCCAAATTCCTTCTCTTTCACTGATGAAGGGCTAGTGTTGCCCGAAAGCTCTGCTAACTTTTCTGGCTGTTTTACTTATCGTTTTGATTTAGCTTTTCGCTTTTTTTTTTGTATCTCCATTGAGATCCAGCCACTGATACCCACAGCATTGTCATTTTTCAGTAATTTGACTTTGGATTTATACATATAAATATCGTAGGAAAGTAAGCCTACTACATACTACATCATATATTTCATTTAAAAAAAGCATCATTTAATGAAGAAAGAACAATAATTAAAAACTGTTACGTCAAAAAGTCGAGTGACATTTTTTTGTAAGAAACATTTCTTGCTTTAATGAGAATCAGCTAAAATAATGTGTAAATATATTATTATCTGTATGAAAATACATATTTTATACTACCCGACTTCTATTATGGAAAATAATGTATGCCTATTTGTGTTTGTGTGAGTTTGTTTGTGGTTTGTCACTGTTGTTGTTGGTTCAGTGACAAATTTACGAATAAAACGACAATTGCAGTATTTCTGTACTAATGGGAGTTAGTTCAACAAACATGTATGTTTAAGGCCTACACACTGGCTTTTGCTAGATTGCTTCTTTTAACTTCACAAACAAACCGATTCGAGAATTTATTAGTAGGATTTCATTAGAGAACACTAATGCACCACAAACGCGACTAAGTATATTTTACATTACTCAACAACAAAATCTCACTTACGTCGTGAAATTTACATTTGTAGAAATATGTTACTGAATTACCGGAAATGTAAAACAAACAAAACAGAAAAAGAATGTCTTTGTATTTTATTGTTATAGTGTATTAAAGATGTATTGTCCCCCTGAATTTTTTTAAAACATTTTTTTTGTTGAATATGCCATTTTAATGTCACATAATAGTTATTCACTTTGACCAAAATTGGATCGAAAAAATAAATATTTACCTGAAAAAACTGTAATTTAAATACATGGTACCATACTATTAAGGGATCATGTAATAACAATTCTACTGCTGTTAATGCAGTAAAAGTTACCGTCTTACTGAAATAACGTATTTATTAGTTTGTTTCTTCAATACGATGCTGTCACTGCAATAAATAGTGTGTATATGATTACAAATTGCTAAATCATTTCATAACATGTTTACGAGTAAACAAAATGGTGTTGCTGCAGTAACTGCAGTAGAATAACTTTGACATGATCCCTAGTGATCACGTGTTTATTGTGTTTATAATGGTAAGTGGTCATAGTGGACATTTACGTCCTAGAAATCCACGAAAAGGTTAGATCAGAATACAGAGTACTACATACTTAATAATTCATTAATACTATAGTTTCGAGTACTTTATGATAAAGAATCTTTCCTAAGTTTTCAAATAATAATAATACAATTATATAAATCTTGATCGTAACACCTGTGTGCTTTTATTGAGGTTTCGTATCAAAGAAATCTCTTGTCTTTTATCACTTAAGAACAAAAGTGCAGAGTGAATTATTGCAAATGACGTTCCATACTAACACAGGTCGGCTTGGCTTATCCTGTTCAAATATATTTTTTTATGTATACATTTATTTAATTAACGTCTACTGATCCGTGTATATATGAGTATTGACAAATAATATTTATATATACCCTTTTTTCCACAAAGTTTGTAAAAAAATATTCTCTATTTAAAGAACCACTCAAGCATGACTAAGTAGTATACTTAACGAATCAGAATGCTGTATCAGCAAATAGTTTTGAGGAGAAAGGAATTAAGATATTCTATATATTCACAAGAAATATCTTGACATTTTCATAATCCATTTCAATATATTGCTGAGAGCATTGAACAGGAACGGTACATGGATCAACCGCGCGGCTAACAAAGCATCGTTTGGAATGTGACCGCCGCGCAGGCCTACTGCGGAGAAAGGGTTTATCAGAAATTAAAAACAACATCTTGATAATTTGAAAGCACGGATGATGATCCATACAATGTATTACAGATACTAGTTATGGTCATATTGGATTTAGGAAATGCATATCGCACAAGGAAATAATTTTACAACATGAAGTGTGATCGAACATATATTGGAATTGTAATTTAAAGGGGATTATTCAAATGTAGCAGTGTGTTCTTATGGCTTCAAATCGCAATAATCTCATTTACAGCAGTGTTCAGTCTAGATGTGTAGTAGTGGAGACGGGTTGTTACTACTTTTGCTATAGTCAACATTGCCGTATGAAATCATTTTATTGTTTGAATTTGGATTGAAATTATCCCAAGCACATTTATGAAACTCTATAGTCGCAGGATTTATGTCGCGATCTCAATGGGCATAATAAAAGCCGCTAAGGAGCACCAGAAAAAAGTAAGTTAACCAAAATGTGTCACTTTTCCCCTCCTATTTCAAGAAGTTGTCAAAATGCCATTTCTATACGGTCTCTGTAGATATCAATTATCAGCCATGTTCCCATATCTGCATAACTAGTATTAAAATATTTATTAGCAGAGGTAACATGATGCTTTATTTAATTATGGAACTAATTTACACGTTCTTGTTTCATTAATGTAACTATTAACATTTCACAAAAGTAATTTCTTCTTAATTGCTTTGGAGGAGTTTACTGGTGTGAATAAGGGTCAAACCGATTGAAAAATGGTGAAGGGAACCACGGTCGGTCGATTACTACTTTAAAAAAATCACCTAAATCCCAAACGATTAACTGTGGCAAGTTATAAATATTAAAAATAAGATCCTTTCTTTAAATTATTATCTTTAAAAAAAATATGTAAAACTAGACCCAATTTTGGATAGGGAGGAGGAGTTATTGTATCTTCTATCCCGCCTACCATGTCAGTGGAGATCAGTTATCACACATTACAAAAAACTGTATTTTTAGTTACCAATAGATCAATCTTGATCGATATCTTTATCAATACCTTTTCTAACAGATAACATGCTCCAGTCATACATATAACTCTTAAGCTCTGTCTACACTATCAAACTAGTTTGACAAAAAAAAGTGTGATGTGCTCAAATATGGTAGTGATATGACATCATCATGTCCATATATGGGCACATCACATTTTTTTTTCACATAGTTTGATAGTGTAGACAGAGCTTTACTCGTTCTATGCTAATATTATTCAGAGAAACATAAGATATACAACAATTCATAATGATTGCTTTGACACGTGACCAAGAGCTGAGAAGGAATATAATATACATGATTTCTATCATCCCTCGGGCTAAACCTTGGTAACCGATTGTGTGACTGGCTGGCGTTCAACAATATACAGTCATAATAGCCAATCTCCTATATTAAAACTAAAAGAGTTTACATTCATAGATCCAATCTTCTTTATTAAAACTGAAAGAGGTGATAGCAATATTGCTGTCAACATTTTATTAAGGGATCGTCATCTGTTGCGGGCATGTTGGTTTGTTGGGGGTGATATAAGAGTCAGGAGACAAACACGAGGGGTGTCTTTCTATTACACTCCCTAAAACGAGTTGAATTGATATGACTTTATAATATTAAAGCTTGGTTCCCACTAGAACAAGGACGTAAGCCGTAACGCAAGCGAATTGACCAATCACAAGGAACGGTTCGAATAATCCATCGCTTGGATTGGTCAATTCGCGTTCTAGTGGGAACCAAGCTTAAGGGATCAACTGCGTTGTTATTGTGTCTCATTATTGTGTAATACCTTTTTGAAAGGAGGTAGGGTATACATCATGTTGTTGTTATTACATAAGGAGACTAGGGTACACGAATGTATGTCAGTCTGTCACAGCTTTTATTCTAGATATTGCTATATTATTTTGTTTCTTTTCAAGTGAACCTACACAGCTAATTTTTTGTATTCCCACATGTTTGTTCTGATGGCTACGGTACTCTCATCTAAAGCTTGGTTCCCACTGGGACGCAACGCAAGCACGTACGCGTAACGTAAGCGAGTTGACCAATGACAAGCGACGTTTAAATAATCCATCGCCTGGGATTGGTCAAATTGCTTGCGTTGCGCCTACGTCCTTGCGTTGCGTCCTAGTGGGAACCAAACTTGTTTCAAAATGTTAGTGGAACTACATGCAGCATTAAAGCGTGGTTCCCACTAGAACGCAACGCAACGTAACGCAGCGACGTATCGACGCAAAGTGCTGTATTGCGTAATCACAAGTGGGAACCGACGACGCAATAGTGCTGCAAACATCGTAGGTTTGATTTCACGCAGGCGGGGGCAAGAACAATGTTTGGAACGGCATTTTCTTACGTTGCGTAGATTGCGTTACGTTGCGTCGCTAGTGAGAACCAAGCTTTAGGCTTTCACTCTGCACCCTTTGCCCGTGATATTGAATCTATGTGGGTGTGATCTCATAATCATATGTAAGCTTTGCAATTTAGTTCAAATCTATTAGATCCACTTGTTAAACAGCACACGTACACTTAGCAATTAATAAAACAAGACACACTATCAGAATCAAATGCAATTTAGCAAACGACGACTTGAACTATATTAGATAAATATATATGAAGGTTTTATGACCGGCCGTTACAATTTGGAAACAGTTTTGATTAGACACAATAACCACCCGATTCTGAGTGCTGATCTGCACTGGAAATATGTTTCCCATTATCATAGTAAAATTCCGCAAAACAGGACACAGTGTGTTTCACATGTGACGTCTGTATCATGGAAAGTTATGTGATGATATGATCTCCACATGACAATAATGTTTCTCTAGTATCATAGTAAAATTCCGTAAAGCAGGACACAGTGTGTTTTACATGTGACGTCTGTATCATGAACAGTTATAAGGTTGGGCTATGGGTCTACATGTTTTGCGTGTTTCCACGGAATTGATACTGGGAAAATAGTACCGAGAATCGGCTAATATTGATATAAGAGTGCATGGTGGTCATCCATTATCTGGAAGTTAATGGTTTGTGTGCTATAATTGAAATCCCCGATCGTTTGTTATTCGGTTTGTTTTATCCATTTGATGTTAACAACTACCGTACTTCTCTTTTGCTATAACTCATTTAGACAGTGTTGTTAAGCATGCAGACTTATTTTTTGTGCGTAAAGAAGTACAGTAGAGATTTCATTAGGCCTATTATCTCATATCAAACAACTAAAGGTTAAACTTTGTCATTTGAGCAACATTGTACTCGATAATTTCACTCATACTCTTAAGATTGCTAAGTAACTTTAGACAGTGACCTATTCAGTATTACCTGATTGTGATGGGTAAAAAGGGGATTTAAACCTTGTATCTCATCCCAACACTCATCATGGGCACAAATTGTACTCGATAATTTCTCTTGTTCACTTTATATACATTATTTATAATATATGTATTTCTTAGAAGAATATAGTTCAGCGAAACATGATTAATAGTAGCTATACAGTTGCATACATTGGAATGGAAACATTCCACATAAATTAAGTTTGGTTAAAAATTTCGGATTCAGTGGAAACCGAAATAATGTGTTTATGATGGATGGTCCTCCTGTACTAAAAGCACAATTTTAGCTTTATTTACTGCATAGATGTAGGCCACATTTTAAATAAAATATAAGGGATTTGATGAGAGATAGTAGGCCTGTTCATACCCATCCTACAGAAATGAATTTGGTAATTTGTTATAATAGGCCTCAGTATATATTTACGTTCCTGAAATAGACATTTCTTATTAAAATGTTTTATCGCAGTTTTTATTTTTTAAATAGTTTCTGTCAGAACAGACCTTTACGCTTCCTGTGGGTTTTCAATAATTCATAAACAAATTCATTTATGCGTTCGTTCGTAGTTTAGCCCGAAGTGTACGGTAAGGCTACTCAGTGATGCTATTACTACGTAAAAATTATAATGACAACTAACTTTTACGTCATTTTTTTTCAATAACCAAATCTCTAGAATTCGTCTTTTACATTTCTTGAGGCTAATTTCACCCAAACGTGTGTTTACACTATTTTTATTGCTGCCCGTTCAATTGTTGACGTTTTTACTACTTAAGACTTTTCAAGGCTCTGCAATACGTACTAGCAATTTCCTTTACCTTCCTTCAAATAAATGAAATAATATTGTTTATCTTTAAGCTCTGTCTACATTATCAAACTAGTTGTCAAAAACAGTGTGATGTGCCCAAATATGGTAGTGATATGCTTAAATATGGTAGTGATATGACATCATCATGTCCATATATGGGCACATCAAATTTTTCTGTCACATACAGTTTGATAGTGTAGACAGAGCTTTATACTTATAACTTCTGTTACACATAATAACGACAACGACGTGACTATGCTCTCTCTAAAGCTCTGTCTACACTATCAAACTAGTTTGACAAAAAAAGTGTGATGTGCCCAAATATGGTAGTGATATGACATCATCATGTCCATATATGGGCACATCACATTTTTTGTCACATAAATTTGATAGTGTAGACAGAGCTTAAGTTCATGTGCGTTAGCAAATCATTCATGAACTAATTAACGGGTGTCCAGCGTCTGCTCAAATATTCGGTCAAAGGTCATATGTAACACATAAAGCAAACACGAACTAGAAACGTTACAAATTATAGAAAATAAAATAGACTATAAACTCGAAGATAATAATAATATATAGGGCTACGTGTATGTACAAACTAGAGTCACAAATTAATTTAATTGACAATCAAAATCGGTTAACTGTGTATGTTTTAAAAGAAAGATGATTGATTGTACAGGCTGGAGATAATGAATAATATGAGTGTGGCTAAGCATGTTGAATGCTTCACTTGACGCGAGACGCGTTAAAAGTGCTCTCGTGGGGGCCGTCCGTGACGCTTCGCGACGCAAGGCTTATGAATACATACATAACAGGTCTTGTACAAACGCGACGTCTTTATTTGTGGCAAAGATAGTGTTGTTTGTTGATAGTTAAAGCTTGGTTCCCACTTGGACGCAACGCAAGGGCGTAAGCCGCAGCGCAAGCGAGTTGACCAATCACAATCGACAGTTCGAATAATCCATCGCTTTTGATTGGTCAATCCTATTGTGCAGCGTGTACGCCCTTGTGCTATGTCACAGTGGGAAACAAGCTTTAGAGCCGCGATAATGCAACTTTTAAAGAGTACGAACTATGGAGTAGTAGGCCTATGTATTTAAAGTAACATGTGTATTTGTACTGTAATTAATCTATGATGCCCAAACTTTGTTACTAAATGTTTGTAGGCCTTCAGTTGATATCGTAAACTGAGCGGGGTTTCTGACAGGTGCTCGCGTGTATCACAATAGTACAACAGTAAGGGGAATTTATTTTACCAATGCGATACGATGAAAAAGGAAGCTTAAGATTTTTATCTGACTCTATGCCATCATCACAGGACTGTAAATAGTTCCATCCTTCGACTAGGCACGGTGAATATAGGCCTTATGGGCGTGGTTAGATTTAGTAAATGAAAGAATACGACACAGGATACACCAGGGTTTTTATTGGTGAAATCTGTCCCGTGCTGCCAAAATAGAGGCTTCATTTGTTGTCCACAAAGAGGTCTTTGGGCACGCATGGTCCCGGTTAAGCGTGGTTCCCACTATCTAGGACACAACGTAACGCAACGCTACGACGTATTGACGCAAAGTTCTGTATTGCGTAATCACAAAACGGAAACGGACGACGCAATAGTGCTGCAAACATCGCACGTTTGATTTCACGCAGGCGGGGGCAATTATTGGAAGGGCATTTTCTTACGTTGCGTAGATTCTTGCGTCGCAAGTGGGAATCAAGCTTTAGATGCCAACATAGCAAATGTCTGGCTGGTCGCTGTGACGATATTGTTAAAAACCAAACACAGCATTTCAAAGGGTACATAATATTAATAGATAATAAAACGTCGTATTATTATTATATATGGTACATGTTTCTCTTTTTCTTTGCAGCTAAAACTTGGCGGCTTTTTGCGCTTACTATTACGGTGGAAAGCAAGTGTGTACAAGTTACTTTGGCGGGAAATGTTGATATTTCTTTTCCTGTACACAATCGTTAGCGTCACATACAGATATGCTCTAACAGGAGATGTGAAAGACACATTTGAAAAGTTGGCGATATATTCTAACGAGTATACCCGAGTATTCCCGATTAGCTTCGTATTAGGATTTTATGTTACTGTCATCTTTGACCGTTGGTGGCGTCAATACCTTGTAATTCCATGGCCAGACCGTGTAGCTTATAATGTTGCAGCTCATATTCTGGTAAAAATAAACAATTTTTAATTTTTAAAAACCATTACCCTTTAAAGAATTTTATTAGGAAACTTTAAACCACTCAGCAATGATGCAAATGAATGTAAACAGGAAATATGAGAATCATCTGTGGGTGTAACAAAAATGTTTCTCATTAGACGGATTTTACTAAAAGTTATCTCTTTCAATGCATTTCTTTTCTTTTTGTAGGGCTCCGACGAAGAAGGGCGTATACTGCGTCGCACAATGGTTCGTTACATTAATCTAGCCGGTATTTTAATTTACCGTGTGGGTAGTAAACGAGTTAAAAAACGTTTTCCAACATTAGCTCATCTCGTAGAAGCAGGTAAGCCTACATGTTCACTATTTAGTAAACAAAAACTGAAAACACCTGACATTTACCGTAGGCCCACTACGAACATCAGTAAGAATTACAACGTCCTCCGTAATTAACACTATGAATTCTAAGCATCACATTCCGCATATCAATTTAAAAATGTTTTCGCTAAGTGCCTCCTCAAAGAACATTGACCTAAGATATTAGCAAATGTGGGAGTACTTTCTATTAATGGACAATTCAACATCGTCAATAAACCTTGATCGAACATAGACCGCTTTTTGGAATCAAATAAAAAATGTATAAATGAGCATACTGAGTCTGTTCTAAAAACACAATAAATATTACCCGTCATAAATGATGTATCAGAATCAATCAAGTTGAATGCTAGAAATGACATTATCATTCATTGATATATGAGAAGATCAGCATTGGAAACTTGAGTTTAGTGACGTCTAAAGCTCTGTCTATAACACTATCAAAATAGTTTGACAAAAAAGTGTGATGTGCCCAAATATGGTAGTGATATGCCCAAATATGGCAGTGATATGCCCAAATATAAAGAACAACTTATAAAATGTCTACGTACGTATTAACAGAGACACACAACCAACATTTCCTGGATAATATTTTCCAGCATTCATCTGTAGCTTTTATTATTCAGCTCCTACACTATCAAAGTGTGATGTGCCCAAATACGGTAGTGATATGACATCATCATGTCCATATATGGGCACATCACATTTTTTTTGTCACATACAGTTTGATGTCTACACTATCAAACTAGTTTTTACACTATAACTTGCCAACATTATCTCCCGTGAATATATGCATTTTTAATTTGTGTCAGGTTTGATGACAGAGGAAGAGAAAGGTGTGTTTAAAAAACTTCAAACCAATCACCCGCGTCATTGGCTACCATGCGTCTGGTTTATAACACTAGCAAGAAAGGCGCGAAAAGATGGGCGGATAATCAGTGATCCCGCAATGAAAACAATAATAGATGTAAGTAAACTCATTGGGTATAGTTTCTTAAACACAGATACGGTATATTTTTGTTGCTGTTGGCTTAATAAAGCGTAGTTCCCACTAGCGACGCAACGTAACGCAATCTACCCAACATAAGCAAATGCCCTTCCAATAATTGTGTTTGCCCCCGCCTGCGTGAAATCAAACCTACGATGTTTGCAGCACTATTGCATCGTCGGTTCCCACTTGTGATTACGCAATACAGCACCTTGCGTCGATACGTCGCTGCGTTGCGTTCTAGTGGGCGCTTTACTAGGTACTATAGCTAATCACAGTAATCTGATGTAATGTGATACATCCAAGCAATGACTTAATCTACTCCTAACGCTTGGTTCACATGCCAATTGACCAATCAAAGCAATGGATTATTCGAACTGTCGTTTGGTGATTAGTCAATTCGCTTATACGTTATGTTACGTCCAAATGGGAACCAAGTTGTATAAGAGGAACCATAAAAATAGATCTAGATGGACAGTTTACAAAAAGACAGTTATTATTATTTGAATTATCCACCAATAAACATCAGTGATGAGCATCACTCATTATTTGTTTTTATATTACAGGAGGTAAATGCATTCCACGATAAATGTGAAGAGCTCTACGGATTTGATTGGATCATGGTACCACTTGTGTACACTCAAGTTGTTACTATAGCAACATATAGCTACTTTGCAGCTTGCTTATTTGGCAGGCAATACTTAGATCCGGCGATGTCATATGAGGGTCACGAGATTGACCTCAAATTTCCAGGATTTACATTATTAGAATTTATATTCTATGTAGGGTGGTTAAAGGTAAGAGCACAGACTTTTATCGTTCGTAAACTCGGTTGACCAATGACAAGCGACAATTCGGATAATCCATTGCTTGTGATTGGTCAAATTACTTACGTTGCGCGTACGTCCTTGCGTTGTGTTCTAGTGGGAGAACCAATAAAGCGTAATTCCCACTAGAACGAAACGACGTATTGACGCAAAGTGCTGTAAACATCGCAGGTTTGATTTCACGCAGGCGGGGGAAGACACAATTATTGGAAGGGTATTTTCTTACGTTGCGTAGGTTGCGTCTCTAGTGAGAACCAAGCATAAGTGAACCTACAATAATAGCGACGTGGGAGGACACAACGCGCAAGGAATGCAAAAGTTGAAGGATCAGAATTGACTGCGATTAGTCACCAAAAACACTTCCGCTGCGCCCAGCCACAAATTTGCGTCTAAAATTTGAAAACTGGCGTCGTTACCAAAACGTGACCGTAACATTTCAAACCACAATTTACATTAATTGCATTTTATCTTCATTTTTTTTCCCAATGTTCTAGGTCGCAGAGAATCTTATGAATCCTTTTGGCGAGGACGATGACGACTTCGACATGAACTGGATTATAGATAGAAATATTCAGGTAATATATAATGTTGTTCATAATAATCACGAAATACCGCGCAGGCATACATCTATCCGTAAACTGCAATGCAATCAGAATGAATCAACTATTAAAGTTCCCACTTGGACCTAACTCAACTCAACGACGCAAGCGCAGGTGAGTTGACCAATCACAAGCGACAGTTTGGATGACACATCGCGATTGGTTAAATTACTCGCAATGCGATTGCGTCCGTTTACGTCCAATTTTGAACAAAGTTTAATCAATGTGAGGAGATGGATCAAAGAGGAAGATGTTTTCATTGTCCACGTCAAACTGTATTCAAGAAAACTTCGTCAAATTGGCAAATTACGATACATTTTGCAACTGCCAATTCCTCCTGTATTCTTCTGTTACTAACTCTAGATATATTTTCGTTTCAAAGGTCGGATATTTAACTGTTTTTCTTTCAATAGGTCGGATATTTAGCAGTAGATGATTTTTACGAATGCGACCTACCATTAGTCAAAGACCTTCACTATAGTGTACAGAATCCTATATTACCGTACACACGAGCTGCTAATTCTAAGAAGGGCAAACCCTGGCAAGGTTCAGCAGATAAAGTTAGGTAAGTCAACAATGGCACAAACTGTGGAAAGATGGATTAAAAGGCGAATTGGGAGAGCTGTGCCGAGGAATTGAGCGAGGAGCAACTCATTCCAATGTTTTCGCATGCGCACAACTAATTAACATGACGTAACTACGCCCTAAGTCGTCGCAAATCGACATTTCTCTTCCTTTAAAACGAATCAACCTACCCATTAAGAGACTATGTCATTAAGGCAATGATTTATACATGCCTAAACGAATCCGTTACATTTTTGTATTTTATTAATATTCGAAACTCTTACTCAGGCTCTTAAGCTCTGTCACACTGTCTAACTATAGACCAAGTGTGATGTCTCTAAATACGGCAGTGATATGCCCAAATATGGTAGTGATATGACATCATCATTGTCCATATTATGGGTACAACACCATCACATTTTGTTGATAGTGTAGACAAGGCTTTACTGTTTAGTAGTCCTATACATTTCACCAAGCTGAATCAGTTTCTGTAGTTCGATTTGATGAATGTCCCCTTGACAAATTAATTCAGTATTGATGAATTTCTTTAAATTATCAATAATAATTTTTCAGAATCGCAAGGAAAGACATGATATTCACCAACATGCCAGCTAAACTGTTTTCAGAAGATGACGAGGTATATCACTGCGAACTTCCTCCACCTACGTCACCAGTACCCACGTCTAGTAGTATTAAACATACACAGGAAGACTACCCTAAGGACGAAAGGGAAAAACAGAAACAGAAAGAAGAAAACGACAAACAGAAAGAAGTAAAGAACAAACAGAAAGAAGAAAAAGATAAACAAAAAGAAGAAAAAGACAAACAAAAAGAAGAAAAGGACAAACAAAAAGAAGATAAAAAGAAGACAGAGAGTAATAATACTACTGAGAAACTAATTTCACAACCACCACAAAAATCTTTTAAAGTAACACATTCGTCGTCAACTAAAGGCCGAGGAAAAGGAGATCGGAAGCATTCGTCAATGCGATCAAACCCCGGCGAGCGCCGTAGGTCCTTATTGGACAAACGGGACCAAGAACGATTCCGTCGTTATAGTTCAGCGGATATATTACAAGGATTTACGACACCTCCGATAGATAGCGAAGATGACGACATGTACCGTCAGCCGGCGTCTTCTTGGGAAAAGGACAAGGGAAATGTATGATGTTTGATAAGTACTGTAGTTTATTGGTGTGCCAGTAATTGCAACCAAAGTTTTCCCAAACCTATATGTCATGAGGACTTTGTGAAAAATAAAATCACAGCCCGAGGTACCCTATATAATGTATAGGCCTACTCAAGCCGTCATTTACTGGTGCATTACCCATCACTGTACCGATAATAATAATATCTTAGCCGTTACCAATTCTAGTATTAAATCAATTCCTAAAATTTATAGTAAAGTTTAAAAACCCATTTGAAGGTTATTTATAAATGTGGCTCACGATGTTTTTAAATTACGATACTTAAAATTGTAAAAATGGAACATTACTGTAGGCCTACCTACTTCATAATAATAATAATAATATAGGATCTTAAATAGGATATTTAACTAGCATTGGCATTTTAATGTTTATAAACTGGAGATAAATATAAACAGAAGACGACCTATATTATGATTAACCGACCAATATAATCATTGGTTAAATTAATATGAATGATTGTGAACTTCTGGGTGACGGGGAAAGTACTCAACTTCTTTATGAAGATAAGTTTTTGATGTGATGCTACCGCAACACATCGCCAATGGATGAGCAAAGATGAAAGAAAATTTGTTGTGATATCATCACAAACAAATTTGACTCGAATTGTTATAATGGGCGTTTGCGCACGACACGTCACCTTTGCATTTCTTTGATATAATGACAAGATCACTAAAGCTCTGTCTACACTATCAAACTTTATGTGACAAAAATGTGATGTGCCCATATATGGACATGATGATGTCATATCACTACCATATGTGTGTATATCACTACTACATTTGGGCACATCACACTTTTTTTGTCAAACTAGTCTGATAGTGTAGACAGAGCTTAAGTTCTTAAAAAACATTCCTCTATGCAGGATTTGCAGTATTACAACATAATGATATCGATACAGTATTTATTTATAAAATTATTTATTTATTTATCTCTTTATTATCTCTTTTAAAGGGATTGTAAACAACTGTTGTAGTGTTCTGACGTGAGATTCCTCTACATTAGAATTTCATTCTTTTTTTTTATATAATAATAAAAAAACAAGCTCAATCAATGGAGAAAATGTTTCTCTCTTCATTCTCTGTGTTAGTCGTGTTTTACTGTACGCGCGAATAATCCATAAATCACCTATTCACTTTAAAAACATTGTTATGCGCGGGAAAATAATAATAATTTACTATCACACAATCAATCAATTATAAAACATATTTCAAAAAGGGTAATCTTGTACGTTACTTACATAAATGGTAATGACAACGCAACGAGCAAATTGACATTGACACACAGGAAACATTATTTGTTTTAAAGAATTCTACAATAGGTTAGCCAGTAGGGGTAACCGAAAAGGTATAGTTTGGAATTATATTTAAAATAAGGTATTTAAACTAATTAAGATTCTGAAGATTTTGAATGAAGATACTTATGTTTAGAGAGTTAACTGATATGCTAATTGCAATGTATATCGAACTAAAGACGTTGAATTTTAATATGAAGGATAAGAGATATTAAAATCAGGCCGAGCATATCGGAATATCATTTTCAGCTGAAGCTTATCATGACTTGCTATGACACAATGTATCATGTACTTAAGTAACACCAGCAATTAATCATAAATCTATATAAATTGAACCTATAAATATATACAGTCTGTATACTCTAACGGTGCTGGCCTTGTTTACATTACAATTTAAAATTACAATTTTTAGGTTACTGATAAAATTTTAAAATCAAAACAGAATGCAACAAACACTAAAATGCACTTAATATAAATTAGAGGTTTTTTTTAAAACGGTAGTACAAGACTTGATATTTAGGTAGATACGAAGATGAACAAGGTAATGTAAATACGAGAATGGTACAAAATGACTAATGCTAACCTGCGCAAACTCCACTCCTCCCAGCGCAATAGTTGTTCTCCCTGGGCTATCGATCATGTAGGAAGGAAATACTGTACTTGTGTACTTTAAATTAAATATAAATTACACTTCCAAGTTCCAGCAAAAAATAGATATGACTAACAAAAGAACTAAAAATGTATAAAAATACAAAGAAAAAAGTAATTAAAACATACAAATTAAAATAGGCCACCAAGAACAGTGACTTAAAACTTGGAGGAGCCCATACTTTAAATGACGTCATCATACAGTATATAATGGAGTAATTAAATTCCTCTATTGTATAGTAGTGTATAGACACATAATGTTATTTACTAGAATACCTCAACTCAATACAAACAGTGTAAAATACAAAACGTGCAATACACTGCATGCCATGTGCACCACATGGTACAGTACCATAGAGATAATATCTCTGGTGGTACTAAACAATTAGTTTAAATTTTGAATACAATCACATATAATATTTTTAGTTGGGATGATCTAATAAAGATTTCAACCAATAATATAAAGAGGTAGAGTTTCTGTGTTTTTTCAAAAACACATGAACTGTAATATTACTTTCTGGACGCTGTGTTAAAATTAAACACTAATCATGATGTATCATATTAAAGTCCAAATATTCTTCTTGTATAAAAAATAATTTAAATCACTTTTAAAATATAGTACCTGTACTTCTTTGCCTTGCTTGCTTTTTGGTTTGCATGTTTTAATATATTATCATTATTATGTTTACAATTGAATGATAACTTTTGCATTATAATTATTATACTCACTGTAACTGTACAGTATAGTATTATATAAAAATAAAACATAATAATTGCACTAATGACATCACTATGACATCATAACTGAAAGATGTTGGAAGAATTTGTTGCTTTCTCTAGAAATCCTTTAACATCTACAGGTGCTTTAAACCAAATCCAATCATCATTATCAAAATCATCATGATCATCTGCAATATTTGCTGGTACATCATCTTCAATATTTACGCCTCCATGTTCTAACTTTATCCAAAACTGCTCACCTCGCTTAGGCCCGGTAAAATTAATCGGCACAAACCATTCAATTCCTGAATTTCTATGTGCATAGACGAGAAGGAACATCTTCGTAGGAGGTGAAATTTTCCCTGATGTTTTTTTAACGGACAGTAATGCTTCGGATGTTATAAGTTCTTTCATTAACGTACGTACACATGTTTTAGTCCGTAACGAATCGCCCGTAGAACCGGAGTTATCAGCTATAGTCATATGGTACACTTCTTTAGGGCTTACGATCGTTGCGCCAAAAATGATTGCAAAGCGTTGAACGCAAGCCATTGAGAATAACATGTCGACGTGTGAAAATATTTCTTCAAGGTTGGCAACTAGTTTTTTAGCATTCTTAACTTCCATTAAAGGTCTTTTGCATTTAGGATCCTTGAATAAATAGAAAAAAACAGCACTGTTGCTCCGAACATTTTTATTGAATTTCTACTAAGCCTACTATTAAATAGTTTTTAATAGGCTGTTGTTAACAGTAAAGATAGTAATTACTGTATTAAATGATAGGCCTTTTAAGATTTTTAATATAGTTTTACTATTTCTGAGGACCTGAGTGCTTTTCTTATATTAATTAATAGAGTAATTTTTTTTTAAAAAAAGGTGTTACAGTTTATTACTATTATTTAGAATCTGAACAAGTAAAGTAGTAGTACTGTAGTACTATAGTCTAGACACTGTAGCTTTAAATTCAAAATTTGTCATTTTGTTTACAAATACATGTTTTTGTACTTCTCACTCACCACAACCCCCAGAAGACATGGAAAACTAGAGAGAGGAAATATTTCTTTCTAGGCCTAGCTAGCCTCAGTTTTAGTCTACCCATAAATTGAAAAGTTCTATTCTATTTTTTGTAAAGCTAAGGCCTATATACACGTCGTAGTCTAACTAGCCTGCGCCGAGGCCTAGCCTACCGGCGGAGTTTCCTGCCTTGGGCCAAGCAAGTTGGGGGATGGATGATGCTGAACTTACCTTTTTGGGGGACTCCTCCAAGTCGTATTTTATTTGTTCAAATGGCATTTGTATTTGATGACAATGGTACAAAAGATACTTCATTACCTCCTTAACCAACGTTGCCCTAATGTAAGGGGCAACATGGCCGGAAAACTTGACAAAACATGTTTTATCAATCAACATTTCTTGACTACTTTGAAATCCCGCTTGTGCCATTTTAAACTCTAGCGTATGACCTTTGTACTCGTCGTCCGTGATGGCGGTAGAGGGCAGCACATATTTTTTCTGTTTATTCAAGCGTTACATTTTCGCGCGAAATTTGTGATCACATTTTACTGTATTGAGAAAAAGTATGTTATGTATTTTGTGTTCTTTAAAAATGTAATTAGTCGATTTAAAATTTAAGAATGGTTTAATCTTAAACAATAATTACTATTTACCAATTTTCTTATTTACAAGAGGAAGAGTATTAAGGCTAGAAGCGAGGAGGTGGTACTAACTAGGCTAGGCCTAATAATAATATTATTATTCATTTTCGTTCAGCAGGGCCTCCTTCCATGATCAGAATGACAAGGAAAATCTATTTCTGTGGAAGTATTCGAGGAGGAAGAGATGACCGTGACTTGTATGAGAGACTTATTAATAACCTGAGGCAGTATGGAGAAGTTCTCACTGAACACATTGCTGATAAAGACCTCTTCGAAAAGGGTTAGAAACATTGTTCAACAGTTACATCAATCTGATCACATATTCAATTCAGCACATACATATCATCACACTCTTTTAAATAATAATATATATATAATTTATATTTTTATATTAATTATTTATTATAGAAAAATTAGATGATAAAGGAATACATGACAGAGATATGGATTGGTTGATATCAAGCGATGGTAAGTTTTGAGGAAAAAATAAAAACACTACACCAAGCACTAATGCACTATTGCACCACCAAGCACTAATGCACCACCAAGCACTAATGCACCATCAAACACTATTACACCACCAACATAACACTAAAACAGTACAAAAATGTAATGTTTTAATTATTTACATTTGCAGCTATCGTTGCTGAGGTGACACAGCCTTCCCTTGGCGTAGGATATGAGATTGGCCGAGCAGTGGCACTCAACAAAAAGATTCTGTGCCTTTTTAGACCTGAAAGTGGAAAACGTAAGCTCGACTATGACGACGATATATGCCTTTTGAAAAAATAAATTCCCAGAGTAAAATATAGTAAGGGGGAAAATGGCAAAAGTTTTCCTACTTTCTAAGAGTTTTATCAGATAATCTATATTGTTTTGACAACTCTTGTACATGACCACAGTGCAATTTTTCCTTTAACTGTATATACAAACCTATATATGGTGGTATATGCAATAACTTTTATAGCCCCCTCTATAATTTATCAGATATCCAGGTTTTTTTTCAATTTATTTTGTTGCAGATCTTTCTGCCATGATAGCAGGTGCAGACAATGGTGCTAATTTTGTAGTAAAGAATTACGAAGAAACTCAAGCATCTGAAATATTTAAACAGTTTTTTTCTTGAATGAGAATGTAGTTTGATTATACTTTTATTTTGAATAAATTAATGATATACATTTTGTTTGCGCCTTACTTTGTTGTTTATTAGTTACACTACAGTGACTTTCAATGTCTCAACTGACTCCTTTAATTGCAGAAAGATTAATAGGTTTTAGACTGAATTTCAACTTAATATTGGTTAAAAGATATTGTAATATTTTGGCACATATGGCGTTTCATACGTATGATCATGGAGGATTTTATTTCTAAGCTCTATTCAGACAAAAATCAAAACTGTTGGACTTGCTTGGGGCAAGTGTACAGGAAAAACAAGCATTTCATGTGTTTTGATTTTTACTGTCGACTTATGATCTAGAATTTTTACGACCTACTGTACCAACAGTTTGTTACAAAATAAGTGTACAAATAAATTAATTTCATAGTTTATTACACAATGTATTGATATCATTCAATGAGACAATAACATAATAATTACAGATGCCTTAATGTAATATTCAAGTAAAATTCTATTAAAACATCAAGGGTATACAACATCAAGGTGGATTTAGACATTAAAAATTGCATAACATTCAATATTACACTTTGTTCTGAAAGAGTGGATTAAAATATACTGTATATTGGAACTCTGTTAAGTGACCATTTCTGCTTCTACAATCAATTATTTTAACATTCCTAGTAACACTTGTTAAAGGACCACCCAATGATGATAAGCATAAAGCTGTAAACAAATTGAAAAACATTTTGTGTCTGTATAAATGAAATAAATTTGGTTGCTGTGCTACTGTACACCCTAGCTGTCCTGTAATATTTTGAAAGAAATTATTAAATTCATCACATATTTGACTATACAGTAAATACATATGGATTCCTATTACAGTATCTTAATAACCAAACAAGGTGGTCAACCTAAAAAAGACACCTTGTCATGGAAACCGCTTGGTCCTGAATATAGGTTAAACTGTTTCAGTAATTTGTATAGGAAAAAATAACATTGCAAATACAAGCAACATTACTGTAAATTGAAATATGAATTATTAGGAAGATTAA
Organism: Antedon bifida; assembly: GCF_963402885.1. NCBI lineage: Eukaryota > Metazoa > Echinodermata > Crinoidea > Comatulida > Antedonidae > Antedon > Antedon bifida. The sequence goes on from NC_136234.1 coordinate 4,924,434, forward strand.
ATTGCACCTAGAATTATTTATTATTACTTCAATTATATTTTACAAAAATAAAACATTACTATACAGTATATTATAAATACTGTACACAACTCAAAAACTTAATGGGACGGAAGAGGGAATTATCAACTAAAAACCTAAACAGCTTGTCACACACAGTGTATTTGGAAATAAAATTTACTAAAAATAAAAGGAAACTTGCTTTGAATTATTAAAATTAAGTAAGGGACCATGTAAACTTTATTCTACTGCAGTTACTGCAGTAACTACTTCTGTCCACTCTTTAACCTATTTATGCTATTATTGTGTAATAATAAACACTGTACACACATTGCAATCATTGCCTCGTAATCTTCTACAGTGAAACAAATACAATATGTTGTTGCAGTAACCACGAAGTAGAACTACCCCTTTTTGGGACACCCTATTACTGGCGACGCCCTATTAAAGGGACACCGCTTTTAAGGAGACACCCTACTAAGGCAACACCCTATTAAGTCGACACTCTATTAAGGGGACACTCTATTAAGGGGACACTCTATTAAAGGGCTACTTTCCAAAGTAACAAAATAAGAGAATAATGTAGTTCTAACACTACAGCCAACCTCTATTCAGGGCACTCTCATTATTGGGACAATTTGGTGGGTCCCGATGGTGTCCCATTAATAGAGGTTCTACTGTAAAAGGTGGGAACACATTGGAACAGAGGGATCTTACTGTTTATAACAATGGAAAAATACTATATATAACAATTGTTAAATAGTGCATAATATTGCACACCATTTGGCCCACAATTGCTCAATTAAATACAGGAATTTATCTAGGTGTTATATGAAATAGAACATGTTCAGATATGTGAAGTAAAGGTCACAACCGCGGCGCAATTAAGCCGATTTTCGAGTATTTGAGTTTCTATCTGTCATACTCCCTTCTTTGACGAATTCTAGTTCCTTTGATTTTTCGCTTCAGCGAAATTTACTAGTTCGAATTGTTTCTACTTTTTGCAAAGCGAAATATTGCGCAACCAATCAGAGCTCAGGAAATGAGCTATGACGCTTTCATGAGCACTCATGCGAATCGAAATGCTTAGCAACCATGCGAGGAACATGAACGTCGCAGGTATTCGCTCATGTAGTGGAAAGAGAGTAGGCGATTTTAGGTACTTATACCAAGTCTTGAAAATAAACAAACTAGCGACTTAATTTGGCGTTTCCAAAATTAATTTACACCACAAAAATCCAAAATAAAGGTATCGTCTGAAATTTAGATACAATTTCAAGTGTTGTTCTACCAAAAATCTGTTATCCCACTAATACAATGCAGTAAATATTGTCCACTGCAAGTGGAATCGCTTTTTTGTTACATAAAAATAAAATTTAATTCAATAATGGTTATATTTACATAATTATATTTTGTACTGTATTTTTTTTAATTTTTACACCACACAGCTTCAATACCATCATGTTAACTGTAGTAAATGAAAGACATTCTCAAAACCTTGTTTTAAAAGGAAGTCTCTTGGCAGAGGAAAACTCATTTATGTTTATTTTTAAATATTTGAAAGCCTTTAGCAATCACAACAAAACATATAATAAAATATATTTGTTCAAAAACTTTGCTATAGTTTTTTATACACAAAACTACATTTACTTAAAAAAACAATATATACAATTATCTAAAGCTCTGTCCACACTATCAAATTTTATGTGACAAAAAATATGATGTGCCCATATATGGACAATGGACATGATGATTTCATATCACTACCATACTTGGGTATATCACTACCATATTTGGGCACATCACACTTTTAATAGTGTAGACAGAGCTTAATACTAAGTTTTTGCACTTTCTTATTTGTACATCATTGATACTTATGGCGTTGAAGACATGAGGGCGCTGTTACTAAGCGGTACTGCATAATCTCTTGTCCAGTCTCCTTATATGCATAGAGGAATTTGTTCAATTGTTTTTAGTTGCAGTAATACTTGTTTAAAAGCCCGCCCCCTTGCTTTTTGTAATTGATGGCAGTTGGTAGTGACCATACATGTTCTTTGTTGGTGGTTTATATTGTGTCGTCTATAAAGAAAAAAAAATGTAACAATTATATTGAGGATATTGAATAACTAGCTCTACGTCTAAAGCTCTGTCTATACTATCAAACTATTTTGACAAAAAAAGTGTGATGTGCCCAAATATGGTAGTGATATGACATCATCATGTCCATATATAGGCACATCACATTTTTTTTTACATAAACTTTGATAGTATAGACAGAGAGCTTAAGTCAACTGTTTCAAAATTAGATGCAAAGTTTTTAGCAAAGATATTGAATTGAGTGCTCCTGATTGTCCTCGAAGTATTTCAAACTGGGGGTTATTTAGAGCAGTTTTGACTTTCATTATCTATACGTTGTGTGTTTATCTGCTTACCAAATAGTAGGATCACAATTATTGCTGTAGGAACAACTGATGTGTAATACTATCATAGCATCATTACCTTTTTTGGATGGTGGTGGTGACGGTTGTAGTGCGTGTTTGCTAAACTCGGTAGCATGCTCGGTGCGTGAATCTTTGGTAATGCGCTGGAATGAAATCCCGTTTTTTGGAATGTGTTAAAACTATGATTGACGCCCGACTCGCCTGTGTTCACCTTCGGTAGTAGACCGCCGTGGAAATTAGAATTGCTATCTTGATAATTGCGTCTAACTCTTCGCTGTAACAGAAAATAATGTTGTAAAAGTGGTTGTGTTGGGTGGAGGTGGGTGGGGTCATACAACTTCATTCGGGGGTCACACACCATCTGTTGGGGTCAAACACATTCAATCTTTCACTAATTCTAAAGCTTTTCTTAAGGCTTTCCAACCAGCCTAGTGTAAAGCTCTGTCTACACTATCACATTTTATGTGACAAAAAAATGTGATGTCATGATGAAGTCATATCACTACCATATTTGGGCATATCACTACCACACTCTTTTTTGTCAAACTAGTTTGATAGTGTAGACGGAGCTTTACAATAGGAACTGAATATTGAAAGCCGTTTGTCTTACTTACCCTTCGTCGCTGAATACTTTGCTGTACTGGGTCTATTACTGAGATGTGAGTAGTAGTGCTGGGTTCTGTACTAACTTGAGATGCCCTTCTTTCGTTCTTTTCATCTTTTTCTTGCTCTAGCTTGGCTAATCGGTGCTTTTTAATCTCTGCATCTCTGTATGAATAATATTAGGGTTGCTATATTTATTAATTTTTACTGAACTTTTTTTAACCATTCACAAAAAAGAACAATAGCCTTTTCACATCTGCATAAATTGTTACAATTTGTAACAACTCTCCCGATTTATTACACGTTTTCATACACGTATTACCAAACCCTGAAAAATCTCGGAAGGAAAGCGTAGTTAGTTATTTGATTACCATGATTGATCAGTTTAATACCAGGGCAATACATGCACACATGCAGTAAGAACTCGGAACATCTCGGAACAAAAACAATCCTCTCATCAGTGTGTGTGGGGACCTCTGTGAAATCTCTGTAGATTTTCCATAAAATTGTATTCACACTATGCAAACCTGGTTACAACTTCTTACATTTTGCAGATGTGAAAAGGGTATAACTATAAGTCAATTATATTTTCTATTTAAGAGTGAAATTACACTTTTTTTGAGCAAATATTCTAAAAAATCAACTCCAAAAAGGTGTGAATCAAAATAATGATGAACTATAATTTGTTTTTTTTTACTGTAAAACGTGAGACGCAACGCAAGGACATAGACGCAACGTAAGTGATTTGACCAATCACAAGCGATGGATTATTTGAACTGTTGCTTGTCATTGGTCAACTCGATTGCATTGCGTCAACGTCCTTGCGTTACGTCCTAGTGGGAACCAAGCATACTACTTAATGCTTAAGTACATGTGAGCAACAGTAGAACAATAAAGTGCTTATCTTTACGTAGCTGTATCTATTGACAACATAATTACACAATCTTGTCAATACATTGATAATTGCAAAATAATTTATAGTGACCTTGATACATCATCCAATTATAAAATGATAATTATTTTAATCAAAATAATAATCAGAAATCATGCTCAATATAATGAGGCTACAAGGGGTTGGAATGGCAATTGTTAATGTTCTACATTCACTACAAATGTATATTTGCTTTATAAAATCAACTAATTATATTTAACCTAAAAAATATACATTTCTCTGAAATTTTCTGATCTAAATACCAAATCTTTCTTAAAGATATACTGTCCGCCTGAAAAGTTTTTTGTTTGTTTTTTTATTCCATTCTAATGTCACATAATATTTATTCACTTTCACCAAAAATTGGATTAAAAAAAAAAAATGTAACTCAACGCAAAGAAAATTGATTGAAATTCAATGGATTTTTGGTTGAATTTAACTGTTCATTTTGTCTTTTTTTAAGTGAAAACATTTTCCTTTCTGAGGTAGTGATTAACATTATTAAAACTGCGAAATGGCCTATTAGAAGTCTTTTTAAATAATCTTCATTTTTCAAATTTTTGGTGGACAACACATCTTTAATATCATGTAAAAAGAATTTCTCGGAAAAACAGAACATAGGGGGTCTGGCTTCGGGAAAATAGACTAACCGTAACTCTTTGAAATACGAGTGTTTCAGGGCTTGTTTTGCCGTGATCCTATCATCTGGGTCATACGTACAACACTGGTAGATAAGTTCAACGCTTTCGGGGGACGCATGTGATAACATTCTCTCAAGTCCGCTGCCTTTCTTCTGTGGAAAATTGAAATTTAAACCTCGCGTTTTGCTGGAAATAAAAGAAATATTAAAAAATTAAAAATAAAAATTGTATTTATTATTAATAGTATAGTAATTGTTATATTATTTATATAATAAATTTCAATTAATGAAAATAAATATTTTATGTTCTCAATTTCTAATGAACTTATTATAACTAGAAAAACTACAAATAAACAAAGGTAAAAAGGTTATTAAAATCAATATAATAATTAATTGAATTGAATAATAATTTATTCAGTGTTACCATATTATTCTTTTTTTATAATAAGCCTTCAAATAATAATTATGTTAATTAAAATATGTACAAAATAACAATAATCAGAATAAAATTGCTTTTGCGAATAAAACTGTGCCCAAGTAATGAAGATTCAACGTTACCATGGTTACAATTAATAATGCCACACTAAAAAATGAAACGTATCTCTAATATTAATATTATTTCTAAAATATATGACCAGGACTACAATATGTAACCATGGTAATACTTATAAGTGAGTAATAATAATATTGTTTTTAAATGTCAACGCTATTAAAGTCAAAATATTTTTTTGCCAAAAGCTAAATACAGGAGAGTTACCTGTATCGTATGTAAACCATGGTACACAAACAAATGTTAGGTTTAAAAAAATCGAAAACAACTTATTTATGCATACAAATCCAGATTTATATTACTCTATTGTCAGGACTTACATGGTAAATAAAGAGATTACCTAGGCTATGTTAACATATATATTTTATTGTTATTTGTAGAGGTATGGTGTAGAGTTCCAATATACCCAAGGACCAGAGAACGAACTAGTCGACAGTGAGGTTACTCCTAGTACTATAGATGCAATCTTATTATGTAAAGCTCTGTCTACACTATCAAACTTTATGTGACAAAAAATGTGATATGCCCATATATAGACATGATGATGTCATATCACTACCATATTTAAGCATATCACTACCATATTTGGGCACATCACACTTTTTTGTCAAACTAGTTTGATAGTGTAGACAGGGTTTAGAAATAAGTAGGTACTAACTTTCTCAGCTTATTCAGTACAGTTGGTTCAGGTGTTCCTAAGGTTTCATGGATTTTAGCAATTTGATCAACTTCATTTGAACCAGGAAATAATGGACGAAGACTGCAAAATAAATTAATATTAATACTTCATATTCATTCAATAATAACATACCAATCTTTTGTTTGTTTTTTATTTTGTTCTAGTGACAAATGTGTTATTTAAAGATGTATTGTCCCCCTGTTTTGTTGAATATGCCATTGTGATGCTTCATATAGTTATTCACTTTGACCAAAAATTGGATCCAAAAAACTACAAAATGGCCTATTAAAAATCTGATTTTTTCATGTTTTTGGGGACAATACATCTAAATTCTTAAACTGTTTAAAATGTTGCTGATGTAAAATCCACAGTAAATCTAAATCTAATTGTCAAATTGTTGCCAACTTCTTTATTATTTATTACTTCTTAGATTATAAATGTTTCTTTTATATTATATTATGAAATGTGAAAAAAAAGTACTTCTCATAATGCATTATTATTTATATACTTTGTTAACATTTTCAATTCTGTACTGAATCAAACCATTAAGCTTATACATTATGTTGTCATGTTTGATAACAATCTCTCAAAATCACAAAGGTCACAAAAAAGCTGTTGTAACAACCTGTTATAGTTGCAAAGGTCATTTTTAAAAGCATTTGCTCAATAAGTGAGCGCATTATTATGTTGTTTCAAGGTCAAGTTTGACTACAGCAGGTTAGAATGATATGTTAAACTCTGTCTACATCAAATTTTATATAACAACAAACTGTGATATGTCCATATATGGACATGATGATGTCATATCACTACCGTATTTGGGTATTTGATTTGATATCGGTACCATATTTTGGCACATTACACATTTTTTTTTGTCAAATTAGCTTGATAGTTTAGACAGCGCTTAACAATATATCATTTATGCTGTATGTCTCTTATGGATAATTTGTTGTAATGCACATTTATAAATTGAAATGACATTCAAAATTCTTATATTGACCATGAAAAGATAACTACAAAAGATTATCAGAATTTATGATACTTCATAAATAAAATCAATATTAGATGGTTGTGCTTGCCACATGTACTTTTTTTCTGCATTTTGGAATAGTATTGAATTCATTCAATTAATAATTTTAGATATCAATCCATAGACAAATACAAGTTATATAGATAACAAAACAAATATAAAATCAATTTGATCCCATCTATAGTACAGTACAGTTTTGACTTTTTAGCAATGTAATTGATTGTTCTAAATTAAGACATATATTGCTAGAATTTATTCATTTTATTAAGCTAGGCACGCAGTATTTATAAAAGGAATGCACTTTACTTAAAAACATATTTGCACTATTATTAATTCTCCAAGAAAAGTCTAACAATTTCCATAAAGCATTATTAAAGCACACTGTAAATGAGTATTATGATCAATGTTCTATATTATAAATTCCAGTCATTTGATTGGACGCTTGTGGGTCACATGGCGTGCAATAGTTCAATGTTCTATAACAACACATACCTAAGGACTTCAAAGAAAACGCAGCCAACACTCCATAAGTCCATCTTGTATGTATAGTAACCATCGGTTAAAAGGCATTCTGGTGCCCTGTACCTATTACAATAAAATGTGTACAAAATGAATAAGTTGGCTTCCACCTTTGGGACACCCTTATTCAGGTTTAATTACATCTCTATTAAGGGGACACTTTTCTATGAAATGAACAAGGGCTAATATACTGTATTTATGAGCAACCTCTATTTCAGGGACAAATTAATAAATTGGGGTTCTTCTGCATAAACTATTAATCACAGAGCTGGATAGTCTTTAAAGTCTTGTCTACACTATCAAACTCTATGTGACAACAAATATGATGTGCCCATATATGGACATGATGATATATTAACTACCATATTTGGGTATATCACTACCATATTTGGGTACATCACACTTTTATAGTGTAGACAGAGCTTAAGAAAATTCATCTACTTACCACCGTGTTGATATATATTCTGTGTACGGCTGTTTGGAGTATATACTACGACACGATCCAAAATCAGCTAGTTTTAATTGCTCACCCTAAAACAAAAATATGTTTGTTTATTACACACAAAGTTTATAATGTGAATTACAAATGGTTAATGGTTTTAAATTTGTATAGCGCAAAATACAAATAGTCTTTATGCGCTATTTAACATACAGTATAACTGCCATTATGGGGACACTAGTAGGACCCAGTAAAGTTTCGTATAGGGGTTTCCCTTGAATACCTGTAGGTTTTTAAAAAATATATTTCTCCTTGATTTTCTTGAGAATGTATCACATTAGGCTGAATGGGGGTGTTGGTATGACCCAAAAGAGAGGTACAGTAATAATGATAATACTATATCATCAATAAATAGTGTACTGTATTTTTAACATTTTGATTCAAAATTATGCTTCTTTATACAGCACATGTCAAATTGTAAAGGTATAGTAATAATGATAATACTATATCATCAATAAATAGTGTACTGTATTTTTAACATTTTGATTCAAAATTATGCTTCTTTATACAGCACATGTCAAATTGTAAAGGTATAGTAATAATGATAATACTATATCATCAATAAATAGTGTACTGTATTTTTAACATTTTGATTCAAAATTATGATTCTTTATACAGCACATGTCAAATTGTAAAGGTATAGTAATAATGATAATACTATATCATCAATAAATAGTGTACTGTATTTTTAACATTTTGATTCAAAATTAAGCTTCTTTATACAGCACATGTCAAATTGTAAAGGTATAGTAATAATGATAATACTATATCATCAATAAATAGTGTACTGTATTTTTAACATTTTGATTCAAAATTATGCTTCTTTATACAGCACATGTCAAATTGTACGAAAATAATGTCAAATATTATTAAACTATAACAGTACTGTACTTACACGTATAAGAATATTTTCAGGTTTAATGTCACGGTGAAAAATTCCATTCCTATAAAAATAACAACTTAAAGCAGTCAAAATATTGTACAATTATATAACAAGCAGTCTATGATACTGTACATTCCTAAATATAATATATAATACATTTGACAATAAATTTCTCAAATGTTCACACTATTGCAAAATATAAAATATGGTAATAAAAACAAATTTCAAGGCCATTTGTCATAAATTAACAATTTTAAACAATGTTTGAATTTATATCTCACTGTTGAATAAGTCATTTAATATGCAGGTATTTTTTAAAAGTAACATAGTTAAATGTTGGTATTATATCAAAATAGTGGAGTTGTAGCTTGGTGGTTAACGTGCTTGCCTTCCAATCCAAAGGTCTAGGGTTCAATCCTGACCTAGTGCCACTCATGACTTTTTCAACTCCACTCCCTCAAATGAGACTTTTTTTTAAGCACAATAAATTATAAAATAGTTTATCCATCCTGTAATTGGCGAGTTTGTGCCGACTGTTGGATGCTTATGAACTTTTAAAAAAAATTTAAAATTTATTCATAAATGTATATGTCATATAGTGGAGGAATTACATGACATTAACATAACAGGTGTTCATTAGATCATACCTGTGCATGTGTTCTAGAGATTTGCATAACTGGTACATATAGTTTTTAATTTTTTGTTCTTGAAGATAATGTCTTCTTCCTAAAAAATATAAAGAAATGAGTAAACAATGGAATGCCACTTTATTTCATAAAACAGTGATAATTCCAAAATAATGAGAAAGAATTTCCATGAAAGGCATATTTATATATAATTTATTTATTTGTTGATTAAGTGGATCAAACAAGGATAAAAACACAGAAAAGTACAAAAAGCAACTTATTTCCACTGTGGTCCTTAAGTAATTAACAACAGAATTGTTGAAAAAAAAACATATCAATTATTCTTTTTAAAAAATGTAATTTTAATACAATTGACTTCGCTTTCAATGTGGTTTTGTAGTATTTTTTAAAAAATCATTGGTATCATGGTATCAATCAATCAATCATCGACATTTTTATTCCATAATAAAAATAAAAACATATACAAATTTACAATAAAATTAAAAATGATAATGGAATGAGATACAAAATAAGCTTTAAACATGTAATCCTAACAAATAAACAAAAATAACATGGAGAATAAATACCCTAGCAAAATGTTAAGTGTGAAAGGGGTATTTAAGTTGTTTATTGTTTAAATCAACAGTAATTTCTGATGAAATTAGAAAGAGACTTCTCAAGTCAATGACTCTACCACTTAAGCGTTGCTTAAAACAGTTGCTCACTGTTGTTTAAAACAGTCGCTCCCTGTTGCTATTTACACTGCCTTTGGTAATACTAATTCGGTAGCTAAATTGTGACGTTAAGTTCGCACAGGGACACACTGGTCAAACATAGACGACAATGAAAGCTTGACGGTCAAATAAGACGGACAAAGCATTCATTTACAACTCAATGGAAACCTGTTAACTAAGTAATCAAACTTGATTAATGTTATATCAATGACACATTCGTAAGAGTGTTATACCGGTTGCCTAGGAAACAAACATCACTATATTGATTACATAAACTGTGTCTAAATTAGTTCGTACAATAACTTAATTATCAACAATTTCAAAAAGTTGTTGCCCTAAATTAAATCTTTTTTTTAAAAATTAATAATTAGCATTACCTAAAAAATATAAAATAAAATAACTTTTTGAATAAAGAATGTGGAAAATATATTAAATATGGCTAGCCAAAAATAAATGGTTGACTAAAAGTTCTGGATTTCAGAATGGAGGAAAGATATTGGAAGAACTAAGGTAGAACTCTGTTACAATCCATTCTGAAATCCAGAATTTCTAGTCAACCATTTATTTTTGGCTAGTCAATTTCCTATTTATCAGCCAATGCATGCTAATTTATAGGTCCATGATTAAACAAGCCTAACTATGCCTAGTCTCTAGGCCCAATGTATTCCATGATTTGCTTTAATATGTGAGGCGTATGTTAAGTGCGCGACACATGCATTGCGTTCTACACTTCCCGTCGAAGCGAAATAAAAAAGAACAAATATATTGTGCAACTTGCTAAACTACGCTGTTATGCAAATGAGTAGAATGTTAACATTTACGTGCTCCTGCAAAAACTCCCTAATATTAGGTCTAACAAACAGCATCATTTAAACCATCACTCTTCACATGGCATGTTTACAACAAAGAAAGACTATTCCATGGCTCAACATCTTATTTACAAGAACTTGATAGCTTAATATTTCAACAATGCCATTAATCACACTTCTTAGGACTGGTAAATAGTAACTACACAAAGGTACCTATTGAATTGAAGGTTGATAAACAAACAACAGATCAAACGAACTCTAAAATGACGGTCCAAAAAGTGTAATAATTTGTAATACAGATCTACAGTAGGGCCTACTCAATAAAATAATTGTAATATTAATTTCAAACAGTTAACTTCATAATAGTAGTACAGTATTTATCAGAGCCAATCCTTATCACTGACTATACCATTATTTCATAAATATTTATATCTAAAGCTCTGTCTACACTATCAAACTTTATGTGACAAAAAAATGTGATGTGCCCATATATGGACATGATGATGTCATATCACTACCATATTTGGGTATATCACTTCCATATTTGGGCAAACCACACTTTTTTTGTCAAACTAGTTTGATATTGTAGACAGAGCATTATGAAGGGGGTGTTTTTTTAAATAATTATTCATCATTCACATAATACTACATTCATTATGTCATATTAATTCACTATTACATAACTGTAATATAAACATATCTCATCAATTCATAAATATTCATATTACCTCGTATTAATTCATAAATATTCATATCTTACCTCGTATTAATTCATAAATATTCATATCCATTAATTCACATATCAAAGCTAATGTCCCGGATTTCTTATCACTGGCGAAAGAAAAAAATAATTCAATTTAATTAACAGTTATTGATTGTAAGCATTCCTTTGGTAATTTAATATTAATTGTGCGATGGTGTTAATGATTAAATTAATACAAAGGATTGGAATGCGTAAAGAAGTTGTTTACTGATAAATATAATTTTCTGAACTACCACATTTACAGCCATCCATAGAGATGTTCACTTTTTCTGCAAAGCTCTGTCTGTAGACACTATCAAACTAGTTTGACAAAAAAAAAAAGTGTGATGTGCCCAAATATGGTGGCGATATGCCCAAATATGGTGGCGATATGCCCAAATATGGTGGCGATATGCCCTAATAATAATAGTCTTTTGTATAGCACCCAAAATAACATTTTCTCTAAAGCGCTACGTCCACATAAAGTTTGATAGTGTAGACAGAGCTTAACTGAACCCTTGTCTCCCTAAAGTTACATTCACACTGAACATTGATTTTGTGAAAATTAGTGTAGTGTTTAAAAATATAATTTTTAACTATCAGTAATTATAGATTCAGTTATGTTTAAAAAAAAATAGTTTCCTTTCGGCCACAGAAATATTATTCTGTTATTTTAAACAATACCGTATGTTAAATCTGGAGTTTCCCTTTAATTAATAATGTGTTATTTAACAAAAAGTATTTAGTTTGGGATTACTTTAATTCTACAAAAATTCTCAAGATTGGATTGAATTCTGAGAATAATATTGAAAGAAACTTGAAATATAAGGAATTAGCTGCAGCATGTTAAGCTATCAAATGTTACTAATTATCATATAAGACCTAATAAAATGACATATGAAACAAGGCTACCATGATAAACAGATCAGAATCTAAGAAAACCTGTACTTAATGCTTTATTGATTTCATATCGTGTTTCATTTTACAGGTAAATGATCGAATAAAACGCCTCACAGTCGCATGAGAGACATGATTGGTATGTATATAACAGCGCATGACACTTTGGTTTATGCATAATGTGCACAACCAGCGTTCATTTTTATGGTAATCTTAGTAACCTGTGCACATCACATTTTTTTGTCACATAAAATTTGATAGTGTAGACAGAGCTTAAGCAATTTTATAGCAGATTTTAATCTTCCCACAAGTGTGCTGCTAGGCCTACAATATACGCCCATGGCACAGTCCAATTGCCAAATAAAACATTTTGTTTTCTTTTTCGTGGAAAAGTGGAATTGTACACTTACAATATAACCTCTTGTAATTCCAAAATGTTCTCATGAGAACTTAATCTTCTCATTGCTTGTATTTCCCTAAGACCATTAACTTGATCAAGACTGAAAAGAAAAAAAAGACAAAAAAATTGGTATAAATAACTCATGTACATAGGAAATTCATATAATTAATATTAATAGTTATTATATAATAATTAATTATAACAGTGTTTAATCTGACCTTTCATACGTTTGCTTCATCTTTTTACAAGCATAGTAAGTACCGTCTTGTGTATTTTGACATTTCAGCACCTCAGAAAATGTTCCCTCGCCTTTCTTGCCCAGCACACGGTACTCTGAAAATGAGAATGGTATGTGAAAAGTGCATGATGATTATTTGGAATGATAAAGGATGACAACAAACTGGATGGTGATGATGATTTTTGCTATTTATGTTAACATTTATTAATAATTGATAATCAATCACCAGAATGATATTGACAGATGATATTACAATTATTATGATAATTATGCACTTGTCAATTGTATGACCCACTATACTGTACGATAAAAAAACAAATAAACAAATAATTACTGACGCAGGGGTGCGTCAAAAAACCTAGAAGGTACGTCACATCAATGAACGAAGGTGTGTCAATATCCGTCACTTTACCACTAAAAATATCATTAAAAACATGGTTACAGTGCGTCAAAATGGGTGCATCATGGACACCTAAAGGTAGGTCACATTTTGTACGCACAGGTGCGTCATGGTATTCATAAGGTATGACGCACATCGGACAAATGACGCACCTCTCCCGGGGTCGTATAGTGGGTCATACAATTGACAAGTGCATTCGATAGCTATATATATATACTTTATTGATGAAAATAAAAAATAGTGTGAAATAGCAAGTACAGAAATTATTACTTATTAGAATAGAAATATTTGCAAATTACAAAAAAAATATTCTTAAAATAAAAAAAATTAATAAAAAAACATTTTATTAAACAAAAAAACAATCTTGAAATACAACGAATTTACATGGTTAATTGCAGTCTGACCTAACCTAGTAGTAACTCTGAACTAGAGTGCTGGCTAGGCCTAGCCTAGATACAGTATAGTAACAGTATGTCCCAGGCAGCCAGGTCACCTGGCTGTGTGGTGGGTGGTGGCTTGCAACCAACATCATGAAATCAGAGAGACAAAAAAATAAAATAAAACTTACTGTGCATTGCTGGGTTTTGTATAGTTTCCAACATGTCTAAAGATTAACATTAAATCTGATCATTAAAAAATCCATAAATACGATCTAGTATTATATCGATAAAAGTACACAATCTGAAGATACATGTTGAGAGTCATAGTAGGGTAAAAATAGAGAGAGAGGTTACAAAACAACAACTCATTTCCGCCCCGTGCGAAGCTGCTGCAAAAAAGTTACTGGTCGATTCGGTCTCGTTCCTCGATATCGCGCACGAAAAGTTAGTACGACAAAAATAATTAATGAGTGTGACCTTTGACACGCTCTCATACTTCATGAATAATATCAATCCGCTAGATAAAAAATGTACTGTGTAATTTAATTATATTTACAATAATATTCCTATCGATGGCTTTCATAACTTATTTTATAATATTAAGCATGTAAATCGGTTCCAAAAGGAAATCAACTGTGTTTAAACCGCATTACTTATTTCTGTGTATGCGAATGAATATGTAGGTTCTGGGTAATGAGGATTCTCCCCAGTAGATCAGAAAGCTTGGGTAGTTGCTAAGCGACTAAGTCCTTAGAGTGCCCACTTAGTTCAATAATACGATCGAACTAGTCTTTTATTTTCGAATGAAACTTCATATTATAAGGTTTATTTCGATCTAATTAGTATTGATTGACAAACCATGCATACATCTTTCAGTTAAAAACATTACACGTGAGAAAAATTATGGAAAAACATTCAGATTTGTTACATGCTAATTGTAAAGTCTAGTAATTTTCGTTCAATCAAATTTGGGCAAAACAAATAATCTTAATTGCATGTTCCACCTTAGGCTACTGAAAGAGGGATTAAATCTCAATTTCCAATCAGAAAAAATTAGCTGAAACGAGAACCATGGAGGTATCTGTGTGTCCGTCAACCAAGATATACTCTAGAGGGCATGTGGTTAATTGTACTATAGCACAGGTTATGTAGCTTCAGTTTAAACAAGAAATATTTCTTACAAAAAACGCTGCTCGCTTATTGACGTAACAGTTTTAAAGATATATTGTTCCTCTGAAAAATATTTTTTATTTCAAATTTGTTTTTGAATGTGTCATTTTATTGTCACATAATAGTTATTTTACCTGAAAAAAATGTAATTAAAAGCAAAAAATACTTCAATTGTCAGACAAAGTCTGGGGGTCACTTCATCACGTGTGAAGTATCATATTACAAACAAAAACTTTCATGGACTGTTTTGATAATAATTCAATGATTATCTGACAGCGAAATACAGTATTGTCATGGGACTCATAAATACCAGAAATGCAGCTGGTACCTATAAATTATAGTTGAGTTTCCATTTTAGCAAAAATGTCAAAGTGTAGTACTATAACTGCTGCTTGATTTCATCTAATAAATGAGTCATCTCGTGGCTAGAGCAGCAGCGTGAAAATTCTTATCCAAAAAATGAAGCCTGTTGTGAAACGTAGCTAGCCTATATCACTTTTACGTTGCAATGGCAAAAGTCCTGGTAAAGTTATATTCTATCCTTGTACAGTATTAATTTTATACGTTTTTATTAGCAATGGTATTATGAAATGAGTGATCATACATAATAGGCAGGTACAACAGAATTGGCTATGTTACGTAATACATTATTTTTAATAAGCTAATGTTACATACATTATGTTACAATATAAAGACACTGACAATAGCAGGCTAGTTTAAAACAAATAATTATACTTAAAATTTATACAATACATAGATAGACTATGAATAATGTGTATACATATTTTGTCTTTAGTGGCCGGACATAGTGACCACTCACATCTATTTGACCAACACCAACTGGACAGTGCCAAACCCTTTAACTCATGAACCTGTGTACAGTATAAACCTTAATTTTTTTTTAAAGGGGGGGGGGGGGAGAATTAAACAAACAGAATAGGAACAAACAAAAATACCTTTCAAAAATATATTTCAGAGTACAAGAAAACCCACAAAATAATAAGTACATTAAAACAAGAAAATGCCAATGTTTAGTATACAACTCATTGTTAATAATTATTATCAATTCAAAGTTTTTACATATTTAAGTTAGGAATAAAAACTAAGTTTAAACAAGGTGCGGATAACTAATAAAATATATCTTCTGTACAATATTTGTTATTTATATTGATTAATGTTATGACGAATCTGATTATAAATGATTACAATATTGAAAAAATATAAATAAAAACAAAATAAGGTGGTCTTGGAAAATCCGGAAAATAAATACTTTTATCAAACTGTCTTGCAAAAAACGTTGACATTAAGCGCAGCGCTGTCGTCATTATCTCCATTCTGGAATTTACATCAGTACAACAAATTGGATTGTTAAGGCGTCATTAACAATTCCCTTATTATTGTTAGGCACACTCTAATATCTCCTCTTCAAACTATTTACTGGTTATTCTTGTGAAACGGGTACAAGCCTAAAACAGGGGCGCATTCAACCTTCCCTGACAAAAATGTCTGGTTTTACAATGACAGAACTTTCTGTTCGTTTTGTTTTTTTTTTATTTTTTTGAGTTTTTCATTTTATTTGCAACAACATTATATGCCCAGTATTATAGGCAGATTCTGTAATACAGTGCCACATATGCATCACATGTGTTTCCTGTATTTTGTCAGTAACCTATGATACACACGCCAAGTATTGTAGAATTTTCCTGTGATACTGAACAAATTATAGAAACAGTTGCATTAAGCTCTGTCTACACTATCAAATTTATGTGACAAAAAAATGTGATGTGCCCATATATGGACATGATGATGTCTATATCACTACCATATTTGGGCATGTCACTACCATATTTGCGCACATCACACTTTTTTGTCAAACTAGTTTGATAGTGTAGACAGAGCTTTATATTTCTGTTGTTAATGATGATTTTATGCCACATATTCCGGGAAAGCCAGGAAGGCTGACTTTCCCGGAATATGTGGGATTCCATCCTTATGCCATAAATACTACGAATATTATAAAGAACACGATGAGAACACCAAACACTTTGATCATCAGCCAGCGGTTCGACGTCACCGACTGAAAATATTTCAGTATCTCTCCATGAGCCATCTCAACGTTTGTAAATGCATTATCAACATTTGAATCAATTCTAAAAATAAAATGGTAATGGTCATTAGACACAGAGTTCAAAGGTGAAAGGTTAAAACCAGGTCAGCAACTCAATTATTTAAATAAAGAGATTAAAAAAAAGATACAAGAAAAATGCTGAACACAAATAATAGGTTTCAAAGACAACAAAGTCATAGAATCGTTTGATTGTGTGTGGACATAAAAAGAAAATGGTAATGGTCATTAGACACAGGTCAGCAACTCAATTATTTGAATAAATAGATTAAAAAAAAGATACAAGAAAAATGCTGAACACAAATAATATGTTTCAAAGACAACAAAGTCATAGAATCGTTTGATTGTGTGTGGACATAAAAAGAAAATGGTAATGGTCATTAGACACAGAGTTCAAAGGTGAAAGGTTAAAACTAGGTCAGCAACTCAATTATTTGAATAAAGAGATTAAAAAAAGATACGAGAAAAATGCTGAACACAAATAATAGTTTCCAAAGACAACAAAGCCATAGAATCGTTTGATTGTGTGTGGACATAAAAAGAAAATGGTAATGGTCATTAGACACAGAGTTCAAATGTGAAAGGTTAAAACCAGGTCAGCAACTCAATTATTTGAATAAAGAGATTAAAAAAAAGATACAAGAAAAATGCTGAACACAATAGGTTTCAAAGACAACAAAGTCATAGAATCGTTTGATTGTGTGTGGACATAAAAAGAAAATGGTAATGGTCATTAGACACAGAGTTCAAAGGTGAAAGGTTAAAACCAGGTCAGCAACTCAATTATTTGAATAAAGAGATTAAAAAAAAGATACAAGAAAAATGCTGAACACAATAGGTTTCAAAGACAACAAAGTCATAGAATCGTTTGATTGTGTGTGGACATAAAAAGAAAATGGTAATGGTCATTAGACACAGAGTTCAAAGGTGAAAGGTTAAAACCAGGTCAGCAACTCAATTATTTGAATAAAGAGATTAAAAAAAAGATACGAGAAAAATGCACAGACACAGAGTTCAAAGGTTAAAATCAGGTCAGCAACTCAATTACAACAAAGTCATAGAATCATTTGATTGTGTGTGGACATAAAAAAACGAATACTTTCACGTTTGGAACAATAACAAAATGGTCATAAATATAATACTGACCTTTGAACCTGTTCTTCTTGTTGGTGTATCATATGTGCCAATTGTTGAAATATTCCACTTAATTCCACAATAGTACTTTCTATATTTTGCATGGTTTCCTCTCTATCTTTTATGTAAGTGTCTTGTTGCTCAACCATTTGCATTGAGCTTTGCTGTGCACCGTCAAACGGCATGTTTATGACTGCATCACCTCGACTACTGGCGGTCTCATCATCTATCAGTACCGATCGTACTAAGAGAAAAAAACCATCAATGAGATAAATTTGTACAGTTTTCTGCGTGTACACTACATTTAATTGGACGTGTGTTTTATGAAATCAGTTGAAATGTTAAAAACAAAATTCATTCTTACTATTTCCACTGGAAGCCGATGGTGGTAAACTCGATGTCAGAGGCCCTTGGGAAAATTGTTCTCGCCTATTTTTCTGATCTTTAAGATTCTGTGTCCGTACTTCAAGAACTGATTTAAAATCGTTGGACATTGTCGCCAACTTTGATTGTAACGCAAGAACAACTGTGTTGGAATGTGTTTGCATTTGCTTGCCATTTTGCGAGCTATTTCGCCGTACAAACTGAAAAAAAAAACCAAAAATTAGAAAGTTACCATAATATTTAAGGCTGCTCTACACTATCAAACTAGTTTGACAAAATTATGTCTAAATATGGTAATGATATCCCAAATGTGGTATTGATATGACAACATCATGTCCATATATGGGCACATCACATCTTTTTGTCACATAAAGTTTGATAGTCTAAACAAGGCTTAACACTTTATTTCATGTTATGTATAGTTTTATTTGCATTACAAATACAATTGTTTAATTTTCTTGTATAAGGTTTATTTTAACTGTTTGTATTGTATGGAGTGAGTGCAGAATCTGTTTGGGCTTTAGCCTATTGTCACTACTGGTTATTTTTCATTGGTGACCGAATAAATATTATTATTATTAGATGTAGATGTGTACCAAATTTGATTTTTAATCGGGGTATGATGATTAAATACACAACTCAATACGGCTATATACCATTCAATGCAGAACAAGGTACATATTGTAATGTTTCAATCTGAATAAGATATAGAGGTTGCTATTCAACACAATCTATTCAACAATGGCATGGTACAGACCTGAATATAATAATAAATAATAATAATAAGATTTATTCAGCGCACATATCCACAAAAGTGCTCAAGGCGCTTGTGAAAACCATGAAACATATACCTACCTCTTGCAACTTAGCAATTTGTTTATTAAGACTGTTAATGTCCTGTTTTATTATATATGTCAATTCTTGAATTTCTACTGATTTATCATCAAATAAAGATTTTTTCTTTGCCACTACAAGAAAGAAATAGTTGTCAAATATATAAAAATTGATTATATAAAACTTTTACTTATTCAGAAATAAAGGCAAATATAATAAAAGTAAACAATATAACTTTGAAAGGCCATATTTCTAACAAATACAGTACTGTATTATTGTGTTTGATGTACAAATGAAACAAACAAGTTCTCTCAAACAGTCATCTATCGATGACAGTAGCCTATGATGATGTCTATCTGCTGGTGAACATTTTTATCTTATTATTTTATTTTACCCAAAACCTGATACAATAACCATGGTGATTTTTATGAACATACGACACATCTTATTAATCCTCTCAATTATCTTGTATACTTACATATTGTTAACTTTTCCAATTTTGTAAAAGTTTGATTAATGTCACTACCAATACGTCTGAAAATAAAATTTAAGTATGGAAATTTAATGAAAGAGTTGAAATATAAAAGTGAAATAGCCATTTTGACGCAAAATACCTACTCTACTCATTATTCAAAATGGATAAAACAATTATGGTAAAATACTGTAGCTTTGTTTTCTTTTATTTATTATTAGTTATGTATATTTTTTTTTCTTTTTCGTATTTAATGTTATATCTTGGGGTGGGTCAAACTTAAAGTCTTTAAGACTTATATGACTCTCCCCCCACATAATCACTTCATTGCATTTATGTATGTATTTTATTATATTGTGGAAATAAATTGAAATTGAACTACTGTAATTCTATCAAATAGAACTTACTTTGCCATTCGCATGAAATCACTGTGTTGGGCCTGCCTTGAGGCTTTGTGATTGTGTGCTGCAACTCCATTTCCCTAAAAAATGTTAAAAGTATTCCGAACAAATTGTTATATATATTACAATAAAAAAATCGACCAGAGTGCCATTGGTCACAACCTACCACCCTAGGTTGCCTCCATTACGGGCTATTATTGAGAAACATATGCCCATTCTACAGTCCACAGAACGTCTCAGGACTGTTTTTCCGGAACCACCCATTATTGCATTTCGTAGACCTCCCAACCTTCGTGATATATTAGTCAGATCCAAATTTAAGAGTGAAATTAACTCTCATGACAGCCAAAATTTGGGCAGTCACCTTTGCGGCAAATCTTGCAAAACTTGTTCATTGGTTGATTCTACTGAAAAATTTCAGAGTAACCAAACTGGCCGCATTTTTCGGATAAGACAATCAATTAATTGTCTAACCAAAAACGTCATTTATCTCATATACTGTAATATTTGTGGCAAACAGTACGTCGGAGAAACAAAAAACACTCTCCGTATGAGAATGACACAACATAGATCAGCTATCAAAACATTAAAGCTTGATCAACCTGTAGCCGAACATTTTAATTCAGCTGGTCACTCGATTGCAAATTTCAGAGTTATTGCAATAGACCACGATGTCAAATGGAGCGACAAAACTCGCAAAGACAAAGAAAACCACTGGGAATTACTACTTAAAACCACAAAACCTTTTGGACTTAACATTAGGAACATACTCCCAGATCGGTAAAATTATTCCATTGACTACCAAAATTTAAGTTTCAATATTAACCACCATTTTAGCTTTTTTTAGTTCCATTCCAAAATTGTTTATATCTCTACCAAGCTACCTTCTTTGTTTTCTACTCTTATTCAGTCTCC
Source organism: Antedon bifida (assembly GCF_963402885.1). Classification (NCBI taxonomy): domain Eukaryota; kingdom Metazoa; phylum Echinodermata; class Crinoidea; order Comatulida; family Antedonidae; genus Antedon; species Antedon bifida. The sequence continues at coordinate 4,945,867 of NC_136234.1, forward strand.
ACCCACTATTCAACATGCTGTTTCTATTTATTATTGGTTATATTTCTTTTATTCCTGTCCACCCAGGCAGCACTTGCCAACTCATATGCTATGACTTTATCCAAATTCCCTCACTTGCACTGATGAAGGGCTAGTGTTGCCCGAAAGCTCTGCTAACTTTTCTGGCTGTTTACTTTATCGTTTTGATTTAGCTTTTCGCTTTTTTTTTTGTATCTCCATTGAGATCCAGCCACTGATACCCACAGCATTGTCATTTTTTTCAGTAATTTGCCTTTGGATTTATATATATTACAATATCTATAAAATTAATGACTATTATTAATTAAAAAAATGTGGCCAAATCATTACAAATGTTGTTAACATAACTAATAATTAATACGATGATGAAAATAAATCATTTTAAAGATGTATTGTCCCCCTGAAAAAATCATTCTTCAAAATTTTTGTTGAATACGCCATTTTAATGTAACACTTTGACAACAAATTGGATCGAAAAAAAATGTATTTACCTGAAAAAAACTGTAAATTAAAGCAAAAAATAGTCAAATTGGCTGCCAGACAATGAGTTTTTAGCTGAATTTAACCATTTATTTTGTCATTTTATAAGTGAAAACATTATTTTTCCTTGTTTTTTTCTATGAAAGTGATCTTTATCATAGAGATATATAATATCTCTATGATGACTTTATTAAAACTACAGCATACTGTATTCAAAGTCTGATTTAATTAATCTTCATTTTTCATGTATTTGGGGACAATACATCTTTATTTAAATGGAATAAAATGGATTAGTATTTTTCTATTCCTTTTGAACTTACTGTTCTGGATTGAATATATTTAACAGCAGACTTAAACTCAGGTGTTCTATCTTGACATGTCATATCTATATCAAGTTGTTGGCTATTTGTTGGATTAGAATTGGAGACAATCCAGCCTCCGTGCCCGTTTGATCTGTCTTCAGTGGGCGTATGTCGGCGTCTAGCGGTCATTGGTCATCCCTCAACTTCAACCGGTTCCTGAACTAGAAAACAAATATTTGAATATTAATTATACGAAATGATTATTTAATATTATTAAATAAAATTTTTTAAAAACCACAAAAATGATGACTTTTTAAAGTTAATTAAACATTATTAGTAGTAGTTATATTATACAATTTACACGAGTGCTCGGCAGAAATGTTCTACTAATCCACCAGCCATACGGTAGGACGAAATGGGCCTCTTTCTTCTTCCTGGATACACAAACGGAGTGGTCTCGGCGTGCGTCCTGCTGGCGACATCACACAGGCTCAGCAGCCGCTGTGACTGTGGAAATATTTTACTACTGGACTGTATAGTATCAAATACTAAATAGGCCTAGGTCTAGTTTTAAATATTTACTGCAAATAAATTCGTACTTAAAACAATGAATAATATTAAAAGTATACTTACTTTGAAAATCCTGTTACCTATAAAGATTTACAATTATATAACTTGTTAAAACTTCATTTAAATTACAATTAAATTTTGATTTTTTATGATAGATAATCCCTTCACACGTCATCAGCCTTTTTAAACAACTTATGTCATTCATCGACCTTGTAACGGATCCAACAGCAGTATTCGTACTTCTATACATAGCAGCATTCAGCCAGATGCGATATAATGAATGTGGGGGCGGTATGCAAATTTCCAACACAAAAAATAAAAAAAACAAAACAAATGCACAAATGGTAAGGAAAAATAATATTTATATTATTGTTTAGGCCTACATTATATTGTAGCCATGCATATTGCAGTATAAGTAGTTATTATTAATAGAAATATCTGATACAAATATCAAGACTGTAGCTAGGACTGAATTTGTTTAATAATATTTTAAAATTAGTAAATTTTAATACACATTCATTTCGGGTCAGATTAAATAGATATTATTATAAAAATACTACAGTACAACCTGACCAAAGTAGATTACAGTTTAGTACTCTACCATAAATATAGTAGTCCAGGTAAATGTACATGCACTTTTAATTTGTGTTGCCTATAAACAGGTTATATCCATCGAGATGTAAAGGAAATAATGCCAACAACAAAACATGATCAAATATTTCTACATAATCGGAAAACAAGGCCGAACCCGTCTCAGTCGGTATTACGAAAATGTTCCACTAAAATCCAGAACAGCGCTTGAATCCGATGTCCACCGAAACATTCTAACACGGACCAAAGACCAGGTTTGCTATTATGAGATTTGTGTGTGTGTGGAGATTTTAAAGCCCCCATTATAAGCTAGAATGTTCTCTTTTTTTGCTAAAAATTATGAAGTTATGTTATAGTTAAATCCTTTTTTTTTCTTTTATATAGTGTTTGTTTTTTAACTATCAAGATTATAAAATAGTGTACAGGCGGTACAGCTCTTTGTTTGTCATCTTAGCTGTTGATGAAGAGGAGGTAAAATTCATTCTCATAAATCAATCTTAAAATATTATCATAATCCCAGTTAATGCTTATAAATCTGTATAGGACTGATTTAAACAGTTTATTATTTCATATTTTAGAATGAAGTCGCAAGCCTAGAGTTTATCCAGTTGTTTATCGAGACCTTGAACAAGTACTTTGAGGGTGTTGTAAGTGGAACAAATTTCTTGTTCTTTTATCAAAATGACGTGTAATTTACATAAACTGATGTTTAGAAGTGTTTATAATTGAATAGGTTCTATACTGACTTAATATTACTATTAGTAAAAAGATAAATATTTTGGCACATATGGCGTTTCATATGTATACTGCTTGGGCTAAAAATTGCTGATTGGTGGACTAACATAAAAAGAGACATTAAGTACATGATGAATGACACTAAAAGATATTTCTTTTGCTGTTTTGTTTATTTTCAGAATGAGATGGATGTATCCTTTTTGAACTTATTAAATTAATATATAATAACATTTCATACAAAAACGATAAAATACTAATTCATTTTCTTTTAAATCTATTTGTTCAGTGTTGCTAAAATACATTCACAACAATCATTTCTGTACTTAATTCTTAACGCACTCTTAATTCTTAACACACTCTTTATCAGATTTTATATAATTTAGAGAAGATACACATCATCTTAGATGAAATGATTGTCAATGGGTACATTTTAGAGACCAATATCGCCAAGATTCTTCAGCCGATTCAAATAATGGACAAAGTATCAAAGAGATGAGATTACGGTTCAAGAACAGACAGATGTGTAAAGAAAATAGAAAGGCACCAGAAGAATAATTTCAATGAGAATAGATCACCACATCCAAGAAAGCAGCTTATTTTACACATGTAATTACGCCGTAGTTGGCAGCCGGTGACATGGCGTGACCCTTTGTGGAGAAGAATGGTGGTGTACTGTAACATCTAAGTTCACAGCGCCGTGAGCGCTATTGCAGACATAGCGCTATATAAAACACCTTCATTATCATTATCACATTTCTACCAGGCTTAAATCTGACAACCAAGACCATGCTCTATTGTAGGCTTAAGAATACAATGATTGGGCAGATGTTTGCCCTACTCGGACTTCCAATCTAAGCCTATCCAGTTTAAGCTTGATGGTCTAAAGCCTTGTCTACACTATCAAACCTTATATGGACATGATGTCATATCACTACCATAGTTGGGCGTATCACTACTATATTTGGGCACATCACATTCTTTTTTAAAACTAGTTTGATAGTGTAGTAATGGTAATGTATTTTTATATCTTAAAATTGTAATCAAAATATGTTAAGCGCTTTGATCAAATTGGAAAAGATAAATATACATGGTGTACCGCAAACTTTATATCAACAAAGCTATTATTATTTTTAGACTATTTTCGGCAGGTATGGTTACCAAAAATCTAAGAATGCACCACCGCTATGCATTCTACTATTTAAAAATTTCTATGATTTTCACAGCTCATTTCATTGCATATACCTAATGATTACATACATCAAAATATATGAATATTTGTTCATCAAAAAATAAACCATAAAAATAGAAGTAAAAAATCATAATCCAGCTGAAGCATTAATAAAAATCTATCATAATTTATAAGATAATTAGTTTTGGTTTTAATTTTTTTTTTGTAATTGCACAATATTGTGAATATCATATTTCTTTGTTACCATTTCACTTGTATTGTATCACCATTTTCAATACCAAAGAAAGATAGAGGGCGCATGTCATTGTTCAGTTCAAATTCTTGATCTGTCAACTAAAAACATAAAGATATGGTCAATTTTGTAATCAATTTTTTAGTATGTTAAAAATAAACATTATATAACATTTTAGGTCACATAATATGACTAGGTAGCATACTATGGCTAAATTTGAAGAGAAAAGAATAGGTATACTGTATAATAACAAATTCTGCATAATCCCACCCACTTATTTTCCCCAAATTTCGTATCCACTTTCCACACCCGATTTGGTCATATTCTATATTTGTAACATGCTACAAAAACTATAATCACCTTTGTACTGGTGTACGTCAGCTTCTGAGATGCGATGTCAACTTTCATTAGCTTGTGTATTAGGCTTTTTAATTTCTGTATATTCATGGTTCCTATATCAAAAAAACCCAAAATGAGGTTTGCTTAATATCAAAATGTAAGTTAAGTGGTCAAGATTTACGGTACAGCTTTAAATTCAATGGACCTAGATTCAAATCCTCTGTAGCTCTGTCTACACTATCAAACTAGTTGACACAAAAAAGTGGGATGTGCCCAAATATGGTAGTGATTTGACATCATCATGTCCATATATGGGCACATCACATTTTTTTGTCACATAAAGTTTAATAGGCAGAGCTGAAGTTATTGTTTGTTCTTTCAAAACATCACACTCATTAATTTAGCCTCAGTGGTTGAGAATTAGTTAATATCAACTTTTCTAAAAGCAGACCATTTTGTGTTGGCTGACATATTAAAGAATAAAAATTATATTTAAAGCATGAAAAAAATGAATTTTGGTTTTTATGAGATGATGTTTTTATACAGTATGTTTGTATATAATTTATATAGCATAGTGAATACACAATGCCCATATGAAACATGAAAAATAAAATGAAAAGAAAAATACCTGGTAGTTTCTTTTGTATTGTCTTTGTATTATTGCCTTGTTCACATGTTATATTAACTTGAATCAAGCCGCTTTTTAACGTGGTTACTTTTGTTATTAATTCATAATCTTCTGGAGCACCATACGCTGCAAATAAAGAGGAGTAACTCTTAAGCTCTGTCTACACTATCAAACTAGTTTGACAAAAAAGTGTGATGTGCCCAAATATTGTACTGATGTGCCCAAATATGGTAGTGATATGCTTAAATATAGTAGTGATATGACATCATCATGTCCATATATATGCACATCACATTTTTTTGTCACATAAAGTTTGATGGTGGAGACAGAGCTTTAAAATAATAACATGTTAAAGCATAGAAGGTAATATAAGACAAGATAAAAGGATTCAACGCAACAACAAAAACTCAGTACTTGTATGGACTTACCCTTTATAAGATGTTTGTAGCGTGGATGTTTTGTAAGAAATTCCTCCGATGGATTGTTCTTTTCTGGATCTTGGTCACCTCCACTTGCTCGCCATTCCTTGCCAAATGTCTTCAGGTAATCCAGTTCTGCACCTCGTCTTTCCATACCAGACACCTAGGAAATCAAAAAGAAAATTTGATATAACACTTCTTTCATTACATGGAGAGCTTAATTTTGTTTATATATTTTTTTTAAAGGGACGATATTGATTGGGGTCTTTTGTGTATCTACAAATACATTAATCCTCTATTTTGTTTTTTTTTCATTGTTTTTATATATTTAGGCAAATTGCCAAGGATAACCATAAGCAAATTCATTCACTATCCTTTAAAGTTGGCAATCCTGTTCACAAGACAAACATTACACAAGATGCTCTACATAAACAAAGTTTATTACAAGTCTTTGGGAGTGGAGTTGTAATTTGTTATTAGAAAAAAATCCTGCCATATGACAGGAATTGAACCCAGGATCCTTGGATTGGTAGCCAAGCATCATAACCACCAAGCCACAAATGCACTACATCTTCCTACTTAAGAAAGGACAACTTTGCCACAGCCAATATTCCAAAGACTATTACTTACCAAGGCATTGTTGCATCTTTTCAAGTTGCCAATCTTTCCAATAATTATCTGTCTGGTGTCTAATAACTTATCTTGTTGGCAAAATGGATTTTTCTTCGTCCGAGTGTCTTCCAAGCAATTGAGCTTTTTAAGTTCATTTATTGACTGCCACTAAAAAAAATATAACATAAAAGCAAACTAATTTAGTCACACATGATAATGAATTAGTCAGCAATTGTCACGTTAGTTTACAAACTTGTATCAAAGTATACCAGAGCCAGAATGGTAACACAGTGTATACTGTAAAACCAGAAACTTTTGTGACGTGAAACTTTAGCGGATCGGTTACATCAGCCATTTTTGCGACATAAAACTTTGCAAATTTGAAAAATAAAGTACAAATACTGCAACAACATCGCATATGCGCGACCTTTGTGTTATAAAGATGTTAATACAATCTGAAGCTACTTAGTACTGTACTTTTTTAAAATTATTTGCGAATTTTGCGATTGATTGAAGTTTGTGAAAGTTTAATGCTCGCGAAACTTTCTGGTTTTACAGTATAACTTACATCTGACAGTAAATTATCAGTAAGTGATATTGACTTGAGAGATGGAAATGACTCCGTTTTACCGTCAGGTCCAACATCATTAAAAGCAACTTGTGTCAACATGTTTTTGTTCAGAATCAACACTTCTAGCCTGGAAAATCAAACTTAAAATTATTCCATATACTGTATATATTATGTCCTACATAACTGGCTCAGCCTATATAATTGTGCGAGTTCTGCGGTACATATCATTTCAGAACCTGAGCTGCACTGACGAAATCTAATAAGTTAGAAACAAAAAAACTGTCTGCAGATTGGGTATATATATCAAAAAATTGGCATATGGGAGAATCACCTTGATGATGGGTTTTATTCAGAGATTACCTTGGTAATTTTGCAAAATGTAGGACATCATTCCAATCTGAAATCTTGTTTCCTTCAAGGTTTAATAATTCCAAATTTTGTAATAATTCAAGGTCAAATCTGAAAAACGATAAATATTTATACGCATTTTATATAAGACAACAAAATGATAACTAAATATATATAAAGTGCATCCTGATCAGTAAATCAGTTAAACTGAAAACAGTAGTATCATTTAATAGAAATTTTCGATCAACATACAATTTATTCTTTACAAACTGTGAGAAGCGTTGTTCACTTACTTATTGATAGTTGTGATATTGTTAAAACAAATGTGGAGTTGACGTAGCTTAGGCCACATTGGAATACAGAATTCAACCTAAATAAAAAATGTAAAACTAAAAGGTAATACAAAATAAGTCATTGTAATTGTGTTGATTGTTTATTACAAAATATCAATATGAATACATCTTGATGCATAGGAACTTATTTAAGATGGGAAAACATCATAAAACACTTTTATTAATATTGATTGATCGATAGATGTTTGGTTTTTATTTCAGTTATCTGCAAAGTTAACTTTAGCCTATAGATATATTACAAATGTGATGAAACAACCATGTATGTATGTCTAAATATGTGCCCAAATATGGTAGTGATATGACATCATCATGTCCATATATGGGCACATCACATTTTATTGTCACATAAAGTTTGATAGTGTAGACAGAGCTTAATAAAATATGATGCATGTTGGAACTTACTTCTTCCCAAGTGAAGTTGACATAATTAAGGAACACATTTTGAAGATTGACAAAAGATGACCTCAATGACCTTGGATCTTTTGGAAGACGGAAGCGGTTTTCACTGAAATAAAAAAACGTGGTTAAAATGTTAAAAGTTTACCAACAATTAAAAAAAATGTTTACGATGCAAACAAGTTTGCTCTCTGACATCTAAAACGCTTTTCAAATTCTGTAAAATACAAATTAGTAAACTTTAGTATGTTTTTGTATTTACAGTAAATGTTTAATATTTGGTTTAAAATTAATTAACTACTTTAATTACCTTAATTTCAAGTCCTGTAAATTCTGCAATTGGTTCGCCAGCATCGCAACTTCCTCGAGCGAATTAATGAGGTTTTTTGAAAGGTCAATCTCTGTGACATTTGGGATCAATTTACGTACGATGGAACCTTCATTGCATCGGTTAATTTTCAAATCTCTAAGTACCGCATTCTTTAGTCTGGCAAAGTTGCTGAAATTAAATCAATATATAGAGTACTGTAGTGTTATGTGCCCAAATATGGTAGTGATATGCCCAAATATGGTATTGAAATGACATCATCATGTCCATATATAATGGGCACATCACATTTTTTTGTCACAGAAAGTTTGATAGTGAAGACCGGGCTTAACATAATACTAATGATAATATTGACATCTGGTCACTAGTGAATAAAAGCTACTTTTACTTACTGACCTAGAATTCTCTAGTCGTTTTTTAAATGTAGCACCATCAACGAGCATTTTGATTCAAGCTCAAGTATGACACGCCATGTGTGCCAAAATGTTTTTCCTTTCTATATAGATACCTTTGTCTTTTGACTATACACTTGGCGCCAACCATTTCTACAGCAGTTTGCTGCCCATCACCAACTACAAACATCTCGGTTTCATCAATGCCCCCTGTCAACATATCTTCTGGTATGTATCTCTCCTTCAAGGCTGTCAAGAATGATACTCCAAGAATAGTTTTTTTGGGACGAACAAACGATCCACTAGTAGGTGATCTAAAATACAAATTATATTGAGTTACTCTTGTTTTCGAACCAATCTACTAAACCATCAATGCTAATTTCTTATTCAAGATTCAAGAAAATTTATTCGTCCACTTTAAAATGGAAATTTGTTTTGCTTGGCATAAAAGACAATAAAACAACAAAGAAAAATATATCAAATTTCAATATTATATGTTAAAAAACTATTTATATGTTAAAATACTGTTTAAAAAAATTTGGATCTACATCAATGGCATGATCAGCTTTTGGTTTTGTCTGTCTTTATAAATTATACTAACCTAGATAAATCATGAATAATACCACCATACTAACCTAGTTTCAAAGTACTTTTTGTTATTGTGAGTCCCATCATGCTTTCCTCTGTCCTGGTTGTCCCAATCAACTCCAAACCACAAACCTGTTATAACGGATTGTCATAATTTGTCTATGCTTTTGTTTAAATAAATACAATTTAATTATCATTATTAATTATTAAATAATAATTAAAATTTTTAAATATTTTTTTAATTAAAAATATTTAAAAATTAATAAATAAATATACATGCATATAGAGAAAACCAACAACCACAATCCAGTAAAGTTAACAATATTTAAAAATACATATAAGTCACCAAAGGAAGAGAGGTTTTTTGATAGTCTAGCCTAGCTAGGCCTAGAATTTATATTACCAACTGGCAGTGTTAGGCGAACAAGTCACACCTTCCGACACCCTCTTTTTGGCATTCACAGAGTCACAGATGGGCCTAGCTTTAGTGAGGTCACCGTTTGCAAATAAGTACATAATTTTTACCCGATGTTGATTCTACTTCTCCGACATATTTAACGGTTCCAATTTCATCCTCACTCCATATGCGATCTCCCACATTTGCTGAATTTTCAGTCATTTTTGTGTGCTTGTTTCGCACGACTCACTTTTTTTTCGATCCACAAATTGCAATATTTATGATACGCCACAGGTGCTATTTTGGTAGGGTATGATCAATCGTGATAGAAACAGAAGGCACTGCTAGCGTACCGTACCATTTAAAGACATTTTAATTTTGTTTTGAGCGGCCATGTGTTTTTATTCACGACACACAAGAAGTGTTGACGTTCAATTTAATGAGGCTAAGTATTATTAGAAAAATGAAACTTTTAACTCATAATATGCTCACGTCTCACGTAAAGGGTGTTAGTAATGGCTATCCATTAAAGATTGAGGTAATTATTTGTGTATTTGTAGCTAAAAATCAAATATCTTTCTAGGCCCAGAGAGGATCTAAACTTGTGTATACATCAGCCAGCTGTACTGCCGGTTGTGTGCACTTCCAACTGCTGTCGAATATAAGGATTGTCTCTTCTGAGTAGGCCTAGGCTTTTTTCAATGCAGACATTTTGAAAAAAAAAAGATCAATCTTAATTGACAGATATTTCTAATTGTATTTATTATTTTTACATTTTTCTAAAAGGCTCAAGAAGTAAAAACGGTTGAAGTTGATTTTAATCCAGATTTTGTTTCGCGAATGATTCCAAAACTAGAATGGAGAGCCCTCTACGAGGCTGCCAAGACAGTAAGTCATCAGAAAACTGCCTGAACATACAACTGCACATGCTCACAAATATTACTGATTAAATTTAATCAGTTAATAACACTAACAATAAATACTTCACAGGTGTATACTTTTTTTTTTTACAGTTGGAGTTGGTTGGCTCACTCCCTCCAGAACCGATTGCCGAGTTTGAAAGTAATGAAGAGTTTTTGAAAGAAGTTCATAGAGTATTATTAGAGGTAAAAACTTAATTTTGATAAACAAATTCTGACTCGATACAAATAAAGCATTGCTTAAATCTAAAAAAAATGTTGGTTATGACAAAACAATAATTAGTTTCTATTATGACTGTTATAAATTTTCAAAAAAGCTTTTTTTTATATCAATATTTTTTTTCCTTTGCAGATTGAAGTGGTTGAGGGAGATCTTGTCTGCCCAGAAAGTGGACGGAAGTTTCCAGTAAGCAACGGTATTCCAAATATGTTATTAAATGAAGATGGGTCATGAGGAGGAGCTGTAGATATACTGGCAAAAGATTTGTTAAGCTCTGTCTACACTATCAAATGTGATTTGCCCATATATAGATATGATGAGATCAATACCATATTTGGCAATTTCACACTTTTTTTTTCAAACTAGTTTGATAGTGTAGACAGAGCTTTATACTGTGGTATCAACAGAAACAATATGATGTGCTATGAATACATATTATGTGTTGTTGGTTATTAACACACTCAGTTATAAGCCCAATGGGATTAAAACCATATTTTATGTACTGTATTAAAACAAATGGTTTCAGTTGTAAAACACATATTTATCTAATATTTGAATAAAAGAAACACATTGAAACAGATAATGATGTTAATCTTTATTAAAATGGAAGTACTTTTAAAAATTTTAAACATTATATTTCATTTAATAATTATATAAATATTTGGTAATATATCCTTTCGAAATTCTCATACATCTTTCACAAATCATTTGAAGAACTAGCCTAGCATCCTTCAATGTGACATTAAAATATCTGCTACTATAACTACATACCCTCTTCTGGGTATATATTAAAATTGAACATTGCAATGAAACACCTACAAACAAATTGGAAGCATTTCACCGTCATTATAATATATCACTTGAAGTTATTACAAGTTGTTCTTTCTTCCAAAACTTATTCTGTATATATTGAAAGACAGGAAGTGACAGGACTCTCGTGGCCAATTCATACACCCGTATTTTAAACAGACTGAAATTTGCATTCATGAATATTCTTATATAACATCGCCATCCATTACAATGATTGAGTTGATGAATTGCGACAGCACGTACACAACAGCGAGACATGTTTATAAAAGAGCTGGCATCTTTACGGACTTGCAGCGTGTATTCTATACCGCGTAAGAGGTCATTTGTTTTGAGAAGTAGCAGCATTTGTCGCGGTACTTGATTTAGTAAATGTGAAATTTGTGGGAAATAGTCAACAATGCTAGCTTTAATCAGATTATCCTGAAATATAAAAAAATACAGTTTATTTTTTGTCTAGTTTATTTATTTTATAATAACTGAAATTTCAATGGTTGATTATATAAATACAGTATATTATGAATATTTTGAACACTGCTGTAGTTAGTATTAGTAAATAATAAATTATCTTAGAAATGGTTACCTCTACATTTGACCTTTCCACTTGATCGATTCCATGGGTCACAACAGCCCATGACCTTGCTGTAATCATACATGCAAATAGGGGGTAAAGTTCACCAGCTCCTAGATGTTGGCTGTACGTTTTGATGCCTTCTATGTCTGCTGCTATGAGTGATTGCCATAGATTGGCATAATTTAGTCGAAATTCATTTGTTAAAATCTAGAAAAATAAATCGATTGGAGATATACAAAAGTGCTTGTGTTCATGAGAAATAACTAGCTCAATTTAATGTGTAACTAGAAGGCCACTCACTCCGCCTAGGCATATGAAAATTTAATGATGTATTCCCATACAGCTATGAAACCATCCTTTAAAATCTTATAAAAATCATGGAATAACTTTTTGAGTAGTCTTGCTAACTAAAGCTCTGTCCACACTATCAAACTAGTTTGACAAAAAAGTGTGATGTGCCCAAATATGGTATGATATGACATGTCCATATATGGGCACATCACATTTTTTTGTCACATCAAGTTTGATAGTGTGGACAGAGCTTAACAAATATAGAAAGAAACAACCACACACACACAATCAACCACATTCCCCCTCTCGCTATTCTGGCTAATAAAATGTGTGCATGGAGAAAGAAGTGTAAACAGGGTGTTTATTGGATTGGATTACTATCATTATACCTGATAAAGTCCATGATCTAGCAACACTATCTCTTGACGTCCAGTAGTTTTGTTCTTTCTCACCAACACATTGCCAGGGTGAGGATCACAATGAACAAATCCATGAACAAAAATCATCTCGCTGTACAGTTTGCCAAGATCTCTTGTAACCTACAAGACAATAATGTAATTGATTCACACTTTTACAATCGGGCAAGAGGTTTGACAAAAGGTGACATTGCATTATTATCATACCTGGTTTACATCTATAGAATTCTGTTTCAAAAATGTCAAATCATTAACTCTTCCTCCGTCACAATACTCCATTGTTAGTACTCTTTCAGTCGTCAAATCCCAATGTATCTTGGGAACCTGCAATTTAACAACAGCATGTCAATGACCTTTATTATAATTGTACAAATACCTGTACCCAGTAGTAGTAGTACAATGTTAGTATTTTTAAAATGCTAATTATTTAACTTACTTTAAGGAAATCAAAATGTCCTAAAAGTTTGTCAACTTTTTCCGCATTCTTTCCTTCTTTCACAAAGTCCAATTCCAACGGGAGGTTTTTGTTCATCTCGTCACTTAACCATAAAAATTCAAACTCCGGAAAAAACCATGCAACTGTGTTCAGAAGAAACTGGGAAATGAAAGAATAAAACAGTAATGTTAATAACATAACTAATTACAACTACAGTGTCATTTTAAACAGGAGAAGAAATATCCTTTGACCTTACACTTATAGTTTTCATGTCAACTTCAGAGTATTTCTTGACCTTTGGATGTTGAACTTTGACCGCTACTTGCGTACCATCCATTAAAGTTGCTTTATGAACCTGTGCTAACGAAGCTGCGCCAATTGGTTCTGGTGAAAAATCTTTGAATATTTTTTCAACCTAAAAAAAATGAAATTAAAGATGTATTGTATTGTCCCCCAAAAACATGAAAAAATGAAGATTAATTAAATCAGACTTTGAATATGGCAGGCAATTTGACAATTTTTTGCTTTAAATTACAGTTTTTTCAGGTAAATACATTTTTTGTCAATCCAATTTTTGGTCGAAGTGGATAACTATTATGTTACATTAAAATGGCATATTCAACAAAAATGTTGTTAAGAATTATTTTTTCAGGGGACAATACATCTTTAAACTATTAATACATTTTTATTTTTAAAATTACAATTTATATAAGGAACATATTTGAATTTCAAATTATAATTTAAAAAAAAGTTAGAATCACTCACATTTTTCAAGTCTTCTTTCACCAACTTTATGATGTCCTGAAATGGAGACTGCGGAGCATCATCATGAAGAACTTTTAGCGTGTTGACATATTCCTTTGGAAGCAGATAGTCTAGCGCCCCCAAGTGTTGTCCGACTTTGATGAAAACTCCGCCATTCTTACAACATAGTTTGTAAAGCTTTTTAGCTGATCGAAGGTGGACCTGAAAATGAAAGGAACTATTTTTTAGGATGGCTTATACAGTGTTATTAAATAACAAATAAATCGCAACAGATACAAAGAAAAGTGGCTAATGGTACACTATAGAAAATATAATAAAAACACATGGTTTGACGATATGAAACAGCCTCCACACCAAATATTGACTATTGAGAGTAATAATAAATATCTAAATTCAGATACTGTATTAGTAACTTACCTCATTCTTTACAAGTTGATAATCAGGTGTGCTAGATTCTTTACCAAACAATGATAATTTGTAATCGACTACAATTGATGTTGCCTGAAAATAAACCAATGTTATATACAGTTACTATAATACGGAGTAAAATATGAAATTCTAAATTTTATTTCGAGACAATGACACTTACAGTTGCAAAAGCTCTGCCAAATCTAACAGCACCAAATATGGAATAAACCTCTAGTTTTCCGGGGTTTTTTCGTTCCTGATAACCAATGACAGCAATCGAGACAATTGAACCACCAACAAACCATCGGAATAAACTTTTTGAATTTCTGAGATCCCTTATAATCATTGCTGTCTTAGAAGTCATGGTCTGGTATTAAAAGAAAATAATAAATTATTTAATTAAATATATATATATTTTAAAATGTTAAAACCTTTATATTTATATACTTATTACTAGTATTAAATAGTATTTCATTATCTTATTTTTTAATTATACCAATAGAAAAAAATTACACATTTATACAGTAATTAAATATAAAATAATTAATAAATAATTCGTTCATGTAAAGAAAATAAAATATTTTAAAAATTCAGATTATTCAGAGGCTAGAAGAACAGAATCAAATTATTCGGCATTTTAAATAATTAATATCCTCTAAGATTATACAATAGCTAGGCCAATACCAATACTAAGTAGCCTAGATTGTAAATCTTTGACCAATGATATACCTCTGCTTTAACCTTGGGCCTAGCTAGCTAACTAATTCATGGGGGTACCTCCATGACTAAAAAAAACTAGCCAGCTAGGCCTAGACCTGCGTATTCCTATTCTAAAATTCATTACATAACCATCTAATTCAGTTTATCAATAGATGTGCTATCTAAGTCAAATCTAATTAGTAAATCGTTCTATGTGAACTACCTAGGACTTTTCAATTATTTTGTCTAATATTTTATGAGTTTTGACACAACAAAACAAAACCATTGAGCTCCATTCTAATCTCAAATCCCTGTTCTCAGACTGTCTGCTCTAACTTTTATCCACATTATCTAAAATACAAATTTACATTTAACAAATAATTATTTATAAAAATACTTACATAATAAATAAATATAAAGTATTAGCCTATATATTATTTAATTATAAAGTTATTGTTAGCTTGTTCCTAATATTATCATTGTTATTTACGATTTTTACACTTTTAGTTATAGGTCATTCAGGTCACACACGGAAGCACAAAGTGTGAATTTTATCGAAAACGCGGAGTTAGATAATTGTGTTCGAAGAAATACGTTAAAAACAGTATATTATGGTATCTCTCGCGGAGTAAGTAATATTTTAAACATATGATCGCATATTTATAATAGTAGTCCATGTGTGATTACTTGATTTGTACATCCATCCTCCCATATTACTTTAGTTTAAAAGCTAGGCCTAGCCACCAGGCTGCGTGCATGCAACAGGCAGGGTCCTTTTTTAGTATCCAGCGCGCCCCGGTCGCACTGATGACCAACGCCCGGTAGCGACCGGTAATGTTTTATGATATAAAATTATATTTATATACTTATACTTTGTATAGCCTAGGCCTAATTATATACTTTTATATCCTATAATGTATAATAGATCATCTAGCCTAGGACTTGTACATACAGGTATGACTATGATAGTATGATGATGAACTTGAATGAAGTATGATAATGATGTTATGTATGTTTTTACTCAGAAAAATGATTGTTTTGTTTCTAAAACAACTTTTTCTTTTATGCAGTATCCTTCCGCCTCCCATTCAGCGGACTCATGATGACTTTGTTGATGAAGAAAGGATTTCAAGAAAGGTTTGTTTTTAAAAGTTTAATACAGTATATATAAAACAAAACTGTACATTTCTAATAATATAATATCACCATCAACGTGATGATGTTATGTTTGTTTGTTTTTTTTTCAGTTGAATGTAGTATCTGTTTCGAAGAATGCTGCCCCTCCGTACGGACATCGTAAAGGATGGATTCCCCGATCAGCAATGGCAAGTAGTGAAAGTGTAGTAGTAATGTGACTTTTAAAATCTCTGTGCCTCTAACTATACAAAAAAAGTACAGAAAAATGAATAAATAATTCTTCTATTCCACTTTTTCTTTTGATGTAGGACTTTGCTGATGGTGGTGCTTTTCCCGAAATACCTGTTGCTCAGTACCCGCTTAATATGGGTCGAAAGAAGTCCGCAGGCAATGCCTTGGCTAAAACAGTAGATGCTGAAGGCAAAGTCCGGTATGATGCCATAGCGAGACAAGGACACGGCAAAGATAAGGTAACAATTAACATACATAGTTCTTTTTCATCAACATTTCAGCATTTAATTGTCTTTGGAAACTAAACTTGGAAAATAAAAACAAAAGAATGCACTTAATAAATAATGTATTAACACTGTTGTATTGGTTTTGTTAGATTGTGTTTTCTAAGTTTCAAGACACAATTGTCAAAGGTGTGCCAGCAGAGGATGATCCCGATTTACAAATTCCAGATGAAGAACAAATACAAGAAGTAAGAAAGTATTAATATTAATGTTATCATGGCTGGTGATGTGCCCAAATATGGTAGTGATATGCCCAAATATGGTAGTGATATGACCAAATATGGTACTATTGTAGTGATATGACACCATCATGTCCATATATGGGCACATCACATAACGTTTGATAGTGTAGACAGAGCTTTAGTCAAATATTATTATTAATCAATAAATATTATGTTAATTACATATTGTTGGTTCTTTAAATGTTTATAGACAACCGAGAAGACACGGCAAGCTCTAGAGAAACTTGTTCAAAGTAAAATATCAGCAGCTATGCCTGTAAGAGCAGCTGAGAAGCAAGCTCCAGCCCAGTATATTCGGTAAAAAATAATGTATTTTAATTCAATTGAAAAGATAAACCCAGCCATCCCTGGTGTACCTTTACAATCGATACCTTGTAAGCTAGGCCTCAAACCCTTTGAGACAATCTACTACCTTGTAAGCTAGGCCTTGAACATTTTGAGACCATCTACAATGGTTACTCTCGCTGTAAGGTTTAGTATAAATTAATAAATTTAATTAATTCTGTGTTTTTTTATTCAGGTACACACCATCTCAACAAGGAGTATCTTTTAATTCTGGAGCAAAACAACGTGTCATCAGAATGGTAGAGGCACAGAAAGACCCAATGGAACCGCCAAAGTTTAAGTAGGTCAAAATACAATATATTTCATTGGATCATAGTAGCTATATATATATATTTAAACCTTTGGAAATATGTCAATTTATCATGTTTCCTAAATTGTTTTTTAGAACTAATAAAAAGATACCACGAGGGCCTCCGTCACCACCAGCTCCAGTGATGCACTCTCCGACAAGAAAAGTAAAAATTTAGTTTATCTATATATAACTGATTGTACAGTATATTTGATAAAAGAATGTATTGTAAATTAATGTTTACTGAAATAATGCTAAACATGTAAAATATTCTAATAGGTGACAGTCAAGGAGCAACAAGAATGGAAGATTCCACCATGTATATCCAACTGGAAGAATCAAAAGGTTTGTTCAAAAATATATTTTATTAATTAAGCTCTGTCTATACTATCAAACTTTATGTTTGTGATGTGCCCATGATACAATGGACACTTTTTTGATAGTGTAGACAGAGCTTTAGAGTAGAACCCCTCCTAGACAACCCTATTAAAAGGATACTTTCCCATGAAACGACCAATTCAGGAGACATTGTTGGTCAAAAGGCTGTGTACTGTAGAACAAGTACTAACAAAATTATAAATATTAGAATCTGTAAGTTGAATCCTTAAATTCAACAAGTTTATAAAATCCTCTCTCTTATATGATTTGATTTGTCATTTTTTATTCAATTTCACAGGGTTACACAATCCCCCTAGATAAGCGTTTGACATCAGACGGACGAGGGATGCAGAACCCACAGATTAACGAAAACTTTGCTAAGTTAGCAGAGGCGCTTTATATTGCCGATAGGAAGGCGCGTGAAGCTGTTGAAATCCGAGCAAAGGTCGAAAAGACAATTGCTCAGAAAGAACGGAGTAAACATGAGGATAAATTGCTAGCGGTGGCGCAAAAAGCGCGAGAGGAAAGAGCAGGAATCCGGTCACATGCAGGAGGTACGCTTGATAAATTAGTTCATGAGTTACTGATAAATATTGCAATTCTATTCAACTAGTCCAATGTACACTGGTTAATGAGATATAGTAGGTCTCCCTTTTTTGTGACTCCCCTATTAAGAAGACACACACAGAAACAAACAAACTAAACTATATATTTTACACTAAAACCAACCCCCATATATTCAGGGGACACCTGTGAAATGAAGGGGCAATATAACACTACAACCAATCATGCCCGACAAACTTACGGAAGTTGTAACTAATTATATTTTTAATGTTTAGACCGTGATGACGAAGCAATGGAAAGAGATCGGTTACGTGATGATAGACATCGTCAGCGCCAACGTGACCGAAACCTAGCTAGAGCAGCTCCAGATAAAAGGTAAAGAAAGCTCATTATTAGCAGTTGACTTACAATTAACCCTAAGTAACCTGTGGCGTGTTCTGTGGTTAAGGGAAACACTTACCCTTAAAATTAAGAAAAATCTCCTATCTAAGTGAATACCATTTAAGGGAAATATCTCAATTAAGTGTGATTGGTGAATACGGCCACAGACCTATAATTTATTATGTTTATATGTTTATAACATATATTTCTTGTCATCAGGAACAAACTCCAGCGAGAGCGTGAGAGGGATATCAGTGAAAAGATTGCACTGGGTATGCCAAATGTCGGAGGTCGCTCGGATGACCTGCAATTTGATCAACGACTTTTCAATCAAGATAAGGTATATCGTTTAAATTATTTTCCTATTTCATCTTATTCAACTAACTATGTAAAACATTTGTAAACTACACATAGATTGTAGAGCTTGTTGCACAATAATGACCTAATTACCCATGCTCTAGTCTACTGTATGCTTACAGTACAGTTAGTAGTAGATGTAAAAGCACTGACTAAACAGTTTGTAAAATAGTGGCCCAGTCTCATATAAATCAAATAAGCTTACATACATAGATAAATTAAGTAGTGTCTTACTTCTCTGTACTGTACTTCATGTAATCCAATGTATATGAATATCCAAGGTAATAAAAATACAAGGAAAAAAAACAAGAAGAGCAGGTAGAATGATGAGAGCCACATAGCATGCTGTGTTCACTTGAACAGCACTGAACAGCAACTGAGCAACACAATAGATCTTTAGACAAAGGAAATATTTTCACACCTGTGCAATATGCAAATTATCAGTGAATCAGCACAGCAGAAGCTTGTAGTAAAATAAGATAGCTAATGAAAAAAGAAAAACAAATAAACAGAATATTTCTTGTAAAGCTCTGTCTACACTATCAAACTTTATGTGAGAAGAAAGTGTGATGTGCCCATATATGAACATATCACTACCATATTTGAGCACATAACACTTTGATAGTGTAGACAGTAGGCGACAAATGTGAAAATATCTACAATAATCTCAACATGACAGCATATTTCTTGTAACCTTTAACCATAAACCTGCCTGAAATTGATTCATTTTACTTATCTTTTTAATGAAGGGTATGGATAGTGGGTTCGCAGGAGGTGAAGATGAGTCGTACAATGTGTACACAGAAGCATGGAGGAAGGATCATAATGTTGCCAACTCCCTCTATAGGCCAAGCAAGAATGTTGATAAGGATATATATGGTGATGACTTGGAAAGAATCATCAAAGAAAAGAGGTACGAACATTTTTAAAAATATAGTGAAAATGCACTTAATCTTGCAAATATTAAATAAAATATGGTAATGGTAATATAAACATTTAAAAAAAAATTATTTCTTCTTATTTCAGATTTGTACCAGATAGGGGCTTTGAAGGAACCGATCATTCTCAGAGACGAGACGGCCCAGTAGAATTTGAAAAGAACGAGGAAGAAGATCCGTTCGGTTTGGATAAGTTTTTGAACGCTGCCAAGACGGCAGATAAGAGACGATTGGAAGGCTCGCGTTCAAGGGATGACTATGACAGTAGAAGTAAACGCAAAAAGGATTTCTAGGTTATTTTGATATGACACTGAATATTTCAAAATAAAATATGTCAAGTTTAAAAACGTGAACAGTTTATTAATGGAATTGTGATCAACAAATTTCTTACTATTCCCCCAAAATTCCCCCATTGATAGCTAAATACATCTATTTTGTTCTCTAGCAATATTACCTATACAACCCCTCATCCCCCTCCATTTTCCAAATCTAATTGGGTAGGAGTATGTACTGTAATATTGCTTTGCACTTTGTATGTTTGTTTTATTTACCAGTGCAACTCTACCCACATGATATTATGGTGACATTAACTTAAATGTATAATGTATTTAGAATAGGTTTAACTAATGAGTATGTATAGGTTATCAGCTATATAATTAATAGCAACATCTTTTAGCATACCATGTGTTATATGACAATAAAATGTATCGATTCTGATGAATTTGTTGAGTTTTTATGTTTGAAGAAAAATAATGCGCAGGACACCAGGAGTCTTTTGCCTATTGATATCTTATATTATTATCTTATTATTAATTGATTGTGATAATAGATTACAACCAGTCGTTGAGAGAAAGGAAATCTGAAAACAATACAATAATTGTACAATCATAATTATAAAGAATTGTAATTATATTTATATATAATTATAAAGAATTGTAAAAACTCTGTGTATGTGTGTGCCCCTCCTGGAGATATCCATCCTAGCTGTGATTTGATTGGTTGCTCAAGGAATGAATGAATGACTCATGGACAATCAAAACAAAAATAAAACTCAGTTTCACAACATATGCCACCAGTTTAGCAGCCAATAAATCATGGTTAAAATTGCAATAATACCAGGTAATGGCTGTGGAGATATTGAAAGATGTAACTGGTATGCATGGGCAAATGCTCAATTTAATAAGGTATGTATAAAATAATAATGCTTATCCAACAAAATAAAGCTAGGCCTAGGCTATATTAAGCCTATACTATTACTAGATTGATAGATCTCTAATGGACCATGGTGGTCTAAAAAACTAAGGCCAGAGCCTAGGCTAGAGGGAGTACCCAGCTACTGAGAGCCACACTAAATCAATCACTGTTTGGCTTAATTAATTTGTGAAAGTGATCAGAGGGCGAAACAAAATCATATAATATCTATACAGATTTGTAATGTAGTGAACATTTTTAGATATAATAAAAACTTTCTAGGCCTTTTTTATATAAATTATAATATTATATATAGCATAACGATATGTCTGTAATTGTCCATGCTGATTATTAATATTTGGTATGCCTTTTTTTTCTATGAACAAGGTCGACCATGTCCATGTGCCTTTATTCTGCAGTCACAGTCGGCAGTGCCGATAGAAAATTACATACATAAAACGATCATTTTTGTTGCTTAATTTTAGATAGAGAACGTGGAATGCCTACTACGGTCTATGCCTGATCCAGGTAACTAATCCTATATAACATTGAAGTTGACTGATAAGAATGTTGAATTTTGATAGAGACCTGGCAATGTATCTTGTATACATATTGCCGAAAATGATTTTGACCAAATAAAATGAATGATGAATGAAAAGGGGGAATATTTTTACCACCGAACACTACATTTTACTGAATCTTATTTCAAAGTAAAAATTAAAGAGACACTTTTTCCACAGATGTTGCCAGAGAAAGCGAGTGGATACCGTTCATGCAAGATGTCCTAAAGTGTGATGAATCTACTATTATCATTGGTCATAGCTCAGGTTCACAAGCGGCCATGAGGTATGCTAAACCCAAATTGCTGAAGCGTTTGTGTGGTTTTCATATTTAACAATTCTATAGGCCTATCTATTATACTGTCCTTCCTTTTTTTAAGGTTTATTCTTTCGACACACATGAAGAATATATGAACTGAATAATATAAACATCTTTGGATCTGTGTTGCATTTTGTAAAATGTTGCAAAAATATACAATTTTACGCCTTTATTTATTCCAGATATGCAGAGACGCACAATGTTTTAGGAATTGTTTTGGTATCAGCTTGCGTTACAGATCTTGGCATTGAAAATGAAAGAGCAAGTGGTAATATATACTTGATACATTTACATTTAAATGTTTCTGAATTAACAATTTTAGGCCCTATAAATTTGTAAGAAGCAACCACACTGGGTCAAAGGTCATGAGTGATCAATTTACTTGTAACGTTTTTATTACAGGATATTATGATAGACCATGGGAATGGGATAAGATAAAGAATAACACAACATTCATAGAACAGTTTGGGTCGGAGGACGACCCTTTTCTACCGTGGAGCGAGCAAATGGAAGTTGCTAAACAGCTGAATTCTAAATTACATCACTACAAAGAAAAAGGACATTTTATGACAAGCACCTTTCCAGAACTCGTAAATTTTGTCAAAATACACTTGAAATAAAATTGTGTTTATGCCTGTTATGAATAAATTTTAATCAGGTTTGTTTATTATTATAAGTTTACTACTCAACACTGTCATCACACTTTATTGCTTCGTGAAAGTCTGCAATTAAAATGTGCTTTGGTTTTGAATGGAATGCTACTTGTTGGCCTAGGCCTATAATGAAGCCAAACAAGGACTGAGTAAGACCGTGTGAGGCTAAGCACCAGTGCGCTAAGAACAATGGAAACCACATGCCTACCCGTAGGCCTAGCCTTTAGACAACAATTCTTGTTTTATATTCTAGTTATTAACTATCTACATATGCTTATTATTCTGTACAGTTTTAATATAAGAAGTGTATCATGATTATGTTTACAGTATTTCAATTATAAGGCTTTTCAAAATCGTTCATTACTCACTTTTTTGCCGCGTTCTGCTCGTGGATGTCAAAATCGGCAGACTATTATTCTAAACAAATTCCAGTGATCTGATTGGTCAATAGTGAGAGACGTCTTAGCGCCGCAGTCTTTGGGATTTATGATTAAATACAGTTATTGTTTGGGAATATAAAACACGTTTCGTGGGAACCAAATTTTAGTTAATAGAAAAAAAAAATGATGGTTTATAATCAATGGAACGTATGGATGATCGTGTAAGACATTATATATTTGAAGTGTTTTGAAAAACATGTTGAAAAGCATTGGAACACAATGAATATTGTTAATAACTACAGTAGTGACATTTAATTAAAAAAACAAAAATCTATACATTCGTCTATTTTGGCAGAATAAGCGATAGTTTAAGTTAAACACAATCAATAGATCAGTGACTCTAGAGTAAAATGTATCAAACGTTTTAAAAAATTGTTTTAAATTAAGGATTTTGCTTAAGTTTTAACTTTAAATATTCGTATTTTTTCTTAAATCTTAGACGTCAAATCCATAAAAAAACAAACTGGTTTGATTAATATTGCGTCACTTTTCACTTAAGCAAGCAAGAACTATTTTAAGTTACGCAATAATACAAATAGTACAAAAATTGTTTAAAGCTTGCTTCCCACGGGAAGATTTGATGGCGATTTGACCAATGAAAAGCGACAGCTTGGAATATCGCTTGTGATTGGTTAAATTACTAAGTTACGCTGCGCTTACGTCCTTTCGTTGCGTTCCCATTGGAACCAAGCTTTATATTATATAAGAACAATAGGTCTATATACGTTTATCAAGTTCGTCTCTGTACAATAAATTATTTTCAACACCCATAAATTACATTAATCTCTGTGCAAACAACTTTCAAAGCTGAAATATAATACACCCTCCACCTTTTTACACCATCCAGTCTTACACCATCCACTCTGAAATATAATTGAGGGTCAAATTGTTACAGTCGTATTTTGTTGCGTCCATTTTTCTTTATTGATTGTCGTATTGTTTGTATTGTCTCGTCCTGCTTTGTGACCGTTTTCGGTTTTCGGGCACCATTTTCGGTTTGCCGACACCATTTTCGGTTTGCCGACACCATTTTCGGTTTGCCGACACCGTCATAGAAAGTGGGAAGTTTTATGAATATCATTGTCACATCATCGCCTCTCTTGTCGTGGGCATCGTGTTCATTAAATTTCTGATGGTTTTCATGGTTCATGGTTAATCATTTAGAATAAATACCAAACATTTTACCATTTCTGCTATATGGTTTCGGTATCAGTCTGAAACGAACATAGAGATAAACAATGTTATGGTTGATACACTACGATTACAAGGCTAAGAATATCGCGGCGTCCGCTCCATTCCACACCAACCATTATTTAAGCGTTTTAACTTAGGCCTATAAAATCAGAGTTCTTTATAACTGTTATAACTATCGCTTTATGGTGATGAACAACTCTAAAATGTATGTAATTTTTTTATTTTATATCTATTATGTTGTGTTTATTGTTTTATGTTTTTTATGTAAAAGGGTCCTGCGAAAACAGAAGTGTAAACTTCTCTATGCAGGCTTGCTTGCCATTTATGCTATGAAACTATATTTATAAACGATGAGTAAATAAATGTGAATTGAATGTGAATGTGAGAATAAGATGTTATGGTTGATATTACGATTACAAGGCTCCGGTCCACTCAAACCGTGATTTCAGCATTTTAACTTAAGTTATAAAATCAGAGTTCCTTATAACTGTTATTGAATAAGATACAAATTATAAAAACCCGTACTTACTAATTGTAGGTTTTCTGAATCTTGTTCACCTGATACTTTGTTTTTCTTCTTCTTACTATGTATCTAAAAAGAGTGCATTAATGTATAGTATAATAACAATTTTCGTTTACTTTTATAATTTAACAAATTCTATATAAACATTGATTGTGATTGTTTTATGTATATTTTGTCTAAAAGATTCTCTTGTTTATGTTGTTCCCATTGCTGTAGGCCTATCTCTACATACTATCTATTTCCGAAGTATCAGGAATATTTGGTAATACAGCATAATATTTATATCACATGTGACGCCTGTATCATGTAACGTTAGGTTAATGGTAAGTTACTAGATACATGTGAAGCACATTTGATGTTTTATTACAGAATTTTCCTATGATAATTCGGAAATAGATACAGTACCGAGAATCAGCTGGTTTCTTAAGCTTCCAAGAGGACGCAACATTAAAAAGATTAACGTTAAGCACAACGCACGTGAGTTTGGCCAATCACAAGCGACAGTTCAGATGATGCCCATGGCGTAATGAGCCAAATTAATTTCGGCTCGCTTAGTTCAAGCTTCAAAGGGAGTATAGACTGCCCTTAAAATTAGGCCACAAGTTTTGTAGTTATTTCAGCGTATTCAGGAGTTGGTTGATGGGTTAACTAATACCCTACATTACACAATCATATTGAGAGATTAAAAAGAATCCGTTACTTACGATAACAGCTAAGATTACTATTATTGCAATTGCAACAACGACTGCACCCACTACAATTCCTACTATAGCCCCTGTGCTGATAGGATCATCATCAACAAGTGACTTTGGTGAATCTATTGTCATCGTTACAGCAGGTGTATAAATGACCTCTGGTTCGTCAACACTAATGACAGGTATACTTTGGTTGTTAAACATGAATTCAAAAGTTGGCAACTATACGGATGAAAAGATAAAAACAGATTTAAAATATCATTTATATTTTATTGTAATAAACCGATACGATACGGTTTTGAAAAAACGTTTTTTTTTTGTTTCAGCCTCTTGTGTATGAAGTACACCAGCAGTGCTTATTCGAGTTCGGCTCTCAATTCGGCGAGTGCATTTTTATTTAGGTATCAGTGCTTGAACAATGCATATTTGAGTGTGAATGCAAAATACAGTCTTTTTTATCATAATTACGTCGGTGTTTAAAAAGAAAGAAATAATTTACATAAACCTGACGAATGTTATATATTATGTTATATTGAGTGATGACGTGTGTTAATTATGTTGCCTTGCAGCCTACGAGTTGGTTCAATTGGAGTTTCAACAGATTCTCATAAATATTTCTCGACCATATTCTACTGTAAGGATATAGGATCTAGACCTATCATAATAAAAATGATTAGTACATAACCTGTGCGTTTGTCTTCTTCTTTTGTTTGTATTGTCTTGCGTAATTGTGTATTTGTTTCTTTTATTTTTATATTATTACTAGGCCTACGTACTACTATTGTCTGATCTTATTTACTTAAATTTGTGCAATTATTATTAGTAGTTATGTTGTTCTGGTGAAACCAGGCTAAAAGCTCTATATTGAGCTTATATAGTCTTTCCCAGACTTTTCATCTTTTATTTAATACTTTGAATTAATCTGTATAAATAACAAGTTTGATGCATTGTGAAATTAAAAAGAATGAATGAATGAATAATAATTGTCGTTTTGCTTGTATAGCTAAATCTAATATATTATTTTGATTACCTCGTCAAACATCGTAGCAGCTACTTCTTCAACATTTATGTCATCATCATCAATTAGCTTGAATTCAACAATAACACTACCTTCGCTTATCTACAAAGGGAAAATATGAAGATATATAACTATGAATGTCGGTGAGTGAGCATGAAGATTTAACCGTAATATGAATCTAATGACAAGAGTGATATCGCTAGAGATTCGTGGCAGGGGCGAATCCAGCATGATTGGTGTAGGAGGTGGAGCATAATTGGGCCTAGTTCGTGTATGCTTATGTATTCTTTGCTAATACGATCCTCGGAAGCAAGCTTGTGATTGATCGTGCTTTACACTCTCTCCTCCTCTCTCCCGTTCTCACACATAACCTTAAAACGTTTGGACTAATTTAATGTCTTTTTACCTGTACGTCAATAATATTGTTTGTTCCAATATCAAACTCTTCAGCTAACTGATCAACAATGGTACTATAAAACAAATTTAAAATTATTTTTAAAAAATACTTGTCAGTAACCGTACGAGAGTTGTAATTGTTTTTGTATCTCAGAGCAAACACCATTTCTATGCACATTTTATATGTAAATGACAATGGAAATCATTTTCCACTGATGAATGAATGAAAGCACTGAGAATTGAACAATGGGAAACAAGGTTAACTAAAATGTATCTACTACTACTATCTATTGTAGGCCTTCGTTGTATCAGTTAATAAGTTCTTATATAATACCTAAATAAAATCCTGTTATTTGATTGGACGATTGTGGGTCACATGGCGTGCAATAGTACGCACTATTAAACGATCGTTTAATAGTACTTTTAAAACATATTTGTGTACGAAAAAAAAACCGTTTCGCGGATGAAAAAAAATCTGGTGTACAAAATTACTGTGAAATACAACAGCGCCACCTGTTGTCCTGCCTCTGTTGTTTGTAAACACCACCGCTAAAGTAGGTGTGTTTATAAACTCCATATAAATATAACATTTAATATAATATTAAAAACAAAATGTTACTGTTTTAATCAATGTGAATGAGCCTCTTGGCTAGGGCTACCTTTTATTTGATTCAAATGACTGGAATCTATTTAGATCTTATACTGTATAAAACAAATAATGAATGTTTTATATTCGTGTAATGGTACAAATAATGGCATTTGGTGAATGATGAAAGGTTAAATATCAACTCGGCGTTGCCTCGTTGATATATAACCTTTCATCATTTACCTCATGCCATTATTTGTACCATTACACTCATAAACATTCATTATTTGTATAGTATCATACACTTCACTGATTCGTTGTTGCTCAGACCCAGACCATGGAGGTATTTTATACCATGCTCAGACATGACCAACATTCATATCTAAAACACCGGCAAAATATAATAATTTGTGTGTATATACTTACATTATGAACACGGTAGCATTCTCAATATCGCTGAAGGTATAGTTTAAGGTAACGTTCATTTGGATAATGATACTGTAGTGAAAGTTACATATAAAAGATTAAACATGCTACAAAAATGTATTATTTAGTACAATGATGCTAAACAATACAATTTGTCGCAAAAAATAATTATTTAATATTGGTGTATGCTATACAGAACATTTTATAAGTATAAAGGTATTGTTGGTCATTAAGCATACTATAAAATAAACATACTACAAAATAAACATACTACAAAAATAAACAGGCTACAAATAAACATGCTACAAAATAAACCTGCTACAAAAATAAACCTGCTACAAAAATAAACATGCTACAAAATAAACATGCTACAAAAATAAACAGGCTACAAAAATAAACAGGCTACAAAAATAAACAGGCTACAAAATAAACAGGCTACAAAAATAAACAGGCTACAAAAATAAACATGCTACAAAAATAAACATGCTACAAAATAAACATGCTACAAAAATAAACAGGCTACAAAAATAAACAGGCTACAAAATAAACAGGCTACAAAAATAAACAGGCTACAAAATAAACAGGCTACAAAAATAAACATGCTACAAAAATAAACAGGCTACAAAAATAAACATGCTACAAAAATAAACATGCTACAAAAATAAACAGGCTACACAAATAAACAGGCTACAAAAATAAACAGGCTACAAAAATAAACATGCTACAAAAATAAACAGGCTACAAAAATAAACATGCTACAAAAATAAGCATGCTACAAAAATAAACATACTACAAAAGAAACAGGCTACAAAAATAAACAGGCTACAAAATAAACAGGCTACAAAAATAAACAGGCTACAAAAATAAACAGGCTACAAAATAAACAGGCTACAAAAATAAACAGGCTACAAAAATAAACATGCTACAAAAATAAACAGGCTACAAAATAAACATGCTACAAAAATAAGCATGCTACAAAAATAAACATGCTACAAAATAAACATGCTACAAAATAAACAGGCTACAAAAATAAACATGCTACAAAATAAACATGCTACAAAAATAAACATACTACAAAATAAATGCTACATATGAATTATTATTAATATTCTAATTCAATAAACAGTTAATACTCACTTATCTGAACGAATGAGAATGTGTCAATATACCAGTCAGTATTATATAAAATAAAATAAAATAAATTTTGATGAAATTATATGTGACAAATGTTAATTAAAGTGTTGCATCATTTTTATTTGTGTTAGTTTACTTTCAAAATAGGCCGATAACCAAGACAATTACTCTCTATATACTTTTAAATGAGAATGTGGTTTTATCTTACCAGTACAGTCTAGGTCTATATCAGTACAAATCCATTCTCCACTTGAACAGGTACTACGTAGAAAAGATCATTATTATCACTAGAATTATTCCCCAAAAATAATGAAAAATAAAGATTTATAAAATCAGATTTTGAATAGGCCATTTTGCAGTAATTATGAAGTTATTCACTTCCATAAAAAAAACCGAAAAAACAATTGTGATTCCACTTATAAAATGATAACATAAACAGTTAGCTTTAACCATCAATTGTCTGACAGCACTGACAATTTTACTATTTTTTGCTTTAATACAATTTTCTCAAGTAAATAAATTTTGTTTAACCCAATTTTTGGTCAAAGTAATTAACTATTATACTATTATGTGACATTAAGATATATATTCAACAACAAATTTAAAATATATATATATATTACTTTATTAAAACTGCGAAATGGTTTATTCAAAGTCTTTTTTAAAATGAACCTTCATTGTTCATGTTTTTGGGGGCCACTATATCTTTAAGTCTATGTTCGCGTACCGTACGTTAACGTAATATTCAAAAACATTATAAATTCGCACTGTTAATATTGTATAACTGTCTAAACTTACCACGTATTGCATCCTTCTTCTTCAAACCTTTCATCTCCTGCATTGTAAACTTGACTGTTAAACATACAAACTACAGTTTCTGTTGTTGAACCACATTCGCAAGGCGTTAATGATGGTGTCGTAAACCTGGTTGGTTGCGTTGTAGTCGATTGATCGGTAGTCGATTGGTCGATAGTCGATTGATCGGTAGTCGATTGGTCGATAGTCGATTGATCGGTAGTCGATTGGTCGATAGTCGATTGATCGGTAGTCGATGGTTCAGTAGTTGGAAGTTCACTTGTTATTAGACAAAAACATGTTGTTGATGCTTCAGTAGTTGGCGGTTCAGTCGTGGACGGTTCAGTAGTCTGCGTATCGGTAGTCGACATATCGGGAGCCGATGGATCAGCTGTCGATGATTCGGTAGTAGGCGGATCGGTAGTCGACGGAGCGGTAGCAGATGGATCAGCTGTCGATGATTCGGTAGTAGGCGGATCGGTAGTCGACGGAGCGGTAGCAGATGGATCAGCTGTCGATGATTCGGTAGTAGGCGGATCGGTAGTCGACGGAGCGGTAGCAGATGGATCAGCTGTCGATGATTCGGTAGTAGGCGGATCGGTAGTCGACGGAGCGGTAGCAGATGGATCAGCTGTCGATGATTCGGTAGCAGATGTGGTAGCGGCAGCTGACGGACCGGTAGTAGGTGTATCAGGTGTCGATGATTCGGTAGAAGATGTGGTAGCGGCAGCTGTCGGACCGGTAGTATATGTTTCAGGTGTCGATGATTCGGTACCAGATGTGGTAGCTGCAGCTGACGGACCGGTAGTAGTTGGATCAGCTGTCGATGATTCGGTAGTAGGCGGATCGGTAGTCGACGGAGCGGTAACAGATGGATCAGCTGTCGATGATTCGGTAGTAGGCGGATCGGTAGTCGACGGAGCGGTAGCAGATGGATCAGCTGTCGATGATTCGGTAGCAGATGTGGTAGCGGCAGCTGACGGACCGGTAGTAGGTGTATCAGGTGTCGATGATTCGGTAGAAGATGTGGTAGCGGCAGCTGTCGGACCGGTAGTATATGTTTCAGGTGTCGATGATTCGGTACCAGATGTGGTAGCTGCAGCTGACGGACCGGTAGTAGTTGGATCAGCTGTCGATGATTCGGTAGTACGCGGATCGGAAGTCGACGGATTGCTGGTCGATAGGCCGGTAGTCCGTGTATCGGTAGTCCATGGATCGGTAGTCCGTGGATCGGTAGTTCGTGTATCGGTAGTCCGCGGTTCGGTAGTTCGTGTATCGGTAGTCCATGGATCGGTAGTCCGGGTATCGGTAGTTCGTGTATCGGTAGTTCGTGTATCGGTAGTTCGTGTATCGGTAGTTAGTGTTTCACTTGTTGTTGGACATACACATTTTTCGGTGGTTGATGGTTCGGTGGTCGGGGGTTCGGTTGTCGAAGGTTCGGTGGTCAAAAGTTCAGTGGTCGAGGGTTCGGTTGTCGAAGGTTCGGTGGTCGAAAGGTCAGTGGTCGAGGGTTCGGTTGTCGAAGGTTCGGTGGTCGAAGGTTCGGTGGTTGAAGGTAAGGTGGTCGAAGGTTGGGTTGTCCATGGTTCGGTGGTCGAAGGTAATGTGGTCGAAGGTTCGGTGGTCGAAGGTTCGGTGGTTGAAGGTTCGGTGGTCGAAGGTTGGGTTGTCCATGGTTCGGTGGTCGAAGGTAAGGTGGTCGAAGGTTGGGTTGTCCATGGTTCGGTGGTCGAAGGTAATGTGGTCGAAGGTTCGGTGGTCGAAGGTTCGGTGGTTGAAGGTTCGGTGGTCGAAAGTTCGGTTGTCCATGGTTCACTTGTTGGACATATACACGTTAATGTTTCGGTAGGTTCTTAATGATAGTAATTAAATCATGAAGTACATTAATAAACAATAATAATAATTCATTATTGTAAGCAAAATCAAAAAATTCTTTTCGAATAGTGTACCAAGTTCTTTAACGTGCACTATTAAGTACACGGGACCAACGGAATTACCTCCCATCCGAAGAACGAGGCAATGCGTATATTAAAAGTGACGTCACATAGGCCTATGATTTCCTCATTGGATTTTTTTTTTCAATTTAGATTTAGATTAGACTAATGATAAGAGTTATTTCACCTTTTGTCCCAATAGTGGTCTTTAATTGGAGGGTATACCCTATAAATAAATTTAACTTACGTATCAGAAGTTCAATAAGCAGCATAAATGGTAAAAATAACATGATTGAGCCTCAGTAACGAATGATCTCTGTCACGCAGTTAAAAGTTAGATGTATTTAGATATTTGGGCTAAGTTTTACAAACGGTTTATTTATACCAATACCATGACAACAAAGTATGGGATGAATACGATAATTCTGTTTATACAATTGTCTGATTTCAATAGTTTAACTGTGTGTTATCTTTTTATTATCCACGTTTGACCTTAACAATGAATGTAATATTGTTACAAGGAAGACTATATCATTCAAAAATATTGTTTATACATTTTGGGAGGTAAATGTCCGGGGGGCCACCAGCCTACCAACAAGTTTTCGAAATGTGTAAACAATATTTAAACATGATATAAGGTTCAAACTTCAACAATAAAATGATAATATAAAGTCACTATAATAAAATCAGAATCAAACAATCCTTATAACACGTCTAGTTCTATTCATCCCTCTTACTTTGTTGTCATGGTGTTATAAGTACGCTTCTAGGCCGGTTGCCCCCCGGAAATTTTGTCCCCCGGACATTACTTACTATTTAAAGCTTGGTTCCCACTAGGACGTAACGCAAGGACGTAGACGCAACGCAAATGAGTTGACCAATCACACGCGACTGTTCGAATAATCCATCGATTGTGATTGGTCAAATCACTTTGCGTTGCGTTACGTCCTTGCGTTGCGTCCTAGTGGGATCCAAACCGTTATTATAGTGACGTGTAAGTTCTTTTTGTGAATGATTGTGCAATTTAATTATAAAAAGATGAAACGAAAGAGGTGATTTAAAACTGCAATAAATAAAAATAGATTCTCGTTTAATCATTCTATTATGAGAATGGCGACAAAAAGCGGACACAAAATGAAAGGGAAGTATTGTAATCAACAAATTATAGAATTAGTCACAATGGATCTATGTGGCGTGAACCGCGACGCTCTTTTGTAAAAATAATTATTATTTCCCATAGAAGTTAAGCTTAGTTCTCACTAATAGAGGTCGTTCTGCAAAGATGTACGTCAGAGCCATAAAGCTGGTTCCCACTAGAGACCAACGCAAGCGAGTTGGCCAATGACAAGCGACAGTTATAATCCATCGCTTTTGATTGGCCAAATACATATACATACATTGTAACAGTATTGGTATGATCAAGTGTGCTAATTATTAATGCCAACAGTTTAATTTCAACTTATTCACTCTAGTCCATGAGGGGGATCTTCAGATGCTTGGGATCTATATATAAATTATGGTTAATTCTGAGATAGGCGAGCACAATATAAAAACTTCGGTACAAATCTCTGCCTGATCTATCTCAGATGTACCGCGAAATGTAAATTTGATAACATTAGTTTTCACTATTACGATATTGTTCCATATTTCCCTTTAGGAAGAAAAATTTCTAATTTCATCGGTTGATTTTCAATTCAATTTCAATTGTACGCGGGTAGAGGTAATTTCCGGGTTCACAATGAGTTCACGTCCCACCTTGCAACTTCCTGGTTTCAACTAAGTTGGCCGTTTAGTGGTTATAGCTAGTGGCTATTTTCGGACCGGACCGCGCATGTGCGTGTGAAGGTACAGTAGTTGTACTGCAAATTAAAAAGATCAAATGAAATATACACCATAAAGCATCGGAGTATATAGTGAGGAATAATATTATAAAATTATACAGGGTGATCTGATAAGACATTTTGTTTAAAATCGAGTGAAATCCCGCTGGCAGGCAGGAATAACTGTGGGCCATCTGCCCATGTTGCAAGCCGTCTGAAACGTTGGGCCGAAACTCTGTCGCCGTGTCGCGGAAGTGAGTTTCAAAAGATGTTTAAACTAAATTATGTATTGATTTTTAAGATGGTATTTATTTGAATAAACGCCCAACACCTCCCCATTAAAACATCACTTTGAATAATAATTCGCCCCCCCCCCCGCCTCCACCAACCCAACTATCTAATAAACGCCCATCCACATTTATACACACAATATTTTATTATATTTATAATAACACAATTATACTATTTGTAGTAGAATTCATCGCACTGTTATCTACAATTTACCAAGCATTCGTTAGTTTATTTGGGTTACCACTTTTCATATCTATTAGAGGATTTTATTTGATTATAAATGTTACCATATTATTAAAATTAAAACTAAAAATTGAACATATCCCTCGAATAAGCACCTCAAATTAACTCCGCCTCCCCACCTCTGCCCTATAAGGGCCCTACCAAACAAGAAACACTATACTGTGAAACAGAGTAGGTTTAGTTTTACGAATGTCAAGCATTACAATAATGGTAGAAAACGTACCGTACAAGGACAACGTCCTTCTAAAACCTTTTTACCCGAGTCATTACACTTTCTAGAGGGGGAGCGAGCGAAGCGATTAAAAAAAACAGGTCTACGATATATAATTTAACTGAACATAAATATATTGATCTAAGCATACTGATGCGTATGTTAATGTATATACTATTAAAATAAAATATTACTGTTTTTTAACCCTTGACAAATTACATTTATTTATATAATTTATTTTACGTACGCGCTAACAACACTATTTTGTTGTTTTCACAGATCTGCAATTTTTCTGAGCATGGAGAAATAATTAGCTTATTTCTCCATGGTCTGAGATAAGAACAGACTAGTACGATTGATCACCTTGTGATCCTTCAAGCCTGGTTTCCACTAGGACGCAACGCAATGACGTAAGCACGCCGCAAGTAATTGACCAATCACGACGCGATTGATCATCCAAATGATGTTGATTGGTCGACTCACGGCTCCTTATTTGGGTCTCGTCTTTGAGGGTTTAATGTTAATGTACAACTTTGATTCGTCATGTACGGCCACATTCTGAAATATAATGAGGGTGAAATTACTATCAACGTATTTTCCTTTTTCGTATACAGTTTGTTCTCTTTCTCGTGTTTTCGAAAACCGTTTTCGGTTTACAGGCACGGTTTTCGGTTTACCGGCAGAGTTATCGGTTTACTGGCACCGTTTTTGGTTTACCTTCGCCGTTTTCGATTTACCGGTATCATCATCAACAATATTCTAGGATGAATTTTTAGTCTATAGTTCTATTTTATTGTATTTAAAATCGTATAAAAAGAAAATGTAGGCCTTTATAAAAAGATAAAAAATACTACTGTATAATTTAGTTTTACTTGTTGGCAGTGTAATTTAAAATTACATTTTTTGTATGCCTAATTCTTAAAATGAAATAAGCATTTCTAACTTAAATACGTTGAAATATTAAAGTTGCACTATAACTTAAGTCTTACCTCGGGAATCGTCTTCTCTTTCTGTAAAATAAAAAAGAAACGTTAAAAATTATAAATGTTTGCTTGTTGATCAAGTTTAGAAATATGTCGTAGTAATTACTTTGATTGACACAATTATATGAAAATGAAAACAACGAAAAGACATTGCTTCCGCGACTCGGGATAGCAAACTCTAAAACTTGCTGGTACAGCATTGAATACGTTTAGGTAAAAGAAAGAACTTACCATAGGAATGTCATATACTGCAGCATACTGGTTCTCATCTTTCTGTGTAAAAGAACAAAACAAGACCAATACTGTTAATCATAAGCATAGTCAATAATTGACTATGGCATAAGTTAGGTACAATAGACGCGGAAACTAAAGGACGCGCGCGCCGCAAGTAATTTGATCAATCATCCAAACGGTTGTGACTTGTGATTGATCAAATTGTTTGCGTTGTGTTGACGACGACGACAACGCAACAACACGTCGTTGCGTCGCGTCCAAGTGAGAACCAAGCTTAAAGCTATGCCAAACTTGTTTGGCAAAAGGAGTGTTATCTGCCCAAATATGGTAGTAATGTGCCCAAATATGGTAGTGATGTGCCCAAATATGGTAGTGATATGACATCATCATGTCCAAATATGGGCACATCACATTTTGTTGTCACATAAAGTTTGATAATGTAGATAGAGCTTTACTCAACGCCGATTTGATTATTACCGTAACCAAACTTACCATAGCAATTTCATCTACAACAGCATATTGGTTCTCATCTTGCTGTGAAAAAAAACCCAAAATAATTATACAAATTGCTCGTGAATTACTGTCTAAATTGTCAATTTATATTTGGTGTGCATTCGCTGATTTTGTCAAATTGCTAAATGTTTTTCTATGCATAATTTTAGACAATATTTATGTAGAAAATAGTTACCATATTAATTTCATTTACAGCAGATGTATTTACGTATTGGTTTTCATCTTTCTGTAAAAGAGAAAAAATCATAGTAATCAAAAGTTATTTAAAAATGGTCGATCTACATTGGGTCAGAGACAACAATCAAATCAATCGATTATTGTTGTCTCGGTTGAGTGGGTACAGTCGCGCAGAAGGCCACTGGATTATACAGTTTTGGCAAACCCATCACACATTTAATTAATGCTATACTTCTAGACTATATGTTGAAAATAAAAAAATACCGTATCAATTGTATCATAATATTCATTTTTTTCTTTCTGTAAAAGATCAAAACATAATAAATGTTATAATTAATATCAATAATATTGTATTGTCTAATTTCGTCAAATTATGTGTTAAGCTCCGTCTAACACTATCAAACTTTATGTAACAAAATAATGTGATTTGCCCATATATGTGATGTCAATATCACTACCATATTTGGGCATATGACTCCCATATTTGGGAAATCACACTTCTTTGTCAAACAAGTTTGATAGTGTAGACAGAGCTTTACATGCATTTACGTAATTGCGTTGCGTTTACGTAATTTACGTTATGTTTACGTCATTACGTTGCGTTTACGTAATTTTCGTTGCGTGTTAATACGTCATTGCGTAGTAATAACCAAACACTGTCATTTCGTATAGTATTAATAAGAAACGTCATTGTCATTATTGACGTTATCGTCTCTCTGTTGTGAACACCGTCTTGAACATCTATTATCCTGATTAGGTCATTTAAGTTGTCATAAATCATAAAAATAAACAATAAAAACATTTTACCGTAGCTTCTATTGTTTCAGTATTCATCTGAAAAGAAAAACATTGAAAAGGTCGCATTAATGTTGGGGTTCAATAGTTATCCTTATAACAATTTGTTTCGCTCTGTGAATTATTTATATAATTATACTAAATCACTTACTGGTAGGTTAGCTGTATCTTGTTTAGATTCGTTGGGTTTCATCTTATGACGTTTCTACAAAACAAATAAGTGTTTTTTACAGATTATCTTAATGTTCATGCTTAATGATAAAAAGGATTGTAGGATACTGTGATTGGTTGGTTGGGGGGTCAACAATACATCATTTATTTGAGAAAAATATGCAGTCGAACACTTACTATATAAACAACTACTAAGACTATTCCAACCACAATTACAACACAAGTAGCTGCTGATCCTATTGCTAGGCCTGTTTGAGTTGATGGTTTGGTAGTTGTTGGTTCTGTTTCACTTGTTGTTGGACATACACATTTTTCGGTGGTTGATGGTTCGG
Organism: Antedon bifida; assembly: GCF_963402885.1. NCBI lineage: Eukaryota > Metazoa > Echinodermata > Crinoidea > Comatulida > Antedonidae > Antedon > Antedon bifida. The sequence continues at coordinate 4,983,671 of NC_136234.1, forward strand.
TAGTCGAAAGTTCAGTGGTCAAGGGTTCGGTTGTCGAAGGTTCGGTGGTTGATGGTTCGGTAGTCGAAGGTTCAGTGGTCGATGGTTCGGTTGTCGAAGGTTCGGTGGTTGATGGTTCGGTAGTCGAAGGTTCAGTGGTCGAGGGTACGGTTGTCGACGGTTCGGTAGTCGAAGGTTCAGTGGTCGAGGGTTCGGTTGTCGAAGGTTCGGTGGTCGAAAGTTCAGTGGTCGAGGGTTCGGTTGTCGAAGGTTCGGTGGTCGAGGGTTCGGTTGTCGAAGGTTCGGTGGTCAAGGGTTCGGTTGTCGAAGGTTCGGTGGTCGAGGGTTCGGTTGTCGAAGGTTCGGTGGTCGAGGGTTCGGTTGTCGAAGGTTCGGTGGTCGAGGGTTCGGTTGTCGAAGGTTCGGTGGTCGAAGGTTCGGTGGTCGAAGGTTCAGTGGTCGAGGGTTCGGTGGTCGAAGGTTCGGTGGTTGATGGTTCGGTTGTCGAAGGTTCGGTGGTCGAAGGTTCGGTGGTCGAGGGTTCGGTTGTCGAAGGTTCGGTGGTCGAGGGTTCGGTTGTCGAAGGTTCGGTGGTCGAGGGTTCGGTTGTCGAAGGTTCGGTGGTCGAAGGTTCGGTGGTCGAAGGTTCAGTGGTCGAGGGTTCGGTTGTCGAAGGTTCGGTGGTCGAAGGTTCAGTGGTCGAGGGTTCGGTTGTCGAAGGTTCGGTGGTTGATGGTTCGGTTGTCGAAGGTTCGGTGGTTGATGGTTCGGTTGTCGAAGGTTCGGTGGTCGAAGGTTCAGTGGTCGAGGGTTCGGTTGTCGAAGGTTCAGTGGTCGAGGGTTCGGTTGTCGAAGGTTCGGTGGTTGATGGTTCGGTTGTCGAAGGTAAGGTGGTCGAAAGTTCGGTTGTCCATGGTTCACTTGTTGGACATATACACGTTGATGTTTCGGTAGGTTCTTAATGATAGTAATTAAATCATGAAGTAAATTAATAAACAATATTAATTTATTATTGTAAGCAAAATAAAAAAATGTCTTTAACGTGCACTATTAAGTACACGGGACGAACAGAATTACCTCCCATCCCAGAACGAGGCAATGCGTATATTAAATGTCACATATTTCCTCATTGGATTTTTTTTTTCAATTTAGATTGAGATTAGATTAATAATAAGAGTTATTGCATCGTTATAGAACGATCGCTTGTATTACGCATGCGTAGAAAGGAAGAAACATTTGTATAATTAAAAAATGCTAAAAGTCAGTTGCAGCAAGTCATACGATAGGCGAAAGGTCGTCACTAGAAGGGTGATAGACAGCCATAATGTATAGTAATTTTAGCTATAAAATGCAGTAAATGTATATGAATAAGGGAAGCTAAATATCCTGCCAAAGAAGTGAGTCTAATTATGTTAGTTAGTAGAGTTTTAAGGGTGATTTAAGCCGAGCTAGTAGGTTAGCCTCGATCATTCTTCATAAGCTACAGCGCGAGTAGGCTCATACTGTGATTAACGCTTTGTTGTGCGTTGACGATTAGACATGCGGCGTTGCATGTATTATAGGGAGCGATAATTATGTAAGTTAATTGTTTGATTGACGCTGAGGGCGTTTATAGTTTGTTTGTTGCATGATTCGCTAGAGTTGAGGGCGTACGTTAAAGTTGTTATTATTGTTGTTCTGAATACATTTTGTATGGATTATTTCTGTTTACTTACAGATTGAATAAATACACAAAGCTTATAAAAGGCTTTATATACAATTAGCAGGAGTTGTTGTTTTCTTACGTATTGAGTTTCCCTGACGTACCAGTTATTTCACCTTTTGTCCCAATAGTGGTCTTTAATAGACTTGTTTAAAAGGCATCTGAAAATTTACGAGTCCTAGCGGTTCTGGCATTGCGCCTTAGAACTTATCTCTTCAGAAAGAATTCGGCGCATTATAAATATGAATTGAATTGAAAATTGAATTTAATAGGAGGTATACCCTACAAATAAATTTAACTTACGTGAACGTGAACTATTAAGTACACGGGACCAACGGAATTACCTCCCATCCGAAGAACGAGGAAATGCGTATATTAAAAGTGACGTCACATAGGCCTATGATTTCCTCATTGGATTTTTTTTTCAATTTAGATTGAGATTAGACTAATGATAAGAGTTATTTCACCTTTTGTTCCAATAGTGGTCTTTAATAGACTTGTTTAAAAGGCATCTGAAATCATATTTATGTCAACAAATTTACAAGTCCTAGCGGTTCTGGCATTGCGCCTTAGAACTTATCTCTTTGGAAAGAATTCGGCGCATTATAAATATGAATTGAATTGAAAATTTAGTTTTATAGGAGGTATACCCTATAAATAAATTTAACTTACGTATCAGAAGTTCAATAAGCAGCAAAAATGGTAAAAATAACATAATTGAGCCTCAGTAACGAATGATCTCTGTCACGCAGTTAAAAGTTAGATGTATATTAGATAAAGGCGACAAAAGTCGGACACAAAATGAAAGGGAAGTATCGTAACCAACAATTTATAGAATTAGTCACAATGGGTCTATGTGGCGTGAACCGCGACGCTTTGTTGTAAAATTATTATCCCGTAGACATTAACCTTAGTTCTCACCAATAGAGGTCGCTCTGCAAAGACGTACGTCAGAGCCCCAGAGCCATAAAGCTTGGTTCCCACTAGAGACCAACGCAAGCGAGTTGGCCAATGACAAGCGACAGTTATAATCCATCGCTTGTGATTGGTCAAATACATTGCAACAGTATTGGTATGATCAAGAATGCCAATTATGCCAAAAGTTTCAACTTATTCACTCTAGTCCATTCAGATGTTTGAGATGTAAAATTTATTTTTAAAAAACAGGCCTACGATATATAATTTAACTGAACATAAATATATTGATCTAAGCATACTGAGGCGTATTTTAATGTATATACTATTAAAATATAAATTAAAATAAAAATGAACTGTTTTTACCCTAACAAATTACATTTATTATTTATTTATTGTGCGTACGTCCTAACAACGCTCTTTTGTTGTTTTCACAGATCTGCAATTATTCTGAGCATGGAGAAATAATTAGCTTATTTCTCCATGGTCTTAAGCGTGGTTCCCTCTAGCGACGCAAACACAAGGACGTAATGCAACGCAAGTGAATTGACCAATCACAAGCGATGGCTTATTCGCTTGTGATTGCTAACTGTCTATAACTTCGCTTGTCATTGGTTAAACGCTTGCGTTGCGTTTACGTCCTTGAGTTACGTTCTAGTGGGAACCCATCATGAGATAAGAACAGAATAGTACGATTGTTCGCATTACGATCCTTCAAGCCTGGTTTCCACTAGGACGCAACGCAATGACGTAAGCACGCCGCAAGTAATTGACCAATCACGACGCGATTGATCATCCAAATGATGTTGATTGGTCGACTCACGGCTCCTTATTTGGGTCTCGTCTTTGAGGGTTTAATGTTAATGTACAACTTTGATTCGTCATGTACGGCCACATTCTGAAATATAATGAGGGTGAAATTACTATCAACGTATTTTCCTTTTTCGTATACAGTTTGTTCTCTTTCTCGTGTTTTCGAAAACCGTTTTCGGTTTACAGGCACGGTTTTCGGTTTACCGGCAGAGTTATCGGTTTACTGGCACCGTTTTCGGTTTACCTTCACCGTTTTCGATTTACCGGTATCATCATCAACAATATTCTAGGATGAATTTTTAGTCTATAGTTCTATTTTATTGTATTTAAAATCGTATTTAAAATCGTATAAAAAGAAAATGTAGGCCTTTATAAAAAGATAAAAAATACTACTGTATAATTTAGTTTTACTTGTTGGCAGTGTAATTTAAAATTACATTTTTTGTATGCCTAATTCCTAAAATGAAATAAGCATTTCTAACTTAAATACGTTGAAATATTAAAGTTGCACTATAACTTAAGCCTTACCTCGGGAACCTCTTTCTTTAATATAAAAAAGAAAATTACTTGGCTTGTTGATTAAGTTTAGAAATATGTCGTAGTAATTACTTTGATTAAATAAACACAACTAAATGAAAATGAATACAATGACAAGACAGTATTGTTTCCTCGACTCGGGATAATTAGCAACTCTAGAACTTGCTGGCATCAGCACTGCCAGAGTCGTCACTTAATATTAGTAAAAAATAAATATTTTGGCACATATCACGTTTCATACATATACTACTTGAGCTTGGAAACTTTCAGACAAACATCGAAAAACCTCGAAATAACTACAGACTTGGGGCAAGTCTATGTCAACATTGAATACGTAAATAAAAATAACTTACCATAGGAATGTCATATACTGCAGCATATTGGTTCTCATCTTTCTGTAAAAGAACAAAACAAGACCAAAAATTAATGTTAATCAATACAGTTGCGCAGAAGCTATTCAGCTTAGACGCGGCAACCAAAGGACGCGCGCGCCGCAAGTAATTTGACCAATCATCCAAACTCATCCAAGTTTCGACCAATCATCCAAAGCTTGTGATTGACCATGCAACGACGCGTTGTTGTCTACATCAAACTAGTTTGACAAAAAGTGTGATGTGCCCAAATAGGGTAGTGATATGACATCATCATGTCCATATATGGGCACATCCCTCATTTATTTGTCACATAAAGTTTGATAGTGTAGACAGGGCTTTACTCAACGCCGATTTGATTACCGTAACCAAACACATATTTTTGCCTTTGTTTACCTTTAGACTATAGTTTTTAAAAAAACTTACCATAGCAATTTCATCTACAACAGCATATTGGTTCTCATCTTGCTGTGAAAAAAAGACAAAAACATAACCATACGAATTGCTTGTGAATTACTGTCTAAATTGTCAATCTACATTTGGTGCATTCGCTGATGCTGTCAAATTGCTTTATTTTCTATGCATACTTTTAGACAATATTTATGTTGAAAATTATTACCATATTAATTTCATTTACAGCAGATGTATTTACATATTGGTTCTCATCTTTCTGTAAAAAAACATAATTTCCATTATATTGGATATTAAATGGAATCTGTATCTGTATAATCATACTAATCACTAGTTATTATACATTGGGTCTGAGACAACAATCAAATCAATCGATTGTTTCAGAGTGGGTACATTCGCGCAGAAGCCCACTGGGTTACACAGATTTGGCAAACCTATCACACATTTAATTAATGCTATTCTTCTAGACTATATGTTGAAAATAAAAAAATACCGTATCAATTGTATCATAATATTCCTTTTCTTCTTTCTGTAAAAGATCAAAACATAATAAATGTTATAATCTACAACAGCATATTGGTTCTCATCTTGCTGTGAAAAAAACCCCAAAATAATTATACAAATTGCTCGTGAATTACTGTCTAAATTGTCAATTTACATTTGGTGTGCATTCGCTGATTTTGTCAAATTGCTAATTGTTTTTCTATGCATAATTTTAGACAATATTTATGTAGAAAATAGTTACCATATTAATTTCATTTACAGCAGATGTATTTACGTATTGGTTTTCATCTTTCTGTAAAAGAGAAAAAATCATAGTAATCAAAAGTTATTTTAAAATGGTCGATCTACATTGGGTCAGAGACAACAATCAAATCAATCGATTATTGTTGTCTCGGTTGAGTGGGTCCAGTCGCGCAGAAGCCCACTGGGATTACACAGATTTGGCAAACCCATCACACATTTAATTAATGCTATACTTCTAGACTATATGTTGAAAATAAAAAAATACCGTATCAATTGTATCATATTCATTTTCTTCTTTCTGTAAAAGATCAAAACTAATAAATGTTATAATTAATATCAATAATGTTGTATTATTTAATTTCGTCAAATTATTTGTTAAGCTCAAACTTTATGTAGCAAAAGAATGTGATGTGCCCATATATGGACATGATGATGTCATATCACTACCATATTTGGGCATATCACACTTTTTTGTCAAACTAGTTTGATAGTGTAGACAGAGCTTTACATGCGTCATTGCGATGCATTTACGTCATTGCGTTGCGTTACGCCATTGCGTTGCGTTGCGTTTACGTCATTGCGTTGCGTTTACGTCATATGCGTTGCGTCATTGCGTAGTGGTAACCAAACACTGTCATCCCGTCTAGTAGTAATAAGAAACGTCATTGTCGCTATTGGCGTCATTGTCGCTATTGGCGTCATCGCCTCTTTGTTGTGGACACCGTCTTCATATTATCCTGATTAGGTCATTTAAGTTGTCATAAATCATAAAAATAAATAATAACAACATTTTTACCGTAGCTTCTATTGTTTCAGTATACATCTGAAAAGAAAAACGTTTAAAAGGTCGCATTAATGTTGGGGTTCAATAGTTATCTTTATAACAATTTGTTTTACCCTGTGAATTATTGACATAATTATACTAAATCACTTACTGGTAGGTTAGCTGTATCTAGTTTAGCTTCTTTGGGTTTCCTCTTATGACGTTTCTACAAAACAAGTAATTGTTTGTTACAGATTATCTTAATGTTCATGCTTAATGATAAAAACGATTGTAGGATACTGTGATTGGTTGGTTGGTGGGTCAACAATACATCATGTGAGATTTATTTGAGGAAAATCTGTAGTCGAATACTTACTATATAAACAACTACTAAGACTATTCCAACCACAATTACAACACAAGTAGCTGCTGATCCTATTGCTAGGCCTGATGGTTTGGTAGTCGATGGTTTTGTAGTCAATGGTTTGGTAGTTGTTGGTTCAGTAGTCAATGGTTTGGTGGTTGTTGGTCTAGTTGTCGATAGTTCTGTAGTTGGTGGTTCAGTAGTTGGTGGTTCAGTGGTAGATGGTTCTGTAGTCGGTGGTTCAGTGGTAGATGGTTCTGTAGTCGGTGGTTCAGTGGTAGATAGTTCTGTAGTTGGTGGTTCAGTGGTAGATAGTTCTGTAGTTGGTGGTTCAGTGGTAGATGGTTCTGTAGTCGGTGGTTCAGTGGTAGATAGTTCTGTAGTTGGTGGTTCAGTGGTAGATGGTTCTGTAGTCGGTGGTTCAGTGGTAGATGGTTCTGTAGTTGGTGGTTCAGTGGTAGATGGTTCTGTAGTTGGTGGTTCAGTGGTAGATGGTTCTGTAGTTGGTGGTTCAGTGGTAGATGGTTCTGTAGTCGGTATTTCGGTGGTAGATGGTTCTGTAGTTGGTGGTTCAGTGGTAGATGGTTCTGTAGTCGGTGGTTCAGTGGTAGATGGTTCTGTAGTCGGTGGTTCAGTGATAGATGGCTCTGTAGTTGGTGGTTCAGTGGTAGATGGCTCTGTAGTCGGTGGTTCAGTGGTAGATGGTTCTGTAGTCGGTGGTTCAGTGGTAGATGGTTCTGTAGTTGGTGGTTCAGTGGTAGATGGTTCTGTAGTTGGTGGTTCAGTGGTAGATGGTTCTGTAGTCGGTGGTTCAGTGGTAGATGGCTCTGTAGTCGGTGGTTCAGTGGTAGATGGCTCTGTAGTTGGTGGTTCAGTGGTAGATGGTTCTGTAGTTGGTGGTTCAGTGGTAGATGGCTCTGTAGTGGGTGGTTCAGTGGTAGATGGTTCTGTAGTTGATGGCTCTGTAGTTGGTGGTTCAGTGGTAGATGGTTCTGTAGTTGGTGGTTCAGTGGTAGATGGCTCTGTAGTGGGTGGTTCAGTGGTAGATGGTTCTGTAGTTGATGGTTCTATAGTTGGTGGTTCAGTGGTAGATGGCTTTGTAGTTGGTGGTTCAGTGGTAGATGGTTCTGTAGTTGGTGGTTCAGTGGTAGATGGTTCTGTAGTCGGTGTTTCAGTGGTAGATGGTTCTGTAGTCGGTGGTTCAGTGGTAGATGGCTCTGTAGTTGGTGGTTCAGTGGTAGATGGCTCTGTAGTCGGTGGTTCAGTGGTAGATGGTTCTGTAGTCGGTGGTTCAGTGGTTGATGGTTCTGTAGTTGGTGGTTCAGTGGTAGATGGTTCTGTAGTTGGTGGTTCAGTGGTAGGTGGTTCTGTAGTCGGTGGTTCAGTGGTAGATGGCTCTGTAGTCGGTGGTTCAGTGGTAGATGGCTCTGTAGTTGGTGGTTCAGTGGTAGATGGTTCTGTAGTTGGTGGTTCAGTGGTAGATAGCTCTGTAGTGGGTGGTTCAGTGGTAGATGGCTCTGTAGTCAGTGGTTCAGTGGTAGATGGTTCTGTAGTTGATGGTTCTATAGTTGGTGGTTCAGTGGTAGATGGCTTTGTAGTTGGTGGTTCAGTTGTAGATGGTTCTGTAGTTGGTGGTTCAGTGGTAGATGGTTTTGTAGTTGGTGGTTCAGTGGTAGATAGCTCTGTAGTTGGTAGTTTAGTGGTAGATGGTTCTGTAGTTGGTGGTTCAGTGGTAGGTGGTTCTGTAGTTGGTGGTTCAGTGGTAGATGGTTCTGTAGTTGGTGGTTCAGTGGTAGATGGTTCTGTAGTTGGTGGTTCAGTGGTAGATGGTTCTGTAGTTGGTGGTTCAGTGGTAGATGGTTCTGTAGTTGGTGGTTCAGTGGTAGATGGTTCTGTAGTTGGTGGTTCAGTTGGTAATGTTTCAGTAGTCGCTATTAGTTGACTTGTTATTACAAACAAACAAGTTGAAACAATTAAAGATCTGTTACCTCTCGATTTTCTTACTGTTGATAAAAACAAAACATGTAATGCACGCTCTGTTTTGCCATTCAATTGATTCGCTATCAATTTCAAAATCTCCTTCATTGAACCGGGTGCATATGAAGATGTTCTATCGGTCTGTAAGTCTGTCGTCTGCCTGTATGACTTTCGTTAATAACGTGTTTGTAAAAGAAACGCAGCGAACATAAAGTAGACGCGTGCGGCACATTATATTTGTGGCTGATATCCGAGTATCGGGAAGATATGAATACACTTCATTGAATATTCTATTAGTCACAAAAACTACAATGATAAGACTATCGGACATTTGGCATCAGTAATGGTCTTCTGTTAGAAGGATACCATATAAATATCATTTAACTTACGTAACAGCATTTCAAATAACGGAAACAGCACAAAAGATGATAATGATGAGATGCTATTACAGCAACGTACAGTAGGCCCTATGTCACGCAATGAAGATATCATGCACGTATATATTTTATCACTTTTAATACGGATATAAAAAATGCCTAAACGTATTTCATAAGGAAATACAATAATATTGTTCTATAGAAAAAAACATTTCTATATATGGACCTATATTGACATTGACAATGAAGATCTCAATCAATTTTCAACATGAAGAAGAAAGGATTATTGTGAGATGATTAGATGTACTGAATAGATTATATTTATTCTTAGGAAGTTATGTTTCATATAAATTCCCTTTCTATCAATGGATTAAAGTTGTACAAACGATATCCTTGACTATATTGTTCCTGTTCATTTACCTTAACAATTGTTTGGGTGTAGGAAATATCCGTATTCGTGCTATTGTCTCGTCAACAGTGTTTGTAAACAGTTATGACACACGCATGGTGGAGGGATAGCGACTGGAAAATACATTGATATACATGAAGAAATGACGCATGCGCAACAATCATTTTATTGCCGGCATTGCATATTGAGTCTTCACAAATCGCTAAGACTTACGGTATTTTCACTGACCCGCGAACAATTGATATACTGTTTTTGTTTTGTTCGTTTGCCTTTGTTGTGACAATAAGTTTTATCGTACCGTAAAATAACTTTCAGCTTCAACGATTATAATATTAATCAGAGTTCGAGTAGATATATATATAACTTCTTGTTTAATCAGTATCCAGTATCATAGACAATTCTGTAACACAGCGTCAAATGTTTCAGTGTTCGTTTTATTTTTCCATCTCTCTCTTTAGAATATATAAAAACAATGTACAATTTAAATTTAAAAGATGGCCATCTACAATTCTAAGACGGAAACATTTACAAACATGTACACATACCTACAGTCATCTAATCATTCATAGAGTATTGTCCAATATCAAAGACAACTCTGTAACACAGCGTCACATGTTTCAGTGTTCGTTTTTTTTCTCTATCTACAATTCTAAGACGGTAACATTTACAAATATGTACACATACCTACAGTCATCTAATCATTCATAGAGTATTGTCCAATACCATAGACAACTCTGTAACTCAGCGTCACATGTTTCATTGTTCGTTTTATTTCTCTATCTACAATTCTAAGAAGGAAACATGTACACATCCCTACAGAAATAAATATATAAGTTAAAGTGCTAAAACATGTATCACGTGTGGCGCCTGAATCGTTAAGGCTATAGCCAACTGCGCGCCACACGTCTTACCCCACTTGACCACTCCTCCCGCTTAGTTAGTGTTAGAACATAATGTTAAAGACCAATGGGCCTGTACGTCAATCTATCTTGTTTTTGTACAAAATAATTAATGAAATAGTTACTGTTTTTTTATACCAAAACATCAGATTAATTTGAACCTCCTTATATGTGTTAATCTGCATTTTATTGAAGATTTCCAAATTTAGTTATACCTTAAAGGTACCCTCCACCCTTGATAACCCCACTTTTTATGTTGATCTTGAGTATCCTCATTGATACAAAAGTTCCCGTAATTCATTTTCACATGTCCAAAACATTTGTGTTAATGATGTCTTCTTGTTTGACAAGTCACACTCATATTTCCGAACTCTGAAATATAATTAAAGGTTAATCATATTTTTATAGTTTTTTCTGTTGCATTGCAAACTATTTTTATGATTAACTAGGGTACTTTCAAATTTAATACCATACCTCTGTAAACTTTTCATCTACAGTTTTCTCCTACAAAAGAAAAAATGAGTTTTATCAAATATAATGGAATAACTTTGCATTTAACTTTTCCATGCATGGATAGCATTGCAAACAAAACTGTTTTATGATTAGCTATTTGACTACAATACCTCTGTAAACTTTTCATCTACAGTTTTCTCCTCATGAATCTCCTGCAAAAGACAAAATGAGTTTGATCAAATATAATGGAATAACTTGGCGTTAACTTTTCCATAGGCCTATATAAAAACGAACACCAAGTCTAGGCCTAAAGTTGCTACTACTTCTAATTTAAGGCAATTACCTCGGGGTTTTTTTCATTTTCCTCCTGTAAACAATAAAAACAAAATCGTGACGTCAATAACTATTAAAATCACTGTCGTGGTCGACAAAGGATTTCTCGGAAAAGTATATCTATAGTTGAAGATAGAAGTTGACACGGCGTCGATTGTACTCCAGTCGTTGGCGTTTTTAAGCTTGGTTCCCACTAAAGCTTGGTTCTCACTAGCGACGCAACGTAACGCAATCTACGCAACGTAAGAAAATGCCCTTCCAATCATTGTGTTTGGCCCCGCCTGCGTGAAATCAAACCTGCGATGTTTGCAGCACTGATTGCGTCGTCAGTTACCACTTGTGATTACGCAATACAGCACTTTGCGTCGATACGTCGCTGCGTTGCGTTCTAGTGGGAACCATGCTTAATGCAGTCGTTGGCGTTTTTAAGCTTGGTTCTCACTGTTTAGGACGAAACGCAATGACGTCTTAAGCTCAACATGACAGGGCGACATTCGAATTAATCCTTCGTTTGTGGGTTGGTTTAATTGCGTGCGTTAGTTGAGTTGGCAGTAAGAAACACCCTTTAATAAGCTACCTGTTCGCATCAACGCCTTACACGCCTTGTCTTCTGAATATGGAAACTTACCATAGCAATTACATCTACAACAGCAACTGTGTTTACATATTCGTTCTCAACTTTCTACATAAAAAAACATATTTTTCTATTTATAGACTAATAACCTAAATTACAAAAAGATTGTTATATTGATTATCATATTAATGTATCATAAACATTACTGTACTGTACCTTTACATTATTCTTATTCTGTACCTGTAAAAAAACACATTATTACATTACTAATACCATAAGTCATTGGTTACACGTCATCGCGGCACGTTGCCAACAACGATAGTCTTTGGCACCATTATTATATCTTGTCTTGTTGTCATGGATCATTTAATATAGTTAATAGAATAAATGATAAAATTATTTTACCATTTCAACTTCGCCTGCTTCAGCTTCCCTCTAAAACAAATATTAAAAACAATGTTTAGTGCTTGGTTATTATTATAGTTTGATGATCAAATTACTTGCGGCGTTCTTACGTCATTGCGTTGCGTTCAAGGCCGTGTTTTCCGCAGGCAAAAACTAACCGAAAATTAGCCGATAAAATGCTTGTGGAAATGGTATTTACCCGATTCCGCTCGAGAAAAAGTAACCGATTACTTTTAACATTTGACCTGAAGGAAACATTGTTGCGTTGTGATTGGGCTCTTGACTGATCATGCGCACTTTATTGTTTAATTCATTTCCTGATTGGTTAAAAAAGCATATTTTATATTAAAACACTAAATCAATTACTTACTGGTAGGTTCGCTGTATCTTGTTTAATTGATACGTTGCTTCTCCGTTTACGTTCCTAAAAACATTAATATAATTTGATGATTTTATGCAAAAGATTTTAATACAATGTACTATATGCACAATGAAGGACCCTTTACACAGTAAAATCCTACTCCAATTATACCTAAAGCTCTGTTTACACTATCAAACTTTACGTGACAACAAATGTGATGTGTCCATATATAGACATGATGATGTCATATCACTAACATATTTGGGCATATCACACTTTTTTGTCAAACTAGTTTGATAGTATAGTCAGCTTAAGACGATATTCATTGACCTTTAAAGCTTGGTTCCCACTAGGACGCAACGCAAGGACGTAACGCAACGCAAAGTGATTTGACCAATCTCAAGCGATGGATTATTCAGTTGCGTGTGATTGGTCAACTTGCTTGCATTGCGTCTGCTTCCTTGCGTTGTGTCCTAGTAGGAACCAAGCTTTATAGTCGACTAATTCGCCAAGGTTTCTCAATTTACTATACAGGTTAACAGAATCACTAAAGCGTGGTTCCCACTAGAACGCAACGCAACGACGTATCGACGCAAAGTGCTGTATTGCGTAATCACAAGTGGGAACCGACGACGCAACAGTGCTGCAAACATCGTAGGTTTGATTTCACGCAGGCGGGGGAAAATACAATTATTGGAAGGGCATTTCCTTACGTTGCGTAGATTGCGTTACGTTGCGTCACTAGTGGGAACCAATCATTATTTTAAAACGCAATCAATTCAAAGATTGGCGATTTGTGTGCAGATTTGGTGACGTGTTTTCAAAGGATAGAGATATTAAAGTATGGGGGCAGTTAAACAATCCTACAATGTGCCCATGTGAGATTTATAGAATACTTACTATATAAAACACTAATACTATTCCAACCACAATTACAATAGCCACAAAAGTGAATCCTATTATACGTCCTGTTTTGTTATCTTCTTCTGGCTCTTCCAGTAACATCGTTGTAATCGTAGGACTGTAAATGGTCTTTGGTTTGTTAACACTAATGACAGGTATTCTTTGGTTGTTGTACTCGATGGTAACGAAAGGTAACTATATCAAGTAGAAAATAGTGTATTCATCATCATATATACTTAAGCTTAAATTTGTTCTCTTGTTTTGTATGTTTCGTCTATGGATGTAGGCCTACTATCCGAAATAAAGGACAATTTTATTTATAATAATTATGGAGAACCAAGAAACAGTTAATTGTTTTTGTACGAGTTGTACGAATCTCCTTTACAAAACGTCACCGACATATACCGTCACTGTGAAGTATAACATTGATTGCTGTTTTACACCAAAACAAGAAGAATGGAGTAAAAGAATTAAACGAAGGAGGATAAAATGGTATGGACACATAATTAGATTACCGGATGATACCCCAATCAAACAAACAATGAAGGAAACTAACAGGAAAGTAAAACGATCCGTAGGAAGACCAAGAAATAACTGGATGAACCAAATAAAGAAAGACTTACATGGACATGTAGACACTAACACAATAACAAACCATCCTGCCATAAACAGACAAAAATGGAAACAAATTGTGGAAAGCGTTATATCGGAAGACGGAAAACGTTAAGAAGAAGTACACCACATGTTTCCAAAAACAAATAAATTAAGGTTGAGAATTTTTACGTTTCTGTCATTATGCTACAACCATTTCTCCAAAAGAGACATTCTCAATTCTCAACAACTGGTGTACCGCAAAAGTCACTTTACAAGAAATCAGTTCATTGTTCTTCGTTTACAATTTACTATACCTATATCTAAGTATATTATTATTATTATTGTTACCTCTTCATACATCGTATTAGCTACGTCTTTAACATTTACGCCATCATCGTCAATAAGCTTGAATTCAACAATAACACTACCTTCGCGTATCTACAAAACGAAAATTTAAAATTAAAAAACGACATTTAGAAGAAGAATTTAGAACTAAACATAACGAAGTACTAAGACAATTAAGATGGCATTGGAGACGGTAGGCCTAATAGTCCAATACAAAGATGACAAGGTCTCTCCTCACTTTCCTTAAAAACGTTAAACTAAAATGGTTTTTTTACCTGTACATCTATAAAATTATTTATTCCAATGCCAAACGTTGTAGATAATTGAACTACAATAACACTGTAAAATAAATTTAAACAATTATTGAATTGTATTATATAACTTGAAAAATTGTTGTATTACGTCAGAATTGAAAGAAATGAACGTTTTTAAGCTTGGTTCCCACTAAAGCTTGGTTCCCACTAGCGACGCAACGTAACGCAACCTACGCAATTGCCCTTCTAATAATTGTGTTTGCCCCCGCCTGCGTGAAATCAAACCTGCAATGTTTGCAGTACTGTTGCGTCGTCGGTTGGTTCCCACTTGTGATTACGCAATACAGCACTTTGGGTCAATACGTCGCTGCGTTGCGTTCTAGTGGGAACCAAGCTTTATGGAAGCGTCCACTTACGTTTTGAAGTCTTCGATATTTGCAATAGTGCTGAAGGTTAAGTTTAGGGTAAAGCTCATCTGGACAACAGTTCTGCATTGTAAAAGTAGATATCATTTAGTGTATGCTGCAAAAGGTGTTGCTACAAAAGTCATTGCTACTAATGTTGTAGCTACGAAATTCTTATTTTAATTTAATGGTAAAGCATGCTACACTATCATTATCAACATGAAAAATATGCTACAGAAATAAACCTGCTACAAACATAAATACATATGCTACAAAAATAAACCTGCTACAAAATAAACCTGCTATATTATATTAATTATTTTATATTGTAATCGAATAATAATTAATATTTTCATACTTTAATATAAACAAATTAATACTCACTTGTCTAAATGTTGAGAAGGTGTCCATATATGGAAAATAAAATCATAGATAATACATAAATTAACAATAAAATGACTGGTTGTAATAAATTTGTTTGTCATTAAGTTTGAATTTGGTTTGTGTTTAACCTTACCCTGGCAGTCTAGGCCTATATCAGTACACTCCCATTTTCCAGTAATGCAGGTACTATTTAGGGTAAAAAGGAAGAATATCAAAATAAAATAATTTTAGTATAACGTTGTGCAGTTGACTACATTTGTGGTAGTTTTATTTGAAACTTTTGTTGAATATCTTTTTTCTCGAGACATTAGTCGACGTGTGCGTTACAGAATCAGGGCAATGCCTATGATGATACAAATTCGAACCTTTATTTAAACTTAACTTGGACACTCCAATTTTAGAGAGTTAATATATATGTTAATAACATGTCGTCTTTTGGATGGTTATGTCGACGAAGTGTATGTGTACGTGTAAGGATTATTCAATTTTCACGACAGTATACCTTTTACATACATTTACACTTTTTTATAATGTTTAGTTTAAACTTACCACGTATTGCATCCTTCTTCTTCAAACCTTTCATCTCCTGCATTGTAAAGTTGACTGTTAAACATACAAACTACAGTTTCTGTTGTAGAACCACATTCGCAAGGTGTTAGTGACAAAACGGTCGTTAAACTCCTAGTTATTGATACTGGAGTTGTTGTCGATGGCTCAGTCGTCGAGGATTGAGATGGCTCAGTCGTCGAGGATTGAGATTGCTCAGTCGTTGAGGCTTCTGTTGATGATAGTTCTGTATTCGATGGTTCCGTAGTCGATGGTTCCGTAGTCGATGGCTCGGCAGTCGATGGCTCGGTAGTCGATGATTCAGTATTCGATGGTTCTGTAGTCGATGGCTCAGTAGTTGATGGCTCAGTAGTTGATGGCTCAGTAGTCGATGGCTCTGTAGTCGATGCCTCGGTAGTCGATGGCTCGGTAGTCGATGGCTCGGTAGTCGATGGCTCGGTAGTCGATGGCTCGGTAGTCGATGGCTCGGTAGTCGATGGCTCGGTAGTCGATGTCTCGGTAGTCGATGGCTCGGTAGCCGATGGCTCGGTAGTCAGTGGTTCGGTAGTCGATGGCTCGGTAGTCGATGGCTCGGTAGTCGATGGCTCGGTAGTCGATGGCTCGGTAGTCGATGGCTCTGTAGTCGATGGCTCTGTAGTCGATGGCTCTGTAGTCGATGGCTCTGTAGTCAGTGGCCCAGTAGTTGATGGCTCGGTAGTTGATGGCTCAGTCGTCGATGGTTCAGTGGTCGATGGTTCAGTGGTTAGTGACTCAGTTGTTGTTAGACATAAACATGTTGTTGTTGTTGTTACTTCCGTTGTCAGCTTATCGTCTGTAGTTGAGGGTTCAGAAGTTGATAATGGCTCACTAGTCGATGGCTCACTAGTCGACGGCTCGGTAGTCGATGGTTTGGTAGTCAATGGATCTGTAGTCGACGGCTCTGTAGTCGACGGCTCGATTGTCGATTGTTCTGTAGTCGATTGTTCTGTAGTCGATAGTTCTGTAGTCGACGGCTCTGTAGTCGACGGCTCGGTTGTCGATTGTTCTGTAGTCGATGGCTCTGTAGTCGACGGCTCGGTAGTCGACGGCTCTGTAGTCGACGGCTCAATTGTCGATTGTTCTGTAGTCAATGGCTCGACTGTAGTCAATGGTTTGGTAGTCGATTGTTCTGTAGTCGACGGCTCGGTAGTCGACGGCTCGGTAGTCGACGGTTCTGTAGTCGACGGCTCTGTAGTCGACGGCTCTGTAGTCGACGGCTCTGTAGTCGACGGCTCTGTAGTCGACGGCTCTGTAGTCGACGGCTCTGTAGTCGACGGCTCTGTAGTCGACGGCTCTGTAGTCGACGGTTCGGTAGTCGACGGTTCGGTAGTCGACGGCTCTGTAGTCGACGGCTCGGTAGTCGACGGCTCGGTAGTCGACGGCTCTGTAGTCGACGGCTCTGTAGTCGACGGTTCGGTAGTCGACGGCTCGGTAGTCGACGGCTCGGTAGTCGACGGTTCAGTAGTCGACGGCTCTGTAGTCGACGGCTCTGTAGTCGACGGCTCGGTAGTCGATGGTTCGGTAGTCGATGGTTCGGTAGTCGATGGCTCGGTAGTCGATGGCTCGGTAGTCGATGGCTCGGTAGTTGAAGGCTCGGTAGTCGACGGCTCGGTAGTCGAGGGCTCGGTAGTCGATGGTTCGGTAGTCGACGGCTTGGTAGTCGATGGATCTGTAGTCGATGGCTCGGTAGTCGATGGCTCGGTTGTCGACGGCTCGGTAGTCGGCGGCTCTGTAGTCGGCGGCTCTGTAGTCGACGGCTCGGTAGTCGATGGCTCGGTAGTCGGCGGTTCTGTAGTCGATGGCTCAGTAGTCGATGGCTCGGTAGTCGACGGCTCGGTAGTCGACGGCTCTGTAGTCGATGGTTCGGTAGTCGATGGTTCGGTAGTCGACGGCTCGGTAGTCGACGGTTCGGTAGTCGACGGCTCGGTAGTCGACGGCTCTGTAGTCGACGGCTCTGTAGTCGACGGTTCTGTAGTCGATGGTTCGGTAGTCGATGTTTCTGTAGTCGATGTTTCTGTAGTCGACGGCTCGGTAGACGTTGGCTCGGTAGTCGACGGCTCGGTAGTCGATGGCTCGGTAGTCGATGGCTCGGTTGTCGACGGCTCGGTAGTCGGCGGCTCGGTTGTCGACGGCTCGGTAGTCGACGGCTCGGTAGTCGACGGCTCGGTAGTCGATGGCTCTGTAGTCGACGGCTCGGTTGTCGATTGTTCTGTAGTCGACGGCTCGGTAGTCGACGGCTCGGTAGTCGACGGCTCGGTAGTCGACGGCTCGGTAGTCGACGGCTCGGTAGTCGACGGCTCGGTAGTCGACGGCTCGGTAG
The DNA here is from genome assembly GCF_963402885.1 of Antedon bifida. Lineage (NCBI taxonomy): Eukaryota > Metazoa > Echinodermata > Crinoidea > Comatulida > Antedonidae > Antedon > Antedon bifida. The sequence continues at coordinate 5,001,850 of NC_136234.1, forward strand.
TCGACGGCTCGGTAGTCGACGGCTCTGTAGTCGACGGCTCGGTAGTCGATGGCTCGGTAGTCGGCGGCTCTGTAGTGGATGGCTCGGTAGTCGATGGCTCGGTAGTCGATGGCTCGGTAGTCGACGGCTCTGTAGTCGACGGCTCGGTTGTCGATTGTTCTGTAGTCGATTGTTCTGTAGTCGATGGCTCGGTAGTCGATGGCTCGGTAGTCGACGGCTCGGTTGTCGATTGTTCTGTAGTCGACGGCTCTGTGGTCGATGGCTCGGTAGTCGATGGCTCGGTAGTCAATGGTTTGGTAGTCAATGGATCTGTAGTCGACGGCTCTGTAGTCAATGGAAATGTAGTCGACGACTCGGTAGTCGACGGTTCTTTAGTCGACGGCTCGGTAGTCGACGGCTCAATAGTCGACGGCTCGGTAGTCGACGGCTCGGTAGTCGACGGCTCGGTAGTCGACGGCTCGGTAGTCGACTGCTCGGTAGTCGACGGCTCGGCAGTCCACGTCTCTGTCCACGTCTCTGTAATCCACGGCTCTGTAGTCCACGGATCTGTAGTCCACGGATCTCCATCTCTCTTAATTCTCGATTTTCTTACTGTTAATTAGAATAATAAATTACAGTATATACTAAGAAATAAAAAAAAGTCTGCACACATTTATTATTTGAACCGCGTCCATATGAAGATTATTTCTATCTATTATAACGGTATTTATTATTATTTTTTAAATAGATGGAACCACCTGATGCAGTATGTAGTAATTGAAGATAAAACACGACAAAACATTAGGAAATAAGTTCCCTTGAAATAATGTGTCTAGTAGATTTATTGATGGTGATCAGAAGGCGAGCTGTTACAGTACGTTCCAATAATATTGTATATGATTGGCAATCTATTGAATTAAAGAATTAATGATTTCTCCCACCCCCTGCCCAGACATGCCCATCAATCACGATACACCAAAGACACGGAAGCAGTTAATTCTAGAAAGTTTTAGGATATTTGTAGCGGACTCTGAACAGAAATGCGGAAGCCTTTTCAACACTATCTCCCTAAATTTAGTATTTTCGCTTAACAATACATTAATTGAACAATAAAAAGGGACCTCTACGATGTATGAACTAATGAACAATCATGGCTGTATTATATTAGATTCTTTCTATTATCTTTCCGATTTTTATTTCAATATAAAATGTATTTTTACATGTAGAAAGTTTCCTTGTATTCTGAAACGAAAACGGAAGTATATTTGAGAGGTATAACCCGACGTTATATATGGTTCATCAAATAAACGAATGCCTACCTGGACATGCTAATTTTGTGCATTCCCATCTATGATCGATGCAAGTACTGTAAAAAAAGAACAGGATCGATTAGTTTAGTCAAGATAATGGTTCCCACTAGCGACGCAACGTAACGGCCTTACAATCATTGCGTTTGCCCCCGCCTACGTGAAATCAAACCTACGATGTTTGCAGCACTATTGCGTCGTCGGTTCCCACTTGTGATTACGCAATACAGCACTTTGCGTCGATACGTCGCTGCGTTGCGTTCTAGTGGGAACCACGTTTAAGATAAGATCATTTAGAAAACGTTAAAATATTCTCCATAATAATCAAAATACCAAATATTGCCTAGAATAATTATGTAACAAAAGACCCCCAAGATCACCTCTAAATCCATAATATTACTATATTACCATCTTGATTGAAATATTGCGCAAAAAAAGGCTTGAAATTGTATTACCGGGAAAACTAGACATTTTGGCCAAGGTGTCCATATTTGGGAGACATGCAAAGTGACTAACGACAATAGGTAGTATTGTGTTGGCGGACGAACAGAGAGCAGACGAACACAGAGCAGACGAACACAGGACAGAAAACAATCTGGTCTTACCATGATATGCTGTCGCAGCCCATCTTTCTTACTTGCTCTTCATATGATATTCCATTTTCATAACAAATGCCTTCATGTATCACCCTGGCTTCGACTCTGTTCCAATCTGATTAAGATTTATTAGACAGCATTATTATATATTAATTACTTTCAACCTAAACATGGTCACCAGAGACCAGTAGAAAATAACACTTAGATGTGCAGGTGATAGGTGGTTGGAATTATGGCGCCTTTATGTGAGCGATTTGACCAATCACAAGCAAGATAGAATATTCGAACTGTCTACACGGCCTTGTCTTGTTTTAGTTTGGCAAAAGTTGGCCGTATAAACTTCTCAGTAAAATAATTGTATTATTGCCCATAAAATGGATAGGTTCAATGTAAGAACAAAGATAAATATTTTCAAATCAACACTACGAAACAGAAAAATATTTCCAATGTTTTCCTTGAAAATATGTAGTAATTATAGCGTATAGCGTATATCGATTATATATTCAAATTGTATGCAAATAATTATTTTATTCATGCGGTTGCAGCAGGAATATAGTTATAGGGTCCAGTATGTGAATGTTTAAGCTTGATTCCCACTAGGACGAAACGCAACGAAAGCAATATATGACAAATCGCGACGCGATTATGTATGATCAGTCGAATCGACATGATTGGTCACATTGCGTTGCCCGTAACGTTCCTGCGTTGCGCGCCCTATGAGTGTGGGGGACCAACGAAACCTCTGATGTAGATTGCCTAAACTCTCCAGACTCTAACTAAAAACCTTCTTAGACTCTGTATTCTAATTGAACAAAGAAACAACATATCTGATTCAGAATCTTCCTTCAATTTATTCCAATTAGTGACCGAACACTAATAGACTATCCATCTGTTGTGCCAACAGTGGTCTTTAATTGGAGGGTATACCCTATAAATAACATTAAACTTACGTATCAGCAGTTCAAATAATGTAAGCAGCATAAATGGTAACATTATTGAGTCTCACACAAAAAACGACGAAGTTAAAATGCAACGAATGATCTGTTACGAAGTTAAATGTTAAGTAGACCTATAATTGATGTTACAGAGAGGTCTGATCCCAGCAGCTATGTCACGCAGTAAACGTACAATGTGAGCTTTAAGTAAGTTACGAATTGATGATAGCTATATCAGTATATGTTGGTCCAAATGTTAGAAAGGTGAAATCGTGGTATTCATACAATAACTGATAACAAAGTATGGCATGAGGAAATATAAGCATTCATTATATTATATACTGTCTGGTTCAATAGTTTGATTTGTATCGATATCATCGAAGAGCTTGCAATTGTGAAAAATGAAAATTCCAAAATTTGATAGCATCATTTGGGTGAATTTTCAGGAAACAGAAACTTCATACAGTAGATCGTTATCTTAAGTCAAAGGGAACATATTCAATCATTCCCTCTTTCAATCAATAATAGATAACAATTGTATAAACTAAAAGCCTTGTCAATTTTTATTATACGGTTATTATTCACTAAGCTGAAGATTGGTTGGTAGGTGTGGGGGAATTTCCGCCAGTGTTATTGTAAATGATACCGTTATTCTTTCAGTGTTGGTTCAGGATATTTTTTGAATTAAAAATGGCATAACATTGTGAAATGCTGATTTTAGACGCAACGACGTAAGCGCAACGCAAGTTCTTACAGTTCGTATTTTCCACTAGGACGTAACGCAAGGACGTAAACGCAACGCAAGCTTGTTGACCAATGACAAGCGACTGTTCGAATAATCCATCGCTTGTAATTGGTCAAATCACTTACGTTGCGTTACATCCTTACGTTGCGTCGCTAGTGAGAACCAAGTTTTATTGCATCTTTTATTTCTTGAACTGTTTCTAAATAAATGTTGAATGAAGAATTACTAAAAAGTATTTATTTTGACCTATCGCGATGCGATGGATCATCCTACAATCGCCTGTGACTTTTAAATCGTTAACAGCAATGTATTTTGACAGTATTGGTATTTTTATACATAATTTATCATTGATTAAAAAGAAGTGACAAGAAAAAAAACATTTTATCATAACATAATTACTTTCAAACTTTACTTGGTAAATTTCAAATCGATAAAAAATATTTTATTTACAATAAAAATAAATTTACAGACCATTTTCGCACGATTTCAAACGAATCTATCGAGAATAAAAATTAGAGCTTCAGAATTATATCCAATTTATTAAAAAAAAATTTCTGTTCAATTTCAAGCAAATAAGGCACTTCTGATGAAGGTAAACACGTGAAAATTTGATAATCACAAAAATAGTCTGAAATTTTCTAAAATATACCATACATTCTTATACATATATCGTATATAAGGTCAGTAGTTCAAATATCAAAATAGTATGTTCTTCATATATACTGGCTGTCACGAAACCTTGCCAATTTAATCGTACAGAAAAATAATTACAAATTACTTCAAGAGCTTCTATCGTTATTTTAATTTTTTTTCCCTTTTCTTTTAAACATTTATACCTCAGGCTCAAACGAGCATTCATATGAAGTTTCACATTAAACCATTCAATAATATCTAATAAATAAATACCCGTTAACAATAACCAAATAAATAAATATCTTACAAGTTCCCTTTACTACCCCAATTATCTCTAGAGATGGCCTTTAACCCTTTCCCAATACTCAAAACCCAGTTAAATACAATAAACTAATAAATGAATACAACAATAAATAAATATTTACTTCTATCCAAAAAACCCTCTACCCTAAGTCCCCTATACGTATACTTGCATCATCGTTACACTTTACAATATTATTCAATTAATTTCATCATATAAATCTCGAATTACCCTCTTAAATTACTATCCCCATTCCCTACAGTATGATCTAATTAATACAACACTTTCTCTATCTCGTCTTATATACTTCGATTATAAATCATTCATCGCCTAATATCTTTCAGTCACTAATTTTATTAATTTCTCTTATTTATTTTCGTTTCTTTTTCACATAATTATATAATACTCGTTAATTAATTTCACAAATCAGTATCCATTAATATTTATACTAACAATACTTGATAACGTTGATCAGAATGCCATGTAAGTTCAAATCAGGTGACTATTTCACACACAAGCGTTGTACATAATAGAGTTCAACATATTATTTCTGCAACCGTCCTTCTTTTCTATAACAGTCTCCAATTTACTGATACTAGTAGGTAACAAGCGTTGTACATAATAGAATTCAACATATTATTACTGCAACCGTCCTTCTTTTCTATAACAGTCTCCAATTTACTGATACTAGTAGGTATTTTGTGCGTTCCTTAAATTCTCAACGGTAATGACTTGATCGACTGCTTCTAGAGTTTTGAGTGATTTAAATGGTTTTGATTGTGTTATAGCTTGTGCCCGAGTAGTGACTGCACATGCTGGGACGTTTCGTCCTGTCCATGTTTTGTCGGGATCATCCGGAGACCGAACACCTTCAATATTCCCTAATATAAGATCAAAAATTGGATTATCCATACATAACGCCTGAGTCATACCTGTAAAATAAGGAGTATTTACTTGTATTGTAGCGAGCGGCAGCCTTCTCACAGTACCGTCAAGTAACACACATGTTTTCACGTTACCAGTAAACTGATCTGGGGATACATAACACTGTTTTACGACAACGCCACTGCAACCACTATCCCGTAAGACTGTTACCTTGTGTTGCCCAACCAATCCAGGAGAAACAGGCATACTTCCTGGACCAGATCCCTTCCACGCTGCACTCATGATAGGAAGAAGATTACCACATTTTAAAGTTACATAACTAGATTTGTTATCCATACAACAACTATTTAATTTATGAGGGTTTGAACTAACTATCATACCTCCACAATTTTCCGGGGTTTGGAAAGGATTAAGGTTAACTGTACCATTGGATTGTTCCTGCTGTGAAATTAAAGACTTAGGTTCCTCCTGAGGAAGACCAGTATATGGGTTACGTAAGCCAGCACACTTATCTACATCTTGTCTACAATGTTTTGCCAAGTGACCCTTTCCATGACATCTGTAACATGTAAGGCCGGTATTTGGTTTAAAAGCAGTTGTAGCCCGACAATTTCTTGCTAAATGTCCTACCCGATGACAGAGAAAACACGTAACAGGATTTGACCTAAATGGGGGAGTATTAATGGTGGGTACAGGTTCTTGGGTTACCTGTCTATGAGTGGTGGTAGGCACTCTTTTTGCTGCTATTATATTTCCGAACATACCTCCTCGTGCTTCTAGGTACTGCTCAGCAATATCAGCCATTTCACCGATAGTTTTTGGTTGACGTTCTCGAAGAAATAACGCTAACTCTCGACCACATCCATCAGTAAACTGCTCTCTTAGTAGAAGGTCTTTAAGCCCATCATAAGTTTGTGTTGCTTCTGCCAATTCAATCCACCTGGTCAGATAATTTTCTATCCTTGCTGCGAATTGATGACCACTTTCTCCTGTCTCTGGTTTCGCCAATCGAAGTTTATTTCGGAACCCATCTGCCGTTAACTGAAATCTTTTCAGGAGAGCTGTTTTCAATGTCCGGTAACTATCTGCATCCTCTGTGGAAAGTCTAGAATACACTTCGAGAGATTTACCAGTTAATAAAGCACTTAAATTTATAGCCCAGTATTCAATACTCCATCCCTGACTAACTGCATATCTTTCATATCTTTTCAAATAGGAATCTAGGTCATCCTTTCCTTCATTGAAAGCGGGCAACTTGGGAGTTCGAGCATTTACCTTATTGGTGTTTGGGTCAGTTTTAACTTGAGGAGTGTCCCCTCCCTCTAATTTTACCTTTTCTAACATTAACTGCATTTCTAATATCTGTTGGTCATTTCTGCGCAATTCTAATTGATGTGCCCTCGCCTCTCGTTCCTCCTTCTGCTTTTCTTTCTTTTCAAATTCCTCACTTTTCTCTCCCTCACTTACAAACTCTCGCAACTCCATGCCACTATAACCCAACGCCTTACCAGCCTCGACGAGTCTTTCAAGATCCATGATGCACACTGCAGCCTTATCGTTTTCAATATCTGTAATAAGAACACTAAAATAATGTTACGATTTTTTTTTTCTGTATTTTTTTTTTTTAATATTGGCACACTCCCGGACGAGCCCCCATAAATGTCACGAAACCTTGCCAATTTAATCGTACAGAAAAATAATTACAAATTACTTCAAGAGCTTCTATCGTTATTTTAATTTTTTTTCCCTTTTCTTTTAAACATTTATACCTCAGGCTCAAACGAGCATTCATATGAAGTTTCACATTAAACCATTCAATAATATCTAATAAATAAATACCCGTTAACAATAACCAAATAAATAAATATCTTACAAGTTCCCTTTACTACCCCAATTATCTCTAGAGATGGCCTTTAACCCTTTCCCAATACTCAAAACCCAGTTAAATACAATAAACTAATAAATGAATACAACAATAAATAAATATTTACTTCTATCCAAAAAACCCTCTACCCTAAGTCCCCTATACGTATACTTGCATCATCGTTACACTTTACAATATTATTCAATTAATTTCATCATATAAATCTCGAATTACCCTCTTAAATTACTATCCCCATTCCCTACAGTATGATCTAATTAATACAACACTTTCTCTATCTCGTCTTATATACTTCGATTATAAATCATTCATCGCCTAATATCTTTCAGTCACTAATTTTATTAATTTCTCTTATTTATTTTCGTTTCTTTTTCACATAATTATATAATACTCGTTAATTAATTTCACAAATCAGTATCCATTAATATTTATACTAACAATACTTGATAACGTTGATCAGAATGCCATGTAAGTTCAAATCAGGTGACTATTTCACACACAAGCGTTGTACATAATAGAGTTCAACATATTATTTCTGCAACCGTCCTTCTTTTCTATAACAGTCTCCAATTTACTGATACTAGTAGGTAACAAGCGTTGTACATAATAGAATTCAACATATTATTACTGCAACCGTCCTTCTTTTCTATAACAGTCTCCAATTTACTGATACTAGTAGGTAGGTGTTTCCTCTCCGTCTTCATTCAATTCCAATATCGTTACTGTTCTGTATTTACAAGTGTTCTGGTTTCCCGAGTCTTTTGGTTATGCATTCAGTTAGTCAATCCGTTCTTCAATCCTATAGGCTACCACTCAATTGTCAGACGTAAAAGAAACGTTAGTCAAGTTAAGGAGTTATTAATTACAGGACTACAATATCGCTGAAGTGTGCATCAAATATCTCTTACTTTTGGTTTTCTTAATTTTCTCCGCTTAGCTTCTTATCCCTACAACACTAGTAGTTTGCCACACCCAATCAAGAAATGCAACACTCAGCTTACTCCCAACTCCTTGTTTCAACCTCGCGCCGTTCCCGCACACACTTTATATACCAACCCATCATCCAATAAGAGGCCGCTACGCATGAATGACCCCCCTCATACGGTACAATGGAACAAAAATTAAATCACTTGTGACACTGGCAAACAGTCTTTGAATTATATATACTGTATAACCACAAATCAAAGTAAATTATATATACTGTATAACCACAAATCAAAGTAAATTATATATACTGTATAACCACAAATCAAAGTAATCCACGATATTTAAAACCTCTAATGTGTACATGTGTTACAAATACTTTTAGAAATAGAAACGAAACTTATTAAAAAGAAATGTACACAAATACATGGTTTATAATAACACATGCATTGATTAAAACATACCTCTATTTAAGAATGACCTTATTTCTACAGGTACTGACCTTTGTATATATAAAGTAAACAGGTATAAAAATATAACAATTTCATTGTATATGATATCTTAAGCTACACATAATTCAAAATATAAAATCTGGGCTGCAATTGTATTACAGTATAACGTTTTTTTGTTTGCTTTTAAGCCTTTTTAATATCTTCAAAGCCGGTGTAGGTTGGGTTATCAGAGCCCTGAATTGACGCCCCTCCTCCTAGGTTGTCATACACAACAGTGCCAGACAGCTGAAAAGGAATCATTTATTATTCATTAGTAATTCAATTCTTTATTAATCAGCAAAACAAATTTGATAAAGGAGGTAAGCAACAAAACAAACAAATAAGCAACAAAACAAACAAATAAACAACAACACAACTTGAAAAAACAATTATGTCTCCTAAAAAATGCTGATTTTACAAAATTGATAACAGGCAAAACATTAGCATGTCTATTTCTGAAGTTAAGCTCTGTCTACACTATCAAACTGTATGTGTTTATGTGCCCATATTATGTCACTACCATATTTGGGCACATCACACCATTTTTTTTGTCAAACTAGTTTGATAGTGTAGACAGAGCTTAACAGAGACTAATGGTGAATTTTGCATCCGATGCAGGATTTTGAAATAAGATGGGGGTGGGGGTAGTAAAAAAATCATGGATGGTAAAATGAAGACCTGAACTGAACACAATATTTTTTGCATTTTAAATTACAAATGTAGAATTTTAGGGTAAATTTGGATCTGCCTATCAGTGGGACAAGATAGACCAATTATGTTTTTTCACAGATGGATGATTATGGAAAGAGTCCTCTAAATCCCATATTAGCATTTACACTTTAAACTAACCTGACTTTTATCCAAATTTGCATAATGGTTACTCTGCAAAAAAAGAACAAAAATATGCATTAATATACCTGTACCAAAAATGTTGTGATTGTGTTGTGTGATACAGAACACCACATAATAGCTGTAGCCAAATAAGGGCAACTTCTTAAAACCACCCATCAAATATAATAAATTTATTATAAAATGTAAAGTTTGAAATACTCACCGCCGCCACTGTGTTAACCGTCTGATAAAATAAAAACAAATACAATTTAGCAAATACAAAAGACCATAACCTTAGTGCTCTTATATCAGTATGACTCCATCATCAATATTATCATCATTATTACTACATGCAAAACCACAGTTATCAACATTTTATAAAATCCATATAAAAATTTACATCATAAATCATATCATTCATGATAACGGCCTGCAGGCGTCGTGTCGGTCATAGCCTCATTCATCGTATTGTCTACCAACTTCAACAGAAGTGTAGTCATCAACTCAATCAATTAAGAAACAACATATTATCTTACATACATAGTTTATACATAGTTATTTCATCGTGTTTGTAGTATAAAAACTTATGATGGTTATCTATAGGCTATTAACTTATAACTGAAATAATAGACCAAACATCAATCGATCAATCAATCAATATAATAAGGTTGGTTTAGGAAACTGATTCATGAAACCTAAAAGCTACCAAACCAGAACAAAACTTACAGGCAGGTTAGGCATAACTTGACCATTTGTTTTGGGCACTTTTCTTTTATTAACCACCTGATAATAAAAAAATAGGAAAACAAATTGAAATTAACAAAAACTAAACAAAATTTTTTTTATTTGAAGATGAAATAATTCAAAATTATATAATTAATTTATTGTAATTCAAGAACAAAGTAGTAAATTTCGATCTAAAAGCTAAATAAATTGGATTTCTTACAAAAAGTGCAACAATTATGGAGACGACGACAGCCAACACAACAATGGTGACAACGACAGCAATGATAATTGTTTTGTTATCATCATCTTCTTCTTCACTGACCACCACTTGCGGTTCTTTCACAGTGCCTGGAATCACAGCAATCGTCTGCTCATCGTATTCAAATTCAACATTTCCAGATTTTAACTGAAAGAAAATGTATCTTTTATTCATTCTTTATTTCTTTCTATTATTTACCCATAAATATAAAGTATAAACATAAATAAAACATAATATATCAAGGGAAGGGCTAAAAAATAGTTAAAACTAATCAAGTTCAGCTCCTAAACATTCAATCATTTATTCATACACATTTATTCAGTTATAACAATAATAACTGTGTCCCGCACTAGAAGCAAAAGCTTGTCTCTTAAAGGTCCCTACAATACATATATGTATAGTACATCAAAAGACAACAAACAAGTAAAGAAGAAAGAGATAAAATATTGAGATTCACTTACCTTTATTTCATATTTTTTTGCATATTTTGTTGCATACTCACTTTGAATGTTATGCAGTTTAATGATCAGATTTTACAGGTTTTCAATCAATTTTGTTTTATATTTTTGAATCAATTATTTGGAAGAGTATAATTTATTTATAAATAGACCTACAAAAGGCTTACACAGACCTACTAACCACTTACCTCGTCCGCCATTGACGATGCCACTTCCTCAGCATCTATCTCTTCTTCGTTGACCAGTTTGAACTCAACAATAATACTACCTTCATATACCTTGAACAAACAATACAAATTTAATTGCCAAGTAGATACAGTAGATTGCTAAGAGCATACAGTAGTTTGATTTATGTTAAATCTTTAATAATTAATTCACATTTTTACTCGGGGGACCCGAGTCTAGGACTCACTCATCTTCTCCATCTGGACACTATTGAGAAAAAAGTGCGATTTATAAAGTACTACTCCTCCCTTATTCGTTGTAGTATTGAGCTGGGATTTGGCATGAATATACTACAGGGACATGTCCTCAAAGCTATAGAGCCGGAATTTTTAATTTCAAACCGGATGCAGCCATATCACGTCTCGAAGATGGTACCGTATAGCCGTATTTGGTAGCGAGGTTATTGATGTGTATCTGACGTTATCTGATGTTAATGTAAAGCTCTGTATACACTATCTAACTTCATATATGGACATGATGATGACAATAACTACCATATTTGTAAATATTACTACCATATTTGGCCACAACACACTTTTTGTGTCAAAATAGTTTGATAGTGTAGACAGAGCTTAAGAAATATTAACTTATAGGCTACCTGCACATCTTTGAAATTATCTTCTGAAATTCCAAACTGGCTTGCTAACTGACTAATGATGTCACTGAAAGTAAATAAATTGAAATAAAAAAATATGAACTACTGTATAAATTTTGTAAATAAGATGATTGAAATCAAGCAACGTCTGAACACAATGCTATAAAATGCTAAGGGTAACTAATACCTTTTCACATCTGCAAAATGTAACAACTTGTAACCAGGTTTGCATAGTGTGAAGACAATTTTGTGGAAAATCTCCCGAGATTTCACAGGGGTCCCTTGTGAAATCTCGGAAGAAAAACACACCAACAACAGGCCTGTGTTTTTGTTCCGAGATCTTACTGCGCGTGCATGTATTGCCCTGGTATAAACTGACCAATCATAGTAATCAAATAGCACACAACTATTCTTTCCTCCCGATATTTCACAAGGTTTGCATTGCGCGTGTGAAAACGTGTTTAAGTCGGGAGATCAAACCTGGTTACAAGTTGCCAAATTTATGCAGATGTGAAAAGGGTATTAGACCCTATTTACACTTACGATTAGGTCCAGATCGTAGGTGTAAGAAGAAGAAGCATTACAATGACACACTTACTTAATGAACACTTCAATTTCATTTTCAATCTCTTCGTACTTCCAATCCAAGCTGAATTGCATCTGCACCACAACCCTGTTTATAAAAAAAAAAAAGGTTAATTTTACTCAGTTCAAAAAAACATTTGACAATGTTTCCATGAATGGTTAAAAAAGACAACATTATATAAAATAAAATATTTCAAAATATCAAATAACATTTATTCATTAAATTTTAATTAGACTACTTAACACTCTTAAACAAATATAAGCGTCATAAACTTACCTATCTAGAATTTTTCAAATATGAAAAAAAAAAGAAGAAATTGTATCAATTACATATACATACATACATGGAAATGTTCTATCTGATGGAAAAAGAATTTTTACTCAAATAAACCTATTTTATTTTTTGTCTTCAGATAATAATAATAGATTTAATCAGATCGATTCAATAGCTTGCTAAAAAGTACATTTTTAAAGCGCAAAAAAAGTCTGGACGTAAAAACAAGTGAAAGGTGAAAAAGGACATTACCTGGACATTGGTCTGAGGTACAAATCCATTGTCCTTTACTGTCGCAAGTACTAATTTAAAAAAAAGAAAAATTACCAAATGGTCAAAACCAGATATTTCAAATTACTGGAACAATGATAAGTACACCTTGTCTATTTGCAACGTATATAAACAGGACCAACAGCATTACATCCCATTCGAAGGACTAGGCAATGTAAAGTCTCTTAAGCATACAAGCAATAATGGTACAGACAAAGTAAAGTTTATGTGATAAAAAAATGTGATGCACCCATATATGGTTGATGTCATATTACTACTATATTTAAGCATATCATCACTATCATATTTGGGCACATCACACTTTTTTTGTCAAACTAGTTTGATAGTGTAGACAGAGATTTATGCCATAATACTACTCCTTCCCTCTATGAAGTTATTATTAATAACCTTACCAAGTATTGCAAGCATCAGTGTGATCACGGATTTCTGCCACATTATAATTACGATCACTATATTTACAAGTGATGCCTTCACCTTAGAATTAGAAAAAAAAATGATACTATTATTATCACTGTATCACCAAATTAAAGTTACTGTACATAATAAAATACAGTAAAAAATAGCATTTAAAACAATTATTTAAGAAAAGAAAAATATTTGAAAATATGATTTTTGTTTGTAAAACATAAAGAAAAAAATATTTTGTTAACGGGAAGATATTGATTGTGGTCTATTGTGTAATCCTCTATTTTTATTTTTCATTGTTTTGTTTTGTTTTTATATATTTAGACAAATTGCCAAGGATAACCATAAGCGAATTCATTCACTATCCTTCTTAAAGGTGGCAATCCTGTTCACAAGACAATCATATACACAAAATGCTCTACATAAACAAAGTCTTATTACAAGTCTTTGGGAGTGGAGTTGTCATTAGAAAAAATCCTGACATATGACAGGACTTGAACCCAGGACTCTTGGATTGGTAGCCAAGCATCATAACCACCAAGCCACAACTCCACTTGTGTTGCGAATATGGAAATTGTTTTCTGAAATGAATTTGATCAAATCAATAAGGTTTAAATTAATTGAATATTTACAATCAAGAATATTTTCTTGTTCATCGTAAAACTCAGCCCTGCATGTTCCACAGTTATTCACTTCACACCGTGCATTGGGATAACTCGCACAAGTTGTAACCTGACATGGGTTTATCACACAAGTTACCACATCTTCATCTCCGCAGTCGTGGCATTGGACAATTCTGCCGATTTCGTCGTAAAATTCTGCGATGCAACCACAATAGTTGGACTCGCAGCGAGCACTCGGGTTCATGGGACAACCAATGGCCACCGTGCACGGATCAAATAGACACTGATCTGCATATGATTTATCTGGACAGTGTTTATCCTCAACTGAAATATAAATAAAATATTAAGTTTGATTTAAACCGAATATTCTGGGGTCGATTCTTGGTTGAGGTGGCTTTTTTTTTATTCTCACAGATTTCCTCATCTACATTTTCCCCCATCACTGCATTGTTTAGGGTTTCTCTATGGCAACAAATTTACATATATATTTATACAAATTAGGCAATGGTCTCTAAACAACAATAACTAACAACAGGACACTGAGCTCACCTTGCCAATATATAGGAACTCGTAAAAGTCCTTTGATTTTATATCTGGCTGCGACAAACACCGTACTGTACTATGTACATATTCTAAGGGGTGTGGAGCTTATCATGTCGCAGCCACAGATAAACCCTTTGATCTCTGGAGCTCAGCATCCTGTTGTTAGATTGCCTTTGCTAGCACCAATGCTAAATTCTACATCCACTATTTCTAGATGTACACACATGTTGACGAAGCACAGATGCATACCCTACATAGGGTATTATTGGTAAAAACAAATACTTACTATCGATCTCGCAGAATCTTCCTGTAAAGCCAGAGACACATGAACAATCCGCAACTCCTTGGAATTCCGTACAGCTTCCGAAATTCATGCATGGCGACTTTTCACAAACATCTTTAGGAAAATTAAGATAAGATAATGTTCAATTTATATTCACATTATAGCATTGTATTTTAAAGGTTTTATTTACTGCAGATAAATCCACTGGATATACCAAATAATGCCATTACTCATAAACTGGAACACACTTCACACATTGAGACGTAAATCACATACCTTTTAAATTATGAACCCAGTGGTACTTACCCGTATAAACCATATAATGCCATTACTCATAAACATACCTCATACCTTTTAATACAAACTACATATAATCACATGGATCAATATGGTAATTTTCTTACTCTTATGATGTACTTCGCAGTTCTCTCCTGAAGTTCCAGGTGGACAATCACAGGTGTAGAAGTCACTGTAGGTCCATGAACAAGTGCCTCCATGGTGACAAGGTCTTGCTGCACACGGAGATACTGTCAAGAGATACATTGTTGTCAACAATCTACAAAACATGAATCTAGGCCTACCCAACAACCACCTAGTTAATCCATGAAGCTGAAGGCCAATTGTTATACCTAGCAATTACTCTGGGTGGAGGGGGGTAAGGATCAACTTTTTTTACTCAACTTAAAGGCCTACTTTAAACACAGCATCCATCCAAAATATCGATATCTGAAAGCATTGCCTAGGCTCAAGCATTCACTCTAGACTCTTCAGAAATGTATTCAAATGAGTCAAATATGTTAAGAGGTTAAGGCAGGGGCGCCGTTTACCGTACCTAAAGAGCCAACAACATCGGCAAGGATTTGAGGTCGACTCGCTCCTAGTTCTGGAGTCTTCTCGGATAAGGACTATAAACCGTAGGTCCAGTTTACACAGTTATAACCTGTTTGCACTTTAAAGAAACCCGTTCATTATTCGAGAAGAGTAGGGGATTAAAAATGTATTCAATAACGCCCTCTGTCAAAACATCTACCTAGGCCTACTACCACTGATTTTAATAACTTACCTATTTCGCAATAGGTTCCATAGACATTTCTAGGACATTCACAATAGGTTACAGGATAATAATAATACGGGTCATGCTCTTGTACACACACTCCTCCATTGTCACAATAATTGTCTTCACACCTATTATCTAATGACAAAAAAATCGGAATTGATACAAAATTTATTTCTTTTCAGAACTTAAATATATGGTGTACAACAAACTTTATATCAACACATTTATTATTCTATATTATGATGAGCTGCCTTGCAGGCCTCATTGCCAATACTTCGCCTTCTGGAGAGCAAGCAGAGGGGTACGATTCTGGGCTAGTGATTTTGAGCCTGATTCAAGAACAACCCAACTCAGAATATAAAGTACATTTAAAAGTGCACTTATTGTACAGGACTAAAGCTCTGTCTACACTATCAAACTTTATGTGACAAAATGATGTGATGTGCCCATGTATGGATATGATGATGTCATATCACTACCATATTTATGCAGATCACTACCATATTTGGGCACATGACACTAGTTTGATAGTGTAGACAGCTTTAGAAAGCAAACATACCTGTACTATAAAACATGTTTATATAAACATAATTTACCTGTAACTTAATTAATGATAATAATGCATTACACTACATAAATATATCAATTATACCGAGAATTTATTGCTGCCTTTTGATAGTATCTCACCTTTTTCGCATAAATCACCATCAAATCCAGGAGCACATTCGCAGTAATACGGAATGTAGGGATAGTATTCACCAATTCTTTCGCATACTCCATTGTTTAAGCACGGATTAGGCATACACGGATTGGTGTCTGGCGGCTTCCTGTCGTCATCGTCATCATCATCACTGTCAACCCAATCCACAGTTACTTCTCCTGAGTGATCATCGCTATATGGCGTCGGGGTATCGTATGAATCGTTGGAACTCCAATCCCAATCCCAATCTGAAAACCAGCTCGGAAACGGATAGTCTAAAATAAATGGAACATTCAGGTTCTGTCAAATATATATTGTTTAAAGCCTTGTCTACACTATCAAACATTATGTGACAAAAAAATGTGTTGTGCCCATATATGGACATGATGATGTCATATCACTTCCATATTTGGGCATATCACTACCATATTTGGACACATCAAAATTTTTTGATGGTGTAGACAAAGCTTAATATACACTAAAATCAACAGATTCTCTACAAAAATAAATCAGTGGCAATAGTTCAGTATCAGACAGCATCTGTGAATACTGTATCATGGATCTATTAGAAATACAGTGTTACATGTGACATATATCCTATGATATATTATATTGGGAAGGGTACCGAAAACAATGAAAATATTTATGGGTAATCATTATATATTTTTGTATCACATGTTAATAGTTTCATTTAGTTTATTTATTCAACCAGAATACCAATATATAATAACACACAATACAAACAAATTCTGGGCAGGGGAAGCTTTAAGGAACCCGCTACAGTACCCCTTGTTCATGTTAATGCACAAACTACATTTGAAAACATTGGTACCTGATTCTTCTTCGCAATAATCTCCAGTGTACTCATAAGGGCAGAGGCATGGCCAGAAACTATAACCTGTGCAAGTTCCATTATTTTGACATGGGTTATCCTGACATGCTTCTAAAAATAAAGTTAGTTAAATCTATTTAACAATCTTACCAATAACATATTGCTGTATGTTTTCTACAACCATTAGTAAATCATAATAATTTGGAAAAGAATTTTACTACCATACCAATTTAGAAAACATAGCAAACAAAATTCAATAACAAATATATTTTAGAATTAAATTTGATCACAACTTTTATATCAAATATGTCCTGTATTGATAGTATAGAATACTATTTTACCGGATATAAGATTTATTATTTAGTTTATTATAAAATATAACTGTGTTGATGAATAATAATATTAAATAAATTGACGCAACCAAAAGGATGGACATGAATAAACAATGTAAATTACCTTCTTCACAATAATCGCCAGAATACCCCGGCAGGCACCAACATGGTCCACTATACCAACTATAACTACTAAAACTACTATAACTAGAGAAATCATAATCGCCATAGCATATGCCACCATTCATGCACGGCTGAGAACTACAGATATCCTCTGTGAAAAAAAGCATAATAATGATTCAGAAACTAATTACCAAGATGTAACAAGAAAAATGAAATCTCGCAAGTGCCACGTTTGAAACCAAAGTCTTTATGGTGATACCAAGAAATTTTATATAGAAAATAACGTTTCTTTTTTTATTTTTAATTTACTTATGTTTGTGTATTATTTATGTTTTATGTAAAAACAGAATTGTAAACTTTTAAGTGCAAGATCCTTGTCATCAATTATATACTGTAACTGTCTTTAAAACAATGACTTAATAAATATGAATTTAATGAAATAAAAATAATGGACTGATAAAACATCAACAGGGGCCAAGTTGAACACCACCAGAACCTCATCACAAAACATGAACTGGGTTCAATAAAGAGTGCACAATAGGGGAGCGCATCTGGATCTACTCCCGATTATACATACCTTCGTCACAGTAATCTCCAGTATACCCATAAGGGCAGTAACAGGGGTATGACTCTAATCCAGAACAGGTACCTCCATTCTGACATGGATTAGGCTCGCAAAGATCTAAAAGCAAAGTACTGGAAATTTATACTTCGGCCCAGCAACAAATTACTAAAACTATTTTCTCCAACAATGAAGAATAGCAACAGTTTAAAAATAATTTTTTAGAAAAGAACAAACTTATTTGTACTTCAACCAAAAATCAAGATATTACCTTTTTCACAAAAATCGCCTCCATATCCGGACAAACACGAACAGATACTACTGTTGTCTGTATCATAATAGTAATAGAAATCTACATTTGATATGCAGATACCTCCGTTCATGCACGGTTGTGAAACACAAGCGTTTTCTGTGAAGATGAAACTGTACATACTAAAAGAACCATATAGATTAATATATTCAAATGCTTCATGACTGAGTGACTCAATAATATCAAAGTTCTTTATGGAGGCGCCATCCAAGGGTTTGAAAAAACTTTTAGTAAATGGGTATGCCTACTAAAGAATCACTTTCACAACATTGCTTTGAGAATTTCTTTCTGCATTTCAAGTTTGATTTATTAATTACAACTTTTCTTTGGCATTATCATATTAAAAAGCAAAAAAAATTAGTAGATTTAAGTAGGCTTAAGTAGAAATAGCTCTATTTTTAGTAGCCCTAATAGTTTTTTAGTAGACCTTTTTATCTCGCCTACTAAGGATTTTAACTCAATGAGTCAACGATGGAATGACTATATAAAATAGATAGTTGATTAATATTTAACTGGCTATTAATTATTTGTTAATAGTCTATGGATAGGTTATTAGTAGCCCTTGTATAGCTATAATAAGTAGACAGTAGATAGATATGACACTCATAGATTTCTAATAGCTATCTGGTAGTCCATATCTATCTATTGTATAAAATAGATAGTTTATTAACAGTTACTGGCTATTATCAGTTTGTTTATGTCTATTAATAGGTTGCTGGTAGCCCATTGCATAGCTATTATATTATAAGTAGACAATAGATAGATGTATACAACTGTGTTACTCACAGATTAAAAATAATGAAAAATCTACCTAATACTATTAGTGGGGTTTTGAATTATGCTAATGAGGAACTATCTAAAATCTACCTAAAATCTACTTATTAGTAGGTGCTTACTAGGTAATAGAGCTATATCTATTAAGGTGATAACTTATAAGGCTAATAGATATAGAGCTATATCTACTAAGACTTTTTGTTATGGGATATTACAGTATTTAAATAAAAGTCTTCCTACACTGATTAAATTTGCCTTTACCAATCCGTGCTATGTATTTCTTTGTAAATTTCGTTTTCATGCCGAAATCAAATAACTCAAATAAAATCTAATTCATTACATGTGTTCTTGCAAATTGTGTAGCTGGGTTTAATTAACTTATCGATACTACTTACCTTCGTCACAATGGTCGCCACCATACCCCTCGGTGCAGTGACAGGGATACCAATCATACCCGCTGCATGTACCGCCATTTTTACAAGGAGAAGGGTCACACAGATCTGGTGGATAATAAAAAGAACACATTTAATAAAATCAGACTTTGAATAGTCCATTTTGCAGCTTTTAATCATTTTCATAGAAAAAAATGCAAAAAAATAATGTTTTTACTTGAAGAAAGATAAAATAAACGGTTAAATTTAACCAAAAACCAACTGGCTGGCAGTCAATTTGACTATTTTTTGTTTTAAATTTTAGTTTTTTAAGGTAACTGTTTTCGATCCAATTTTTGGTAAAAGTTAATAACTATTATGTAAACATTAAAATGACATATTCATCAAAAATTTGTTAACAATTATTTTTCAGGGGGGCAATACGTCTTTAATCAAGATAAATAATAATTATAATATAATTAAATTACCAATTTCGCAAAAATCTCCAACGAATCCAGAAGGACAGACACATGGTTCAAAATCATAACCAGTACATATACCATCATTAAAGCATATAGTTTGGTCACATTCATCTAAAAAATATACAAATTTATTCAAAATGATTTATTAATATTCATCTAATCCAATAGTGTTGCTACTACTTGCATCTACTACTTGAAACACTTACCTTCACAGTAC
Organism: Antedon bifida; assembly: GCF_963402885.1. Classification (NCBI taxonomy): domain Eukaryota; kingdom Metazoa; phylum Echinodermata; class Crinoidea; order Comatulida; family Antedonidae; genus Antedon; species Antedon bifida. The sequence goes on from NC_136234.1 coordinate 5,022,386, forward strand.
ATTCCTGAGAATCCAACTTGACAGTCACAAGGGTAACCATCATAACCGGTGCAGTGGCCACCATTCAAACACGGGCTGGCGATACCAGCACACAGTTCTAAATATATAGATCAATATGTCCTTAATTTGTAAATGGACTAAAACTCTTTATCTTAACTCTGTGTACAAGGGTAGACTTAACTTACAGACTTTCCAGTAGGCCAGACTATTTACACAAAATGAAAAAATTGTTGAAATAATTGATATAATAAATCATTATTTCTGAAGAAAGAACAATAACTAAAATTTCGTCAAAACGTCGAGCAGCGTTTTTTGTAAGAAATACTTCTTTTTGATAATGTATAAATTTATTGTTTCACGTCTTTTTCATTCTTTGCCATGTTGATGGCTAAGATTGTTTTTATAGCACCCTCTATAGTTTGATATTTCAAATTTTAATAGAGCCCCACTCTTGTTCATTATTCTCCTGACATTTAACTTTTAGTATGTGACCTTTGAACTTACCGTCGGTCTTTTCGCAGTTTACACCTGTGTAGCCATGTGTACAAGTGCAGCTATATGTATCTACGCTGAAGAAACTCGTAACTACTGTACAGGTCCCACCATTAAGGCACGGTTGATCCTCACAAATTTCCAAGTCTAAAAGGCAAAAATAACACTGGAAAATGTAGTACAGCGCGTACATTTGAGTACGCACTGTACCTGTGAACCTAGTTGGTCAAAGTCTACAGCAACTAACGTTGACACACAACATGCAGGTTTGATTTAATAGATGGGGCCAAAACAAATATTGGAAGGCATTTTCTTACGTTGCATTGCGTTGCTGGTGGAAACCACGCTTAAATAAAAAGAACTGGAGTCAACCGACCTTCAGGAATAGATTCCATGCAGACTTTGTATTGGTTTATATCAAAGCAGCATTTTTCATTATCAGCACAGTGGTCATCATCATGACATTCTTCAGTCAAAGTGCTGTTATAATACCATCCATCATATGTCAAGAATGGACACTTCCCTTCATGATCTAAATAAACAAAATAAAAAAATATTAGCAGAATTCATGATCACCTCTCTGTGATTCATTTCATTTAGTCGATAAAAATACATTTTTTTCGCAAAATTGCAAATCTAAAGCTCTATCTACACTATCAAACTTTTGTGACAAAAAAAATGTGATGTGCCCATGGACACGATGATGTCATATCACTACCATATTTGGGCATATCTCTACCATATTTGTGCACATCACACTTTTTAGTCAAACAGCTTGATAGTGTAGACAGAGCTTTACATAGCTCAGGGGAGAATTAAAAGTTGGGTATATCACTACCATATTTGGGCATATTACACTTTCTTTGTTGAACTAGTTTGATAGTGTAGACAGAGATTAACATTGCTCAGAGGAAATTGAAGAGTGCCCTATCTGAATACTATACATGTGTTTGTCTCCCTTCTCCATTTTGTATTTGGCATACCTAGGCCTACTGGTTGTACGCAAGAATATTCCCCACATGATGTTTGACAGCATTTTTCATCCGATTCACAGTAATTGTCGTAGTAACAGGTACTTAGGCAATGTGCAGCACTTGGTGAGTAGGTCGGAATATCGGGGCAATAACCAGGATTTCCTTCTTCAACTGTGATAAAGAATTGTAATATTGATTAAACTACACATAATCTAGGACTTGCACGGTGTATGGACTCTAACCTTACGGTTTTTATTTAAATATATCATTCCACTCTATCATCCTTATCTAGTTTTCAAACTTTTGCATTCCTCTTTTTTTCATCTCATCCTTTTTGTCTTGGTGAAAAGGGAGGATATTTTATATTCCTCCTCTGAGTTTATAGCCTCTCTACCCGAACATGAACAAGATTTTACAAGTACGTTTTTAATGACAGCTCATAGACTTTTATTACCATGTTTTATCTTTATATTTTAATTAACATCTTTTTAAAATTATAAATGAAAGCATGGTTATTATATTGAAATCAATCATCTTTTTATGTAAATATGCCTACATTTTAACTACTTTTAACTTGTAACAATCTTAGTAATATACAATAGAAAGAGAAATATTCATACAAATAATTAATTGTTACAATGTACCTTTATTTTTATATATAATATATATACATATAAATCTGAGAATTATAATAAAAGTGGGAAGACCCCACACAAGACAACAACAAAAACTACACATAATCAAATCACATGTTGTCGAAAATCGGAAGATGTTGATGCAAATGTTAATAATGAAAATTATGATGATGATTATTCTCAATAATGAGGTTAAAGATATTAATAATTAAGTCGTTATGAGATTCAACTTACTGCATATAGGGCAACACTTTGATTCAACGTGTACCGGGTTATAGCAATGCAGCTCTGGGCAAATTGGATTTCTACACAAAACAGTTCCATCTTCACAATGGCAGGTTCCACACTCCGAGGTGAAAATTTCACCATCTCCATGCCAATTGTCTTCAAAATAACATGAAGACATAACACCAGCTAAAATAAAACAATAATTGACACAGTCATTTGCTTTGAACTACATATATTTTCATTTTATTTATTTTCATTTATTTATTTTATAAAGACATATCAAAACATATATAGAGCTCGCCAATAACAGGATGGATAAACTATTTTGTTTTACAATTTATCGTGCTTTTTATAAACTAAGTCTCATTTGAAGCTTAGGGAGTGAAGTTGAAAGAGTTGTGAGTTACAACTCTGGCACTATAGGACAGGATTAAACTCAGGACCTTGGGATTGGAAGGCAAGCACGTTAACCACCAAGCTACAGCTCCACTAAATTTAATTTTAGGGCTTACCTTCCTGTGGTGGCACACACACATCGCCGCATCCATTACTGCAACATTTCTCAATACCGGAGCATTCGGTGTCGCTATTACACTCAGTCACACAGATTCCGACACCACCGCCTATATTTGGGCATGTGCCTGGTTTTTCATTAACTGTTAAAATGATAAGAACAAATTGTCATTAAAATCTTATTTCTTGCAAAACATAACTCAATAAAATGAAAACATGAAATATATTTATGATAATGGTGTAATTATAGTATAAATAAATATCACGTTCTTTCTATGAAAGAAATATTTGTTGCGATTAACAAATGTTGTAGGTGCTCAAAATAAGGTTATATATTTAAATTCAAACAAATAAGGATTTTGGTGAATCAAAAATGGATTTTTTTAAATCAATTAATATTTAGGTAATAATACAGGCATCTTTTATTCAATTATATAATCGCATTTACAAATTATAGATGAATTTCGATATTATTAATATACATTGATTAAAACGAATAAAATGTGTTTAAATGTACTCACCACATAACGAACTATCACAGTGCATTTCACCTCTTTTACAAATACTAAAACAAAAAGAAATAGAAGGAAAATTGTCCACCAAATCAGTATTAATTGTTAAATAATATACAAATAATGAATGTTTATGAGTGTAATGGTACAAATAATGGCATGAGGTGAATTTAGGTTACATTTAAACAAGGCGAAGTACTATTGAATGACTGTTCAATAGTGCGTACTATTGCACGCCATGTGACCCACAATCGTCCAATCAAATATCAGGAATTTATTTAGGTGTTAAATAATAATACATTAATTACCAAAAATGGCATGTTTCATGGTATGACTCGCCATTCATGAGATGAATGCCTCTATAGGTACAAGCCGCTCCACCTAAAAGTTTAAAACAAAAAAAATATGTATATTATATTAAAAACAATTTAATGTTATTTTGAAGGATGCACCTTTTTAATGTACTGTTTAAAAGTGTAAATACAAATAGATTGGTAGAAATTGTAGATTACAAAATAAAGAAATAGTACTCACTTCCATCTGGAATAAGGCATTGCCCATCGCAACATCTTTCATCATTAGGACAATCGCTATCCAGTAAGCATTCATAATGATAGTCGAAATAGTAGTAGTAACCAGTGTCTGGACACTCTCCTGGCTTCTGGGCTGAAAACAAATTATTATTAATGTTGATGATTACAGGTTTACAGCGAGCATGGTGTTGATGGTGGGAAAATGATAGATTAGTGGTACTTACAACAGGGCACAGTATGTGAAGATGAATGCTACTGAGGACAAAAAAGGTCATTTTGATGGTCATCATCATAAAATGTCAATCAGGGTTAGGCATAGGCTTACTATTTCTCCATATTAATAAAGATGTATTGTCCCCAAAAAACATGAAGATTAATTAATAAAATAAGACTTTGAATATTCAATTTTGTAATTTAAAAAAAAATTTAAAACAGAATAAAACAACATAATAAATGGTTAAATTCAACCAAAAACCTAATTTTTTTTGGCTGGTAGCCAATTTTACTATTATTTTTTTTAAATTACATTTTTTTAAGGTAAGTATTTTTTTTCCGATTCAATTTTTGGTAAAAGTGAATAACTATTATGTAAAATTAAAATTGCATATTCAACAAATTTATTTTTTGAGTTGGACAATACATCTTTAATAAATAATAATACTGTATGTAATAGGCATTCGTTTTGGTAGGAAAGGGCTATATAGTTAGTAGGCCTCTACTCTAGGCAACTTTTTTTTAATACTTACCACACTGATCTGTGCATTTAAAAAAGCCATCTCTACAAGTACTACAAACAAAAACAAAATGTATCTATTTTTTGCAACATAAATTGAATAAATAATGTTAGAATATTTTGCTACTTCCACCTCTTTGGCCTAGGCCTAGGGCTAGATCGAGTGCAGAGCCCTGTGAGAGGCGCGGCCTATCTCACTACCTTATATTATCTACTAGGCCTACCACCAACAGTAGCACCACATTTTGCATAAATAGCGCCAGCTAGCTAGAGGCTAGCAAAATAACTTACCATTCTAGACAAAATGTAAGATCAAATTCTGTTTCTCCATCTCTGTACCATGATCCATCGTGGTAACATGATTCCCCGTCTACAGAAATTTTAAAAAAAAAACAATAATTGTGCTGTTTTATCATTTTGAGTTTGGCGCGATATAACTTTATAAATACGGAAGTGATTGTTTCGCGCAAAAATGTAAACTTGAACCAATAGGTATGGAGCGTCAATTTGTATGGCGCGTCAGAATTGTAATAATTGAATGGGTTGCAAATGGCACGACGAAAGTACAACGGCCTACCTATCCTATTTATATTGTATTATCCGAATCGTATACAATTTATTAGAATCAGCAAAAGAGAGAATAGAGATTTTTGTACGTATCAAGTCTTTATCATGGTCCAATGCCACCACTGTTGCTATGTAGCCTACCGTTTTGCATAGGCTGCTGAGTATTTGAATTCAGCCTATTGTCAACAACGGAGCTGATACTGTATAAAACTTTTAGTCACAATGTTTTCGCTTGAATACTTTATTATCCAAAGCCATTAGCACTAAATTGTTAAACATATTTAGTTGCAGTTCGATGCATGTTATGACGTTTATGTTTCGGGATTATGCTAAATCATGATATTTGATATTCCATTATACATTGGACTAAAACTGTATAAATAAAGCATTGAAAGAAACATTTAAAGGCAACACTAATAAAATGAGGCTTTGAGAGAGAAAAACACTAGAGTTGAAACAGCTTACAGTGCATCGGGTCGACAAAATAATGAAAGCACTCAGAAACGGAATGAAGCATGTTGATATTGGAAAAAGCCATTGATTCCAACAGGATCAGAGTCTCTTCTTGCCCATTTATTTCATCCTTCCACCAAGTTTTATGGAAATCGTTCTTTTTCTTCTGCATCCGTTCCTCTTTGGAATGCGTTGCCTATTGACATCCGTCAGGCAACTTCCACCAGTGTCTTCAAATCTCTCCTCAAAACCCACCTTTTGAATTTTTAATTTTCTAAATTTTTCTGTCAATGTAAAGCGCATTGAGGCTTTCAGCATAATGCGCATATCAAGTACCAGTTATTAGTATTATATTTCGGCCCGTGTTAGGCAAAGCAAGTAGGCCTACTATACCTGAAAAATTATATTTTGCCAAGTAATAAGTAGTATGAAAATCTGTCTTACCTTCCTGTTCACAGTGTTCACCATAGTAACCAGGCAGACATTGGCAAACGTACACTGCTGACATTACGTCAATGCACGTTCCTCCGTTCTTACACGGATCCGCAGCACACAAGGCGGTCGGTTCTTTAACAGCAAAACAAGATAGGATAATCACGTGGAAATCCATGGGCTTAATATACATATTACACTGTAATGTAACTGATTATAATTGATGATTGAACATATTCATTTACCAGATTGTGGATCTGCGCATGACATCCCGCAGCCGTTGAAACAGCATTTCTGATTTCCAGTACAGTCGACGTCATAACGACATGATTCCTCACAGGTTCCGATCTCGTCAGCGAACGATCTTTCTGGGCAATATCCAGCTTTTTCTTCAGGCCCTAAATTTGAGATAAAGTGAACCACTTGTTTTTTTCTCTCTTTAATTAATGCCTGAATTTGACGTTTTTTTCTTTGCCAAACAAAACAAATCTCCATTTTTAATTGGACAAATAAAATGTTTAAATCTTGAATATTGAATCTCTCCGGCAGCAACTGCGACGGCGCCGCACCGTTCTAAAATACCTGAGTCTAATGGTGAGTTAACAATAACAAAAGATATGTATCTCGCTCGAGCATGAAGACAATTATACACTTCTATACGCAGATTTGACTGGTGGGGCCGCAAGAGGTATAGGCTATAGACTTATACTAATACTTTATACCGGTATTCAAAGTGGAAATGGATTTTTAGTTTTTGAAGTTAAACTTAAATTGAACATAAAGATTGGTCTACACTATCAAACTTTATGTGACAAAAAAATGTGATGTGCCCATATAGGCATGATGATGTCATATCACCATATTTTGGCACATCACACGTTTGATAGTGTAGACAGAGATTTACACGACTGACTCACAGCAGACAGGACAACAGGATACTGGACTGTATATGCTGTTTGAACATTCAGTAATTTCACATTTAGAAACATCACAACTGACGACACCATCGTCACAATCACATTGTTGACCACACTCCGAATATCTGAATGATTCGCCGTTTTCGAGGGTGTCTAATCCATCATAACAGGTACCGGGCGCAACTATACAAAAAATACAATAGATTTCAAAAATATAGATTTTGAAAAATATGTAAAAAAAATTCCATGACGCTTGGTTCCCACAATAGGACGCAACGCAAGAACCGTATCACGTTGATTGTGATTGGTCAACTCACGTTCGTTGCGCGCGCGTACGCCCTTGCATATCGTTAAAGTGAGAACTAAGCTTTAAGTTTTTTAATTACAGCAATTTACTTGACTTGTCGATGATTCCGTATAGCCACGTGTTCTGTCAGTAGTTTCTGCTTTCAAAGTTGGTAACTCCTTTATTGATTAATGCTGAGGACATATATGAACTCTTGATTTCAAACAAAATGTATGTCCTTTTTGTATATATGCAGGCATATATCTCACTAATACCCCTTTCGCATCACCTGGCGATATCGGGACACACACCCAGTATTGTCTCTGTAAACACCATAGTTTTTCTGGCGATTGAAGAGAGTTACTCATGCTTTAGAAAAGTACTCACTTTCATATTGGCAGTTATAACCGGTATAGTTTCGAGCGCAAATACATTCATAACTACTATCTTCGCCATAGTAACTACTCCACTTTGAACATAACCCTCCATTTTGGCACGGCGATGAAAAACAAGGATCTGTAAAATACAATGCAACAGTGGGTATAACATGTTATAACGAAATTATGAAAATTGATCTTTTTATTTAAAACCAATTAGGCTAAAGTACAGTTAATTAAATGTAGAGCACATATATCTGTTTTTATTTTTGAATTATAAAGAACGAAAAAATAACAGTGTCGTAGTCACGAGAATGATAAAGTGGTTGTAGCAACAAATGGAAAAAGCCCCCGCGTGGGCTAATATGGGTTTCAAAGACCTCTGTAAAAATGATCCGGTAGAAACCGTACCAACCGTCGTTTACTGGTTGCTATAGCCCATAATAACATCCTAAAGTGCAAGAATTCATGCGTACTCGTCCTAATTATTACGTTTAGCGATTTAATTTGACGTTACGTACCTGAACATGCGTTCTCAGTGCAATTCCACCCAGAATCTAGACAAGTACTGCCGGTACAAAAACAAAAATAACACTTTATATTACACCAAAGGCAAACTACTGGGGAAAATAGATCTCAATTTTGACAGAAAAAATAAGCTAAAGAAATTGCTATACGCAAACGCTGAGTATTTTAAGAAAAGTGTTTTCAATTCGCTTAAGAGAGAGCCACTTGACAAACTTCGCCAAACTGTAGGAAACAAGTTAGAGGTATATTTTGTGCATGCAATCAAAAACGCTTGCTATAAAAGTGTAGACTAAAGTAGGCCTAGAATTTGAAAACCTTTTTTGCCAACTCGAGCAGTTTGCTACTGTTTAGTGTAGACCAGTTGAACATTTCTGCAAACTGCAGAAAACAAGTTTTCATACACATAGCAAACTTTAGTTTGGAACAAACTACGATTTAGAAAATAAAAATTCGGTCAAGTTTGATAGTGTCCCTTTATATCTGCATTTGCACTCATATGAATTCAATCTTTTGGGTGTAATAATGCAGAGAATTCAAGGCTAGGTGAAATATGTTTGATTATCTGTAACTTAATATCTTTACTAAACATATTTTTGTTTGATCATCTGTGACTTAATACTTTAAGTTCAATATTAGTTGCTAGGTACAAAAACATATTTTTTATGTGGCCCTTAAACTTAGGCATATCGAGCTATAGTTGGTTAAATAAACAATGCAAAACACATAGTCATATGCAAGACAACTTTCAATAATGGGATTTTTAATCAATATCAATACCTCATGCATCAGTCGGGGAAATGCATTCTGAGGTAAGAATCTAGTTGGGAAATATACTTCCAGCTCATTTTATGGGTATGGTTAGGAGCTCAGCTCTGAGTTTTTGTTGATGCCAGGAGAGAATGACAATGACAACTTCTTTTATGTTTTTTGAACGGTAAAATAATATGACAATAACAAATAAAAATACTGATTTACACAAAGAAAAGGGGAAAATTCTAGAAGCATTTAAAAATCCGTATAAAAGAAATAACCAATAAAAATAAAATAACAATTTCATTAAATAGATGAAAATCATCGCTTAAATAATAATTGAAAAAGGATTTCCAATAAAATATAACACTAATACTACATAATCATTATAATACAAATACATTCAAAATTTCATTAAATTATTCATCAGTTGACTTTTACATTTAAAAAACCTAAGACACGTCTTTTTTGTTAATAGAAGAAAGAGTTTACAAACTCCTAAATATTTATAATTAACTCATATTGTATAATTTTCTAGTAGACATTGTTTTATATACGGTAGTTTTCGAAATATCGGCTTGATGAATTTTGTGCATATGGTATATGTGGTGGGGGTGTGTTGTTCCAATTGAGTTAATTGATAATATAGTATTCTCCGATCAACAATCAAGGAGCTATACAGTACCTATAGCCTGTTTGTATATTGTGTCAATATACTTACCAAGTATTACAATCAACCTTAATCTGTTGTCCGTGGTAATATTCGGCTCTATCATCGTCATAACACACGTGATCATCAGCCTCTGTTCCAAATAATAAAGTAGAAATTAAGCCACGAAGTTGTAACAACATTGTTAACTTTAACCTAGTATGGTTGTTCTACGTTACTAACATTTCTAAGATTTTAAGTCGTATTGTCGTTTCTTTTTAATCTTTTGGATACGTCTGGGTAAAACATACATAAAAATGATGGACATGAAAAACATGATGACGATGGTGATGATGGTAATCACGGTTATAATGATGTTGATAAGAAAAAATTACAACATCTATAAAAATGATTGGCCTACATAGAAATTGATGATGATAAAAACTTGTTTTTAACAATGGGGCAAAAAACGCCATTGATGTCTGTAATTTTCTCATAAACAAAGATATTATATTGTCCAATTGTCACTTTGATTTTGACCATGGTTTTGATGTTCCATATAATTATAAGTTCAATTTTAACCAAACATTGGATCGAAAAATAAATTATTTACCTGAAAAAACTGTAATTTAAAGCCAAAAAATAGTCAAATTGGCTGATTTATAAGGGAAACAAACGGTGTTTTATTTTCTGCAGAAGTGATTATTATTAAAACCACACAATGGCCTATTCAAAATCTGATTATATTAATTTTCATTTTCATGTTTTCTGGGGACACTACATCTTTAACTTGTTAATAAAGTTATTCAAGTTATAGATACATGTCTATTGTACCATAATACAATACTTCCAAAAGCGCCAATCAGAACATCAAACCAGGGAGGTATAACTCCCTGATCAAACCACATTATGATGCCCTCAAGCCCAGATCTTTTATTACGCAATCGAGCGATGATACTGTTTACAAAGAGTTCCAGGGGCTAATGATACGTACCGTAACAGGTATTGTCTTTAACAAATGTCAAGGTAATGGTAATGAATACATAATATTATAAGTTTATTATTAGGTAGTATTTAATCATTCTTTTTAAGCCTACGTGATACTTATTCATCACAAAGAGAATGAGATCGGAAAATGGAAAATAAATATCCTGAAATTGTACTTCTATTATTGTATCGCTGTAGGCCTATTGTATTTGACTTAAACAACGCCTACAATTTCAACAATATGTCACTTTGAAAATGAATATTAGATTGTGTAAAATATACGTAATTTAAACGAAGTAGAAGACGAGAATATCAAGTAATTATAAATAAAAATTGATCTAGCATCCTTGAATTATATTTCGATATCTTATCTACATGAATTGTATTTAACTAATAATTTTAAACCATATCATGTGTGTTTGACTTGAATAAAAAAAATGAAATGAATACTAATTATGTAAAATACGTAATTTAAAGATGTATTGTCCCTCAAAAACATGGAAAATGAAGATTAATTACATCAGATTTGAATAGGTTATTTTGTAGTTTTAATCAAGTTAATCAATTGCGTAGAAAAAAACGAAGAAAAAATTATGTTTTCACTAAAATTACAAAATAAATGGTTAAATTCAACCAAAAATCCATTGGCTGGCAGCCAATTTGACAAATGTTTTGCTTTAAATTACAGTTTTCAAGTAATTAATTTGTTTTCGATCCAAGTTTTGGTCAAAGTGGATAACTATTATATGATAATAAAATGTCATATAAATCAAAAAAAAAATGTTACAAAAATATTTTTCAGAGGGGACAATACATCTGTAAATGAAGTAAGACGCGAATTAACAATGCTCTCGATATCAAGTAATTATAGATAAAGATTCATCTAGCATCCTTTTATTATTATAAATTTATAATTATATTTCTATATCTTTCCTGTACTGTAGATTATAAGCAAAGCCTAACATTTCAAACATAATGTTTGTTTTACTTTAATAAAAAAACATGAAATAATATTCTAGATTATGTAAAATACGTAATTTAAATGAAGTAGATAATAACCATTTAATTAATTCGTATTTTTTATGTCATTGTGCGCGCGCGCGTGTAATTTTCTTGATCATTTTATATTTTCGGTAGATAATCATGACTGGCATATAATAACATAAGTTTTCATATAATTACGCTGCGTTTACAATGTATTGAGTAAAAAGGATGACGTTTTGTATCCCGGATGTTGAATTTGTATTCAAACATTTACAATGGCATACGTCATTGTGATTTAAACTTTGATTCAGTAGATTGTATTGTGTCTTCTAAGCCAGTAAAAACACTGTTTTTGGTAGGTGTAATAATTGATAGATCTTGCTCACAAACTATTTTGGGAAATTGGTATGATTTTATAGCGTTCTTTAAGAGGCAACAAAGACTAACTAAACAAAATATTCTGCAATCTAGGCCTATAATCACAAAAATGAAAAAGTGCAGTATTTATTTTATTATATTATAGTAAAACTACCACTAGAATTATTATGTCATCAAGTTAATGGCATTGCTAGCTTCAAATTAGTGTTTTGTTTTATCCTCCTTGACCGTGAATAACTCTCTATTCATATTTCCATTTAATCTTTTCTACAAACACTATTTAACTATAAAATATGAAAGATTAATAAAATCAGACTTTGAATAGACTATGTTTGCGGTTTTAATCAAGTTATTCAGTTTCGTAGACAAAAAATAATGATTTCACTTATAAAAATTAAAAGCCATTGTTTGACTATTTTTGCTTTAAATTAGTTTGATCAAGTAAATACTTTGTGTAGATCCAATGTTTTGATCAAAGTGAACCACATCTTGAAAAAAATATTGAAAATAAAGATAACATTGATAAGGCCTTACTCTCCGCCTCACGACTAATCTTGGAATGTAATGTTTTATCATTTTTATGATAATAGCCTAATAATAATCTATCTCAATCACAATATGGTGGTTGTATCATTGTTATTATTATTAATTTAATTATGGGAAAATCATAGATCTACTGGTATTTTCCTAGTAAACGTCACGCTGAGCCTTCATTTTACGCGAAAGTGATTGTGGAAACAAAATGGAAATAACTGGCTTCTTACCTGCTAGTTTGACAGTAAGCATCAGAAGTAGAGCGATCCATTTAATAGTAATGGCCACCATACTAAATTCTGCTTTTTTCGCTTCAAAATTATTTGATTTACAATATCATCAGGACTATTTTAAACCATCAGCATAATAAGTTGCACCCCCACAGACTGTAAACGTTATTACCGGGATGAAAGGTCTAGGAAAGTGATATTCTGGCGACAGGCACACAATTATTGAATGCGTATAACTGGTGATGCGTAAACACGATTCTTTAGATCAAACGCATTCAGGTGAACAGTAGGCCTAACGAGTTACCAAAGAAAAGAATCAACGATTGGGAATTTGACAAACAAAATAACAAGGGTTGAGCTTTTCATCTCTACCTACAAAACAATAAGTTACAACCGTTACCGGGACTAGACAGATTAAAAAACTCTTGTGTATAGGTGCGTTCGTTAACATACAGTCTTCGACGTTAGTCGTGATCTGAAATTAGAATTACTAAAACAATTGTATATTATCTTTAATACTCTGTATTATTATTTAATTTGAAATCAAGAGAGTTGAAAATAGAGTTCGGTCTGTATTTAGAGAAATAACTGTATCGGTCCGTGTTTGGAGGTTTCGTTTAGTTTTGCAGAATGGCCAGACTATAATATCCTTTTTTTTATTTTTGCTTTTGTTCACCTCTTTCTTGCCTGTTGTTGTTTTCGGACTAGGCTAGGAGGACCGATGCTAACTGGGGTAATTACACACTGATCCCCAGTTAGCGGTGATGGTGTATCCCCATACTCCAGTTTGGGTGCTAGCTTGGTGTTTTTGTCTTTTGTTCTCTTTCCTTTTTGTTTTCCACTCTTTCTCTTTATTGTCGAGCGCATAGAGACATCGTTTATTTGCGCTATATAAATCTACCTATTATTATTTATTATTTATGTGGGTGGATGTTCATATCATGATGCATGTATATATTAAAATAATAACTATTATAATTATGTATACTACTGCACATACAGCCAAAAAGAATGGCGCTATTCATCTTTGCTAATCAAGATTGTATCTTTGCCAATATGTCTATCATCATGGAGCTATAAAATAAATTTACTATTTATAGCTCCATGATGTCATAACTCCATGGAGATATGATGTTTAATATTGTCTCTATGAACTGTATAGAAATAATACAAAGAATTGTATCGATTTTCTTACGCCCATGTTCTTAACACAATTTCGACATGCAACCTGCTAGACGAGAGCGGTGCTCTAACTGATTTTCTATTATCCAAAGTTCTATCGAAATGCGCATGCATGTAGTAAGCTTGGTTTCTTGGACGCAATGCAACGACGTAGGCGCAGTTAACCAATCACAAGTGACAATTCAGATGAACCAGCTCTTCGTGATTGGTTAAGCTTGGTTCCCACTAGAACGTAACGCAAGGACGTAAACGCAACGCAAGCGTGTTGACCAATGACAAGCGAAGTTATAGACAGTTAGCAATCACAAGCGAATAAGCCATCGCTTGTGATTGGTCAATTCACTTGCGTTGCGTTACGTCCTTGCGTTGCGTCGCTAGTGGGAACCACGCTTTATGGTGCGCTTACGTCATTGCGTGGTGTCCAAGTGGAGCCAACATTTTAGTATGCTGAAGCCGGTTATTATTAACGTCTCTGTTTGTAGAATTATAAAACAAACTTACAGCATAATAAAAATAATTATACAATTTTTATTCTATTATATCTCAAATTTATATATTATCGTTAAGTTAACATAAAGAATAGATCAAATATATTAAACTCTATCTTTGTATATTTTGTAACATCGTAAAACCTGCTTACTATGAAAACCACACCGATTTTCATGTTTTTGTGTTTTTCCCCACAAAAAAAGTGACATTTTGCCTCATTTGCCTAAAGGTAGAATAAGCCAGGATTACTGTCTCCAAGAGTAACAATGAAAGCAGAAATCTAGTTCTCTCTTTTCAAAACTCGTCACAAATATCTATTCAGATCATACATACAAATGCTGTGCTTTGTGAGGAACCTCTAAAAAATCACCAATTTGAGTGAAATAGCATCATGTCACCGCAATCGAAATACGTAAGAGTCCGTAATTGTGACATTACGTATCCACCGACGTGAAACAAAGGCATGGTGATGAGGATCGAAGAGTTTAAGAAATGCAATTTGTAGATTGGAAAGTAAACAGTCCGCAATCTCAAACTCTATACTTATTTGATTCAATTCTAGTTGTGTTGCTTTTATTAGATTTGATACATGAATCTGTGATAAAAACAATGAATAACAAATAAGTTAGACTTGTTAATTGAACTCGATCACTTTATATACGGAAAAATTCATGTAAATATTGGAATCTGTAGGTCACAAAATAAAGGTCAATACTGGAATCTCCAGGACAGTGTTAGAACATCCAGGTCAATACTGGAATCTCCAGGACAGTCCTAGAAAATCCAGGTCAATACTTGAATCTCCAGGAAAGTTCTAGAAAATCCAGATCAATACTGGAATCTCCAGGACAGTCATAGAAAATCCAGGTCAATAATGGAATATCCAGGACAGTCCTAGAAAATCCAGGTCAATACTGGAATCTCCAGGACAGTCCTAGAAAATCCAGGTCAATACTGGAATCTCCAGGACATTCATAGAAAATCCAGGTCAATACTAGAATCTTTAGGACAATTGTAGAAACTTTCATTATAAGTTATTTTAAATTATAAAACATAAACCCCAAGGAACATTAAATAGTAAACATACCCTGAATTTTGCATTCAAAGTTGTACCGCCATATATTTTATGTGTCTTCCATATTATCACTTTATCTTCTGTCTTGTACTCTGTTGACTGGCCACTATTGTACTTGAGACTGGGGCTAACACTGAAAGATATTATAGTTAATAAGTATGATGTGCCCATATATGGACATGATGATGTCATACCACTACCCTATTTGGCCATATCACTACCATATTTGGGCACATCACATTTTGTTGTCACATAAAGTTTGATAGTGTAGACATAGCTTTACTCACTTTGTGGTGTTCTTTGGTACAGGTAACCGCACCCTGACATTAGAAGCATACACAGCAGGTTTCAAGTCGCATTTCAACGTCAACTCAATTGTTAGAACACTGAAATACATAATTAAATAAACAAACTAATTTCCTCTAGAACTCTGGTTTGCTATATTCAGTGGGTGGGGGTGGGGGGAGGGGTCTGTGTTTGATGCTTTAAAATTCGCCATAGTTTGCAGAATGCCAAGTGTCTAAACACTAAATATTCATCTTACCTTTTATCATAGTCCTCCTCTATACTGTGGTTCAGTAAGAATGGTAAGGAAGAGCTAAGCTCACCTGATTGCTGGTATTTCATTACAGTCATCTGAAATTATACAGAATTGTCAAGCAATGACCTGTAACGGCTCATTTAAAGCTCTGTCTACACTATCAAACTATTTTGACAAAAAAAATGTGCCCAAATATGGTAGTGATAAGCCCAAATATGGTAGTGATATGACATCATCATGTCCAAAAATGTAATGGGAACATCACATTTGTTTGTCACATAAAGTTTGATAGTGTAGACAGAGCTTTAGGCACTTCTTGAATCAATGTCTTGAGATTCCTACTTTTAAGCTTCTTAAAAGTATATTTCATTTGAAAAACATAATATATGAACTATGACACCATCATGAAATAACTATATATGGGATTATAATTTATGTCTACATCATTTGGAAAGTATTTCAGTTACCTCGCCTTCTGAAGGATGTAATATGAGAATTCTTTGAGACTCAAAGTCATCGAAGACAACACTGGGGTGGAACTGTACTGCATCCAGACGTACTCCATATCCGTACCCAACACGACTTGTCTTACCGATCACTAAGTCACTCGATAGACCAAGCTTCATCTCTGGAAAAAATAAAGTCGCAAATTAAAAATATTTTACATACAAAGATGACAAATTCTTATTAGTAGTTATGTATGCAGGTTGTGTCTTGTGTACTGTGCATATACATGTACTGTATCATGTCTAGCAACAAAAAACAGCATGCAGTATCATGTCTTCTGACAGCAACTTTCATCCCATATGGGAGTCTCTGAATACTATTATACAGTAGGTTCTTTTTGTGGTTGGACCTATTGCAATCTGCAGATAAGATACTGCTGGCTGTTAATTGATGCTAGACATGATACTGTATATGAGTGTATAATCTCACCTGGATTGCCTGTCAAGTAACTCTTAATTTGTAAGCAACCAATGATATCATTGCACATCACAGTTCCCTAAAAAACAAAGAAGTATCAAATGGACAGAACATATAAAATTGCAATGGTGTTCAGAAGCCAACCAATCAAGGGCAGGTGGTAACATGTTCAAACCATGGGGGAGCTCAATATATTTCTTAGGTTGGTGAAATCAAGCTGAACACCTTTAAATTTAGGCTTTAGGGATCTTCTTGGCAGGAGGTTTACTTTTTAGAGAAAGCATCTGATATAATATGCAAAGATAGATCAAAGCTATGATTTTCTGACTTACATTTGCTGATATAAGGACTGAGAGACGTTCTATTAAGTCGACATAGACTTCGTTCCTTGCACCATGTGAATACTGAAACAAAAAACAGGTTTGTAGTGGCATTATATCCTGTGGTTGACATGCTACAGTGGCAGATACAGGATTTTGAAATAGGAAGGGAGGGGGGTGGAAATGGTAAAATAAAGAGCTGAACATTTGCATTGTAAATTGTGCTGGAGCTGCTCCTTGGATCTGCCTGTGAATCATAAGGTTTTGCCTAGTAATGACATCATGGCCAAAATAGCACCACTACTACTGCATAAATGGATTTTAGGCATTTGTACTGATGTTGGACATTTAAAAAATATGTTTTAAAAGTCACATTATTCACTACCAAATGAACATCATACCATATCAGCTTTGGTCCCAACTATTGGTTTCTCGACAGAGTTCAATGACGCTGAAGACATCTCGGTGCCAAACTAAATGTTACAAAATGATTAGCATAAATATAATAAGAAAACAAAAATTGCAATAATATGTACAGAAATAGAAAGATATTTTGATACTAACCAGTGAAGCACCAATTCCAAAGACTGCAAAATTAGGCCTGTCCTGCTTGATGGCCACTGCTTCTCCTTGAATGTATGGCTTCAGGGCCTGGGTTGACATCAGTTGAGGAACACCACCATCCTAACGATAAATAGTCAACAAGTTATCCAGATGTAATTTACAGTGAGTGCTAGGTTGAAATTAATATTGGCAACAAAGTCACCAGATTCACATAGAGCTCTTACATTCAAAGAGCTCTATGTGAATCTATGGTGACTTTGTTGCTTTTGGGGTCCCAGGACATCGAATAACTAAATGAAATGAACAATGAGAAAAGTCAAGAGACAAAGAGGACGACCCAAAACCACATGGATAAAAATTATAGAAAATGATATGAAAAAAAAAATAAACAAGTCTTTGCACACAATAATTACTATGATTGGAGAAGTCTTGTTAAGTGTGCTATGTTGCAAGACTTTCAGCACTCGTGATGATGATGAATTTTATTTTTTCGATTAAGAGTGGTTTATTTCCGAGTCCTTAGTGCAGATGCTGACAATATACAACTCCACTCCCAAATACTTTGTTTGTGTAGAGCAAGTGTGTCTGTATGTTTGTTATGTGAACAGTGGGCTGGCACCTTTGCAAATACAATTAAATTCCTTAACCTCTATCAAACTTTATGTGCCCATATATGGACATGATGATGTCACATCACTACCATATTTGTGCATATCACCACCATATTTGGGCACATCACACTTTTTCTGTCAAACTAGTTTGATAGTGTAGAAGAGCTTTAGAATAATTCTATTTGTCAAATCAAAATGCATAAACATTTTTATACCAGAAGACATACTTACAATAACTTCATCAAGAAGCTCATGAATAAGAGAAAAATTCAAGCAGATTGCTTCTTCACAGACTACACCACAGAAATCTTTGCACAGCCCCTTAATTCTGAAAATGAAAAATTTAGTAGTATTTAGTTATTATTGCAAAGTATTACTATATTTCTGTTGGATAAACATAATTTTGAGAACACATGACCGGAATTTCATTAATTTTAAGTAACAGTTGTATTATTGGAATGAAAGAGGAAAAATATACAAACCTATTAAGTAGTTCTAGATAGAAGAACGGTGATCCGTCAGATATTGTGGTGAGGAAAAAAAATAAACTACTACATTTAATGTGAATGTACTTGACATTTTCAAGTTCCTGCAAAAACAATATACAAACAAAATATAATAATGAATACATATACAAATAAATGATATATTAAGATTTAAGGAAACATAAATAATTGCTTTGTGGTCTTTTAAATCATATATATTCAATTCAATTCATATTTATAATGCGCCAAATTCTTTCCAAAGAGATAAGTTCAATGACAGAACATAAATACTTACCAAAACAGGAGCTATCTCTTTTGTTTTTTTAACATAATCCAAAAAAATTGATGCTGCATCAGTTCTAGGTCCATCTTTACTATCTGTGTTATAATTAAGACATGTTAAAAGAAAATGGTTATTCAATTAATAATTAAACAAGAATTCCTGAAGTGAATATACTGATTAAATTATCTAGGATTTTAGGCGTCTCAATTTTCAGGCTGATATATAGTAGTAGGACGTATAAAGCAAGTAAAATATTTAGTTATACCCTTATAGTATTATTTCTTTGGTCTAGGCCAAGCCCCTCATATTTCAAAATCATACACAGGGATAGACATGGAGGAAGCACCTTCAGTGTGTTCCAAAAATGATAAAAAGCCTAGGGCCTAGGCCTAGAAACATTTTGAGTTTTAATGAGCTTTTTCAAAATAATTTCAGAACATTTTTTGTTTTCAACATCTTATAAAGGATACAAATTTTATTTACAAGAATTTCTCCTCGCATAGAAACTATCGAAAATGTAGAAATTCTCGGATGGAAACACTCCATCCTTCTCAAAATTAAAAAACACAGATTTCGCCAATGTTTTTATGTCTACTGCCCTCTCTTGTTGTATCTGTTGAAAAATAAAAAAAGTGTGAGAAGCAGACGACGAAAACTCTCAATCAAATAACAAGTGCGAGAGAGATAATTTGGTTTTATTGGCTTGTGGAAAATCAGTCTTTATACTTATTATGTAACTAAAGCTCTTTTACTTGGATATTATTTATATAACGGATATTTTTATTAGGAGAACCCATTGTGATATTATTGAACCAGACGCACCTTTTGGATTAAACTTGTTAGTTTTCACATCTGTCAGACACACCGGCGGTAAGTCAACTTTCTCACTTGGCGCATAGGAAATGGCAAAACGTCGGCGGCGGAGAGGAGACAGGCGGTGGGTGGAATTTACTTTTTAGGAGCTCAGCATCCTCCCTGGCTAGGTGTCGACTCATCGTTTACCTTTTGTAGACCTCGTCGTACTCTTCTTGCTGGTTTTTTTTTAGTGCATCCTGTCTTTTTAAAAGCATTGTATTAATATTATTATAGCATCATAGATAGGACTGGTCTAGGCTAGGCTAGAGCTTAATTTAATACTAAATAAGTGTAACACAATGCCACAGACAGACATATAGGATTAGAATAGAATTAATATTAATTAAAAATAATATTATTTTACCATTGTTATGCTACCTATTTTCATTTGCTAATGATCAATAATATTCTGTTTTGTCTTTTCTTTTCTCATTTTTATTGAGCCTAGGCCTAGGCCTAGGCCTATTATTATTAATATTTTTTAAAGCAAAAATATATTCTAAAGTAAAAGTAGCCTAGGCCTAGTAGGCTAGGCCCTATTTATATTTATATAAATAAAATTGTTTAAACAATAAACTTTAAAAAGTGAAATTGATAAATATTACACATAAATAATGGATGTAGTATTGAGTGGAATGGTGAGAATATGTGTTGAAAGATTGACTGCACTATTTAATTAATTCAGAGGCGGAGAGCCAAGAATATTAATATTTTATCTAAATTTGTCTACAAATTTGTTGTCAAGGTATTATAATTAGATAATTTTGAACTAAACATTAAGATACAATGTATCAGAGCATCATTGATTGTTTCACTTAATATTTCTCTTTTTTAATTATCGAAACATAGGACAAATGACAATTTAGTTCGTAATATGACTGATATTGCCGCTAAAATTGTTGACATTTACTCAATATATAGTCAATCACCAAAAAGATATTTTATAAGTAAGTGTATACACTAGTATTGAACTGCATTGATTATTTTTAAACCTCTTTGACCAACTACAGTATGTATGTTTAATTTCTATAGATTTTTATTTTAAAACCCCGAACTGTTTATTTAAAGAATTAAGAATTATAAGAATTAAGAAGGTCAACTTGTATATAGATTGTTTTCTATGGTGCTAACTAGCTAATCCTATACTGACCAGGCTCTTAGCCTTGTTCTCGAAACATATCTACAGGGTTAAAGCCGTTTTCAGACAACCCCTCCGGATAACTGGCCAACTTTTGGAATTCGGGCCATAAAAGAAACCGTTACACTTCATAACACCACAATTTCCATGTGAAAACACATACTGTAAAGTGTGTGATTATACTCCACAGGTTCTGGTATGTGGGGTTTGTGTGGTAAGGTATTGTAAAGCAGTACACTAAGTCTGTTTCTGTGTTTAATAGTGTATACGGAAGACTAGACAAAGGCATTTTTTCTCATTCAGAACCTACCTGTACTAAAGCTTGAGAGCAATTTCAACACAACAAAACGTCCTGACTGATCTTCCTGGAATTTCAATAAACTAGTTACTGTACAATTAATTTTTATTAATAGGACTGGTAATTGTGTAATACTCTAATAGATCTAGTTTCATTTTATTATCCTATTATTTTGTTTGAAAGAATTTTAATAATTTGTCTAGTATTACATCATATTTTAAAGTAAACATTTTTTATTATTAATTAAATGTGTATACCATTGAATAATATAATAATAGAATAATGTTTGCCCACACCATTTCACACATTTCTCTGTACTATAGTAGAAATGTTTTATCACATGTGTAATAAGACAAGAAAAATTTTTGATTCCCCATGTACTGTACTTAAAAAGGTTGCAACATGTATTTCTAAATGCACAGTATTATTACTCAATATATATGTACTTTAGATTACAAAATAATTTATCACTAAAGTACAGTGTGCTACTGTACTATGCACAAGCAGTGAATTACACAGCATAAATATAGTAGTTAAATGAATACAGTAGGTACAGTAATAGGTGACCCAATGCCTGCAAAATGTTTGATTCTCTTTCTGTAAATTATTATTTTATGATCCTTCCTAGTAGTGTTACATTAGTAAGTATGTGTGATTATTTTACGATGGAGCAATTAGTTTACTACTGTAAGTCTAATCCCTCAATTTTTTCAAACATAAAAACATGTTAAATTGTCAACAATTCTCCCATCATTATTTTTTGCATTGAAGAGTGCCACCCATTCCTGGCAAGCATTAAAGTATGTGTGCCTATGTACTGTAGCACTTGTCATGTACAGTAGGCCTAGCAGCAAGAACGATAGTGTCATCTTTGTTTCTTTGTACACACTGGTCATTCTTTGTCCCCTGTAAGCCATGTGTTATTACTACTCTTTTCTACGATGTTAATAAACCATAAGACAGATGACTATGGCACGTGATAGATATGATGGAGAAACAATAATCTTTGTAAAATGTTTAACGAGGCGGGGATAAAATGTCATCTGACCAACTCGCTAACAAAGGCAAGTTCCATATTATATGAGCTAGCTGCAACAGTTACTAGCATTAATAAATTATGAAATGCTTTGTTTTTTTTCTATGGCTAATTTTCTATACTACTAGTACTAACTGTACTACTGTACTTGTACTACTAGTACTACTACCCGTAATACTCTGTACTAACTGTTTAGTGTCCAGGGATGTGGGGGTGTGGTGTGTGTGTGTGTGCTGCGAGAGAGAAATAGCAGAGATACTGTATTTTGTTTAAGTCATTGAATACACTAAACAAGAGTGCACTAAACATAGTACAAAATAAATATCAATTTCTTTTTTTGGCCGAGTAGTTCCTCCTTAATTTAGTATACAAAAATACAATACCACTTTTAAACTGTCTTATTATTAAATAATATGTTATAAAATATGTCTATAAGTATAAAATTTAAAAGTGATGAAACTATACAGTATAGATTCTTCAAATGTTTGAAATTTTAAGATTCTAAGAAGATTACGGAGTTGATATTCTTTGATATTATCACATACTTCAGTCTGTTTTCACAAGCACACAGAATGTAAATTCTGTAGATCTGAATGCGATAGTGAAAATTGAGGTTGACAGGCTATTTTTACCTGCAAATAGCTATGAACTGGGTCATTTTTGGAACAGCTTTCCACTTGTTTCCAAAATGTTTTATTAAGCTGTCTAACATCATTATTAGCTTGGTGTCAGTATTTTGATATGTTGCAGGCGTCAAAAGGAAGAACTCTTAAAAATCTACAACACTATTATATTATGAGAGTTGTAGCTGACTCAATTGTGTCACAGAGCTATGCATTTTTGCTTTAAGCTGTGCCCTGTACTGCTCAGCATTTTTCATTCTTATGTGTTTTGTTAGCTATATGATTGTTATGTAATGTATTATTTTGAAAAAGGATCCCAATGGAAATAAGGTAATAAGCTTTTTGGGCTATCCTGGAAAATTGTTTATAAATGTGTTGTATGTATTTTTTTATGATGATTTTCCTAATAAATTCAAATCAAATCATTATGCTGGTCAAATGGATATGAAAAATGAAAAAAATTGCACAGTCTCTGAACTGAACTTTTCTGTATCGCCAGTCAAATTATATGTGTACATATTATAGGATTAGGAGATTTTATTATTTTAAATAATAAAACGGGAGTAACGGGAGGGTTAACATACCATATTAAATCATACTTATTTATCTGTTATATTTTGGATTATGATTTGTCATAGTAGGATTTGGTAGAGGTTTCTTGCTATATTATACAGTATGCATACACGCAAGCTAAGCATTGCAAGCTGTGTAAATGCTAAACTTGTTTTGTTTACTATTCCCTGTGTGAGGTATTTCAAGAATTCCTGCTATCATGCTGTAGATAAAGTTCCCTATTCAACATGTACTTATGTCCTTTGATAAGATAACAAAACAATAACTGTTTGTGACAAACCATAGTACTATTGGTCTTTACGGCCATTAAGTCATCATTAAGTACCTTACCAATCGTCAAACAATGCTTTTTAAATTATCAAATTTGTTTAGTGGTATTCACAGTGTGTAGTTACTACTATTTAGCAATTATCCAAGTATCTAAAACTTTGATCTGTTTTTGTACTTGATTGAAAAGTAATTAAAGTGTTATTATTATTATTATTATTATCCGTTAATAAAAACCCTGACCATTGATTCTACAAATGATTTTACAGTTTTGGCTGGCAAACAAACACAAGGTTTTGGAAATAATTTTTTCCGAGGCTGATTGATGACGTGCTCACCAACATATGAGATATTTAGAGAGTTTATAATATTATTATTATATTTATAATATAATAATTGATTTTGAAGATTTCTTCATTTTGTATTCTAAATAATAAATAAACAATGTTTTTAATAGAAGTTTAGCGACATTGGATCATCATTCAAGCCTGTATTTTTTTATAGGCAGGTTCTTTTCTCCACAAAATTAGGAAAAATCTTCATGAGCTTAGGCTAAGTAAGTTTTTGAGTGTGAAAAGGGCATTTTGTTGGTAACCTTCAAACCCGCCTTGGTATGTACTTGATAGTTGGATTTAGTAAAAGTATGAAATATATTAGGTACAGGTACAGTACTGTGAATTACAGTTGAAGCCTCTATTTTGCATACTGATGATACAGTACTTTAGGCCTACCAGTACCAGGGAAGAAGATTTCACTCTTCCCTGGTTACTTCCATTTGTCAATGTAACTGTTATCAGTGTTCATAAATAAACCATTAACACTTTGTATTAATTGGTTGGAATGTAACAGTATTTAAAAACTGTCAATCAATCACAAGAAAAGATAATGATTGACACTTCTGAGCTGTCTGTGAAGTAATGTGAAGGTCAGAATCTTGTTGAGATTGGATACAAATATCTTATATGAAAATCTCTGTGTAAAATTCAGATTAAGTTAAAATTAATACAGTACAATTAAATGTACGATAAATGCAGAATTCTACGTCATGGATGGTAGACTTATTACACTATGTATCGACTATTGCACTGTAAATATAGTATATTTGCACTGATGTTTGTCAGCCAGTATCTTGGAAAACACCAACTATTAAGGGGATACTTCGGGACCCAGAAAAGTGTTTTCTTTAATACAATAGGGGACCCAATAAAGTTACCCCTTTAATACTACTAATTGGGGTGTGCCCTGTAGTTTTATAACATATACCTCTCATTCTGAATATGGGTGTCCCAAAGGATAGTATATTGTACTGGATTAATACACAATATTTTTTATCCTCTAAAATCAATTAAACTACCCAAGTAATATTATTCTACTCCTGCTGAGGGTGATTTTATGAACTAAATTTTCCATCCCATAATAAATCCCATAATTCTTCAGCATCTGGAGATTATAGGTTAATCACATGACCTAAGGTTAGCTTACCTGATGTTGTCCTCTCTCAGGTGGTATGCATCGGAATGTCATCTTGGCCTTCATTCAACAAATTTACAAGTTTTGAATAAATATTCAGTAGTATTGCGCCTTTGTAAAGGATTTATACGGTATTTGGACACATTCTAAGTAGGCAGATAGCTGTACTTGACTTTTTTTAACCGCAAATTTATATTAATTTGTTTGTGTGGAACTTGGAAGAAAACTAATTACCCTGTAAATAAATTGTATCTTTGTCAAACATGTACTTAGAGTGTATTAAATGCTTAAATTTTAGAATACTGTAGAACAAATTATTTTATCTTACTGAATAATTTTACAAAATTACTAGGCCTATATGTTTCAAGCAATATTGGTTTTCAATACAGAATGTTTTTATATTTAGATTGATTGACTAACAATAACAATATTTCAATTTTTTTTTCCAGGTAAATTTCTGTGATATTTATTCTGCATAAATTTGTAGAGATGTGACTATATGAATAGGATTTTATTTGTGCGAGTTTGCCATGGATGGCAGTCATAAGCCGTTGCCATCAAATCAGAAATATGTCAATGTTATATTCCTGGATGGGGAGGAATCAAGAATTGCTATTGAGGTATGTGCTGCTCAAATTTAATATAAAGTGTATAAAAAAGGGTATAGAAATACAGTAGTTAATTATTCCGTAATAATACCATATTTTTTTTAATTTTATTTCGAAACTTAAACCAATAGTAAAAAAAAAAATTGCCAATAACACTGGAGGTTTAACATACAAAAACAGAACAGATACAAATACAACAAATGAAATAGTACCCTTTTCATGAATTAACATGTTCACAAAGGTGCTTTACATACAGTATTAAATAATACAATAACACAATTACAAGACAAAACAGTGCATATATGTTACATAATATTCTAATTATTATACTTCATGGTAATTCATTGTGCGCATGAGACTAGAGACACTGTATAGGATGCGCTTTGTTATTCTATTCCTCAACATATTTTTTCGGATTCTAGGTCCCTCAAGACAATGATCAACGACAGAATATGTGTAGGTTCTAGATCGTCGCAATGCGAAAACTTCCTCCTTCAATTTGAATAAAACATGAAAGCATAAAGGGTTCAAAATTAGGCTGAAAAGTTCTTAATAAACTATTTATTTCTCTTTATTTCATCAGGTGAAATGTAAAGTTCAGGATTTGTTTGACCAAGTATGCACACTTGTTGGCTTTAAAGATGACCAACTCTTTGGACTGGCGATAGCACGTCAACAGTCAAGTGAGTTTGATAATCTAGTCTGCTTTCCCTCCATCCCACTGCTCAGTTTTAATTTACATTATAGAGATGTATACGTCTGCTCTTGTCTCTATTACAGTTAAATACCATGTTTAATTCTCTTCGCTTTGAAGGGGTACTCTAATCAATATAAAATATTTAAAGAATCAAACACACGCAATGCAGATAAACAAAATTGTTATCTTGTTAAATACTGTAATATAAGATTAACACAGAAATCTGTATTTTGTTACACTCCAGTGGTTTAATATAAACAACTTTATTATATTTATAGCGTGTATTGAGTATGAATTTCTTGAACCTAAGAACAAACTTTCTAAGTATGCTCCAAAGGGCTGGAAGGCTGAATCGGGCAATGTAAGTATATTATATAATTAGCCGATTTGACTGGATACTCTATGGTATTTAAATTTTTCCAGTATGATAGGAAAATTCTTTGATACATCATCACATGTGTTTCACATGTATCGCCTAGTGTCATATGCCCTTCTAAACCCTTAACCTAACCTTACATAAATACAGAGATACACATGATATGCTATTATATTACATAATTTTCCTGAAATTATGTGGAGATACATGCATAGATACTTGGGTTATGTAATCAATGTGTATTCTCCTAGTTTTTTTAGTGCCGGATTAGTTTCACTGTAGTTATTCAGTTCACTTTCTCTGTTGAAATTTATTAAAATTTAAATCAAATTTATTTAACCACAGAGTCCCAAATCAATAATCTTGTATTGTAATGATTAAAAGTTCCATTCATATAAAAGCTTTTTTTTTAAACCAAAAACTTTCTTTAGCATTCATTACTGTATGATGAGTGACTAGCTAGCTAGTGAATGTCAAATTGATTTATTATAGATAGCCACACAGTCAATACACCTTTTTAACCTTTGCGTGTCTATAAGTGTCCCTTTCTTAAACAATTGAGACATTTATTATTATGTTTCAAACTTAAAGTAAGTAATAAATGCTTTAAACTTCATCTTCAAGTCTAATTTGAGCTGCATTACAAAATGCAATCATGGGATCTACAGTATCTCAGTGGCGTAACGGCTATGAGTGCTCACAGGCTAAACCCAAGGGCGCTAGAGCTTATGGGGGCCCCTTAGCAATGTCCAGAGGAAAATGCAGGCATTAAAATATGTCGAAAAGGGGCTAAACTTCCGAGACCTCCAGTATTAGAGGGTCACTTGAGGTTCCTAAACCAGGGGCCTCGAGCCTCTGCGTTATGCCACTGATATATTTATACTCATAGAAGTACACTGACGGACCAGCTTAACAGATACAGTATTACTAAGAGACACACAACTGTACACACACACACCACAGACGTTTGTGCCTCACTTAAAAATTGTTGATGATATATTAGATTTAGATTTTTAGAAGCTAAACAAAAATCAGAGAAAGTAAATATGATGAGGCAACAAAGTTGCACACCTGGGTTGCTGCCCAAAGATCAAACTAAATAGTTTATGCAAATATTTGAAAGTGGTTTTATAGAATTGAATGGTACAAATAGGTATCTTTTTATGAATTGAATGGTAGTATACAAAAATTGGTACAGTAGCTTTTTACTGTACTTCAAATGGAATTTACCTAATGGTAGCTTTACATAGCAGTAGGTTAGCAAGGTACCTTCTCATCGTTGGCCTCATTTTAGAATTTACATAGGTGAAATTCCAAAGGGAGCTTTATAGAGGCCCAGTTCAGGGGATATAGTGTACCTCGAAAATGACATTGTGAAATGAAGATTACCGAGTATGATGAGCGCTGAATACTGTATTTTAAAAAAATACAAAGGATTTTTTAGTACGTCATTAGAATATGATATGATGCTTATTTTTTTATCAACGTTTTGGGATTTTTTATATTTTTAACTTAACAATAACAGTTGAATTTTTAATATGTTAATACTCATTTAATGCTCTGTCTACACTATCAAACTAGTTTGACAAAAAAAGAGTGATGTGCCCAAATATGGTAGTGATATGCCCAAATAAGGTAGTGATATGACATCATAATGTCCATATATGGGCACATCACATTTTGTTGTCACATACAGTTTGATAGTGTGGACAAGGCTTAGCACTACATTATGTTTAACATAATTTACAAATGCCTGTTTTAGAGAACTTCAGGTTCTTTCATATCTCACCTTAACTGTACCTTACCTTTTTTCTCAACTCTTTCAGGGTTTGGACAAGTCTGGGAAGCCTGTAGTGCAAGTTTGGTTTCGAGTGCAATTATACGTGGAGCATGTCTCATTGTTAAAGTATGATATATTTTCTACTGTATTATATATTTTTTATGTGCGTAGGGCCTAGCTTTCAACAATCACAGTGTGTTATAAAACAAATAATGACTGGTTTGTATTTGTTGAACAACTAGAATATTTTAACTTCTGAAGATATTCTATCCATATCACTTACTATACAGAAATGCAATGACAAAACTATCCCATAATTCTTTGTCCTACAGTTTATCAAACATTAAAATTTAAGGTATTTGAAATTTAATTGCATCACCTCACCTGAACTCAGTAAGGTGTTTAATATCGGTTGTTCATTTTCTGTGAATTTTAAGCATCACCTGCGTCAATCCGTTTTAAATTCAACTTTAGAACATAACTAGACTTCTATTTTAAGCTTTGGACCACTTACCTCTTCACTTTTTGCTTATTCCATAATATTGGTATTTAATCTAATTTCCACTCACTCTATGAGTATGACATTATAAAATGATGCTGAGATGTAGTAATAGTAGTATAGAGATAGTATGGGATATTACAATATCTCTATGGTAGTAGGCATAGAGATATTACAATATCTCTATGGTAGTAGGCATAGAGATATTACAATATCTCTATGGTAGTAGGCATAGAGATATTACAATATCTCTATGGTAGTAGGCATAGAGATATTACAATATCTCTATGGTAGTAGGCATAGAGATATTACAATATCTCTATGGTAGTAAGCATAGAGATATTACAATATCTCTATGGTAGTAGGCATAGAGATATTACAATATCTCTATTGTAGTAGGCATAGAGATATTACAATATCTCTATGGTAGTAGGCATAGAGATATTACAATATCTCTATGGTAGTAGGCATAGAGATATTAATATCTCTATGGTAGTAGGCATAGAGATATTGTAATATCTCTAAGCTTACTACCAGTACCATAGAGATATTGTAATATCTCTATGGTAGTAGGTAGTAGAGAAGGCTAAGGTGTGTGGTTTTCAAAGAGTAAGGGATGCTTAGGTGGTGAAAAACAAAGCGGTTTACTTATAAAACATGTCCCTATCTTTTAGCAATGTACAAAGCATTCAAAAGACTGAAATGACCAATATTGTGCCATCCTTAAAGATGGGTGCTGTGTTGAAATTAGGCTGGTGGAAGGCCTAAAAATAAACTTTAGGCTAGATGGAAGACTTTAAAAGCAGGGCTGTTTGAAAGTGGATATCCCAGCACAATTACTTTCATGAATGCTGTAAAATCCATTATTATTTGTTACAATCACACACCATACATTTAATAAATATTGACTTTTTTTTTTCAGCCCACACTTCCACATGGTTTTGCCAAAAAATGTGGCCTTGGTATTAGCCTAGTTTAGTGTCCATTAACAACAGAACCTTGACACATAAAAATCTCTCAATTATCTGCTTAGAATAGCCTCGGAGGTCAGCCAGGTCATTGTAAGGCAGTCTGTTCCCTGTGGGTACAAGGTTTTGACAACATAAAATTCCATACATTGTTTTAGGTATTTAAAGAGGAAATAGTTTCTTTGGATTTTATTAGCCTTAAATTTAATGATGTACATATTTCAAAATTAATATTTTTAAAGTTATTTTTTATTAAATTTACATGATAAAATCTATTTATTGGCATTATTCCCTCGAGGAAAAACACTTCTCCTTCCCCTCATCATCGTCCATGAATGCATGAGCCCTCAATGTAATGATACCCACCCTATCATTATTTATACTTGGTCATGGAAACATGAACATGCTTTGCCAATGAGATAGTGAAGTTCACAAAGCATGATTGATATATTTGTCTTTTATGGCTGCCCATACATTTGGGAATTATTTTCCATACAGCAACAGGCTCCTCATTTCATGGAAATTGATATGCTGGAATCTATGTCTTGTTAATGATTGATAAAACATGCTGACTCTAGCAGTCTGCAACTGAACTTGAAAAACTCAATCAAGCATTTAATCAACCAATTTGGTTTTACAAAAACATTCTTCTGTATAACAAGCATTTATTATAGTAACTAATTGAGAGAAAATTCTATCAGAAAATCACTTTTTATTTAAATAAAGTTTAGGTAATATTAAGGGGATGTATCTGTCGCCAAGAAATATTATATTAATAATCAGTTTTTTTGAATAATCTATAATTATAAAATAATTCACTACCCCCACCCCCCTTCCCCAAAATGTTCAATGCAAAAGATAGGATAGATTCTATTCTTCATTTTCATCCTCTTCTTATATTTATAATATGTACTTTACAGTAAATACTTATTCGTTCATTATTATTAAATACTGTAAATTTAATTTATTGTGAATGTTTTCGTTCTTTTTTCAGGGATGATGCTACACGCCACCAATACTACCTTCAACTAAAGCAGAACATTCTAGCAGCACCTGTGCTATTCCGTGAAGAAGCATGCTTTGTTCTTGCATCATATGCCTTACAGGCTGACCTCGGTAACCACTCCGACGAACTACACAAGGGTCATTATTTTGACCCCTACAAATACTTTCCAGAATGGGTGAGGTTTTTTGAAGCATGCTTTTATCAAATTCGTTGTAATACACTTTTTAAGCTCTCTCTACACTATCAAACTTTGTGAGACACACAAATGTGATGTGCCCATTTATGGACATGATGATGTCATATCACTACCATATTTGGGTATATCACTACCATATTTTGGCACATCACACTTTTTTGTCAAACTAGTTTGATAGTGTAGACAGAGTTTTAGTTAAATTTGTCTCCTGTCCATTAATCAAATTGAAGTAATAATATATTGAATGCACATTAGAAAATTATACAGATATATATTTTTTTAATATAGCACCCAGCCAAGCTTTCATTAAGCCTCCCAATATTTCATTTTTCCAAGTTGGGACTCATCTCCTACAGTATCACAATCATAATTACCTTACTGTCTAAAACAGTTAAGAAAATGGTCCATTTATTTTATGTCAAACTTGTTTATTTAATGCTGTATCCTGTTTGCTTGTGGTAATGTTGATGGATTGGATCTTGAGGGTCTTGGGTTTATACTGTATTCTAGTTTTGACTGCTTATTTTGTCACGCCTACAGACCTAGGCAGAGCATTTAAAGGATTACAATCAATCTGATTGATGATAAAACCATTCTAGATATTTGTTTATGGCACGAATTTCAGGACGGAACATAAATAGGTAATCTTGGCTTGAAAAAAAAGAAAAATTTTGTACATAATAACATTTCAACATCATGTTTTTGATTTACAATCATGAAAAAAATCAAAAAAAGTATTCAACATTATTACCAACACCTAAAAAAGGTGTATTTTGAATTCTAATTTGTTTTAATATTTCATTCATAAACCTTAAAAAAAACAGGTGTTTGACAAACATAATATGATTCTAATTTTAGAAACATTTTAGATAAATTAGACCTGACTAATAAATTAAATTGTTATACAAATATTTTCTTATCATACAGTATAGCACATAACTAAATTTGTAATATACTTTTTGCCCAATTGAAACAGGTAATAAGAAGGCGAGGGCAGTCTTACATTCTTAAGCATGTTCCCATGATGCATCGTGATCAACGAGGGACGACCAAGGTGTATGCTCAGAAGGCGTTTATTCGTGAGGCTTCCACTACCATAGAACACACCATGCAATTTTATAGGTTAAAAAAGGTACAGTAGCTTGAATGTGTTTTACAATGGATTCTTTATCTCAAGCAATGTATTATATTATCCAATCAGAGGTAGAATAGACATAAATGCATTATTAAGACCTTCAAAGTTAAATAGTATACTGCTAAATGTGTCATTTTCAGACTTAACTATTGTAGTTATGAGGAAATCTGTTTTCTGCTCAATCAATCTTTACTTTACAAATTCAATTAAGTACATTCGAATTACTTAGATTAAATTGTGTTTGATATGGAATTCCAATAAGAACATCCCACATGAATCGCATACCCATCTTTTTTATAACAAATGAAACCTTCTCTCCTTGCAGGTAAAGACTGAAGAGACTCCGTCGATCTGGCTCGGTATTTGTACTCGGGGCGTTCAACTCTATGAGGTCAGTGACCCCCGCCTTAGGGCTTGTTAAAACCTGCTTGTATGTAGAATTTTTTCACTGGGTAGAAATACTTGGTGTATATCAACACAATTGCTCATGATTCTTAGTCTGTCAGGTGCTAGGAATATCTGATAGTATTCATGCGAACAGCTGGACAAATTAAAACCAATTCATTATATAGTAACATTTTCATGCCTATCTGTTAATCTAAGTTTGGATTTGATCGTGTATACCAGTATTTTTCTTTCGCATTCCATCAGTAAAATTAAAATGTAGTGCTTGTCGACAATGAGAGCATCACGTTTTTCTTTCATAATTGATTACGTTTGTCACACAGTTGTGGCGTTTGGTTTATTTACTTACATAATATTGTTAAAAATAACTTGGTGGGTTGATTATGTTGGTTTTTAAAAAAAAAATTGGTTTAATCTATACTTATTTTGAAATAATATCCATAGTAAAACTAAAAGAACACAAAAAAGATAATGTTTTTGAATTGATGTACATTTAAAAACACAAAAAATTCATTATGTATTAGCATAGAGATATTATATAATATCTCTATGGTATAAGGAATAATTTCAACAATATTCTACTGCAGTTACTGCAGTAACTACTTTGTTTTACTGCAGTAACATATGACCTTAGTTTAGTTGTTTGTTTTTATTTCCAATCCATACATCATACAATATTAGAGGTCGATGTTTGTATAAATATTTCTATAAATAAACATTGTATATGATTGCCAAAAAAAAGCCTGCTAAATAATTGCATAAACATGTTTACAGAATTTAGTTACTGCAGTAATTGCAGTAGAATAACATGATCCCTAAATACATTTAAATCAATCTTATTCAAACTATCTCAAAGAACTACAGAGTGTGAAATTAATGTGTAATTCAAAATTTTACTTAACCGGTAAACTTAATTCTGGCGAATGTTGAATGCTTTAGGGCCTGGCTGCTATAAAAGCTATCTCTTGTTTCGTTTATCTAATTTCTCTGGTATTTAGGTTAGTGGTATGGACATTTATTTATTATGAAATCATAGTTAGAGCATTCTTGCAAGCAGGGGGTATGAGAAATCCACTCAAGTTTGTCAGCAGTGTTGAACATCTGATTCCGTCATTAAGCCCTAAAGCTCTGTCTACACTATCAAACTAGTTTGACAAAAAAGTGTGATGTGCCCAAATATGGTAGTGATATGCCCAAATATGGTAGTGGTATGACATCATCATGTCCATATATGGGCACATCTCATTGTTTTGTCACATAAAGTTTGATAGTGTAGACAGAGCTTTACATAATGTTCTTCTATGCAGAGCTAAATTTTTTGATTAGGTTTAGATTTTACTAGTGCATTGTTGTCCCTTTAAATAAACCATGCTTGCGATCGTCAAGTTTTCCGAGGTGTGTCTGGACTGGACTTTTAAACAATCATTAAGTTGTTAGGTTGGTAGATCACAATAGCTATCTTAGCATTACCAGTTACCGGTGATACAGGCAGCCACAAGAAATTAAGTGGTCCGGTTTTCGCAAAAAAAAGGGAACAATCTCTGTTCAGGCCACTGGGCCGGGGTTGTCAAAGACCTCTATGAAAAAGTGGTCAGGTTGAAATCTTACAGTACTGGTGGCTACAGCCCTGGTTACTAATAGTAAAGGACATCATCAAAAAATATCAAATCCTGGATGCAAAACTAACAATTTTCTGTATTTGGCCTAATATTTTGCATTTGCATTTTATTTTTACTACTCTGTATGGTGCAGAAAATGTTGACCAGTTGAAACAAACTTTCAAATATCGTTAAAGTTAATTGGTAATCTAAACACATGTCTAAAAATAGATATGAAGTGTGCGTCACAGCTTGAACACTGAAAACAATAAGTATTGTCAGGTGTATTTATTTCAAGTTGATGTCTAAGTACGTGCTTACAACGTACCATTACTATTATTTCCTTCTTAAAGTTGGCGGCCAAGAACGTGCATGTTTTGCTTTGGTGCTCGTTGATTTTGCTTGGCTTTTTGTTTACAGCCCAGATATGTCCACTCTATCTGCAGATATAGTATCTGTAATTACTAGTATTGGTTTGTTTGTTTTTAAATAAAATTAATTTCTTGTTTTTCTTAACTACTGAACACAAGGTCCTCTTACACTCTGTCCACACTATCAAACTTTATGTGACAGAAAATGTGATGTGCCCTTATAATATGGACATATCACTACCATATTTAAGCATATCACTACCATATTTAAGCATATCACTACAGTACCATATTTGGGTACATCAATACCATATTTGAATATATCACCACATAAAGTTTGATAGTGTAGACAGAGCTTTATAACTTATCCAGTGATCATCAAATGACGGTGCGATTTTGAGTACAGTGCAATTCTAGTAAATGAATATCTAGTAATGGTATGCGGATATAACTCACATTCACAATCTCAATCAAGTGTGTTTGTAATGTATGCAAAATATTACTGAACTGCCACTGGGACTTTAATTGCACCATTCGCTTGAAATACCATATCACCGAATACTTTAACTCAGTCAGTGGTCTTGTGGCTGTGTCATCCTCGTTAAATTCCTAACGTTCATCAGTGATGTCGTGTTTCAAGGTTCCCCATGACTCAGTCGTAATGCGGTGCCTGCGCTGATGTAATTAAATTTAGCGTCAACACTAAGAACTAAGGAATTTAAATTTGTTTATCATGAATTGTTTATTATTTTAGTGTGTATACATTTTATAAAAATTAATTGATTATTATTTTAGTGTGTATACATTTATGAAAATGATTATATATATATTTAAAAAACTATGTGATATCTATTTCTGTGGGTATATTGAAGTATGGATACATAATCAATCTATCATCATCGTCCGTTACACTCCATCCCATTTTTTCAATTCAAATCTGAAATCCTGAAAACTCACCTATTGCAATAGTTATTCTTTTCATGTTAGGCTATGAGACTCTGGTAAAGAGCGCCTTATAAATATTCGATATAATTATTTTTTTATTATTATAATCAACCAATTGATAAATTAGATAAAAAGTGTATTTTTATTTTTTTCAGGACTCAGGAGAAGGAAAGTACCTGCTCTGTGAATATGCTTGGAATATTATAAAGCGCCTTGTTTTCCAAGTATGTCTCTTTTAAAACTGTACTGAACTTATAAACCTCATTTAGTCTGATTTTAATACATTTTTCTATGCATTTCTCATACTTAAATTGTGAGATTATTTAATACATTTTTCTATGCATTTCTCATACTTAAATTGTCAGAATGTGTGAGAATTGTTGAGATTCTCATTTTTCTAAAGAACATTTTGTAATTTGAAATTTCTTTGTGAAAAATAAATGGTGAAATTCATTTAACCATGGAAGAATTATTTAGATAGTCTAAATAGATTAGATTATCTTAATAATTTCTCCACGACATTTTTGTTGGATTTATTATGATGTAAAAGTTTACAAAAAAATAATTTTTTTATAGTATTCTATATAATAAATTTTATTATTAATATTATTCAGTGTAAAAATGAATACAGTAACCAACTTCTATTTTTCTGGAAAATGTATTATTTCATTAAAATCTTAGAAATACATTTATTTTATTGACGTACCATCGCTATTGGTATCACCAGTGGGCTGCTTATCCCTAAAATATGTTTTTCAAATTAAAAGTTCCTGGCCCAGCATGATATTTTTAAACATGTGTATTATAAATGATGATTATAAAAACATTTGTTGTATGATTGTAAATGATAAAAATGTTATTTTTATATTTAGAAAAAGAAATTTGAACTTCAAGTTGAAGGCGTATCAGACGGGAGAAAAATTAATTATTACACTGGAAATGAAGCCAAGTAAGTGATCAGTCCAAGTTTTAAAAAATACAATACAATAATATAACATTAGGATATAAAGTTCAACACCTTTTCAGATTGTTGGACCACTTTGAACAGTGAAATGAAAATATTATTGATTAATTTTTAGATCGAAACACCTGTTAAGACTATGCAAATTAACACATGCTTTCCAAATGAAGACTCAGCCAATGGTGGACCGAGCAAGAAAAAGAGAAAACATACAAGGTACTGGTAGCTTCTCAATGTAATGATATGCTGCCCTCTGTCAACTATACAGTACTTTCAACATAGTGAAAAGAAATATAGTAGAACCATCTAATCTAATCAACAAAATGCTGAGCTCCAGAGATCAAAGGGTTTATCTGTGGCTGCGACACAATCAGTTCCACACCACTTAACAGACACAGCGCACAACCGAGAATGTACATAGTACAGTACTGTTGCTATTTGTCGCAGATCAAAGGACTGTTACGAGTTCCTATCTTGGCAAGGCGAGCTCAGTGTCCTGTTGTTAGATTGCCTTGCTATTACCAACTCCTATTCATAGGACATTTTGTTGGTCACAAGAAGGTATCCCTAGGGATTCCACTATAATAAAATGAATTACTATCTAATACCAGTATTGGTTATGTTTAATTACGCAAAACATTTTTTTATAGATAAGAAGCGTTACCGTGAATCGTACATCAGTACAGATGTCTCGTGGTCAGATCTAGATAGCTCCATGACCATTTCATTCACCGACGTATCGAACAAGAAAGAATTACAACGTCGATCAGTTGTCAGTCATGGTAGTTCAGCTACCACGTCAGGTATCGTCTCTGATGAACGACCTCCGATGGAGAAAAGTCTAAGTGAAGGTATGGAACGCTCCAAAACAATTGTTTATTTAAGTTAGTCTAAGTAAAGGTGCAGACACAGGAACACTCCCAAACGATTGTTTATTTAAGTTTGTTTATTTTAATTTGTATCATTTTTATTTCGAAATACAGCGTAGTAATATTATCATCATTTCAATTATATATTGTTATTGGTAAGATTAATAGTGTTATATTAAGTTATTCAATTTAATCGCCTATATCTAAAAATAAATACAATTTGATGAAACCAAAACAGCAAGCATTAACATGCTGAGAATTCGATAGTATCATATATGAATAAAGGTTAAAGTTCATCCTAGTTAAATTTGTATCCAAATGATCCATGTGGTGGGTAAATATCAACCCTTTCTTGAGTCTTTGGGTGTATGTGAGTATTTTTTATTTGGTCAGATATTTACCATACTCTGAGATAATCCAAACCAATGACTTCTAGATCACTAGCCTGGTGTTCATACCTCTAGACCACCTAGCTTGTGCTGATGGCTAAGGGGTTAGATTCAAACTCAAGGAACCACCTAGTTTTCACTGATGGCTAAGGGATTAGATTCAAAACCAAGGAAGCAGCGGGTACTGCAACAAACAGGATGTTTGATATCTTATTTGTGTTTTTTTTTTCTCTTTTGGTTAATATTTTTAAATATCACTGAACTTCTCTTACAGCTGAGAATGAGTATGATGACTTAGCTTATATACCAGAAGAGGTTTTGAGGAAAAAAACCAGATCTGCGATGTTGGCGTCGACACAACTCGATAGCACGCTCACTCGTAGGGAAAACATATTAGGTTTGTACGCTTTTATCGCCAAAAATTAACCAATAATTAACCAATAAAAATTAACCAATAAACTGCCTGTGGAAACAGGGTTTAACCCGAAAAATTAACCAATAATTATCTCATTCAAATCAGATAATAATCAAATAAATGCGATAATTTTTAACCTTTCACCTGAAGGACAAATTGTTGTGATATGATTGGGAATCTGGTTGTTTGGTAATGACTAATCATGCACTGTATACAAAATTTACCGATAACTATGTTTTGGCTGCGGAAACACAGCCTATGTGATTCTCTATGGCCGAATCCACTAATAAACTTCAAATACAAAACACAAAGAAATGAAATATTTTATATTAAAAACTAGTCATTGTAAAACTTGATATTTTATAAATAAAAAACAAACAAACAAATAAATAAACTACTTTTTTCTTTTATTAGGTAACAACAACTTCCCGATATCAGCGCCAGAGCTTCCTCTGCAACATGGTCTAAGCAACTCACTAGGCACAACAGTTAATTCAGTTGGTGGTTTTAGAAGCTCTGCTAGTGATTCTGAGTTATCCGACGATGAGGTAGGTATTAAGCTCTGTCTACACTATCAAACTTGTTTGACAAAAAAGTGTGATGTGCCCAAATATGGTAGTGATATGCTTAAATATGGTAGAGACTTACTCAAATTGCAGTACATACCATTTTTTTTTAACTTTCAGATATATACATATTGGTTTTTTTTTCTGAATGGTTGAATAAAAGAAAAATGTTATGGGTGCTTAAAAATTGTGTAAATGCAGTACAGCCTTAATCCAAGATTATTTAAAATAAATTAAAGAATTTTAAAAAATGGTTTTGTTTGTTTTCTAGGATGACGAACCAGAGGACCTTCGTTGTACTCACAGAAAAGAAAACACAAAAGACCGAAGAAGAGCGTCTCCACTATTAAGACCGTTAGCCAGCATCGATCGGCAAAAGATTCAAGCTGAAATCCAAGGGAAGGGCGCCACAGCACCGTTTCTTAACGCACTCTGCAACGACCGCACGTTATTATTGATGCAAATCCAACAACGTGGAGAATCATACGATAATTTAGCTAGTAATGAATTATACCGGACAGAATCGGATCCATATCGGACACCTAGCAGTCAAAGTTCAGGCAAAGATGTCACAATAAACGTTGATTCAAATGACATTAACACATCGCTGACAACGTTAGTGAATCACAGTTCAATTGATTCGGATGTCCATAAGATACATTCCATGCACAACAGTTCAAGTTTGTTAGCAAGTCAGCATTTATCAAAGCATCAGACAATGTCAGGGTTGAACTCTTTACCGATTGATGGTAGGTATGAACACCAAGGCAATAATAGATTGAAGTGTCAGACCTTACCATCTAAGATGACAGCAAGCGAACAAATGCTACTTCTAGGAGGGTCAGGGGTCATTAAAGAAGAATGTGTGTCATACTCTGCTCCTAACCTTTCCCCAGGAGCTCAAGTAGCCATCTCAGGAATGTCTTGAGTATTCCCAGCGGATTCATTTAGCCGGGAACTCAAGTAACCATCCTAGAGATGTCTTTAGTATTCCAAGAGGATTCATTTAGCCGGGAACTCAAGTAACCATCCTAGTGATGTCTTTAGTATTCCAAGCGAATTCATTTAGCCGGGAACTCAAGTAACCATGCTAGTGATGTCTTTAGTATTCCAAGCAGATTCATTTAGCCGGGAACTCAAGTAACCATCCTAGTGATGTGTTTAGTATTCCAAGCGGATTCATTTAGCCGGGAACTCAAGTAACGTGATGTCTTTAGTATTCCAAGCGGATTCATACATTTAGTCGGGAACTCAAGTAGCCATTCCAGTAATATCTTGACTACCCCAAGCGGATTAAGCATGAAGATGTTTCTCTTTCCAGTAGGCAGTGAAGATATGCCGAGGTAGTTTCTTGATAGCCCCAGGTGCTCAATATGGGTGTTTTTTAACATTCCTTGTGAATGCTCAGGTAGCCATTTTTGTATGTTTCATGGTATAAGGATCATCCTAATAT
Source organism: Antedon bifida (assembly GCF_963402885.1). Classification (NCBI taxonomy): domain Eukaryota; kingdom Metazoa; phylum Echinodermata; class Crinoidea; order Comatulida; family Antedonidae; genus Antedon; species Antedon bifida. The sequence goes on from NC_136234.1 coordinate 5,063,049, forward strand.
TTAGCATTATATTTGCTGTATTACATACTAAAATTCTTTATCAATTCTGATTAGAGCTGGTTACCTAACTCTTCCCAGTGATGAGTTAGTTCATAGTAGCTCTGGCTACACTATAAAACTTTGTGTGATAAATAAATGTGATGTGCCCATATATGGACACGATGATGTCATCACTACCATAGCTGGGCATATCCAGGGCCGTAACCAGGTTTGACGGCGGGGTGGATCGTTAAGTTCTTTAGTGGAACCCAGGGGCGGATCCAGGATATTGAAATAGGGGTGGCGTAGCTTTGCGAGCGAAGCGAGCAAACATAGGCTGGGGGCCAGGGGGCCGCCAAGGGCCCCCGGTCGGGGTCCAGGGGCCGACGGCCCCTGAAAATTTTGACGTTCTAGCGCATTGTAAGTCGTTTAAAACGATTTACAAACATCTCATAATGTCATTTACCAAACACTCTAAAGCTCGCAAATTACGACATGTGGAACATGCAGCTGATACTTACCTAGGGTACCAAATGCAAGCTAACAACTTGCCTGTACTTTACGCCCCATACGCCCCCGCTAGATCCGCCACTGGAACCATACCCTCGATTTTGTTTTCTCTATAGGCCTATGGCCGCAAATCGCATTTCCGGCTATTCTCTTTTGTTTATGAACTATAAGTTGGTGTAATTACCAGCCCACAAATTTCAATTGCCGACCTTATATTGTCAGAGGACGGCATTCTCTTGCCGACCGAAATTAGGCTAGATCCCTCCTCCTTTCAAGCCTCCTAGCAACAACATGGTACATTAGGGATCGTATCATTGAGACTTTAACAGGCATATTCACCATCATGTGGTGTTTAGGTAAAAAACCATGGAATTAAGATGATCTCTGAATTCACTCAACCGTTGCATCTTGCACTTGTGTGTGAGCTGCATGCTTTCTCTATCAAGCAGCTGGCTGGGCACGTCACACGCACGCGGAGACCTGTGTAGGGGAATACCCTGTTATGTCAAGCAAACAACTATGCTCTGTGTACAGCTCGCTAGCTCCAGAACCACGATGTTCAGCAGTTATCAAATAGAACTTATCTTGTAAATTTTAGTGTTAGGTTTTTATATTTTAGTTAAAATATATATATATATATTAATTAAATTTATTAATGCTTGACTAGGCCTGTAGTGAACAATCGTCGTGTTGTGTTAGTATGCCCAGCAAAAAAAAAGTGGGAGGCCAAGCGGAACTCGCTGTTCAGCGGGGGGGGATCGTACGATCCCCCCGATCCCCCCCTGGTTACGGGCCTGCATATCACTACCAAAAATGTGATGTGCCCATATATGGACACGATGATGTCATCACTACCATAGCTGGGCATATCACTACTGTACCATATTTGAGCACATCACACTAGTTTGATAGTGTAGACAGAGCATTATAGATATTTAATTACTCCACTTAACAACTTCAGTATGTGTGACTTATGTAAGCACTTTACTCTATATCTTTGTATTGTCCCTAAAACCTTGTGTGCTGGATAAATAGCAGATTTTCTTTTGCAATACAAATCAATTCAGCTTGAATCATTTATGTATAAACACTTTTAATAGAAGTTTCAAGTATAAGAAGTTTAATATAGAATAATAATAATAATATGTAGTGATAATAATATTAAAAATAATAATGACAATGATAATAATGGCTTCCTCTATTTAAAAGGCAAATTATTCTGCGTTGTTCTCCAATCAAGAAAGAACCGCTATGTGTTTAAGCTACAACATGGGAAGTGGTCTATAAATGGGAATAAATATTTAATAGAATTAGTACTTGTATTGCATTGGTAAATATCAGATACAGTGCAAGTACTTATACCAAGCCTGTAGCCAGGATTTTTACAGGGTAAAAATTGCCATGAGCTACTGAAGGCTTTATCTAGGCCTATTTACCACCACCTCTGCTGTTGATTGAAAAAATCTCTTACGCCCAGCGCACACTAGAGCTTTCGGCTGAGCCAACTGGCACGAGTAACACTTGACTCACTAAAAAATTTGCCGCAAACTGTGATTGCGTTCTATCGGTCGCACACTAAACGCCTTCAGTACGCGTTTTTCTGATTGGATAATTACTTACTACGCTATACGGCACGCGCTGACATATTATAATAAATCAGAACATGTCATGCGCAGTGGAATTTTTTAGTGAGCTATCTGCTCACGTTCGGCGCAAATATTAAACACGATAGATATTTAATATCTGTGTGAGTCAAGTGTTACTCGTGCCAGTTGGCTCAGCCGCCAAGCTTTAGGAAAAAAAGGGAAGTGGGTGCTTTCTTTGAACCCCACCTCGCTATGTACTTGCTTCTACTAATGTGTAAGAGTTGGTTCGCACTATAGAGCATATGATGTCTTTGTTTATATTTTGCCTGAGTTTTGCATTAGTGGGAACCATATTTTAATTAATTTTAACCATTATTATCAACCATAATGTATAGTCTATCATTATTTTAAATTGTTATGATAATTACAAACCTTGAAAATGGCTTTTAAAATAAAAGTTATTTTAAAAATGTGTGTACAGGTGCATGTATGCTATGAATGGATGATGTGCAGATAGTGTAAAGTGGGAATACTCAGTTTAGAATAAAAGTGCGACTGCTCAATTGTTTTAATCTATTTGAGAACATTAGTATACAATAGAGACATTCATTTTAATTGTTTTACTAATTCAGGGTACATTTTAAAAATGTTTGGAACTCAAGTTTCCTACTTGAGTGGATAATCTGTATGGAGAACATTGTAAATATTTAGGTTGACACTTATTTCCATATGTAAAGTGGTTTGCAAATACAGGGTGTAACTGTTTAGAAGTGAGTTCTTAAAAGTGCATATTTCTTAAGTGTGATTGCTAACCTATTATGTTTGAGTGAAATTCATACTTTAGATTTACTCAAACCAATGCAAAAATGCAATGAGACCATGCCATGTCAAACCCAAAATTTGTTTCTCTATCTCCTAAACTGTATAACCAATACTAATTCTACTTTAGCCATTCGAATGGCTTTTTTATTCCAATTTGTGAAGACAGAATGCTGTGTTCGGTAATTCTCTGCCAAAATCTCTACGTCAAGGGTAGATGGGTGAGTTTTTTACTCTTGTTTTTTCACCATGTCATGTTGCTATGGTACATTTTTGCATCGGTGTGAGTCAGTATCTGCTGTATAAAGTGATGACCCAAAATCTAATCTAACCCATTCCAATATCAAAATGCTGCAGTTATACAAAGTAAATAGTTTTTATTGTGGTACATCAACAAAAACAAAACAAATATGTATTTTCGTACTGTGTATCACCTGAGTTTGACCTGACCTTGTTAGGTCATCGATCATCACGAAGGCTACACAATTCTATTCAATGGAGAAAATTTATGTAAATAAAATGGGATAAACAAAGAAGATATAAACCAAATAGAGACCAATATGCCTTTTATAAAAATGAATTAATTAACACCATTACTTGTTATGATAATTAAGAATTATTCCAACATATATAAACTTTATTACCTTTAAGAGTAACAAAAAGCTTAGTTTTAAGTATTGCTTATTTTTGTAAATAGGCACTGTATATGTATTGCAGTACAGTTTATTAAGTGGGTGTCTACCTAATAATATATAAAAAATGAATGGAATATTTACTAGCAAGTTGGTCTTTTATAGCTTAAAATTAAGAATCTGTAAATGGAAAATGTTTTATTTATATTTTAAGGGCAGTTATAGTATATTTCAAACGTCGGGTGGATGAAAGCAGAATTTGTGCTCTTGTTTTGTTTTTACAGTAGAAATTGTATTCCAATGATTAATCATAAAACAACTCTAAAAAGATATGGAACACCTCTCAATTTGAATGGTTTTGTGTAATTTTAGTTTTATATAAATCTATTACTACTATTTGATGACAATATCTAATAATTATTATTATATATAATATAATGGCCAGTAACAACAAAAACAGGTTTATTTATAGAAATCAAATACATAGGAATACAGTATATGTAAATGATAGTAACTCATTTTTACTTTAATTATCTCATGATGATATGACTGGTCATATGATGATTGGTCACATGATTAATTTATTAATCACCTGATGTTTAAGTAGTGATTTCAATAATAATCATGGCATCTGCTTCATGTTGACATCTGTAGCAAATTGTCATGTTATTGTTTTTAGTATGGAGGTCACATATCTTAAATTTAGGTTGAATTTTATTGTTAATTAACTTTTTTTCTTTTCTCTACTGCTGCTAATTCGATGCTGTATTGCAGAAGATACAGTATTCATTGAAGTAGTCACTTATCATGGCTAAAAAAGAAATATTTATATCATGATATACTGCGGTATGCATTATTTTACACACTTGCCTTTGAAAATATTTTAATTATTGTTAATATATTTATATATTATTTACAGTATTATTAACCTAAAAACCAGGTGTTAATGCCCTAATAAGGAGTATATATTTACATATTATTACAATATCTATTTGCATATAATGTATTGTGTTGCAGAATATATCATTTATGCATATTGAAACATGCTTTGATGATAATGTACTTAAAATATAATTTTTCTAAATTAATTTTTTTCTCTCTTATGGTATAACTTGTTTACACTATTGTCTATGCTGCTTACACCCCAACTCAATTTATATTTGTCCCTTTTCCCTTTAATATTTGTCCCTTTCCCTTTATATGTGTCCCTTTTCCCTTTAATATTTGTCCCTTTCTTCTTTATATTTGTCCCTTTCCCCTTTAATATTTGTCCCTTTCTTCTTTATATTTGTCCCTTTCCCCTTTAATATTTGTCCCTTTCTTCTTTATATTTGTCCCTTTCCCCTTTAATATTTGTCCCTTTCCCCTTTAATTGTCCCTTTCTTCTTTATATTTGTCCCTTTTCCCTTTAATATTTGTCCCTTTCTTCTTTATATTTGTCCCTTTCCCCTTTAATTGTCCCTTTCCTCTTTATATTTGTCCCTTTCCTCATGAGTTTGTTGTATATATAATAATTAGACACTTTACTGCTGTTATACCAGCAAACAGGGTTTTTGTATAAAAAAAATATGGAAATAATTATACTCATTTTGTTTTTAAGAAAGTCTTGTAGGTTTGTGATGCTTTGTTGCGTCATTTTTATTTCCATATGTACAAAATGAAAATAAATATATATTATATTATATCTAAGTGGAAAGATAACATAATGTTTATGTACAGTTTGCTATACCAATTGTATTACATCATCACCATTTCAGCCATCAACAGTCGTGGTTGTATTTTGTACATTTTACGTCAAACAATTACTGTAATCAGTAAACCTTATCACTATCATGCTATTGTAATCAGCAATCGTTGATGACATCATCACATTGATGACATTATCAAATTCTCATTCATATGATCACCACTGTCATTCATTCCATTTCGTGTTTTTTTATTTTACATGTGTGAAAAATAGGACCAGGACGGTAACAATGATGAGATCATGAAGATCTCAAGAATGTATACATTTTGTTATAAAGCTCTGTATGAAACTTTATGTGACATAAAAATGTGATGTGCCCATATATGGACATGATGATGTCATATCACCATGTCATATTACCATATTTGGATACTGTATTTCACTACCATTTGGGTACATCACATTTTTAGTAGCGTGGACGCGACTCTATAGTTCACTATGTCGGTCTGTCTGTCGGTCTGTCTGTCGGTCCGGTATCACTATGCATTGTAGCACGCGACTTAATGGCTGTTGGCCTTGTTCAAACTAGTTTGACAGTGTAGACAGAGCTTTACATTTAAAAAGTGGCACAATGATACAAGACAAAAAAAAAATTTCTAGTTTGAATTCAGGACATCTTGATGGTCAAGGTATTTTCTGGGTGGAATTCAAGCCATCTTGATAGTCAAGGTGAGCATATTACCTTCGTCTGATGGTCATCACCTTTTTAACATTGGCCCAACTAATCAATACAAAGGTTTATGGAGTGACAAGAAAGATTATGAAGGACCTCCATATTTTATCATACTAGTAGTACTATATTGATAAAGATTGGCTGTGTGCCATATCAAGATAAGGTATTTACTACTGTGACCCAAATATCCAGGGACTACATTATATCCATGGATGATGGCTGGTACATGAGCTATTTACTGTGATCCCAATATCCAGGGACTACATCATATCCAGGGTTAATGTCTGGTACAAGTTATTTACTGTTATCCTAATATCCAGGGGCTACATTCTACCCAGGGATGATGTATGGTACAAGCTATTTACTGTGATCCTAATATCCAGGGACTACATTCTACCCAGGGTTAATGTCTGGTACAAGTTATTTACTGTGATCCTAATATCCAGGGACTACATACTACCTAGGGGTTAATGTCTGGTACAAGTTATTTACTGTGATCCTAATATTCAGGGACTACATTCTACCCAGGGATGATGTCTGGTACAAGCTATTTACTGTGATCCTAATAGCCAGGGACTACATTCTACCCAGGGATGATGTCTGGTACAAGCTATTTACTGTGATCCGGATATCCAGGGACTACATATTGTACCCAGGGATGATGTCTGGTACAAGCTATAATATCCAGGGACTACGTCATACCCAGGGATGTCATGTCTGGTACATAAACTACTGTATTTAATGTATAATCCTATCCAGGGAGTGACTACATTATACCCTGGAATGTGTAGTACATAACATGTTGTTATGTTTAATACCCAATTGCTTATGCTGAATTATGCTTGGTGTATTTAGTTTCTCGCTGTTAATGTAATAAAATAGCATTCTACTACATTAACAGTTGACACCGTGAACTGTAATGTTATATCCTAACATTTATTGAATTACCTGTACTGATACACCTGTTTGTGTTTGTTGACTTTTTCATGAAAAATGGAATTAACCATAGTTTCTTTAGAATTATATTCAGGCTTTATCATTTAGCCATGGATTTTAGTCAAATGAAAGTATGTTTGATACCAATTCTGATTATTATTTGATTTAAACAAAAATGTTGACAAAATATAATAGACCATCACATGCACTCCCACTCAAAGGGTGTTGTATGAATCACTTTGTCTGGACATATTCACAACAAATAATGTATTATTTTTAGACAATAACCCATAGTATGTTATGCCACCTGTAAACAAATGAAGGTGAGGGTACCCCATTAACACCCCTATTGTTATTTAGGCTGGATAGCTTCCTCCCAAGCCAGCCAAATACAAAGGAAACTCTGTATTATCATGGAGTTACTCCATGGTATTATATACTGTAGTTATTAAAATGTGATACAGATCATCTTGGTAAAATAAAAAACTTTGAACTGGTTTTATCTGGTTGTGCAATTTACATAATTTTTTTTTTGGTGTATATATCTAGTATAGAATATCTCTTCACAACTTTCTAAAAAGCTAAAAATAACACACACGTCTTAGACGGAAAGGGAAATAAGACGGTTTGTCATAATTTCCTTCAATATCAATCATTTTTCATTAAAACATTATTTTTCTTCCGTTTGTATTTGATAGTTGCCAAGACATTAATGACTTTACTGCCAAAGTTGATATACAGACAAATTTATGTCATTTTTGCTATTTCCTTTGCTGATTGGCCAACAGTAATTAATCGTTAACCAAATTTGGAAATACCCAACATGCTTTTTACATGAAATCAACATTGATTATGTTAATGCGGTATAACATTACAGACATGATTCCCTGGTTATTTTAAGATCAAATGTAATTTTAGCGATATACTGTATAGCGTATATTTTTTATTTGTATTGCGCACTAGTATAAAACATGTATACTTTTTTACTGTATTATTATATACCCATATCAATAGGCCTAGACCTATATTTAAATTTAGAAATTTAATAAAAAGGCAGTATAAGTCTAAAAGATAAACACATTAATCTCCTGAACAGAATAAAAGATTTAAACTGGATATAATATAGGCCTAATTTATAGATAGTGTTATTTTTGTAAAAGTATAAGTATTTTATAACAATTACAATTAACAAGTCTCAATATCAATAGCATTCACATTTTCTCGAATTTTCATGCAAAAACTGTATTACTGTAACTATTTCGTAATTGTAAATTTTAACTAAGTCTAACCTTTTAAAAATAACACCTATGTAATGTGTGTTTTGGTGGTTACATGACGTTGCGACATTGTGACGTAATTATTTGCAATAACTAAATCGATCCTTGATGTGGACAATAATATATGATGACGTCATGTTTAATACAAACGTTCTTTCCAACACGTTCCACCAACGTCCGGCGGATAAAATTTGCATAATCACATAACATTCCGCCAAGGCGTAGCCAATTTTATGTGCATTATTATTTTATTACTTAATATCTATTATAACAATTTAATAACAAAATAAATCATATTTGTTTAGAGTCATAAAACTAACTGAAAATGTTAGTGAATTTGGTATTAGTTATACCTTGTGGTGAACTATTTGATTAGTGCGAATGGATACGGTAGTGATATGGTAGACGCTACTATATAAAGGAGTGGGCGATCAGAAAGCGTCATGTTAACGTTGTTAGGAATCGTTGAATCTGGTTGTGTTTAGTTGTCTGGAAACGCATTCATTGTTGTCTGATTCTTTTCGTAGTCGTCTAAAAACTGTGAGCTCGTTGATATTAGATCATAATTTTTATTAATTCTTATAAAGTAATATGTAAATATTAATCTTCTAGCAAGTAATTAGTTAAATAATTAGTTTTAGGCAGTAAATTTAATCGTTTTTGTGAGATGAAGATTCTGAAATTCAAAATGGCGTCGAGTGGTATCTTTACCATCTGTAGACCAGTTTTGCTTTATTTTGTTGGCTCTTGAGAGATGTAGGATTATGTGCTGTCGCATTTTAGCAACTTCACGGAGAAATTGTTGGAACTGAAACAGAAAATGGCGGTTATTGGTCGTTTTGAAGATGAAATTGTGTCTGGATTGTCCATGATGATTTGTTCCATCCTATTTTTTGTTGCCGAATAATAATGAATTGATTTTATTGAAGTGACTGTTTCTTTTGATTGCAAATCGACGAAGAAATTTCCCAATATTGACAGGTAAATTAACAACCAACTCTGTTGTTTCAAATCGTTTTGCGATCATTTAAATTGTTATTTAATCAGTGTATTTTGAATATTTATAAGAAAGGCCATGGTAACCCATTTTTATTTTTTGGTTTGTCGCCTAAACTACAGTATGGATAAATGTTTTTTTTAGTTTATTTTAATCCGTAACATTGAGCATAATTTTGTATTTAATGTAATCGTACGATATAATTTCATAAGCACCATGGATGTGACAAAAATAAGATGTAGGCCTATTGCGTTTAAAATTGTGAAGTTCTAGGCCTACTAATTAAAACCAGTACAGTGTTTACTATTCATTCATCCATCTTTTATTTCGGAAAAAAAAGTAATTCTCCATAGCTCAACTCAAGAACAAATAATTAGTGTCTACATTATTATAAATATAATCTTTACTTTTTTATTTAGGAATTTCTAATAACCAGTGGGCCAAGAACGCGAGAAGCAGATATTTTAATAATTTATAATTGGAGGATTCAACTATTTACCCTAAGGACAGTACAGTAGCCTTTACAGATATCCTACCTACTAGTCAATCGCAGTTTAAATCATAATGTAGAGTAATGTAACATATTTTTATTACGGGTTGGGGGTTATAATCAATATCTTTTACCTTAGTTTTAGATTGACAAGTGTCATGAACATGGAAGAAGATTCAATAGTTTAAAGATAAGTCTGGTCTGAGAAATGAATTTTACATAGATTTAAAAAATATAACTTAAAGCCGTTATTATTGCGTGTAATTTTGTAAATGGGTGGGGTGGGTGAATAACATCTTTGTTTTCCCCTTGTAGATGATTTGTCACAGCTTTTTAAACCCAGAAAGAAGGCGCTTTCTATAATTCGTCAGAAACCGGTTTAGTTAAAATCTATAGCATAGAGCGAGGGATTGTCAAAATTGTATGACTCGTCGATTTATACCCCTAAATGGAAAGTACCGATACTCTAATTGGAACATTTTAAAAACATCTGCTGGTTAAGTTTTGGATATTGGGTAAGACAAGTAGAGCTCATTGTAATATCGATATGTTTGTCATATAAAGTATATTGGGGAGGGTGGGGAAAAAATCTGTTTGTTTTTATCTATTTAGGATATCCCACCAGTGGAAAATATTGCCAAGCTAGCTAGCTGCAACATTAGCCTTTTTAGTCAAGATTCCTGCAGGTCATGGTTGTCAGGGGTGATTGAGCAGGTACCAAGTGTGAACGGCCATACAAATTCAGCAGGTTACCGAGCCTAGCAGCCCATGTTTTCGGACAAGTTCACCAACCTTTTCAAAACAAGTGTACCAACCTTTTCGTGTACCAATCTTTTCAAAACAAGTGTACCAACCTTTTCGTGTACCAACCTTTTCAAAACAAGTGTACCAACCTTTTCGTGTACCAACCTTTTCAAAACAAGTGTACCAATCTTTTCGTGTACCAACCTTTTCAAAACAAGTGTACCAATCTTTTCAAAACAAGCGTACCAATCTTTAATCAAGTTACGGTAACCAGTCTTTCTGGACAAGCTTACCAATCTATTTCAAACAAGTTGACCAATCTGGATTCTTCTTAAACATAAGTATCTTGGTTGTTTATTTTTCATTTCCGTTTCAAATTCCTGACTATAAAATCGTAACTAAATTGGTTTTCACCGTGGCTAATTACCGGCATGACATCCCACGTGGTAAGAGTCTTAATCAGATAACGTAACTTATGTCGCAAAGAAGAAATTAAAATAATTGATAAGAACCAGAGAACTATTTATTTGTCATATGTTTTATTAATTGGAAGTTAATTTGTTTTATGTATTTTGGTGCATGCAAGAGGCATGTTTTTTTGTGGTAAATTTTGTACAGTTTAGTAAATATGTTAACAGAAAGGGTTGGTTGTTTGGGTAGTGGGTTGGTTCTTTTTTTTTCTATCTTCCGATTTCTACTATTCAGGTCTTTGATAGTAGCCGTCATCGTGTTTCCTTGTATTGTTAAACATCTCGTGCCTTATTCTAACCAAGTAAACTCTACGTGAATGAAAAGTTGTCAAGATAAAAACCGGACGAGTCGAGTAAACGTTGCGTAAGCCAAAAGATTAATGTATGTATCTACAGTTTCAAACCCGAGTTGTGAAAATTGAGATGTGGGGAGCTGGTTTTCTTTTTTATCTCCCTTTTGATATTAGGTTGGAAAAAAAAACCTCTCATTGAAGTTGACAGCTTTTTGAAAGAGACCTCAGGTGTGTTGGAAACAACTCGTTGAAAGTCATAGTGTGAAGATATTGTAAACAAGTCGACAAACTTGAGTAGAAATGCGCGAGTGTACAGTACATAGATTTCAAGTAAGCCTTGGATTGGAGTTTGTGCATGTTTTTATTTTCGTAGTGAATCGTTGAGGGAGGGTGGGAAAAAGTGATTTTGTCTGTTCTTTTTGCAATAGCTTCTAGTGAAGAATACAAGAGCGTTTGAACTACTACTCTCTACCAATCTGCGATAAAAAGGTTTACCAAGCTTCTCGGGATGCAAATGGTTATCGGTCGCAGTTTTTTTCTCTTTGTATTTTCTACAGGTTTCAACGTCTGCCATTCAAGTTTGAAAATGTTCCTAAAACCAGTAGGTTATTTAAAAAAAAGAAACATATAATTTGGGTTGAACTTTACTCGAGAGGGTTGGCTGTTGGGAAAATGGGTTGGTTGTTTTTGTTTCTTGTCTAGATTTGGATATTTCATCGTCTTCGTAGGAAGAAAGTCTTGAAAACTTCTTGTGTTGCTTACAGAAATAGGAAAGTGTCGAGGGAAAAAAGGCAAGTGTGCCCACCCAGTAGCATAAGATATGTAGTACTGTATAAGTAAAATGGATTTGTTTAATGAGGGTTGGCTGTTGGGAAATGGGTTGGTTCTCTTTTTTTTTTTTTTTTTCCAGTGTTATTTAGATTTGAATTTCAAGTTGAATACGCTTAAACATGTCGCCCACACCAGCTTTGGAAAACTTGATGAGTTTGTGTGCGAGTGATTCCATTAAGCAAGATCTTTTAACAAGTTCATAGATTAGACGTATCAAGTAAGCCTCAAGTTTGCGAATTAGATGGTTTTTCAAGTTTGATTGTTTTCGAAGCATCGGGAGGGTGGGAGACAATTATATTTGTCTTTGTTTTCATAGAGTTGTACCCATTGCAGCAGTGTAGTTGTAGCCATTGCAGAAGTGTAGTAGTAGTACCCATTGCAAGATAACTTTTCTGATGTTGGAATGGTATATTAGGATGAGGTGTTGATTGTAGTTGGACCCAAGAAGACTTTTTGTTTCTTTTTATTTCCTATATTATCTACAGGTTTTCAAAATCCATGCAAATTGGAAATTATCAACAGTAACAGGTATTCAATAATACTGTACATCAACACAAGGGAAATGGGTTTGGGGATTTTGTTTTTGTATTTTTGTCGCTATTCAGGTTGAAAGTAGTTCATCAACTTTGTAACGTCGTCTACATCTGTAAAACCGCTATCTTGGTAACGATTAAGAAAGTTCTGAACATCCAAGTCTCCTCAAGTTCAGGTTTTTCAAGTAAGGTTCAAAGGAAGTCGATAGATGTGATTTGTCTAGTTGTTTTTCGTTGTTTGTGATGGGGGAGGGGAGCGCAATATAATGATTATCTTTTATCTTGGTAGCATTTTCATAACAAATTATTTTTTCAACGTAAAAAAAAAGCTTCGACACCGCTTAATACTAAATTGCAAGGAAGTGAGCGAGTACTATAGAAAAGTAAGAATTACGATAGAAGATTTGCAAGTAGGAATAGGTTGTTTTAAATTACGTATTCACCAGTAAATATTTTGTATTTAAATATCATAACCATGGGTAGGCTGTTGGGGATGTGGGGTTTTTTTCTCAAAATTTTACAGATTTAAGTCGTCATTGAGCGATTACGTCCCTGGAGTATTAAACGAAACATGAGGTGTAGTGTTGTATAAGTTGACTATCATCGGGCCTCAAGAAAACTGTTCTGAAGTCATTTGGTTCTAGGAGATAGCGCCGTGTTTTTTTCTTCTTTCCTTTTCCTTTTTATCTTGTGTTTACACAGGTTTCAAAATGCAAGTCGGTAGTGCGGTAATTTGTTGGTTTTACGCGTTATTGTCGAGAATAGTTCCAAGAACAATCAATAATGAAAGGTATATGCATGAATTGATTCAACTTGCATAAAGGTAATATTTTGTAATGTACTGTATTTAATATAAAATGTTGTGAATAACAGGGTTGGGAGTGTCAAATGGGTTGGTTTCTGTTAGTTTCTCCATATAGGTTTGTGGACAGTTGCACAAGTAAGAAGTTTTTAGCTTGAAAACTGCGCATACGACGAATTAAAAAAGAACCAAGTTGATGTGGCCCAGACATTTGACATTTAGTATGTAAGCAAACTTGTACGTTTTCATCCTAAACCATTGAAAGTGTTATGAATATTTTGGGAGAGGGAGTTTGTATTTTTTTATATTCTACAGGACAAAATATTAGTCAAATCGGCATTTCTATCGGTGTGTGAATTCGGAAATAAACGCGGACGTAAAAAGGTATATGCAATGATAAATTGTTTTATTTACTACGTTATCGCTAGTATATTGGTTTCGTTAGTAATTTGTAAGAACTCTAATGGGGTTGGCTGTAGGGTATGTGGGGTGGAATTTTTTTGTATTTGTCTTGTGTAGGTTGCCAAGATTTTATGGTGCGAGAAAGATATTCTTCAGAGATTATCAAGACCTATTATATTTGGTGAATTTCTCCTCTCTTTGAAGCTTACAGCTTTGTTAACTAAAAGCAACGACCAATTTATTGTTGGTGTTTTTATTCAGAAATAAACGCGGATGTAAAAAGGTATACTGTATTTTACTTACTGGTTTCAACATAAACAAGTATATTGGTTTTGTCAGTAATATGTAAGAATTCTAATGGGGTTGGCTGTAGGGAAAGTGGGTGGAATCTTTTTGTATTTGTGTTATGTAGGTTGCCAAGAGTTTATTATGGCTTTGAGCAAGATTTCTTCAGTGATTGTCAAGCGCTGTTATTGTATTTGATTTCCATAACTGTGAGTTTCCCCCTTCAAACAAATATTCCGTGTTTTTTTTCCGTGCGTGTATATTAAAAATACCTAAAACAGTTTGTATTTGCCTAAAAAACTTTTGTATTTTATATCATAATCGTAGATAGAACCTATAATTTGCACAATGTGTTTTATTTCATGATTTCTTGTTCAATTTAATTCAGTGTTTGTTTTACCATAAACTTGTTGCATGAGGGGTGGGCTTGTAGGGAGAGGGTTGGGTTTGTTTAGCTCTTCAGGTGACAAACTTGCCTGTCTGTGCTGTTAGAAAATGACATTTCAACCACCTACTGTATTGCCAGATATATCTACACATTGTATAACTCTATAGTCAAAAGAGCCAAGCACATTTGAAGCTTTCTTCCATCACTACTACTACTATCGCAAACTAACATAAGTATCAACTGTGAGTTGCTTGTACTTTTAGTTCTTGATCATCCACCTTTTTAACGATTTATGGCTTTAGGTGTTACAACACTGAACATTTTGATTAATTACCTTGGCTGATTACTATCTTTCTTAAAGCGTTGCTAGTATTGCAAAACATTGTATCATTTGCGTGTGTTTATTTTTTGTTTTCATCCTAAATTAACCCAACCTTTTGGTTACTGCTTTAGATAATAACTCGTTTTCATTTTGTTAGCACTGTATTTGATATACATATCATTGGGTGTATGCGGAGGGGTTTTTGTTTCTTATTCTGTATTTCCAGATAACACTATATGTTTGAACAATCTACTATAATACAATTAGCTTTGTGATGTCTTCTCACAGCATTGCTGTAGAATCCGATAAGGATAGCACCACTGTATATTTATCACAGGTATCTTCTTAATAATAACAGGTATGATAATCGTTTGTAATAACCGCTAAACAATTGTATCCTTGTGTTCGCATGGATTAGTAATTATTATTGTCACAAGATCAGCATGAAATCAATCGTATAGGGGGGCTTGGGGCAAACTATACTTTTCTGCTCACTTTTCAGAAATCCAAAGCATTGTACCGCTGACAGCACTTCATGTATCATTTAGTAGTGGCAAGATGTGTTCATTTTTAGCAGCAGTAGAGCAAGCATTTGGTTTGGATGATTTGTGTGCATATTTGTTTTATTTCTTTGGACTAAAATGAGCATTGTTAAAAATGCATGATGAAGTTTGAACTTGGTAAACCTCAATGTAAGAAGACGTATAAGCCTGAATTGGCAAAGCCTGAATTGGCGGAGGGAAAGTATTTTGGAAGCTACTACCCGTGCTACCTTGCTTAGAAATGGGGAGTGGGATTACAGCCTTTTTAGCAGTGTATGTTAAGGATCTGTGAAATGATTGGGACTTGTACACATTATGAACTTGGTTGAAAAAAAGAAGTGAGAAATCTTGCAGATTGGGGAAAAATTGCTAGGGACATTACTTGATTAAAGAAAGAAGCGAGAAATCTGGTAGATGTGGGCAAAATTGCTAGGGACATAATTTGATTGGAAAAAAAGAAGTCGAGAAATCTGGCAGATTTGGGCAAAATTGCTAGGGACATAAATTGATTGAAAAAAGAAGTGAAATCTTAACAGATGTGGGCAAAATTTCTAGGGACATAACTTGATTGGAAAAAAGAAGTGAGAAATCTGGAAGATCTGGGCAAAATTACTAGGGACATAAACATAGAAGACAGGCACGTAAAGAATACAGTAATTTGAAGAAGTTGAAAATTAAGGAATGGTGTTATAAAGTTATATTCTGAACATTTTTATTGGTTAGTACAAAAGATAAGTATATACAGTAATCTCATTGTCATATGCAACATGCTTTCTTGTGTGCGTTTTTTTTGTTTCCCCTTCATTTTCAGACTTGTACTTGTAACAAAACAGTGACTTAGCAGGGGTGACTAGGTATAGAATCTGTATCAAGATAGGAGTATGGTGAATTGTCGTTTTTCTCTTGACTACTTGTGTGCTTCCCTATGCTGTAAAGTTTCGTGTACGCGCAAAGTAAATGGTTATCGAGTACCGTGAGTGACACTAGTGAAAAAGCAATATTTTTTTGTTTACAAATATACCTTGTGTGTTTTGTTTTTCTCGTAACGTAGTTCAGTTTCAGGTTTCTTGGCAAAAAAAAATTGGATTGGTGTAATGGTTAATGGTACTAGAATGGTTTTGGAAAGTAGTGACATCCCAAACATGGCCTTGTAGTGTTGAGTGGTTGGAATAGGGACCTGTACTTGAGACAAGACCAATGATTCCAATGGGGGCAAAGAACGTGTAGACAAAGACCACAGGGACCACCCAGTGTGTTGTGAAAAGACCAGGGACTACTTTACCATAAGGGACCAACTTCTTGGGCGTTGCAGTATTTTAGGATTCGGGGACCACTATCTGGCATTTAAGGGACAAGCTTCTTCTGGTGTTGCGGTAGTTAAGGAGGGACCAGCTTCTTCAGGTGTTGCGGTAGTTAAGGAGGGACCAGCTTCTTCAGGTGTTGCGGTAGTTAAGGAGGGACCAGCTTCTTCAGGTGTTGCGGTAGTTAAGGAGGGACCAGTTTCTTCAGGTGTTGCAGTAGTTTAAAAGGGACATGCATCTTGGGCATTGCAGTAGTTTAGGAGGACCCATCTTCAAGTTGAATTGATCATATTAGGTGTCAATATTAGGACATATCATCATATTCTTCAAGAAATTGATCATTAAAACCAGACCAACATATCACAGGGACCAGACCAATATATCACAGGGACCAGACCATGCCACCATAATCAAACAAGAAACCACCCATAATTCTTAACATAGGAAAATACCAAATGTGGTTAGGGAGCAGACATTCAAGTCACATCAACATGCAAAGGACCAAAATCATTGTTAATAATATTTTGAATAGCCACTTCTTTGTAAATAATTGTAAAATATTTATACTAAATTTTGTAGAAATTGTATACATATTGTGTAGGTTTGCCGCGTTGTCGGTCGGTAGATTACGGGTATATAAAACATGCATTCATTTACGGTAATTTAAAAACAAATACCGATATACACAAAGGTTTACACCGTAACTATACATGTTAAAAGAAAATTATTATTTTCTATAGCCACATCTTTGTAAACAATTGTAAATATTGTAGAAATTGTACGGATTAATTGTTGTATACATATTGTGTAGGTTTGCCGCGTTGTCAGTCGGTAGATTGTGTTTAGTTATAAACAAAATACGGTTATATAAAACAAGTTTTAAATGCATTAATTTACAGTAATTTAAAATGTATTTGATAGGTGAATGAAATATTTATTTAAATTATTATTATTTATAGACTATAAAAAAAACTATTCGTAATTGAAAAATAACAATTTATTTTTTTTAAATTAACCAATAAATAAAATAAAGTGTAAACCAAACGAACAAATGTAAAATAACATAATATAATTTCTAATTAATCAGAAATAGAAATTAAACATACTGTACAAGTAATGAACGGACAAACGCAAAATAACATAAATTTTTAATTGATCAAAAATGCAGGTAATGAACGGACAAATGCAAAATAAGTTTGACATATAACAATTTGTAATGTAATTTATAAAAAATAGAAATTAAACATGCTGTATAGGTGATAAACGAATAAACGCAAAATAAGTTGACTATGTAATATTTTAATTAGTAATTGATTGAAATAGAAATTAAACATACTGTACAAATAATGAACGGACAAACGCAAAATAACATAATTTTTAATTGATCAAAAACAGAAATTTAACTTGCAGATAATGAACGGACAAATGCAAAATAAGTTCGACATATAACAATTTGTAATGTAATTTATAAAAAATAAAAATTAAACATACTGTATAGGTGATAAACGAATAAACGCAAAATAAGTTGACTATGTAATATTTTAATTAGTAATTGATTGAAGTAGAAATTAAACATACTGTAAAGGTAATAAATGCAAAATAAGTTGACATATACAGTAATATAATTTGTAATTGATCATACATAGATATTAAACGTACTGTACAGGTAATAAATGGACAAACGCTAAATAAGTTGACATATAATGTAATTTGTAATTGATCAGAAATAGATATTAAACGTCCTGTACAGGTAATAAACGAACAAACGCTAAATAAGTTGACATATAATGTAATTTGTAATTGATCAGAAATAGATATTAAACGTACTGTACAGGTAATAAACGAACAAACGCTAAATAAGTTGACATATATAACGTAATTTGTAATTGATCAGACATAGAAATTAAACATACTGTACAGGTAATAAATGGACATGTGCGAAAAAAAGATTAATACAAGTTGTTCATAATAAAGTTGAAACTATTAAAAATAAATAAAACAATAAAAAATAATATTTAAGATGATCCGTTAAAATTGAATTATAAATACAAATCTATGTAAAAGGTTTAGCCTTAAAAATAGTATGTGAATATTGTGATTAAGTTAAAGGTGTTTCATCGTTGTGAAATCTAAAAATTGAATATGTTGTGAATATTATGCACACAAAAAGTAGGAATTTGTAAAAATCTAAAAATTGAATATGTCGTGAATATTATAGACGCAAAAAGTAAGAATTTGTCAAATCTAAAAATTGAATATGTTGTGAATATTATACACACAAAATGTAAGAATTTGTAAAATCTAAAAATGTAATATGTTGTGAATATTATACGCACAAAAAGTAAGAATTTGTAAAATCTAAAAATTGAATATGTCGTGAATATTATACACGCAAAAAGTAAGAATTTGTAAAATCTAAAAATTGAATATGTTGTGAATATTAGACACACAAAAAGTAAGAATTTGTAAAATCTAAAAATTGAATATTTTGTGAATATTATACACACAAAAAGTAAGGATTTGTAAAATCTAAAAATTGAATATGTTGTGAATATTATACACACAAAAAGTAAGAATTTGTAAAATCTAAAAATTAAATATGTTGTGAATATTAGACGCACAAAAAGTAGGAATTTGCAAAATCTAAAAATTAAATATGCTGTGAATATTAGACACACAAAAAGTAGGAATTTGTAAAATCTAAAAATTGAATATGTTGTGAATATTATACACACAAAAAGTAGGAATTTGTAAAATCTAAAAATTGAATATGCTGTGAATATTAGACACACAAAAAGTAAGAATTTGTAAAATCTAAAAGTTGAATATGTTGTGAATATTATACAAACATAAGTAGGAAGGTATTTCATGTTTTAGCAACTGTCGCATGTATTTTTAAATGAATATTTATCATGTAGAATCACTTTAGCTATATATTGTATTATTTTACCAAGGACTTATTTTATTTTACAAAGTACTCTATTGTATTATATATTTCAGTTGCACAATGTTTATTGATTTTTTTAATTACAGTTTAAAAATAGTAGTAGTAGTAGTACACAAATCTAGTACAAAGTATATAAATATATTCATGTCAATGCTGATAACAAATGTGCTGTTACACATAAAGGTATATTTTACGCAAAAGCAAACATTTTATATTTTACTAAAAAAGATTTACAAAATCTTATTTTAAAATTTCAATACTTGTAACTCCATTCAGTTCTTCTTTTATTTATACAAAGATTTTTTTATTTTATTAATAAAAATTAATTTAGTCTAGTAGATATTTTCATTTCAGCAACAAACTGTACTAAATTTAAAAAAAACATTATATTTTGTACACAAAATTCTATGACTAATAACATGCGTTCACTTTGTTTAGATACACGATACAAATAATTAAAAGTATCCACTTTACAAAAATAAAATTCTAGAATTCATTAAATTTCAAACTGAAAATGTTTTATCCTTTCTGTATCTAAAAAGTACTCCATTTTTGTATTTTTTTTATACAATACCTTTATTTCAAAATATGCAATTTAAATAATAAAAATAAATTATACTCTATACAATGCTACTGTAATTGTTAATGTTTAAGGTTATTTAAAGTAAAATGTCATCGTACAAAGTAGAAATTCTATAATATATAGTTTTAATGTAAAATTCCTAATGATTAATAATAGTCTTGATACATGTATTGCAAATTGTTTAATAATTATTTTTGCTAAACGAAAATGAAACATTCAGACTTTTTAAATCATTATTTCATTTAAAAAATTAAATTATTTCAGAAATTAATTTATAAAAAAAAAGAATCAATTGTGATTAATAACACCGGTTAGTAATGTGAAAAAAAGTATTGTTAAAAATGTATGAAAAATATTTACTAAGTAACAATTATTTCAGTTTTTACCGGCATTTCAGAAATATTACATTATTTAATATTGTACTGACAAAATAGTAATTATGACTTAACACCGGCTAGAAGTGTAAAAAAAGCATTGTAGAAAAAAAGATATTTTATTTGTAATAATTATTTCGGTTTAGTTTCATTTAGTTTGACAAACAAAATTTAAAAATACTGTAGCAATTCATCAACTAATAACACAAGTTTGTAATGTAAAAATGGTTAATAATGATTTTATTTTATTCATTAGTTTATATCTATTTCAAAATGTTCTAAAAATAGTTAGACATTTCAAAATCTGAAATTATATATTGACTAAAGATTTTATTGTGAAAATTACACAAATGTTATTTCCAAAATACATTACAGTAATTGTTGAATGTAAATTTAAAACATATTTTTATTCATCAACTAAATTTGTACCACTCTACTTTTAAAAAATATCTAAGCTTTGCACACAATTATCCCTAATTTAACTGAAGATTTGATTGTGAAAATTACACAAATGTTATTTCCAAAAAATGTATTTCAGAAAAATAATTTTGTAAAGTTATGGACATTGTCGCATTTAATCGTCAAAACTAGTATATTATTTTTGTTCATGGTTTAATGTAAATTAGTAAACAGCTCGAGATATTCTTGTATGCATATTTCTAAATTTGTTAGGAACATATTCTGTAAAACTTGATAGGAAGAGCGGACCCCGCTTCCCGGTGGGGCCTTATAGGCGCCTGTCTAGATTTCATTTAAAAACATTGTCTTATAACGAGGTCTGTTAGGCTGTAATGGATGCTAGAAGGTGAGAAAACACCTTGGCTGGTCAGAGCATTTGGGAAATCGCACCTCCCCCTCCTTACAAAAAAACAATTGGCGCCAAAGGAGTTAGGGTTGGGTGTCCGGCTCGCAGCATTGTCTAGCATCCTTTTAATTGTAATCATTTATTGAACAAAATATAAAACAAATATAATAGAAAACAAAAATATTACACAATAAAAGAAAAAAAAAACATGTATTTCGAATTTTAAAAAAGAAATAAATGTCAAAGCTTGGCGCTAAAAAGTACTTGGTTGTTGTTGTTTTATTAAAAGTCGACGGACTTGACGACGAATAGAAAAGACCAGACATGGTCAAGAGAAGAAAATTTTCAGTTCCAGCACGTTGCACGAAAATTTTTGCAGGTTGGAAGATCCATTCGTTGCAGGGATGTCCACTGAGGCGATACAACCAGAATTTGCTGTTTTTAACGCACATTCATCTTGCATGACATTCATTATTTTTCTCCCATTTGAATGACTATGCACCTTCGGAATTAATAAAAGTACTCATTGTATTCCTGAATTTTCGTTTGAAAGTTAAAATTCCTGTTCAACTAAATGCGCTTTTGCAGTTGTTAGACCAGCGATTGAATACAGTTAATGGGGAACCAGACTTGCACAAAACCAAATTAACTAATTGTAACAGAATCAATGTAAAGTTTTATTGTAACTTTTATTAGCCACGCTTCCTCCCGAATCATTCCATGTCAAATTTGATAACACTGCATGTTTTAAGTGTCTTTCACAACCTGCCTTGGCTCTGGCAAATAAAATTGAACCTCAATGTTTTGCTTTCTTGACGCTTAATGTGGCTGTGTGTCAATCGCTATACAAGTGTATTCATTTCATAGGAGAAAGTGGAGTTGGTTTATGGATATATACTGATTGTTGCACAAATAAATTACACTTAAGCTCTGTCTACGCTATACTTTATTCTGCTTTATGTGACAAAAAAATGTGATGTGCTCATATATGGGCACGATGATGTCGTATCGCTACCATATTTGGGCATATTACTACAGTACTATACTTGGGCACATCACATTTGTTGTCGCATAAAGTTTGATAGTGTGACAGAGCTTTACAAAAATGAACAAATAACACAAAGTATAATCATTTTCTATCTTTATTCAGCCTCTGCAGCTGTATATTGCACCTATATAAAGCACTAGCACAAATTGAAAATACACTAATTTAATACCATGATTGTCCTCTCGCCTTTGCATGCATCGCACCCAAAGTTTAGCAAAGTGGTCACAATTTTGTTTTGTGAGTGATTTCAATTCTGAAACTAAATGCATTCTTTAACGTGGTTATACTGTATATCTTCAGTCATACCATGTGGATCACATGATGGCAGACGATCATATTGTGACCGTACATGTATGTGTGTATGTATGTAGTCTTTAAATATATTATATCTACTATGCCTAATATACTACACTAACAAGTTCACAGAAAGTTGTCATGGACAATACATGGCTTGCGTTGCATTCCTTAGGCTCTCCCTACTGTCTTCGTTGCTACCATCATCCGACCCATTCCCATGAATCATCGTGTCTAACCCTACAATGCCTTTCTGCGAGGGCAGCATACCATGTACGTCACTCGACAGCTTGTGTGTTCCAACCATATCTCCAGTGACGTGAATATTGTGCGATATATTTTGGTCCAGTTCCGACTGTAAAAGATCGTTCCCGTACACCATGTCTTCTCGTGAAACGGACTGGTGGTCAAGATGACCAGAGTTGCTGATGGTCACACTAGTGTGAGGTTCGGATAAAACCACAACGGCTCCATTAGAGGACGAGGACACTGTTTCAGCATGGCTCAAACCTATAAAATAAAAAAACGAAATTGAATAGAAATCGCTCAAATTGTAGTGTGGGCATACACAGTAATTGTACAGTACATAGACTCACTTGTATAAGAAATATGACCCTGTAATTCTACTAGACTATCCCCCATGAGGGTCTTGCTGACCAATGATGAGCCAATGTCCGACGCCGAGTTGGCATGCTTGCGTTTCATGTGAGTATTCCTGCTTCCGATCTGTGTAAACAATTTGTCGCACACTTCACATTTGTATGGTTTTTCACCTGAAAAAATATAAAAATAACAAAAAAATATTCTTTTATCATTCATCTTATTCCATTATTTGTACCATTACACTCATAAACATTCGTTATTTGTATACCATGCATCAAAATGTCTGGTCTATTTAATCGTTCCAATTTCTACTTACCAGTGTGGGTCAACATGTGCTTTCTGAGACTTGACCTCTCAGTGAACTGAAGTGAACATCCAGTCATATTACATACAAATGGCTTTTCACCTATTTAAAAAATATAGACGAAAACAAAATCTATATGAATTTCTTGCCAGTCAATATGTGTTTTTTAAACATACAGTAGTACCCTCCTTCGGGACAAATAGGTCCATGCTTCTAGTAAGGGGACAATTTCCTGGCCAATATATTTTTTAACACCAAGACTAAACCTCTATCCAGGGGACAAACCTCTATAAGTTTACCTGTATGAGTCCTAATATGGTTACGCAGGTTTCCAGCAGTTGTAAAACTTTTGTTACAGCCTTTTTCGGTACATGAGTATGGGCGCACACCTGTATGCGTACGTTTGTGTACTACCAGTCGTTGCTCTGTGAAGAATGCCTTTCCGCAATCCGGTACATCACATAAATACTGCCTATTGTTACTGAAACAGAGAAAAATGTTAATTTATGTTAAATCAAAAAACAAAACTTTTTTTTTTTTTAGTCATACAGTAATATTTCTCAAAAATGTAAAATAAAATGACATACGTATGCGTTTTTAGATGATACTGAAGATGCGTAGGCCAAGAGAAGCGGCGTTCACAGTTTGGATACGAGCATTTTAACACCTTATTTCCTTTGTGTAACTCCATATGATATTTACGATTTGTTGAAGATTTAAACCCTTTACCGCACTCTTTACAAAGGTAGATTTTTCGAACTAAATCAAAAGAGATTAAATTATTATTCCTTTGTTCTAAATTTTTTATAGTTCTCCAATTGTCTTTTATTTTTATATAGATTTTAAATTTTTACAGACATTATAGAAATGTGGAAATAAATGGTAAATACAGTAGAACCTCTATTAAGGACACTTTTGGAACCCAACAAAGTGCCTCATTAATAGGATATAGCTATAATGTTCTTTTTTTTATATTTAGGCAAAATTGATAAGGATAACCATAAGCAAATTCATTCACTATCCTTCTCAATCCTGTTCACAAGACAAACTTATACACAAGATGCTATACATAAACAAAGTCTTATTACAAGTCTTTGGGAGTTGTAATTTGTCATTAAAAAAAATCTTAAGGACTTGAACCCAGGAGGACCCTTGGATTATTACCCTCATTCAATTTATGTGAAAATGTCTCCTTAATTTTGTATTCCATAAGATGTGTTAGACTCTATACAAACAAACCTTTCTTATCATCTAACAATTCCATGCCAAACGTTCTGGCTATACTCTCCTGTGTAGCGGTGATGAGATTCGCATGCGCCAGTTCTTGTAGGTGTACCATGTGATCAGCAGTCTTCTTCTGATGCTCTTCTAAAGCATTTGCGTCTAAATTGTCTTTCGCAAGATGATTACTTAAAACATACACAGGAGGCATGTCAAGGAGGGGCGTTTGCGATGGGTTCGGAATGCTGAATAACAAGTAGCTCGGTTGCGAAACAACCATATCATCGGTTGTTTGGTCATTGTTTGATTCGTCCATAATACGCGATTCATGAATAGATGTTTCGCCGATGTCCGCTGTGATCGTCCTGTCCATCTGATCATGTCTAATGTTCAGTAAGCCTTCATGTATGTTTGTTGTGGTGTTACCATCAGAAAAATCAATTTGAATATTATCATCGTTCAAGTTGATAACCTTTGGAGCGGTTGACGTAGAAACAGTTTCGTGGTGAAGAGGAGAATCTAAGAAATCGACAGACAGACTTGCCGTGTAGGTAGTTTTGGATGTTGCGTCACTGGTCATATTGATGGTCAATCAGGTCAATTTATGATCTGCCTACAAAGCAACAAACATATATCGATGAATAAATGATATTATTATTAAGAAAAGAGAAATTATTAGTAATAATATTATGCATACCAAAAAGAAAAAATATCAATTAAACAAATCAGTATAAAATTTGTGAGGGGATTTTCATTGACAGCTGACAGAATTATTATTATTATATTTTAATAAAATATTAAATCAATTTTAAATAATAATTATTTTACATACGTGACGTAACATACAATAAACTAATTCACTAACAGTAAAGGCACAAACCTTATTTTATAGATAACTATATACTTTTAACGACGTGTAAAAATGTCTAGGCCTAAAAACTAATCTGGGAATATACTTACGCCCAACAAAGAGCATCGCTTTCCCACAATAGACACAAACAAATGAGAAGACAGAGCGTACACAAAGGCCTAGCCTAGGCCTAGCTGCCTAGAAGCCTAGGATAGGTCTAAGTTCTACTACTAGACTATTAGTACGATGTTCAGCAATTTAGATTATTTAGACAATTACACCGTCTAATTTTCTGAAAGAAACTATAGTAATCCCATTATGATTTCCAACCAGGTTGACAGAAAGACACAAAAAAAACGTTTGGAGATTGAGAAATATAGCTAGATAGGAGCGACTATGTATGAGCATGCGTAAACGAAGAAAAGTGTGCTGAAATTCTAACCCCAATATACTACGTAAGTACCAACAAATATACCGTACCTCGGAATTTATATTGAACCATGGACCGTGTCCGTGTTTTAAACTTCGACTGCCAAAAATTGTTGTGTAGTATACCATATAAAATATCGTTATTGTACGATAACAACATAAAAAGTAAACACTTCAGTTTGAAAAAAAAAAAAAAAATTTGTTTTGCATATGAAATATTATATACTCTCTACATAAGAATTAAAACTCTACTTCTTATGCATACAGAGCGCACTGCATGTTGTACTTAGTAAAAATATACATGGGAACTAAACTTTGCCATGTGCGCACGCTGGAAAATCCCTCATCACACGCAAATGCGCATGTGATAACAAAAAGCTAGCTCATTAATTCTCATAACTTCCTTATAAAAAAAAGCGGACAAAAATAATTACTTAGAAAAGACAAAATAAATGGTCAAATGAAACCAAACGCCCATTGTCTGTGTACTATGACAATCTTTTTTCCAATTATAAATCTACAGTTCTTTTAGGTAAATAGGTGACGAGTTCAAATCTATAGTTTTTGATACAATTTTTTTTAAATATATTTTTTTCAGGGGACAAAATCAATCGGAATATATCGGATATACTGTGTAGTACAGTTAAATATATGCTAAGTATTGAAATTCAATACTAGTATTAGAATTAGAATTGTAGGCCTGCCATATTTTTTCAGATCGACTGGGTAATTATGGAGCATAAAATCTCGTTTATGTGTTTTGTATATAAATTAATAAACTGTATATTATATTATTTATATATTGCGTATTTGGAAAAACAACAAACATGATGAATGTGTTTGTGTTTTGTGCGAATGGTTGAAGAAAGAAAGTCAAGCATAAACTGGTTCCAACCGGTTCAGGAAACTCAAAATTTTCCATCACTCCAATTCAGACAATAATCAGAGATACAGTGTGGATAGTAGTACTCCGGCATAAATGATTGTATATGAAGTCTCTTTATTGAATTCAGGTAATAGTTTATTTTTTCTTAAGTTATACGGTACGTTTAGAGGTAAGATAGCACCAAGTTAGATATTTTTTGGGTATTGTATCTTATTTCCATTGATCAGGTTGATCAGCCAATGAGAATGCTCGCACGGGATTCGTTTATCGCGCCTCGCGGACGTTTTCATGATGATTCCGGTGTAGAAAAAAATAGAATATTGGAAATTCCATCCAGGTATAGCAATTAATCAATATAATTCTGTAATATTTGGCATAGTAGTTTTGGTATATTTTTTACGTTCATTGCTATGGTTGATTTTACAGTAATTAATTTAATGTTATAAGAATAAAAGTCTATTTCATTTTATGGGTTTGGTGCACACGATTGGTTGTAGCCTTACCTTCGTCTGTACATGGTCGAGGCCAGACCAAACCAGTTGGGCTTGTTTACGACGACGGTGAAAAAAAATCCGTCACACTTGGCCTGTTGGCTCTCCAAAAAAAAGAATAGACATATTTTACTTTGTCTCCCCCTACACATGTAATATTAATCGTTTTTGATGAATTTACCATATTATTGCTAAAGTTAATATTTATGTAAACTGTAATACTGCTATATTTAAGCCTAATTTGATGTAAGTAAATAAAAATTAACCATTGTATTTTGTTTGTACTATCTATTTTTTTGTCAATCACATTTTGAATGATTGCTTGTTGTTGGGTGGTGGGTGATGTAATTTTTGATATGAAAGAAACTTTGCTAGAAACTTCTAAAAAATACATATATTTTAATTAGACTAATGCCAAGTTCTAGACATACAATATTGATTTTCAATATGAATGATTTTAAATAAAAATTACGATAATTTAATATTTTTGTAAATTTTGATTGTAAAAAGAGAAAAAAAAATTAAAATAGTTTTTTTTATTTTAACGTTTTTCTTTTTGACATAGTATGATTTGAATTGCAGATTTGAAGAAGAGTGGTATACCTTATTCGATTGAAATTCAATGCCTTCACAAAGCATGGCAACTTTAACAGAGCAGGCATCGCGGCTGCTAGATTTTAACCAGAAGCTTGATATTGC
The DNA here is from genome assembly GCF_963402885.1 of Antedon bifida. NCBI lineage: Eukaryota > Metazoa > Echinodermata > Crinoidea > Comatulida > Antedonidae > Antedon > Antedon bifida. The sequence continues at coordinate 5,091,142 of NC_136234.1, forward strand.
TTTACTGGACGATGTCGTTGGTAGAATGTACGGAGGGGAAGGACCAGAGGTAAGACTATGCTTCTTCACCTTTGGTATTATCCAGGACTATTTAGAGAAATTGGAGGCTAGTTTATTCCTTAACATTAATTCCTAGACAAAATTAAGAAGCATTTTTGTTCATGTTTTTACGGGAGCTCTCCACTTGTGGCTGTGCTGTATAGAGCCTATTGCTCGTTTTTTTCTCCTAATACTGTACCTGTTATACTGGAAAGCAACCTACAACTGCATGGTATTCCATATGATCAATAAAAACCACTTCCTTGTTATATCCAACTTTAGCTTAGTAAACTACACATAAAACATTTAATTATTAATTGATCATTCTGACCATATCCTGTATTGCAATGACAAAGCAAAACCTCAAATCTTTGGGTTTTGAAACTTTGTGTCAAAATGAATACCTTTGAAATAAAAAAAACAATAACAAATAACAGAGATTTAAAGCTCTGTCTACACTATCAAACTAAAATAAAAATAAAAGTGTGATGTGCCCAAATACAGTATGGTTACCGTTATGAAATTCCCAAATATGGTAGTAATATGACATCATCATGTCCATATATGGGCACATCACACAGACAGAGCTTTAGACTCATGGATGTAAAGTTATTTAAATCAGCATTAATTTAATACAGTTTTTTTGTAATTTAGTTTATATGGATGTAAATTGAATTAATTGACTTTTAATTAAATATTATTTAGCAACGAATGGCACAAGAGATCCTGACCAGCCTGAAAGAACATCCAGACGCCTGGACCAGAGTTGACACCATTTTAGAATTCGCCAGCAACCAGGAAACAAAAGTAAGTACAATATATTAAACAATATTTAATAATTTATTACTTAAATTTAAAGTTGATGTTTTGATATTGTGTTTTGTAGAATACAGATGCGGAATGAATTAATAATTATAATTGAAAAAAATTGTTAAATTTAAATATCAGATCAGTCTGTATTTATAATGAATGTTTAATGGCTACATGGAACTACACACCTTGTGAAAGTCATTAATCAAGCTGTCTCCCATTAACAAATTAAAAACAGGTTTGTACATATTATTTACATTAATAAACACTTGATTATTTTAATTTGTCTTGTTTTTTTTAGTATTACGGACTTCAAATTCTTGAAACTGTCATAAAAACCAGATGGAAGGTATTGGATAGAGCTCAGTGTGAAGGTATCAAGAAATACACAGTTGGTCTGATAATAAAGCTCTCATCGGATGCCACCAACTTGGAGGTGTGTCTTTTATCTCCGTACAAATATTTTGTGAACTAGTTTTACAATGCATACATACAGAGCTGTACAGTAGCTATATGAAAATAATTTTAGTGTGTGCTTATAGGGATAAATGGTATTACTTTGATTTGTTTACGGTCGCCAATAAATTTGGCCGCACAATTTTAAAAGTAAAATGTATATCTACCTATTAACCCCTAGATTATCAAGCTAATTCAAGATTAAAACTCTACACCATCAAACTTTATATGACAAAAAATATATATATGGACATGATGATGTCATATCACTACCATATTTTTGCATATCACTAGTACCTATTTGGGCACACTTTGTCAAACTAGTTTGATAGTGTATACAGAGCTTTAATAATCAACCTTGCTCCTAGATAAACTTAACCCAACCCTCTAAAGCTCTTTTCCACCCACCAAAAATTGTTTGCCAGATTTTTGTAAATATAGATTTGAGAGTGCAAAAAGTTTAGTATAGTAAACTACTGTAGGCCTATTTCAAAATCTCCAAAACAAGAAAATAATTCTATATTCAATAAAATAAAAGTAACTATTTGTAATTTCTGTGACTGTAACAACTTTGTTTTTATTACAGAAAGAGAAGGTGTACCTTGGTAAGCTGAACATGATCTTAGTTCAGATTGTGAAACAAGAATGGCCTAAGAACTGGCCAACGTTTATCAGCGACATCGTTGGCGCTAGCAAGACAAATGAATCTCTTTGTCAGAATAACATGATTATTCTCAAACTTCTCAGGTTTGTCACAATTTATTTGCTACAAATATTTCTTTTTTTGGTTCTTTTAGGATATTTTATGAATCATTTTTGTGTGCAAAGTGCTTAGAAACATTGTATTGGGCGCTATATAAGACTACCATTATTTATTATTTAATGTATATAGCTTGGTATATAGCTGTATTTTAAATGATGTGTTTTATCTGTATTTTACCAAATTTTAACCTTTTAACTCATTTTTATATTTTTATGTGAATTTTTTAATTTCAAACCATGTACATATTCTACTGTGTTTGACCATGAATACTGAATACTTGTTTACTCCAAGATACAAATATGTTAATTTATTTCTATTTGACTGCTTAAATCAAGGATTTAAACATAATGTGACTACAACATGTTATTAAAAACGATGTTCATAATCAATTACATTATTCATTAACAATTAGACAACATGTCATTCTTTACATGTTTTCTGTTTTTACAGTGTACGTCGCCCACAATATCATCTTAATTAAGTTCTATTTTTGACAAGATTTTAAATTAATTATGATTGTTGCAGACAGTTGATGGTACTACTAATTAGCATACTGTGTATATATAATATTATAGGTAGCATAATCTTTATCCTTTTGTAATTTTAGCACGCTGATTACATTACTGTACATGTTCTGGGAAAAAAATGTGAAAAATTACACATAGAATGCTAACATAATAATTTATTTGGAAGGTAAACTTTTGAAACAGTGGCACACTTCTTGAATGAAGTTTTAAAAAAATGATAACAATAGGCCTATTTACAAGGAAACTAAATTATGTACAAAATATAAAATAACAAAAGTAACAGGATTTAAAAAACAAAGAACTAATGAATGTGAAATGTGTAATTTGAGACCATTTCCATGCTTAAAGTTGGTCTTTGTCGGCAGATTAGGTCTTAATGATACAATACATCCTTCCCCCCCCCCCTACCATTATTTCGGCAAATCACACTGTTTTTGTCAAACTAGTTTGATAGTGTAGACAGCTTAACATGATTCCCGGTCCTACTGGTAACCTCAATAAGTAGTGTTTTGCGGCACTTTTTATTTGTTTAGAATATAGCCTATGTACTAATGCTCTACTTTTTTTATAATAAATCATCATTGTATTTTTTGTTTTGGTTTTTTAGTGAGGAAGTGTTTGACTTCTCAAGTGGTCAGATGACACAGGCAAAGGCCAAACATCTTAAAGACAGCATGTGTAATGAATTCTCACAAGTCTTTCAGTTGTGTCAGCTAGTTCTGGTGAGTTTTCTAATTATATCTATGCACTATTTATATTTCCTTGTTGTTTTCTACTTTTATTTGATGAGAAATATAAACATTTCTGAATTGAATTATAAGCAGTCTCCCACTAAGAAAAATATAATTACTAATTGTTATTCGTTTCGTTTCTTCTGTATTGAATTCTATAGTTGAATTTTTTTCTTTTCAAAGGATTATCAATAATAAAGACCCAACTTTTTATATAAACATGCCTTGTTAAATGGATTGTTTATTATAATGTACAGTACTAGATTAAACCCATACACTTTGATTTATTTGTTTAATAATAATACTCATATACATTTTATTAGGTTTAAATACACCATTGTTGTTATAATATACCAACACTGTTTTTCTTATTCCTTTTACATTAATTTCTCTTCCTGCTACAAAATTTACTATTATTTCCCCAAAAGATGATACTTTATAACCAAAACAGTAAGGTTTCTCAGAGCCTTTCATTATAATACATTTGTTTGTATGCTTCTACACCATGCAAATATTTAAAACAAGAAATATTTCTTACAAAAATCGCCGCTCCACTTTAGACCTAACACTAACCGTTTTAATTATTGTTCTTTCTTCAGAAATAAATATTTATTATTAATTATTTTTGTTTAACAATCAGTAGTAATATTTATGATATCTAGATATCAACTGTGAGTATAATGTTTAGTCAATGTAAATGTTATATGCTGTTTTATTGTACTGTTCTTGGAAAGCAATAACTATTACTTCCTTACTTATTGTTTTAGGACAACTCCCAGAATGCACCACTTGTTGGTTCAACACTTGAAACTTTGTTAAAGTTCTTAAACTGGATTCCACTTGGATATATTTTTGAAACTAAACAAATTAGTACTCTGATCTACAAGGTAACCATTTGTTTCACATTTCTAACTAATACAATTATGTAATTAATCATCTTTACAAATATGTGCAATGAATACTCCAAAATCTCTGTAAAAATAAAAGAATATTTTGCATTTTAATCGTTAACTTCTGATTATGAACCAAAACCCAATTAAGACACTGAGTACCCATAAAAGTGTTGCTTCAAGGGAAGGTGTCCCCTGAATCAGGGTGTTGCAAAGGAGAGGTTATAGTATTCTATACATTTTAACATGAACTAAAAATAAAATGTATAAGGATAACAAGTTTCAACATGCACATTTGTAAAGGCGTTGATTACTAACTACTGAAGGAAATTCTATTATAACTGATTCTCTTACAAGTGACTGTAACATTACACCAAGCTAAATGCAATATAATTCAATTTGACTAAGAATTAGTTGCGGTTTATTAGTCACAACAATGCTTTTAATTGCCTATAGTGTAATTGTAATACATTACATATTATTGAAGTGATTGATTCAGATGTAATATATTAATTCTGTTGATTTATTTGGATGGTTATGTTGTTTTTTGTTTATATTTTGTCTCATGATTAACATTCATCATCCTTACTGACTGCAAATCTACTACAATTTTTTATGATTTTCATACTGATGATCCAACCATCTAATATGGATATAACCCCATTTTATCATCATCATATCATAAACATCATTTCATTTGCCATGAACGAACACAATCTTGACGCAGTTTCGTATTCAAAGAACTTGGGTTTGTCATGTTCATAAGTTTCTGAATAATTATATTTTCACAAAACAAATTTCATGGACAAACTAAATTAATATTTTCACTAAATACAAGTATCGGGTGCAAAACAGTACAAAGTAAAATTGAATTCTGATAAAATAATGTTCTTAAATATGTGTTTCAATGAGATTTGTTATGATAGTTTTCAAAATTGGGCAATTCAATACATTTTTTTGGTTTATGTAGCCGTAGGTTAAATGATCTTGTTTTTTTCCATGCTATAGCAGAATGATCTCTTTCAGGTCCTTTGAGAGTTCGCTAACCTGTCCTACTCCCATACAGAGGGCCTACCGTCAGGTATTAGTGGTAACAAAATGCTTGACCTCACCCTGTGGTGTAGGCCGACTGCTTATAAAAACATATGCATAATGATACATAGGAACATGAAGTGACAGATACCCAAATCTGAATCAAAAGTACCAAAATGACAATACAAACTCACTGTATGGAGTTTTAAAATAGATAAAATTATACATTTCTCTAGCAAATGCCGGTATGTGTACAAATAAATAAAACAACACTTTTTCAACTTTTATTTTCCTTGATTATAATATTGATTTTTAAATCAATTCAGTAGAAAGAAAACAAACTTTTTTTACCAACGTTGTACTGTACTGTGTGTTTACGTTTTTACCATTTTGGATGTTAACAGCATAACACTTAGTTCGTCATTGTGTTTTTTGTTTTTTTGTGAGGTTGTTCACTTCATGGCCCTGTCTTAAATAGTTAATTAGATAAGATTTTTACAACCTAGTTTTGTTATGAACTAGTGGTATCTTTAAGAAGAAACCTATAAATAGCTTTTACTTTTATTATAGTTACAGTTTTAAAGCATTTTTCAGTTCCATAGATATATTTTTATGGCAATAATATTAAATAAAGCATTCTAATAATTCATTTAAAGAGAATGATATGATAGATTTTAATCTAAAGCTCTGTCTACACTACCAAACTTTATGTGACAAAAAGAATGTCATGTGCCCATATATGGACATGATGATGTCATATTTGGGCATATCACACTTTCTTTTGTCAAACTAGTTTGATAGTGTAGTCAGAGCTTTAGTTTCCTTCAGAAACACATACTGAGCACTCGTTAACTTTACATTCACTGTAGCAAGTATTTAAGGGAATTCGTTTCAGTCCCTCAGTTCTGAAGATTAATCTGTTCATTTCTTTCGTTTTTATAGTTTTTGAACGTGCCAATGTTTCGAAATACAACACTGAAATGTTTGACTGAAATTGCTGGAATAAACGTGAGCCAGTACGATGAACAATTCGTGGTACTCTTTACACTCACAATGACGCAGTTGAAACAGGTAAGCATTTAGCTTAGCACTTCGAAAGCTTGGTTCCCACTAGCAACTCCCACAAACCTACGCAATGTAAGATAATGCCCTTCTAATAATTTTCTTTGTCCCTGCCTGTGTGAAATCAAACCTGCAATGTTTGCAGCACTGTTGCGTCGTCAGTTCCCACTTGTGATTACGCTATACAGCACTTTGCATTGATGCGTCTCTGAGTTGTGTTGCATTCTAGTGGGTAGTACAGCTTGGTAGTTACATTGGGGCTATTCCTTTAAGCTATGGGGACCCTGGGTTTAGCCAGTGAGCGCTCATTGTCGTTATGCCACTGTAGTAAACAGTTTTCGTTATAGGAATGAGAAAATTTCATTTTTTCTAGAATTGTACTGAATCAATACATTTTACATTAAAACAGTTTTTATTGTTGGTATTACATTAAATTTATTTTTTTCGTAGATGCTGCCGCTTGATACAAACATCAAAGAAGCTTATGCTAATGGACGAGATGATGAGCAGAACTTTATTCAGAATCTAGCGTTATTCCTCTGTACTTTTTTTAAAGAGCATATTCAATTGATAGAAAAGAAACAAGAATTATCTGAAATTCTTCTTGAGGTAAGTTTTACATATTGGCTTGTTAATTAGCAACAATGGATACAAATTATATACCGTATATCCTCTGTAAATCCCACCCTGTAAAACATGAAATTTGACAGACTTTTGGGGTGGGATTATACTCTGGAAAACCTGGATCAGGAAAAAAAAATATGATTGGTAAGCATTTCTTGTAAAAACTCATCTGAACTGGCTAGGGAGAGGCTTACATCCAAGCCAGAAGTCTATACTGGGACCATACCCAAGGATATGCCTGTTTGTGAAGTCAAATTAGTCGGAGGATTATACCCGAGGATATACAATATATATTTTTGTTTTACAGCAAAAGTAAAAATTTACCCTGATACCATTAACTTTGTACATTTACTTTAAAATAAAATAAAAATGATTGAATCAAATAAAATGTAATATTAAATATGACAACACTATAATTATATTATGATTATGATTTTTTCAGGCACATCATTATTTGACATTAATATCAGAAGTAGAAGAAACAGAAATTTTTAAGATTTGTTTGGAGAACTGGAACACACTTGCTTCAGATTTGTATCGTGAGAGTCCGTTCTCATCGACACCGTCATCTCCAATAGTTTTAGCAAATACATCATCAACTGATATCCCACCGAGAAGAAAAATGTATCTTAATGTTTTATCAAAGGTATTTATTTCTTTTATTTATTTTATTAATTATAACCCAAAAATAAGTTATAAACATTTATAAAACATAATATATCAAGGGAAGGGCTAAAAAATAGTCAGAACTAAGCAAGTTCAGCCCCTAAACATTGAAGAATAAATAGTCAATAAATAAGGACAAGGTTCTAAACTTAATATACATAAAACTTTCATTTCTTTTTTAACAGTGTTAAAGCATGTAGAAAAATAAAGTAAAGATTGGCTCTAGCGGTTTGGCATGTTTGGTTGCTTTCTGGAAAATACTGTACTGTTTTGTTTAAATTCAATGGCACTCTACCAAAAAAATAAGTTCAATCACCTAGTTAAAATGCCTATATGACTCACATTTTTCCTTATGAGTTGAAAGAGAGCAAATTAACAAAAGAGTTGGGATTATGAATTTGATAATTCAGTTAATAATTAATCGACTTAACTTTTTTTTTTTACAGGTTAGAAAAATTATGATATCGAGAATGGCGAAGCCAGAAGAGGTTTTAGTTGTTGAGAACGACCAAGGAGAAGTTGTGAGAGAGTTCATGAAAGACACAGACTCAATTAATATGTACAAAAATATGAGAGAAACATTAGGTATGTGAAAGTAGGCTCATATTTATCTCATGGTTCTACCACTGCCAAAGTCTTTTATGAGAATTACTGTAAGTAAGGCAATCTAACAACAGAATGCTGAGCTCTGGAGATCAAAAGGTTTATCTGTGGCTGTGACACGATCAGTTCCAAGCCCCTTAACAGACACTGCGTGCCGCGGAAAATATATACATTGTACAGTATTTGTCGCAGCCAGACATAAGATCAAAGGACTGTTGCGAGTTCCTATCTTGGTAAGGCGAGCTCAGTCGTCCTGTTGTTAGATTTCCTTGCTTTAAAGCATGATATAGTTTATCTATCCTGTAATTCGTGATTGCTATTGCATGTGGATGAACTCATTTTGAATGTAATTGATGTTATTTATTTTCAGTGTACTTGACCCATTTGGATTATGCCGACACAGAACAAATAATGACAGAAAAGCTGCATTTGCAGGTTAATGGACAGGAATGGTCTTGGAAAAATCTCAATACAGTAAGATATAGATTCATATTGAAAAAAATTGAACAGTTAGGGGAAAAGTGGCTGTGGTCATGTTACAAGAGTGACAAGAGTTGTCAAAACAATATAGACTATCTGATAACTTAACCACATAAAACTCCTAGAAAGTAGGAAGCCTTTTGCCATTTTTCCCCAGACTGTAAAAGTAAGGAGTTCATATACCATCAATCTGTGATTTATGCAAATCATAACATATACATATACTCTTTAAAGCCCTGTCTACACTATCAAACTTTGACCAAAAAAAATCGATGTGCCCAAATATGGTAGTGATATGCTTAAATATGGTAGTGATCACATATTTTTGTCTCATAACGTTTGATATTGTAGACAGAGCTTTAGAATCATAAAAGATTGCCTACTGAATATTTTCCTCCACAGTTATGCTGGGCAATAGGCTCAATTAGTGGCGCTATGCACGAAGAGGATGAAAAACGATTTTTAGTAACAGTAATCAAAGACCTATTGGGTTTGTGTGAACAAAAGAGAGGAAAAGACAACAAAGCCATCATAGCTTCGAACATCATGTACGTCGTTGGCCAATACCCACGATTCCTCAGAGCTCATTGGAAATTTCTGAAAACTGTTGTAAATAAGCTGTTTGAGTTTATGCATGGTAAGTTTAAAGTTAGACTTTAGCACAATAACAAACCATCCTGCACAAAACAGAAAAATATGGAAACAAATTGTGGAAAGCGTAATGTCGGAATGACGGAAAACGTTTCAAGAGAAGATTAAAGTAAATGTTTGTCCAGTTATGTTAATACTTTGGTTAAAGAGTGTGGTTATTTTAATTTTACATAAGAAAAATGTCTTTTTTAAACATAGAAACACATGATGGTGTACAGGACATGGCATGCGACACATTTATAAAAATTGCACAGAAGTGTAGGCGTCATTTTGTACAGGTACAAGTTGGCGAAGTGATGCCATTTATTGAGGAAATACTCAATGGTATTCAATCTATCATATGTGATCTTCAACCCCAACAGGTAAATTCCATCAAAATCTAATCTATCTTTAATAACCAATCAAGTCATCAGTAATTCAATAATCATAATAAATATTAACATTAATTAAAATATAACATTTATAATATGTATTGTTTACCATTCATCAACTTTAATAACCATCCTTTACTAACTTTTGTAGGTGCATACCTTTTATGAAGCGGTTGGTTATATGATAAGTGCGCAAACAGACTCTATGGTGCAAGAACATCTGATAGAAAAATATATGTTGTTACCAAACCAAGTATGGGATAATATCATTCAAGAAGCAACTAAAGTAAGTGACATTCTCTTTATGTCATGGAGGTACAGGAATTTTGGAAACGCTGGGTGACATAGTAGTGTGACAATGTGAATTTGCTAAGAAGCTGTACCTTATTACAATGTTTCAGAATCTACTATGTTTTGACAATACTACATGCTGTGACAATTACTACTAATTTGTGTTTTTTTACAGAAAATGGATGTATTGCAAGAACCGGAGACTGTAAAACAATTAGGAAGTATTTTGAAGACAAATGTGCGGGCATGTAAGGCTGTAGGACATCCTTTTGTTGTACAGGTAAGGATATTTTTAGCTCTTAGTACTATTTTTAGTTCATACTTGTATGGCTGTTATTGCCATTAGCTCTGCTGTTTTAAGTTGATACTTATGTATGTCTGTTATTGTCATTATTGTATTGACTAAGTGTTTGTATAGGAAGTTCCGTAAACATGTGATTCTGGATTAGTTAGTAATCCCAGGTCAGGTCTTTATGTGACAAAAACAGATTTGATTTTCCCATATATGGACATGATGATGTCATAATGCTACCATATTTGGGCATAGCACTACCATAATTGGGTAGTGTAGTTTGCTAGTGTAGACAGAGCTTTACAGTGTGAAAGAACTGGTTCTGTAAAGTATATCAACAATATGTAAAATCAAAATTATATTATATAGTGATTTACATTAAAATTATACAACATATATAAACACTAATTGTATATTAGTTATAATGGTTAATTTTGTTAATTTCTTTACAGCTTGGGAGAATATACCTTGATATGTTGAATGTGTATAAGTGTATGAGTGAGAATATCTCGGCAGCCATAACACAAAATGGAGAATCAGTTACAAAGGTCCCTCTTATCAGAGCTATGAGAACCGTAAAGAAAGAGACATTGAAACTGATCTCTGGTTGGGTTAGCAGATCAAATGACCCCAAAATGGTAAATATACTGATTTCAAATACTGATCCTAGAGTTCTGTGTTCAAATCGTGTCAGATGCCATGTTTTGGTTGTGGTTTTTTTTTCAGGACTGGGTTGCTAGTAGCTGTAAAAGACAATTAACTCACTGTTGGCTATGCTTGGCAATTTGCCTAAAATGAGAATAGTAACAATGCATACATGCATTAACAATAATAATGTAAAATAAGTAACTTTATTTTTCTTTTATTCAATTTTCGTTGCTTTTTTTTTTTAGGTAATTGAGAATTTTATCCCACCACTTCTGGAAGCTGTTCTTTCTGATTACAAACGAAACGTTCCCGCTGGTAGAGAACCCGAGGTACTTAGTACAATGGCAACAATTGTAAATAAATTAGAGGTAAGTGTTGTAATTGGTAAATTCTTAATTCTTCATTGGCAGAAGTTGAAATAAAATATAGCATTATATACATTTCACTGAAGTAACTTACGGCAATATTTTTTTTGCAATTATATGAAATTACTACACTTAAAGCTCTGTCTACACTATCAAAGTTTATGTGACAGAAAAATGTGTTGTGCCCTTATAAGGACGTGATGATGCCATACTACTACTACCATATTTGAGCATATCACACTTTTTTTGTCAAACTAGTTTAATAGTGTAGACAGAGCTTTACAATATTCATGTTTTTTGTGTACTAAATAATACAAATGATAAAATAAAATAATAAATAAATAATTTTTATTATGTATATTTTCTTAGACAAAAGTTTCTTTTTTTTTCAGAATCACATAACAAACCAAATCCCCAAAATTTTTGATCACGTTTTTGAATGTACTGTTGAAATGATAAACAAGGACTTTGAAGAATACCCAGAACACAGGACAAACTTCTTTCTGTTGTTGCAAGCTGTTAGTAATCATTGCTTTGCGGCTCTTATTCAGATACCAGCGGCACAGTTCAAGCTTATTCTCGACTCCATCGTGTGGGCGATGAAGCATACCATGCGAAATGTCGCAGATACTGGTAAGAATTTTTTGTGCCGTTTTAAAAACACTTCCACTGGGAACTTAAACTTGGCGATTTATATTTAAAAAAAATATATTTATAAAATTATATTTTTAAGTACCTAAAGTTGTTTCTTGGGTGGTATGTTGAAATTAGGCATCTTTGAGTTGGATGGAAGATTTTGAAGGTGGCTCCTCCCAGCCAGTACAATTTAGTATACTGTTTAATAGCACAGGCTCCACCAGAAATTCATACTCGGGGATGTATCTATAAAAGACTTTTGAGCTCTGCATTCACATTTCATTAAAAAACTTGTCCATATATGGGCACATCACATTTTTTTTCACATAAAGTTTGATAGTGTAGACAGATTGTTAGTGTTTGTATAGTAAGTTCCGTATACATGTGATTCTTGATTAGATAGTTTGACCTTTACTTTACTTTTAATATGTGAATGTGTTTTTCTTCAACAGGGCTTGCAATACTTTATGGCTTACTGCAGAACATATGGCAGGACACAAACGCTGCCCAGAACTTCTATCAGACATACTACACCGATATCTTACAACATGTTCTCTCGGTTGTAACGGATACGTCTCACACAGCAGGTAACGAAACTCATCTATGATGTATGAGGCACTTTTTGCATCATGGAATATTTAATCCTGACCAAGGCCTTGTTTTTGCGATCACTCAACACAACCTAAAATGCCCTTGGGGTGCCACCACGATATACAAGCAGCACACCTACAGCACCCCTGAATGTATTGAGGAGTGCATTTTGTAGCACATATTTTTAAAAATACAAGACTGGCTGACTTACTGTTATTCTTTATGCCTTGAGCACTTTTTTTGATATGTACGCTATATAAATTGATTATTATTATTTACAGGTTTGACAATGCATGCGACTATCCTAGCGTACATGTTCAACTTGGTAGAAAGGAAGAGAATAGTGGTGGCGTTAGATGCTGCACGTGGCGAGACGGCCAATGAAGATTACATTAAAGAGTTTACGGGCAAGTTGCTCAAGAATGCATTCCCCCATCTTCAAGAGTAAGTCTAACTTATCGTCTGTTTCTTACAATTTATCTGTCTATAACAATAATAAAAATAAAGAAAATAATAAGCATCTAAAAACTGTGCTCTAGTGTCCTTACCTGATATACTATTCATTGTTTCTTTACTAGGTTACAAATCAAGTTGTTTGTTACGGGACTCTTCAGTTTAAACCAAGACATTGCTGCCTTCAAGGAACATCTGCGGGACTTCTTGGTTCAAATAAAGGTATGTTTAAAATAGATAAATATAATATTTTCAGAAATGTTTAAAAGCAGAAAATACAATTTTGGATTGTTTGTTTCCGTTTGTAGGAAATTGCTGGTGCCGATCAATCAGATTTATTTGTTGAAGAACGAGAATCGATGTTAAGACAAGCAGAAGAAGAAAAGAGGAAGGTGCAAATGTCTGTCCCTGGTATCATTAACCCGCACGACATCTCGGATGACATGCAGGACTAGAACTTATAACCTTTAGTAAACAGGAAACTTGAAGAAATTCTGCGCCGCGGGATGCGTGTCGTGGTAGAGAGGGAAAGGCGCAAGGTTCTAGCATACTTAACCGTGTGGCGTAGTTTGACGTTGATGTTTACAACCCAAGATGCAAATAGCCATTTTGTTAGTTACCTAAGCTCTGATGAATGTGTTTGTTAAATACACCGTATCTTCTATATACAGGCTTAAAGCTCTGTATCATCACTATCAATCTAGTTTGACAAAAAAAAGTGTGATTTGCCCAAATATGGTAGTGCTATTACATCATCATGTCCATATATGGGCACATCACATTTTTTTGTCGCATAAAGTTTGATAGTGTGGACAGAGATTTAGCAATGAATAGATTCTGAAGAAAGATCATGAAATTGTTGATTTAACAATCATAAAATGAATATTGATCATTCAAAGAAAGATGATTATAATTAAATCCAATTTCTTTCCAACAGTTTTAAGAAATAATGTGTTTGTGACGTTGTAACCCTTTATTTTGATGTTGTTTTTTCAATATATAAAGGACTGTACATTATAATGTAAATAACTTGTAAATACAGACTAGGCAACGCCATGATTTTGTATGATCAGAACAGAAGAATAGACTTTGTGTTTGTTAAATCGTTTGTATTGTATTAGTATTTGAGGAATGTTTTGTGAAATGAAGATATAAAAATTTAAATAGTTAAAAGTTTAGAGCATCCTTACTGCAGGCATTGTTTATTTGATATATGCCCAAATATGGTCATGCAATATCCATATTAGTATATATATATATTATAAGCCACATCCATATTCAAGTTATTATATTTTGCGTATATAATATAATGGTTTACTAATGTTATCGTTATATAATGTTATTGCCCATATATGGTCACAAAGCACCCATTGTATGAGGTTTTAATGCCCTTATATAGTCATGCTTAGTCATATTGTACCCAAGTTGTCATACTTGGTGTACATAATAACCAGGGTATTAAAATTACTCCAATGTGACTCATTGGGTACTACCATATATAGTCGCAGTATAGCCATATTAGGGAGCTTTCAATTGCCCATAGTATACTGGGAGAACAAAAATTCATCTGCTTAAAAACCTTACTAAATGTACATTGTCTCCTGGACTACACTTTTATGATATTCCAGTCTGTCCCATAAGGTTTGTAAACTCTCTCAATTTCATCAAAGGATGTCCGCATAAATGAAAATGCCTTATTTTCAATGAAAGAAAAGATATTTCCTAGTTTATATATTTATTATTATGCATAAAGTTGATATAGTATGCTTTTAAGTATTTGTATGTATGATGCGAGCAGAGGTCGTTGGTAGTGTGCATGTTGATTTTAAATGAAGATGCTGTAAATTGTGTTGTGGTGGTGATGATCGTTACAGTTATTTATTTTTTTATGTTAAAAAAAAAACCTGGTTTTCTTTGCATTTTCAGTTAATATAATCATGCCCATTGAGATCTCAGTTAGTGTTTTGACCCATACAGTACATAACAAAGCATAAAATACCTGATATGGTTTTGTGGTAGCAAGGATAGATTGTTTTCCACAGTGTTGAGAAGAGGAGAGCTCTCCTTTGAGGAACTTGCATACACAGAATAAACACAATCACCATATAACTGAGTATTTCCGCATATTTCCACAAACTTTGCTGCAATTTCACTGCAAACACATCCACAAGCTGTGGTCACCCACAGGGTTTGCATCCATGACGTGTTTGCAATGGAATTGTTGGCATATGAAAACCAGGTTTTTAAAAGACACTGAAAACAGTATTGTGTGCATTATTTTAAGTACATAGACCAAAGTTAAGTAACAAATTTGTATGAAAAGGCGCATATTTATGAATTTCACACTAAAATATGACAAACTTGCCAGAATTGTAACCCCCATCACATCTTTTATACAGTAATTCATTTATATATTATTTTTCATTATAAATACAACTTGTATTCCAGATTAGTTTAATCGTCAATAGTGTTTCATAATATCTTGTAAAAAATATGTTAAGGGTTTTGTGTTGCAACATGAAAAAATGCAAGATTTAGTTTATGGTAACTTTCAGTCTAAATGGGAAATTGTGTAATGTACTGTAAGTCCATATAATAAGTAAGTTAACACAAAATCATTTTCTTCTGTATAACACAAATTAATAGCCGACATAATTACGCTGGTATATTTTCTGTAATTTCTCCATTCTAAAAATAATTAAGACATATCAAAGTTACATTAATAGACAAAAAGCACTTTAGGTTATTGGTAAAAACTTAAATGATATTAACATATTAAACTTAACATATTATTAATTTATGTATTATATATAGTTAAAGACTTACACATGTGAATTGCACAAATTGGAACTTTCCACCTGAACCTTAGCAACTTTTTTAATTTCAGGAGACGGCACTAGACTATGCGGCTATTGAGTCAAGCATCTGCACTTGCGCATGTTTACATGTGTCTCTGAGCATCTAAATGGTGTTGACTCGAAAGCTGCGTTCTCACATTGTTTATTGTGAAAACAAGGTTTACTATTATAAAGAGTTTGAAAGCAACAGACATCTGCACATGCTCTTTAAAAATGTGCAGTTACAACAACACTGTTTTTAGTCGCATTTATCATGCGTAGACGTTATGCTTGATTGGTTTCATAATCTAGAGCTGCGTAGTGCAATCACATGAAAATTGTAATGATATACAGTACATAGCTTTGTGCACATAATTCACACATATTTCTTCATGTTTACACCATGTCAATGAAAGAACAACATTCATTATGCAAATATATTCCAAGGGCAGTTGTTAGTACAATCTGCACCAATGCAAATGCAACTAATGTAATTCCATAAACGTGTGATTTTATCCAAATCACTCAGCATGTGATTATCTGTGTGCTTTCCACATTATTTATATCCGTATAAAATAACAAAAACATACATACAGTACTCTTGTTATAAAGCAAGACCATTTGATGTTTTAAAGTGTTTAAATTAATTCTAAAAAATTATTGCAATTGGCTTCAATTTTTCATTCAGATTTTTAGCTTTAAAATGTTTAAATTATTTGATTCCGGACGATTTAGAATTTTTTCAATGTTACATCGAGTAAACATTGTTTTGAACAAACATTAGTAGCTAATTCCACCTTAGTAACATTTTATTTTTATCCTTGCTTTTCATTTTTATTTCATTTTTATTTAGTTTATACTTTCCTCTTGTTTTTTAGTTTCTATATTTACTGTTTGTAGGATGCGAAATGTTTCATTGTATTAATAAAAGTTCAATTGTTACACAGTGTTAATTTAGATGTAATTTTATGATTATTTTGTCATTGGATTAATTGTTTAACCACTGCAATAAGTAGCTTTGCGTCAGGGATCTGACCAATTATTCTGTCATTGTTGTGAGAAAGTAGGAGTTGTCGAGGGTCTTGTTGCTGAAGTTTCCAGTTATATTATTCGTCTTTTGTGGCACATTTCCAGCTCAAGTATAGTTACAGTATTACACTTACAGCAAAACATTTCTATTTTCACAAAGTATTGCTGTCTAGAACCTAGTCTAAAGCTCTTACTATCAAATTAGTTTGACAAAAAAGTGTGATGTGCCCAAATATGGTAGTGATATGCCAAATATGGTAGTGATAATATGACATCATCGCGTCCATATATGGGCACATCACATTTTTTTGTCAAAGTTTTTTAGCAGGCAACAAGATAGTAATCATGGCATTGTATCAGTGTATATATATACATGTACTGTATGACCTACCTAACATGTCGACATTGACACCCCAGTGTGCTAGGCAATGTGAAAGGTGTGTTAGATTTAAAGCTCTGTCTACTATACATTGATGATGTCATATCGCTACCATATTTGGGCATATCACTACCATATTTGAGCACATCAAACTTTTTTTGTCAAACTAGTTTGATAGTGTAGACAAAGCTTTAGCACTGTCTACACCATCAAACTTTATGTGTCCATACACATCAAACTAGTTTGATAGTGTAGACAAAGCTTTAGCACTGTCTACACCATCAAACGTTATGTGTCCATACACATCAAACTAGTTTGATAATGTAGACAGCCTAAGACAGCCATAGTACAAACAACACAATGTTCAATATTAATGCTAGCTGTATATTATTTAATATAAAACATAAAGAATATCCACTAAACCACAAGATAACATTACATACATAGTCTACTTTCAATTGCATTTAATAACACGGTCAAAATTGTATTTTGTCAGATATTAACAAAGAACAGACTGCATAATGTTTTTTATTAGTATTTACTCTTATATCAGCAGTTGGAAAAAAAATTAATTTAAATTTACATTGACACACACTAAAGCTCTGTCTACACTATCAAACTTCTACCATATTTGGGCACATCACACTATTTTTGTCAAACTAGTTTGATAGTGTAGACAGATCTTAACACTTTACATGGTGTGCATTTTTATTCTTTAATTACTTCATGCAAAAAATAAATAAATTACGTTAAAATTCAGTTGCCAAAATGTGTCTATTCTCCTCGTTTTTGGTTTGTCCTTCTGCAATCCATTTGTTTAATATGCTAGTACGTAACCTACTGTATGTACACATTTAAGAATAACAGTCAAAGCAGATATTAGAATTTCTATGATTTTGTAGAGCCCAATATTACATTCACAATAATTTACATTAGTACTTTGAAATTCATTAAAACAATAATAAAGCCTACCCATGGACGTTGTCAAATAATTTATATACAATTTTATAAAGCATCAGGGTCCAACACCGTTCCTAAACATGTCCCTCCACATTGAAATATAAATATAGCCTCATTATCTTAACAAAAGCATGTGTCTCCCACCAATAATATATCCAATAAAAATCCATCACACCAAGCATATTCACATAAGTACTGTACTACATTAAATAATTCATATTATCCATCATATATTGCCATTTGTTTCTCCATCTTCTTCATACTCAGAATGGATTGAACTTTCTGTTCGGTCTCCATCAGATAACCCGTCATTAGACCCGTGCGAACGCGTTTTTTGATAGCTATCGTGCCTAGATTCATCACGCGATTCTACATCTTGTTCAAACGAATAATTGTAATCATCATTGGCATCATTGTCGTAATCATCATTGGAATCGATGCCATTCATGTGTACTGGTGAAACCTTTCCACGACTTTTCCGTAAAAGAAAGTCCTCCTCTATGCCGGCATCTAGAAGAGCTTGCTGGTATTTTCGTTCAGCTTTTCTCTTAGCATTCACCTGTTAAGAAAATAAAATTAATATTTGTGAGTGGGTGGTCGAGCGGTTAAGACAGTGGAACCATAATACGTAGACATAACATCGGCAAGGGTTTGAGGCTCACTCGCTCCATGGTTTTGGTGGTAGAACGAGTCGGATAAGGACTATAAACCGTAGGTCCTGCGTACACATTTGGTTCATGTGCACTTTAAAGAACCTAGTACATCTTCGAGACATGTAGGGGGTTACCCCGGTGTACTAGTTCACACACAGCCACTGTCACAAACTCATCATATATATACACTGGGCCCTCTGGGAGAACAGTCTTTGACTGAAGAGGCTACCCAGTATAAAAAATAATAAAGTACAGTGTATTTACTAGACAATACTGTACACGTTGTACAGTAGTACAGTAAAAATTAATGGTCAGTTGTTTACACTGCCATTACTGTACAACTACAAGAGAAATGTAAAGTCATTCGTTTGCAAGAAACAAATTCATAATAAACTCATTAATTAAGCCATGCAATGTCTCTTCTCATAAACCTCATCTCGGTGTGATGTAGTAAACTTACTTCACCTTAGGCTACTTAATTTAAATGACCTTACGATCATCCAATATGCGTACAGTACGCTTAATTAATACTCTTGTGTATACATTGCGATAGTGGTAATTTACAATGCTGTTATGTCTACGAAATGGATTCTTTTAAGGTGTGAACACTCAGATATATGTCCAAAGTTGGAGTAGCTTTTGAAATGGAAAAAAACTAATAAACTTGGAATAAAATAATATGGAAAAAAAACCCGAATTTCCTTATTGGACGTGTGAAAATATCATTTTCATCAAAGGAAGCATAGATGGTTATTTATAATCCTGTAGTTCTAGAATGAAAACTTGTTGTTGTTCTTTTGTTTTATGTATGAAAATGCATACAGTATTTATTTATTGTCGACCATCGTCCTAGTGTAAATAGGCCTTTAGTATAAACTGCCTGAATAGGCTACAATCATGAGTAAAGATTATTCTATAATTTTGAGCAAAATTTTCAAAGATGGATGGCGAAAATGATGGCACTGTACAAACAAAAAATTCCTTATAGTGTTAGATTAGGTTGCTTGTAAGAATCTAAAATATGATATAGTGGGTAAAAGACCAGGATGTTGTTAACCTTTCCCGTATCTACTAGTACTACCAAGCAAAACCACATCTCTGGGGAGAACATCTTTAATCTGTAGATCTTCGCGGAATAACCTATCGGGACATAATGCGATGCATTATAGATTTGGTGTAGTGTTATATTCATGGGATCAATACATAACTTTAGTTAATACAGGTATACATAATGATAGAAGATGAGCTGGATTATGAATTCATATAATTTAATTTTGCTAAAGCTCTGTCTACACTATCAAACTAGTTTGAAAAAAAGTGTGTTGTGCCCAAATACGGTAGTGGTGGTGTGCCCAAATACGGTAGTGGTGGTGTGCTCAACTATGGTAGTGGTATGACATCATCATATAGGCCTACATATATGGGCACATCACATTTTTTGTCACATAAAGTTTGATGATGTAGACAAGGCTTTACACAATTATATTTATAGTCTTGTATATTTTCATAATTTACATCATTTTATGACTATTATAATAGGAAACAACAAAAACATACATTTTAATGCCCTATTTTATATGGGAATCCTTTTATAATATATGACACAATTTATAAATTAAACAGATACTGCAATAATTTATTTTAATTTAACATCTGTCCACAGCTTTTATATTTAAACATTCACACAAATTTAAGACGATGTAATGTTGAGATACAAACCTGAGATTCACGTTCAAAGAGCAATGGACGATTCTCAACTCTACTCATCATCTCTCGGACTTCCTGCTCATACTCTTCTCGTCTTGCTCTATCAGCCTCCCTGAAAAAAATAATTTCATCACTCGATCAATAAAATATTTATCATAAATTCCACAAGAATACCATAGAGTATCATGTAAGCAGACAAAATATTAAGTAATTTTTCTGACCATGTTTTTGTAAAGCTATGTCTACATTATAAAACTTGATGTGACAAAAAATGTGAAATGGCCATATATGGACATGATGATGTCATATCACAACCATGTTTTGGGCACATCACACGTTTTTTGTTAACCTAGTTTGATAGTTATTGTTCGTTCATTCATTCTTTTAAAAAAATTATTGGCAGGCCTATTCCAGCTCAAGTACACGACACGCACCATCCCTTTAGAACTTAGACAAGATATTAGTGGGCCTACTGTAAATTAATTGATTATATTGTAAACAAACCTATGCCTGCGTAGTTTGTCTTTCTGAGTAGATTCCAATGTAGTTGAGTTGTCATTAGCAAGAGCTTTTTCTGCTATAAACTTTTTAAGTTTCCGTTCTCGCATTTGCTTCTCTTTCTCCTTTTCCAAAATCTCCTGCCTCTTCTTCGTATCTTCATCTTTCCTTCTCTGTTTTAAAGAATCTCGCAATGATGACGTATGGGTAGTCTTAGTTGGAATAGCATCATCTGGAATGTTTATGCTGCCGTGGGAGAACTTCATACTGGATCTTGAGCTCATATATGGCCATCTCTGCTCCGTCAGAGTCTCCTCATCTTTTGAAATGTCCTCTAATATTTTCTCTTTCTTTGATGGTATTCTGGCTGTTCTTAGGTTAAATGGTTCAACAACTGTTGGCTCTTTAACTTGCTTTTCTTTGTCCAATTTCAGTTTAAATTTCCAATGCAATTCCTCGTAGTCAGGCACATCCCCACCATTGATATTTGGATGGAATTTATGCTCATCAGTTAAGAAGGCATTCTTTGCACGCTTCTTGTACATCTTTTGCCGCATCTTTCCATCTGTGTATTCTTTACCTTTTATCTGCATATTTGGAGGTAGTGATGATTGTCTAAGAAGTTCCTCTGCACGCATCTTAATACGGATTTTGCGATATTCCTCCTCTTCGGCAATCTTCTCATCGATAGAGGAGTTTAACATTTCTTTTGGTGTTGGTTTTGCCTTAAATTGTTGCTTTTTAGGCTTTGGGGCAATAGCTTTGAATGGTTTTTGTTGATTTTGTTTTTTCTGTGATTCTCTTTTCATGAATGCAAATGGTTTTTCTGTTGACTTTAGGATTTCTTGGCTTAATTCTTGGTTCTTCCGCCTTCTTTCTTCTTGTCTTTCCATAATTTCATCAAATAGAGGTAGATAAGTATGTCCAGGTACGGGTGCCGCTGTAAACCTCTGGCTGCATTCTGCCTCAAGCTGCTTCTCTCTTTCTAGTTCTTCTTGCTCATGTTCCAACAACGTTCGTGATTTAGCTCTTTTTTTGCAGGTTTCACGCATCGTCATCTTAAAGGGTTGAGGTACTGTTATCTTTGGTGACCAATCTTTTTTCTTTGTTGATGACGATGACCTGGATGAAGAATTAACACTGCGTGGCCGCGGCATGTAATCATCCAATGAAAAATCTTCCCACATGTCCTCAACTACGGCCACTGGTGTACTTGATCTTGAGTGACGCCTAGAATTTGTGGCTGATGAAGTCAGACTTTCGTAACTTCTGCTAAGATTTCGACTAGAACTAAGAGAAGGCGTCCTGGTGCCATCATCACCAGATACACTACCAGTTCGATGTAGTTTTTGTTTCTGGGAACTTCTCCCTGACCATGCTGACCGTGAGCGGCCAGTTGGAGGTTTTCCTGACGACATATCTCTCACATTGTCTTTTAGCGCTGACCACGATGGTTGGCTTTTGTTAAATGCTTCAATTTCATCATCAATATGGTGAAGTTCATGATCACCAACATACACTGGATGACCGCGGCTGAAAGAAGGCGCCGGTGATTTTTGGAAATCAAATTCGTGATTTTCATCAGTGTAATCATATTGTTCTTGTAATTGTTCGTTGTACAAGGATTCAAATATACCAAGCGTACGCCTATGCTCCTGTCTTAACTCAGTTAACTTAGTATAGAACTCAGAATCACTTAAATTTCCCAAGTCATTTGTTAGACTGTTTATCATACCATCTGCAGTTGAGAAATCAACATCCGGAGATTGAGGTGAGTATTTGTCTGGGCTCCGTTCGATAATACCTCTTGTTCCATTGTGTGTACCCCAACTTTGATACAAACTGTCTTCTCTTTCATTTAATGTTGCTGAAAGTTTAGTTTTTGGGTTTAGTGGTGTTTTAATACATGAATTTGTTACGACAGATAGGCTGTGCCCAGTTGCCATGATAAATGTTTACAATATGGCAGAGCAAAATTTCAAAATGTTAGGCTTTGTCACTAATTTTTAAAATAGGATAACATTATTTTGCTGTTTATACAAAATCTACATATACTGTTAGAAAAAAATAAATATTTAAAATAATATCTATATTTTTTTAGGTTTTAAAGCTAACTCCTTAACATTCATTTTCATTAATATAATGTATATATAAAAAATGTTTTTAATAAATGATTTTGTCTTCTGGCATGTTCGCTCATTTGATTTGCATGATTTCGGTGGATTAGCATTGAAATCTGCATCTATCTAAAACATCCTTTTTTGTATATTGGTAAAAATATATTAGTTTAAATTAATTAAAATGCCTGAACAAGCGAAAGCAAGTAAGGGTCGTAATTTTCACGATAAAGAAAAACCGACCCAAATTCGAAATAGTAACATCAGCGCAGCCAAAGGTAAGTGTGATGAAGCCGGGTATCGGTGCAGGGTTGGGCCTGACTGGGTAGGATAGCTTGCAGTATTATAGGCCTAGATAGGCTTACTAAATCGTGCAATCTGTAAATAGTAAAACAAAAAGTTTTCTTTGAATTTGTGGCCTAGCTAACAACCTTTTTATTGCTAAAATGGGCTAGGCCTAGGCCAAACTGTTTTTTAAAATATTTTTATGATTGGATTTTGTGCGAATGAAGAGAAGTGGAAGTAATGTATTCTCCATCTGTTATACATGTATGGCAGTATGTTGATTTCTTTGTATTCCCTTTTTATAGCGGTTGCAGATGCAGTCAGGACAAGTTTAGGACCTAAAGGAATGGATAAAATGGTAAAAACAAACAAGATAGTTTAATTTCCAATATAATTTATCGCTAGAGAGCAGCACATACTTCATCCAGCAAAATTGGGCTATAATTTCTATCGCAATAAACTGTTTTGTTCATATGCCTAATGTTTCTAAATAAAAAAAAATAAAAAAAAGGACAGCAAAAAAATACTGCTGCTAATTTTTTCCAGACATGGACAAAGACCACCTAAAATATAAAGTGAAATTTCCATGATTACAATTTTAAAAATAATCAAGTTCTCTCCTCATCTCTATAAATGAAAACCTGAAGTTTTAATGTATGCATTTTCACTAAATAATATTTCAATAAAAAAATTTTCAGATCCAGAATGCCAAAGGCGATGTTACAATCACAAATGATGGCGCCACCATCCTGAAGCAAATGCAGGTTTTGCATCCAGCAGCTAAAATGGTGAGTTATCGAGATTGTACATTACAGATCGTTACGCAATCCCAACATGTTTTTAAATGTTACCATGCTTTTTAAACACACTTTAAATATATAATTCCTTCTCTCTTCATTTGTTTTTACCTCCGCCAAGGAGGTTATGTTTTCACCCCTGTATGTTTGTTTGTGTGTGTGTCTGTGAACAGCCTGGAGGCCACAGTTTTTATCCGATTCTCACCAAATTTGGCAACAATGATCTATGCCCCAAAAGCTCGGACGAATTCGAATTTGAGGGGAAAAGGTCATAGGTCAAGGTCACAACTAACAAAAAACTATTTTACTGCCTAGAGACCACAGTTTTTATCCGATTCTCACCAAACTTAGCCACAATGATCAATGACACATCATATAATTTTGGTTAAATTTTGAAGGGTCAGGGTCAAAGATCAAGGTCCACAAAAAACTAAAAAAAAAGAAATAAAAAAATAATAAAAAAAAAAAAAACCTCAGTGGGACTTGAACCAGCGATCTCAACTGTGAGAGGCTGGATACATAACCATTACACCACACTGTCATCCACAACTTTGTAGTGTGCAGTTAACATATTTACACTTAGAACTAATAAAAAAAAATGTAAGAAAAAAATATTCAGGGGGCATTTTATGTAGGGGAATTTTACAGTAGGCGGAGGTTTGTACTCTCGGAGTACCCTCTAGTTTTATATATATATTTACAGTACTGTACTATGTCATGTATTTGTGTCTATTTTTCAGTTGGTTGAGCTGTCCAAAGCACAAGACATAGAGGCCGGGGATGGTACTACCTCCGTTGTAGTCATAGCAGGCAGCTTACTGGATGCAGCCTCTAAACTGTTACAAAAAGGTATACCTTTCTGTCATGTCATCTTCACTTGTTGTGTACGTTATTGTAAAATATTAAACTTGAAGAATTGATGTGCAAAATGATGAATAAAACAAGATCCAACGCCTAGTTCCAAC
The DNA here is from genome assembly GCF_963402885.1 of Antedon bifida. Classification (NCBI taxonomy): domain Eukaryota; kingdom Metazoa; phylum Echinodermata; class Crinoidea; order Comatulida; family Antedonidae; genus Antedon; species Antedon bifida. The sequence continues at coordinate 5,116,350 of NC_136234.1, forward strand.
CTGTGGAATATGCAGATTAATAAAATATTCTGATGCACAATAAATAAAATGGAAAAACAAAAATCATCAGCAGGAGTTGAACCAGGGTCCGTGTAAATCTAGATGCATGCCCATTACACCATTAAAAAAAATAGTGATGCTACTGTAAATGTTGATAATCATCCTTCTTTGAAAATATTATTTATTGATTTATATTTTTTTTTTACAGGTATCCATCCCACCACAATATCTGAATCTTTCCAACACGCGTCGACCAAAGCGGTAGAAATCCTTAACAATATGTCAATTCCACTTGATCTTGATAACAGAGAAGCACTTCTTCAAAGCGCAACGACATCACTTAGTTCAAAGGTATAATTTGTAGTCGTCTTTTTCGTGCCTAGCTTACCTGGATAAACTGACAATAGTCCCGTGCCACTACAGAGGGAGGGCCTAGATAGGAAAAGTTAAAAGTTCATGGAACATCCCCTCTATTGCACGAATTTGTGTACATAACATTGGGTTGACTTTGCTGCCTTTATTGTTAAACTAAGAGTAGTAAGTACTAGGAGTAAGTAAGTAAGAATAAAATTTGATTTAATTTTGGTGATGAAATGTGCAAAATGATGATTAAAACAAGATCCAACGCCTAGTTCCCCCAGTGGAATGTGCAGATTGTTTTTGTTCTGATGCACAACATGTAAATGATGGTTTAATTTTGAGTAACTTGTTAAGCTTGGTTCCCACTAGGACACAATGCAAGGACGTCAACCATAACGCAATGTAAGCATGTTGACCAATGACAAGCAACAATAATAATCCATTGCTTGCGTTACGTCCTTATGGTAAGTCTTTAGTGGTAACCAAGCATTAGGGACACTACCCAAAGGTAGTTTGCGATCTCCTCTCATTCACATAATTAAAGCTAGTATAAAAGCTGAATGTTATGAAGATTAGTCCGTAAAAACCCCCTTTCTCTTCTTTTACGTCATTAGGTTGTTTCACAATATTCCAACTTGTTGGCTCCTATATCAGTGGATGCTGTTCTACGTGTTATAGACCCAGCAACGGCAACTAATGTTGATCTAAATGATGTCAAATTAATACAAAAATTAGGGTAAGGTTTTTGGAATTTCCTTATATTATATTTCGGATACTGTAAAGTCATGTCAAATTGCCGATTATAGTTATATTAATAATAGATTCTTATATAAGCAAGCTCTCATTGCGCTGCACATTATTACCCCAATAATGCAACTAGTAATCAGCGCAAAGTTGTGTCTTCATCTACCCGTGTACCCATTTTATGCCCCTGGGTGGAGAGCGGCAAACGTAAGTAAAGTATCTGGCCTAAGGATACAAGCAATACGGCGAGAGTTGGATTCGAACCACGATCTCCCGTTCAGTAATCCAATGTCCAACACACTGCGCCACAGACCCTCACTATAGTTATATTTATATATATAATTCTTTTTATTGTTTTTAGTGGAACAATAGAAGATACAGAACTTGTTGATGGACTTGTGTTCACCCAGAGACCAGCTGGAACCGGAGGACCATCAAAAGTAGAGAAAGCCAAGATTGGTCTTATTCAATTTTGTCTATCTCCACCAAAGACAGATGTGAGTTATCTTAAACCTGCTCTTAACGTTGGATACTGATTTTGTTATTTATTTATTTCACTCCCAACCAACAGCGAATCATCGCCACCAACTGGTTAAAATCTACTTTAGATAAAACAAATATAATTCATTATACAGACAGAAAAACAAGATGAAATGTTGGTTGTTAGTAGTATCTTGTATGCAAGTTAAATGTATTTCATGTCTACTGTATAAAGCAAATAACAAGTAGGGGTTTTTTTTAATAATTTATAGATGGACAACCAAGTTGTTGTGAGCGACTACACTCAAATGGACAGAATTCTGCGAGAAGAGCGTGCATACATCTTGGACCTCGTCAAGAAAATCAAGAAAGCCGGCTGTAATGTTCTGCTCATTCAGAAATCTATACTCAGGTTAGTGTTTTTATAGCAGCTTGATTTCTACACTGTCTGTGACTGCAGTCTTCCTATATAACTTATACAGTGTACTCTCCCAATACCAGACTTTTCTTGATATCCAAAAGGTCCCAAATTCATGTTACCATTAGAAACATATTCCTAATACCAGACTTTCCGGAAAACCAGACATATTAGGCCAGCCCAAAGGTGTCCGGTATTGGGAGAGTCGACTGTATAATGACCTTTGACATTTGTTTTGACAGGGATGCAGTCAACGACCTCGCACTCCATTTCCTTGCCAAGATGAAGATTATGGTAATCAAGGATATTGAACGCTCTGAAATTGAATTCATCTGCAAGGTATGCGTGTGTTACCATTTTGGATCTTTTTGACGTTCTTAATAGTTTGTGCAAATGATGCATACTCAATCCAACTCCAAGTACTTCCTAATACGGAGGCAATGACGATCCCCCAAGGAACCACTGATGCACAAATAAATTAATAGTCATATGTATAATAATTAATAACTATTTGTCAGATTTGAACCCATGATCTTGAGAGAAACATGGTCGTGGCACTACCACTGTTCACTTTACTTTTTTCAGAGTATTGGTTGCAAGCCGATTGCTAGTATTGATCACTTCCAACCTGATATGCTCGCGCAAGCTGAGTTAGTAGAAGAGGTTGTTGCAGGCACAAGCAAAGCTGTTAAGGTAAAAATGAATGAACAACTGTACAGATACATAATGGAATATATTGTGCAAATGATGCATATTCAATCCAACTCTCAGTTCTTCTCTTTGGGGAGACAATGTGGATTACCCAAGGAACCACTGATGCACAATTCCGAGGCTCCGTCCACACTATCAACTAGTTTGATGTGCCCAAATATGGTAGTGATGTGCTTAAATAATATGACATCATGTCCATATTTGGGCACATCACATATTTTTGTCACATATAGTTTGATAGTGTAGATAGTGTTAGTTATGTTTAAAACATGGCCTAACTATATAAGCAGAATGGCAAATATCTCTACCCTAGTTGGTAGACAATATGGAGCATAAGCTTGGGAGATTGAAGACGGAAGGATACAAAATATTATATGTGCATGAGGCCAGTATATACCATTTCATTTGTTATCTGCACTGTATTTGATTGATTTAAAGGGGGGTTCCGGGTTTAAAATGAATAGTAAAAAATGTAAAATATATTTGTTTGTCTCTTGAACGGTAAAAGTTTCAATTTATATAAGCGGCCAGTGAAGCAGAACGAAGGCTGTGAAATGAGGCCAGATTACAAGTGCAGCTACGGCGATATGACACTGTGTTACAGAATAGGAAATTCGTGAAATGGTCAATCTTCCGACGACTCGTTATCATTAACCATATCAATTACTTTTGTAAAATTATACTTATCTGATGTAATTTTAGTCGGTCTTCCCATTTATGAAGTCAATTTTCTATGAAAATTTATCAAAACAGTGAAAACTTAGATATGTTTGCACTTTACGTTTGCCGATTTTCGCACTGACTTAGGGAAAGCCTTCAAAATCAATGAAGCGTAACGTATACATTCCTGAGCGAGGAGAGCGAGACGACGATACACGTGCTCTCTCTGCCCATGCCTGGCATCGTTAACGTGATAAGCAGATACAGTATACAATACCAAACTGGTCGGGTCGAGTATACCCCGTCTATAATCACAACATGAACGATGTACAGTATTTGATTGAAGGTCGACTCGACCTACCGGAATGGTATAGATAATATAGCTCGAACGAGAGAGTTGGAATATTTGTAAACATAAGTATTGCTAATTTTAACAAGTGTAGCCTATAGTAAAAGGCCTGGTAGTATCAATTCGCATAGGGTCTACTACACTAGCTAGCTCAATTTTTAACTGGGCCGGATCGGCCAGGTCTCCTTCCTACTACCTGGTCTACTTGCTTGATGCAGTATCCGCTTTTTTGGAGAGTAAACTAGGCCTATTTTAGGCCTACTTAGACGATCGGGACACCATAGGCATACGTGCGGACGGCGATCGGACCTTGTTTTGCCTCAATATTTACAGCCGATTTTGTAGAACGTTTTAGGTTTAGATTGTTTAGGAGTTTGGTTGATAGGATGGGTTTGGATCCACTGAGTTTTGTTATTTATGGGCCAATCGTTTAGTAGTACTAGTAGGCTAGCTAGGCCCATGATGGGCCCCAATGTAAAACGTAGGGTAGCCATCGTGGCATGGAATCCCTAGTCAGAATGCCTCTCACCCATGACAAAAAATAATTTAGGCTAGGCCTAGCCTAGTACTTGAAGCCGATAATACGATCTTTACTATACTATTCGAGGTATAAAAATAGTATAACTGTATACAATCTATATATAATCTGTACTTAATTTTGTATTTCATTAAATGTCAAATAAATATATGCTACTACTGTTATTATTACACTTTAGGCCTAGCTTAGAAAATCTACAAAAAATGTATTTCACAATGATCGGGTGGTTGTCGTTTGACAGGGGAGAGGGATGTAAATTAGTTGACAAACACACTGTACATGACGTCGCGAGTTTGGAATCCACTGATGACGTGATTTTGTGAATATCTCATGAATATTAATGAGCTTCCCTAAGCTGCTAAAAAACAGACTTTCCATGAATTTACCCTAAAATGTATATGAAATTTAATTTTTTAAATTTCTCGTTATTACTTCTTCATTCTGACATGTCTATATTGTTATAATATTTTTTATTTAATAAATAAACGATATTTAAAAGCAATTTTAAACCCAGAATCCCCCTTTAAAGCAACCTTTTTTTTACCATGCTGAAGCGAACACCATTTCTATAAAGTACACCTATACATCATCTTAATCACGGTATTAAATTATAGATTTAGAAGATGCTACGTTTGTTTTTTACAGGTCACAGGTGCTGCTACTCCAGGCAAGACTGTCACAGTGTTAGTAAGAGGTTCCAATAAACTGGTGATGGAAGAGGCCGAGAGATCCATCCATGATGCTCTATGTGTCATCCGATGTCTTGTCAAGAACAGGGCATTGATCGCAGGAGGCGGAGCACCAGAGATCGAAGTTGCCTACCGTTTGATGGAGTACTCAAGAAGTCTGTCTGGATTGGAAGCGTATTGTATTAGAGCTTTTGCAGAAGCTATGGAAGTGATTCCATCGACCCTGGCAGAGAATGCTGGATTGAATCCCATATCGGTCGTCACAGATCTTAGGAATAGGCATGCCCATGGAGAAACGGCCGCTGGTATCAATGTTAGAAAGGTCAGTAGTAACATTGTTAAATCGCTAATGAAATGGGATGGGTAGATGAATATGTTGTGCAAATGATGCATACTCAATCCAACTCCAAGTCATTCTTGACAATGAAGATCCCCAAGGACCACTGATGCATGACATTCATTAAAGATGTATGGTCCCCCTGAAAAAATAATTATTAAAAGTTTTCTGTTGAATATACCATTTTAATGTCATATAGTCATCCACTTTGACCACAAATTAGATTGATTAAAAAATTATTTACCTGGCTGCCAGCCAATGGATTTTTGGCTGAATTTAACCATTTTCTTTTCCATTTTATAAGTGAAAACATTATTTTTTCAGGGTTTTTTTTCTACGGAAGTGATTAACTTTATTAAAACTACAAAATTTAACCTGTTCAAATTCTGATTTAATTAATCTTCATTTTTCATGTTTTGGGGGACAATACATCTTTAATGACGATAAAGTAATGTTATTATCTTCTCCACTACTATATAAGGCATGACCTTAGTTTAGTGTTAAATAAATACCAAGATTTTGTTTGTGTTTTAGGGGGCGATTACAAACATACTAGATGAAAACGTTGTCCAGCCTGTCCTAGTGTCCATCAGTGCAATTCAACTCGCTTCAGAAACGGTCAGAAGTATTATGAAAATTGACGATATCGTAAGTACACTCGGTTCTCTCTGATAAGAAAAACTGCTCTTAACTTTTATATGTATGAAACTTTGATAAAATTTGGGGGTTTTTTTTCAGGTTAATACGTCAAGATAATAGTTTCATTAAGAAGTGGAAATAGCACAATCAAACTGCAGGTGGAAGTTGCAACGCTTGGGGCCAGAGTAAAGCTGAACCAAGGCTAAGTGTTTTTGCCAGGAAAACTGTTGCTACAATCAATATATACACAACCTTAACCGATACTATACTACCGATATTATTTAAATGCCAAATAAAATAACAAATATAAATGTTGTATGTAATAAGTTGTTTAAAATACATATATAAGTCTAAAGACTTGTTGACTGAAATAATATATTTGCCAAGCTAAGCATATGCTGTTAAAATTCTGGAAGGTGGCCAAGTATATCCGAAATGCGTGGTTCACAATTAAAAACTTTACATAGAAAGTACATATTTGTACTAGTATGTTTTAAGTTGGCATGTAGCATTTGTCGTTGGTAGAGCAATAACTGTAGATGCATTTTTATGTTAATTAGTGTATTGATGCGGTGTATTGAAGATTCTGGTGTTCTCTAAATATGTAAATAAGGCTATTTGCATACTGATAGCCTTTCTTGCAATTTTGTTTCGATAAGCATTATTTAAAGCTTAATTTTTTGTACTGTATTTCAATTATTGATACCCAATAAATAATGCTAATGGTAGATGCCATAATAGTGATTTAAGTATTCATTTGTTCCTGCAAACAAGTATTCATGGTTGTTGATTTTGAAGGTAGTTTAAGCACGTTTACTGTTCAAAAGTGTGTGCAGTTTGGACTTCTGTACTTTTTAATAATGCCTACAAAATACTGTACAGTTTCTTTCTTTCTTTTCTTTTTCTTTCTTTCTTTTATTCAATTTTTCACACTTCAAAAATAATACAAGTTATGTGAAACATTAAGGTAATCAAACTAATTTAAACAAAATATATAGAGAAACTTGTACAACAAAGAAGTGTGAAAGGAGGTCAAATAAGTAAGACACTTTAAGCTTGACCCCCTAACAAGACTGCAGTTACGGTACATGACAAAAAACAGCACATGAAATATTGATATTTGCTGTACAAAATGCCTAGTAAAAATTAGAGAATAACAAATATCAGTAATAGTTGTGACTAAATTATAATATATAAAAAATAGAATAACAATAAATTAACATTATTAAAAATAATCATAACACCTTATTCATCATATGCTTGGATTAGAGATTGCTTATATGTAATTTTAAAACTAAAAAGTGAAGGTTTCTTTATCAGTGAATGTGAAAGACTTTCCCAAAGTTTAGGTCCGGTATAAAGTATTGAATGACGTCTAATGTGCGAGTCGCAGTTTTTAACAGTGTATACATTAGTATTGGAAAAACGGGTAAAATGTGTATGGGTATCAGAAGGTTTAGTAAAGAGTGAACATATGTGGGTCGGAAGTAGATTATTTGTAAGTCGGTACATGAATAATGCAGTTTGAAGTTTATTAACATCAAAGACGTTGAGAGATTTAAAGTTAAAAAATAAGTGTTTTGAATGAGATCTGAATGATGCCCCTGAACAGATTCGGATTGCTCGTTTTTGCAATTTAAAAATTCGGTCAATATTGGTAGTTTCGAAACTAGTCCAGGGGCATAAAGTGCTGAACTTGCCAGGTGTAACGGCCCAGGCAATGTTGCAGTATGATATGTACGGAAGAATTAAAGTATTATATAAATTAAATAAAATGTTTGATGGAAGTGTGTACTTTAATTTGTTCATCATACCAGTGTTTCTCGCAATTGTGTTGCAGATTGTATTGATATGATGTTTCCAAGATAATTTTGAGTCAATGGAGACGCCAAGAAATTTGGTTTCCTCAACACGTGTGATTACCTTGTCATTAATTAAAACTTTTAAGTTTTGAGAGATGGATTTTTTGTTTTTATGTTTAAATATAATATAATTTGATTTGGATTCATTTAGCGATAATTTATTGATTTGGAACCAATCAGAAACTTTGCGTAATTCACTATTAATTGTATTAAGTAAAATTTGATCATTTTTATGAGAATAAATAATATTAGTGTCATCCGCATAAAGTATAAATTTGAGTAATTTGGAACAGTTGGGGAGATCGTTTATATATGTTAAAAAATAATAAGGGACCGAGTATGGAGCCTTGCGGAACGCCGCATAGAATGGAGGATAGTTTTGAGTCAAAAGGGGGGAAAGCAGTGAATTGTTGGCGACTGGTAAGGTAGCTTTTTAAGAGTTTAAGAGGAAGGCCTCTGACACCATAATGCTGAAGTTTGTGAAGAAGTATCTCATGATTGATAGTGTCAAAGGCCTTACTCAAGTCAAGAAAAATACCAATGGTGTGTTCATTGTTTGAAAGTGCAGAAGTCAGTTTATCATAGAGATCAGTTATTGCAAGGTCAGTGGAAAAAGCTTTTCTAAAACCGTACTGATGCTTAAAGAGGATATCGTATTTAGAAAAAAAAGTATAAAGTCTGTTGTAGATTAGGCGTTCTAAAACCTTGGACAGGCAAGGCAGCAGGGAAATCGGTCTGTAATTTTCAAAGTAATGGGGATCGCCTTTTTTGAATATAGGAATTACTTTGGCAATTTTTAAAAGGTCTGGAAAAATTCCAGTTTGAAATGATAGGTTAAAAATATGGACTAAAGGCTTGGATATAAAGTTTATGATGTTTTTAATAACTTGATTGGAAAATCCATCAGATCCTGGACTCTTATTGTCCCTAAGTTTTAAGATTATATCAACAATTTCAGTTTCCGTTATTGGAGTTAAATAGAGAGAGTTTGAAATAGAGGAATGATTAAGAAATGATTTAAAATTTGAGTTGCCATTATATGAAATACTTTGCGCAAGGTTGTTCCCAATATTAATAAAATAATCATTAAAGTGTTCAGCAATAAGTCCGGGATTAGTAATTTTACAATTGTTTTTAAATAAGTGAGAGGGTTGGTTTTGTTTTTTATTTTTACCTAAGATTCCATTGATTGTTCGCCAGGTTTTATGAATATTGTTGGTATACTGGTTGAATTTTGAGGCATAATACTCTTTATTTGCTATGCGAAGTAAATTAGTTAGTTTGTTTCTATAGTTTATGTATTTGTACTTATCGGTCTGTTTCTTAGATTTGAGGTAGGCAGTATAGAGCTTATTTCTGGTACCAATTGATTTAATCAGACCGACAGTGATCCATGGTTTACGCTCTTTGCGAAAATTACGTTTAATACGTGTAGTTTTAATACTGGAATTGTACAGACTGGTTAACTTGTTATTAAACAATTGATAGGCACGATTGGGATTGTCATTATTCGCATATATATCGGACCAGTCTGTATTTAGGAGGTCAGCAGATAAAGATGATATAGATTCATCGTCAATTTTTTGTAGGAGGATGAACTTATTGCTATTGGAGTTAGGTGGCTGGGAATATTGATTTTGATGGGTTAAAGAAAAAACAGGAAAATGGTCAGAAATATCTGAGTAAGTAATACCGGTAGAAATTTTGTCATATGTATTATTAGAGAAAATATTATCAATCAAGGTTGCCGTTTTTGTAGTTATTCGTGTAGGTTTAGTAATTAAAGGGAAGAAGTTGTTATTAAGCATTGTAGTAAGGAATTGGGACGTGCTATTATGAGTATTGCATTTTAACAGATCTATATTGAAATCCCCGCAGATGTACGCTGTTTTATTTTCATTATTTATGATGTCGAGAATAAGGGAGATATTGATGTTAAATGAGGTCACCGATAACTCAGGCATACGATAAACAAGACCAAGAATGATGTTTTTCGGTTTGGCATTGATTTCAATAAAAATGGATTCGGATTCTTGAGAAATAAGAGATGAAAGATCGGAACGGTCGTTGTGTTGTAATCTCTGATCCAGGTATATGGCTACACCTCCTCCTGTTCTGGTTTTTCTAGATAGCTCAATCAGTTTGTAGCCCTCAATGTTATAAAAAGAAAAATTTGTTTTATTGGAGTTGAAAAAGGTTTCAGAAAAACATAAGGCAGAGAAATCATGACTAATGGATTTTAAATAATCTGTTACTTCACTAAAGTGTTTAACGAGACTACGTGCATTTAGATGAAATAAACTGAAAGAAGAAACAATATTATCATATTTAGAGTTAAAATTATCAATGTGGTCATAATTACATGGTTCATGTAAAGTAGCATATTCGTCATTATCACTACGACCATTCAGACTAATATCAAATGGATTTAAAATAAGAGAGTTGATCCGATCGTATTCAATATCGTGGTCAAGTGAGAAATGCTTTAAAACATGTAAGAATTCATCATTGTCAACTATTGAATTAAAAGGAAATAAGTTTCCAGTGCAAGAGAGGCAGATCCATGAATTTACTTCAGACCTATGTATACATATTTTATGAGCCATAGAATTACAAGCAATGCATTTTAATAGGTCTGAGCCATGGACATTATTACATAAAATACAATTCATTGTAAGAAAATAAAATATTCAAATAAATACAAATGTTGTGAAGACATTCAGTTTGTAGTTTTGGGACAATATAGATACAATATGTATAGGCTAGTAAGATTAGGCAATGAAAAAATAAATAGTAAAATAAAACAATACAAAACAACAAAAGTAGAGCTATAAAAACATTGGTTCTGAGACAGCGTGTTGAAAGTATGATGAATGCTGCATTGAGATGTACCGTATGCAAATTTGACATGTGGTAAGAGTGCTTTACAGAAGTAAATCAAACAGGAGCTCCCGGTATAATAATACGATGTAAAATTATTGTAAAAGTGAACAGCTAACGGAAAACGATATCATTGCATATTTTAAAATAATATAATTATATAAAGACAAGGAAAAAAAAAGTTCTTCTTGGATAGATGAAGTTGGATATAGTTCATCATTGTGGAAACAGGTTACTACTTAAACGCATGTGGGATACCAGTTGATGAACGCCATTTCCCGGCTCTGAACCTAAGCTTGATTCCTTGATCATACAGGGCTTTAACTTGGGTCTTCCACTTGTTCTTCTCTTGCCTGTCCGTACGGGTTAAGTCGTCTATAATGTAGGCACCTGAACTAGCGAGTTTATGTCGGTTTTTGAGGATTGTTACTTTGTCCACATATGAAAGCACTTTAAAGAGTATATGGGGCGGCTTGCCTTCGAATCCTAGACCGTCTCGATGGGCTCTCTCAATCGTCGGTTTAATTTTAAAATGAGTGGCTAAGAAATCTTCAACAATGTTGATTGGGTTTTCGTTATCCGATTTAGCGATTCCCACAATGCGAATATTATTTCTCCTGGAGAAGCGTTCAGCCTTGTTCAGCTCAGCTTGCATAGACGCAATTGTGTTGCGAGCTGTATGCAAATCGTCGACGAGTTCCGCATGCCTAGCTTCGTATCGCGACTGAGCCTTTTCCAGAGCAATAATTCTGTCTTCGTTAAATTTAATAGATTCAGCTAGTTTACTCTCAAGGTTATTTTGTGATTTCATGATATTGGAAAGAGATTCTTTAACAAATTCTTCAAAACTTACGTTGTCAGGCTTTTTGGAACGTGTTGTAGCCATTATGAAAAGTAATATCGGGAGCTCTCGTTCAGCACGTCTTACTCAAGCGGAGTCATGAGTGTGTAAATAATCTTTATTCAAATACCTGCATGTAAATGGTATAAAAAGAAAATTGTCATACAAGTAAACAAAGATTATTGTAGTTTTCTCTCAAAACACGTTTTATGCTTTAGGAAGTGTAATAGCTTCCATCAATTATCCATTCTGGATATTGCTTCTTGTTTCCTATATTCAAATCTACTTAATCTAGATAGATAGATGGGAAACGAGATAGGATACTGAATCAATCACATGATTCAAATGTTCAGACAAACTAGCATTAGTTCATCTCCATATTTCTTATAATAACCTTCACAACATAAATGCCACTTTATTGCATGCTCTGTTGATTATGTCCGAGACCTTAGTTATTGGCATCATGAAAACAATTTCTTTGTAACATGATCCAGAAAGACTCTAAATCCTGGTAAGATAGTTGCCACGTTCCTGCGGTACCAGTCTTTGTTATACTTTGTCATTCGTTCTTTTTGTTCCTCGAGAAACAGTCGATAAAACTGAGCCATTTCATCGGTTGATAAAACCATCTTTGTTCCTGCAAATAAAAACGAGAAGAGAAATTGTCATGGTACAACAACTTAACGACCTGAAATTTAGGCTGTTGAATCATGGAGGAAATCTATATATTTCCTCCATGGTTGAATTAAGGTTAACAACTACTTCTGCAAAGCACATGATAAAACGTGTCCTTCCATGTTGCTCTATCATTTCTTGCTGACCTGTAATGTCAATTAAAGAGCAATGTAACTAACCATCCTCATTCATGCCAACACTGCTTCCTTTTAGCTTGAACATCTGTGCTGTAAACTGGTCTTTGGCCTAAAGTGTAAAACAAATCAACAAGCATTTACAATGGGTGTATAATAATATTTGGTTGATCATTGTAGGGTATGGGTCTCCTCTCCTCTCAGTCATGTGGTGATGTTTTATTGTATCAAAACGCAACATTATTTACTTTTATAAAACGTTTATTTTGTTCCTCCCAAAACTCATGGTTCCACTTTAAATTGTCTTCCTTCATATTTCGATATGCTCTTTCAACATTGCTTTCATTTTCTGTCCTCTTGTATTCGATAAATCGAATATTAGAAAGTTTGTTTATGGGGCCAATCCAGTCATTATTTCTGAAATAAGGGGGAGTGGTGTTGTCGGTTTCAGAAAATGCATTGGTTCCCTGAAAAACCAAACAAAAAAGTTAAATACAAAAAGTACAACAAGGTAGAAATCTTTTTGTGATATACAGAGAGGAGGCAGCCAATACGAGTTTTAATTCACCCTAATACCTCCTGATTCACATATCTCTCACACCACGTGTTCAACGCGTCACACCAGAACGCCCCAAAAATCTTATCACAGAGGGCGGTCTTCAGTTTCGGAATAAACCTAATCAGTATTAATTCGACAGTTTTTCACTTTAAAAATGTATAAAACGTACAATTAAATATCACAATAACATTAAATATAGATTTTGCATATACTTGATAACATTTTATATCATAACATCCTCACCGGGCGTAGATTAGTATGACCCTTGCCTAGCCTAGTAGAGTATCCTACAGCCTCAGGCCTGTGAATTGAATAGTCTCGGCCTAGGCCTAGCCTAGCCCAGCTAGCCTCGCTAGGCCTACTAGACTTTCAATTTTATTCAACAATAGTACATAAATTACCACCAGGAATAAAACCATACCTTTCCTGCATGACTAGCGACAGTTTGTACTATTGTTTTTCGAAAAATTAACGAAGTTCCGTGGAAACAAAGCATTTTAAAATGCTAAACAAATTCATATTGTAGAGAAAATAGTTTAGCAAACTAAAGAGATCCACTCCAATTTGAAAACTCATATTGCCAGAAAGTCGAAATTTGTTGCCACGTAGGAGGTCTTAATATTAATAATCATCTATTTTATACAGCATTAAAATAAATATTTGATTAATATATGTATAATTTATACTAACTAATTATTAAATAAATGTGAAATACAAAAAATACAAATAATTCACACTTCATTGTCTCTGGCAATATTGTAAAACTTGTGGTTCGCATCCGTTGTAAAGTGAAGTGAGCGACGTGTTGAGTTGTTTTGAGTCGTCGGAGTTTATTTATAGAAACTGAGGCCTACTTTAATATCTAAGAAAGATAAATTTCTATGCATATAAAATAAAGGTATTTATATGTGCTTATTTTCTATCACCTAACCAAGTTTTAGCTAGCGGAATAGTTGAGTATCATTATCTAATCTAGCTAGCCAGGCCTTCTTCTTAACCCTTATTTAATAGCCTAAGTATATTGTAATGCTACTTACTAGTAGTAGTAGGCCTAGCTGGCCGTTGTTGTAGTTATAGAGTCGATTCGCCCCATATTTTTTTTTGAAACGAGAATTGAAGACAAAAATGAAATGAAATAATAATGTTTGATTTAATTCATTCAAATCAATACACATAAACAATTTGTCTTTTTTTCTTTCTAGTGGAAGTTGGTACCAGTATTTTAAACATGTATAAAAGTGAACTAAAACATAAAAGTAGTAATTCTATTGACAAAAAAGATGATCATCGGATATCACGCAAGGACACACAGCGAGAAAAGAAACCCAAAAAGAGAAAACATCGGTCAAGTTCAACGTCATCAGACTCCAGCAGTTCATCGTCTCGAAGTAGATCAAGAAAACGGAACAAAGAAAGCAAGAAGAAAAAGGAACAAAGACATTCCTCCTCCAGCAGCAGTAGCAGTTCTACAGATTCCAGTGATTCCGAGATTGAACACCGACATAAATCCAGACGGAAAAAGGGGAAGAGTGATTCCAGTGACTCAAGTTCAGATTCTTCCGACTCCTCATGTACGTTAATTTTAAATTTATATTCTATCGCAATCCCACATTCTACAATAAACCTTTCTATTTGAATATTAACTAAATTGTTGTTCAAATGTTGTAAATTGTTGCATTGACGATCTATATTCAAGAATTAGTGAGAACAAAAGAAGATTTCATTTTTATAACAATTTTATTTATGATTATTTTGTAGTAGACAGAAGGAAAAAGAAAGCCAGAGAAAAAAAGAAGAAACTCAAGGTTCGTATACCGTTACATAGAGGAGGGCGCACTTTCATCACTACAAAAACAGACAAGCCTCATCGTACATACTACTACTACATGGTTTGAATTGTATTTTATTCTATACATTTATTTGTATCACATTTTTCATTTCAGAAGAACAAGAAAAAGAAATCCAAAAAGAGTAAATCAGACAAAAATGCTGGACCAGTTCAGTTATCAAAAGTAAGTTACTCAGTGTTATCTTTGACTCTGTTGTGCACCCATGTGTAGAAATGGGTACCAACTGCTAATAAACTACAGTGATTCTGATAAAAGTTCTGTAACCATAGCATTACTTACTTTTCCTTTCTTTTTTTCCCTAGTTTATGAAAGAACAAAAAGACAAGGAATCATCAAGAAGTATTATTTCAGGAAAGAAGATAAAAATGAAGATGAAGAAAAGCAGTAAGGACAAAGAAGTAAGATTTTTCTTTCATTTTGTAATTAATTAATCTAAAAAACTTAATTTACTAGTTCTAAAAATCAATCTAAAAACTTTATTATTCAGCCTACGTTAGAAGTAATAAAGAAACAAATTAACCATAGTTTTTTTTTTTTTTTTTTTTCTCCTATGGTAATTGATTGTGACTTTGTAACACATGGTGCTGCATATGTAGCGTGACAGAAACCGAGCCGAGTTGCTACACTTCCTAAACGCCACTATGTGATGGTGGTTTTAGAGTAGGTACTTAACTAATAAGAACACAACATTTATAATTACTCAACTGATATTAAACACAACAATAAGAAAGAAAAAAGTATGCCTAAAATTATTTTTTTAGATATATTTATGTTTAAAATTATTCAATTATGAGATAAGTATGGTACAAAATAAAACTACAGCTTGAATCAAAACTATTAAAAAAAATATTGATCAACTATAGGGGGCGCTGTACCATTTTCGTGACTTAAAAATAATTTCAAAGGCAAAGAAACTCCAGAAATATTCTTGTATTTAAAAATGTTGAAAAATCTTGACAAAAGAAAAGATATTCTAAGTTTATGGTACTCTTTAAAAAACTGTGACCCCATAGACCTTGATGGGTTAAAAACTAGTAAATTTACAGTTATAATAATATATATCATGATTTAATTTTAATATCACAGTATAACTGCATAATAACTATTTCAGTACTTTAGTATTTAATCATCACATTAAATTTATTCCCATATAAATTACATGATGATACTGGTACTGGTATCTTGTAATAAGTTTACTAAATTAAATTTGAAAATAAAATTAATAAAGTGTATTTATTTACTGTAATAGAATCATTGTATCTTATCACATTTCAACTACTGTCTTCAACTAAACGTACTACCAACATAATTACATTCCACACAGGAGTTTGATAATAAAAATATTAAATTTATTTGGTCACCAATGAATAATAACCCAAAAGAATGAGAATAGACTAAAGCCAAATACAGGTTTTGTACTTACTCCATATATAAAATAAACAGTAAGATATAACATTAGATAAAACAAAATGAAACGATATAATAGAAACAATAAATAACATAATAACAATAACACATAACATAGAAGCAATAAATATCGAGAAATAAAATATGTTTTGTCAGCTGTATTAAGTATTGAGATTGTTTATATTTATACATAACTGTTGCCGTTTTTTCCATAATTAAAGAAGGAAACAAAAATATAATCTTAAAATTCCAATGCATATTCATTTGTTCACTTAAAGATGTATTGTCCCCCAAAAACATGAAAAATGAAGATTAATTAAATCAGACTTTGAATATGTTATTTTGTAGTTTTAATAAAGTTAATCACTTCCATAGAAAAAAAAATGAAAACAAATAATGTTTTCACTTATAAAATGACATAAATGGTTAAATTTCACCAAAAACCATTGGCTGGCAGCCAATTTGACAATTTTTTGCTTTAAATTACAGTTTTTTTCAGGTAAATACATTTTTTTCGATCCAATTTTTGGTCAAAGTGGATAATTATTATGTGACATTAAAATTGCATATTCAACAAAAAAATTTAAGAAAAATATTTTTTCAGGGAGACAATACATCTTTAACAATGTACATGTATAAATACAAAAAAACATAATTTAAATTTATTTTTTATTTATAAAACCTAATATTATTTACAATATTAATATAAAGTTGAAAATCGGTCTTCTGTTTTTTTAAAACTCGATTTCAAGACAAGAATTTTGATTTTCTTGAGCTATTAAAAAGCTATTAAAGTTATTAAGAAAGGTTACATTCTCAAGATGATCCACTTTAATAATAAAAAAACGTAAAACAATATCTATACACAAAGTCAAAGGGGATTATAGAGTTTACAAATAATATGGTTTAAATGCTGTATTATATTCCATAACATCAAGTATTTAGCGCTGTTACCTTGTCGTAGGTAAGTAAGGATAAAGGTTTATGACTCTTGGACAAACGTGCAGGCAGAGGTTTGCTGGTATTACAAACATTTTGAAATCTTTTGTAAGTGAGGTAAGTTTTATTCTTTTTCTTCGTACGCATGAATTATTAATAGAAATCAAAGTTGTCTTGCATAAACTCTGTTTATATATTTATTGTATAGCCGAACCCCTCATTCGGGGGACGCCTAAAGGGGACACTTTCCCGCAAAACGAATAAAAGTAATGTCGTATATTATAATGTTAAAACACTACTGTGCGACAAACTCCAATTAGTGCACACTTTGTACTGTAGATGTTCCCTTAACAAGTGTTCTACTGTGTTTGTTTTTTAGTCTTGTTTTAATTGGTAGGCCTATTAAATTGGCCCTACTGTTGTCAGTTAATTTCTGCACTATCATAACAGCTTTTTTTATTGTCTAATAAAAGGTCAGTCGAGATCAACTAGGGCTACTTAAATATTAGTATTATATGCTATGGTTGTGTACATAAATACAGTACAATTATTGGTTACTATTATTTTGTACTTTGAAAATCAAATCAAAGTCCTTCACTTGATTTATATAATACGCCTACAATTATCGTACAATTATGCAGTTATTCAAAAGTGTTTTAATATTTTTGAAGTTTAGTTGGTTTTAAAATTTAAAACCTTTTATGAAAGTTAAAAGGGGATTAGAAACTACTGCAAGAACAATTGAAATTGTGAAAAGTAAAAAAAGGTTTAGGCTACGAGACAGTGTTCATTTTTCGCGTACAAATTAATCTAATTGCCTGCTTAAATCCTGATTCTTGAGGAGGTCTACTTGACTACATAGACATCCTTCAGTTTACTTGGGAATTAACAACTAGTATGGCGCGCCAAGCTGTCATGTATTTAATCAATAGAGCTATCTTAGTTTTTAATAGAGATAGGCCTATCTTAATTTTAAAAAGAGATATCCTAGTTTTTAATAGAGATATCTTAGTTTTAGATAGAGATATCTTAGTTTTTAATAGAGATATATTAGTTTTAGATAGAGATATCTCTATTAATAGAGATATCTTTATTTTCGAATAATGACAGCTTGTGGCGCGCCATACACGAGACTAAGTATAATCTCTTTGGTGATTTACAAAACGATGTATTTTCGTTCAATGCTTATATTGTTTATAGCCCTACTTTGCCTTGACAAGAGGAAACAACAAAGTACCACCGGAAACTGTTAAATCGACAATAAGAACCAGAAATATAGGCATGAAATGTTAATTAGTAATATAGTTTAGATGAAGATGGACTCGAATGTGACGTACCACCAGCAGGAGTCAACACGCTTCAATCCAAGAAACTGTACCCTTCCTGATTTGAAAACTACTACTCTGTACCAAAATAAACATCTACTGTATATATTATATCTGCTTGCTCTCGTGATAACTATTTTAATTCTGTTTGGAAATGGCGTTGTTCTTTGGGCATTTACCAAAAGCAGAAAACTGCGATCAACAAAGTACATATTGGTGTTTAGCTTATGTCTCACTGACATGATCACTGGTGTTATGGTAGCAATACAGCTGTTTTCACCGCCGAGTGTAGCAGATGCGATAATTGTCGCTTTGCTGGAAATCTCGATTTTAACCAATCTTGCTATTGCTGTCGATAGATTGAACATTTTAGTCGTTCGAGCGAAGAAACCGACAGGAGGAGCAACAAAAAAGCAACTAATTGTATTTCGTGTAGTGTTATGGGCTTGCACACTCGGGTTTATCCTACCATGGACAATATATCCGTACTACTACATTTTACTTATCTACACTTTCGGTCCTTGGAGTGTAGTGGTTACGATGGCTGCCGTCAGTGCCGTATACGTGGCTATATTTTACACTATACGTAAAATAGACAAACAGAAGAAAAAGAGGTTAGGCAAGTGTGATTTCAAACGAACAAAACTCGTAGTACGAGCTTATTATAAGATCGTAATCGCGCTTGGAATCTGTTGGTTACCATGGAGCTTTGAAGCAATCCGCATAAGCTTCGAGATGTATTTGACACCAGATAGTGAACACTGCTACGAAGCGTCAACAGCTCTACTGTTTCTGTTAAATCTTGGGTTATTGAATTCAGCAGTGAATGTTATCATATACTGGAGACGGTTCCCGGAATTCCGCGAAGCTATAAATAACTTGCCGATCTTTAAATGTTTCAAATGTGAAAGTTGCCAAAATAAACCACCAGAGTTGATTACTCATAATCAACATCATCGGCCTAGTTGTACATCCATTTATGATGGACACGCACTTCACATGGAATTGCATTGATGGTAAATTAATGAAATGCTTTATAGATACCGTTACAGTAGAATAAAATGTGATACAGAGCTCTGAATTATCTCCTCAGTAACATAAAGCCTTAAGCTCAGGTTTAGTAAAGCTTGGTTCCCACTAGCGATGCAACGTAAAAAAATGCCCGTCCAATAATTGTGTTTGCCCCCGTCTGCGTGAAATAAAACCTGCGATGTTTGTAGCACTATTGCGTCGTCGGTTCCCACTTGTGATTACGCAATACAGCGCTTTGCGTCAATACTGCGTTGCGTCCTAGTGGGAACCACGCTTTAGGTATTCGTATACGCAACGTATCAACGCAAAGTGTCACGTATGGGAACCGACGACACGTAAGCACGTAGGATTAAATTCACCGCCGAATCAAGCTTCTTAACACTAGATCAGAGCTAGCATGTTGGTACCTACCATCTAGAAAGTGTACTGTGTTCAAATGATTGTTCGCAATCAACAACAATTGTGTGCTTCTCTCATCATTGAGTATAGCAATTGATTAAGATTAAATAGTTTCTAAATATAGGATGTATGTTTTCTTGCGGTAATGCTTCTTGCATAAATAAGTACAGTTCAACTTTCCAGAAAAGCAATTGAAATTGAAATTATTTAACATATTTAACAAAATCGTATTTGTGATAGCATAACGTTAACATCAGTCAAAAAAATATTTAATCCATGTTCAAGGCGATGATATTATAGGCCAACATGTACATCAAATTTCACGTCATCACATCAGATTTACTTTTCGGGAAAAGGTGCGGCCGGTTAAACAATATTGCCGGTCCACTTACACTGCTGCCGGAGAAAACTAAATGTAGTTTGTGCAGCTGTAATAAGATGATTGGTGTAAGACGATGAAAATAGTTGATCATCCTCTGTGTATCGCAAATATTGCGAGTTTGCCCCTTGACGATAACATTTCGATCATTTTCAGTCGGTGGCTAATTATTTGTTGTCATTGCGTGTTTTCATTTCTTACAGTTAGCGTGAATACTTAGAAACCAACATGGACGACACGACAGACTTTGATCCGAGCAATTGTACGCTGCCTGACATTAGGAAGACAGTAATTTACCAAGATAAGGATCTCCTTCTACTCTACTTTATATCCTTTGTCATAATAAGTGTTATGATTCTCTTTGGAAACGGCATTGTTCTCTGGGCGTTTGCTACAAACAAAAAACTACGAACTCGTAAGTATATTCTGATATTCAGCCTGTGCATTACTGATGTCACGACAGGTTGTCTGATGCCAATACAGATATTCGGACGACCTAGCGTCGTGGATGGCATGTCGGTCGCTCTTATACAGATTTCGATCTTCACGAACCTTGCCATCGCCGTGGAGAGATTCTACATTCTTGTGGTTAGAGCGAAGACGCCTGGTGGAGGTGCCACGTCCAAACAGTTGATAATATTCTGCGTACTTATGTGGATTTGTACGATATCGTTTATTCTACCTTTCACAGCCTATCCATACTATTACATTTTGCTTCTGTATACATTCGCTCCGTTCAGTGTTATAGTGGCAATGATCAGTTTGATTTGTCTGTATATTGCCATTTTTTATAGTATGCGGAAAATGGACAAAAAGAGACAGAAGAAATTAGGTGGAAAAGGTGACTTTAAACGTACGCATCTCGTAGTACGCGCGTACGCTGTAATTGTGGTTGTTTTTGGAGTTTGTTGGTTACCGTGGTGCTTCGAAGCTATTCGCATCTGCGTTAAGTATTACTTTGCATCAAGACACTGTTTTTTCGCCAGTAAATTAGCATGTTTTTTTCTCAATTTTGGCCTGATGAACTCGGCCCTGAACCCATTCATTTACTGGAGAAAGCTTCCAGATTTCCACCACGCTATAAGTAACTTGCCACTTATCAGCTTCCTGAGGCGCAAGTGCTGCTCTATGACTAAAACTGAAAGTAATACCATGAGGTCGAATACAGACGGTGTAGCGGCCTACGATGGTCCGACGGTTGAACTAGAATAACATAAAACTCTTCAAATTAATAGGCTTCGCAATAATGACAAGTTGGATATGAGTCAAGATGATACATACCTGTGTAGATTATTTGTCCAATGAAGCATTCTAACTTTAGGCTTAAACGTTATTAAAATTAAACCATATTTGTGCCAATTCGTCGCATATAATTAAACAATTCTTATGTTTCGAAAATGTCTCCATACTCTTAAACCTCTATCTACACTATCAAAAAAAGTGTGATGTGCCCAAATATGTTAGTGGTATACCCAAATACGGTATAATATGACATCATGTTCATATATGGGCACATCACATTTTTTTGTCACATAAAGTTTGATAGTGTAGGCCTAGACAGAGCTTAAAACGCAAACGATGCTAGTTATAAAGAATTGGGAACGGATTTTTCGTCAAAAAGGCAATAATACTGTAACCTATAAACAAACCTATTTCAATTAGTGGGGATATTTCAACTATCTGTTTATAAAATATTAATTAAAGTATAAGATCCAATTGATACACCTTTTTGTGACAGGGTAATTTTACTCTTTGTGACCTATCCGGTTTTTTTCTCTGATTGTTCTGTTGGTTTCCCAGTATTCTTTTACAGGTAAATGATAGTAACGATTTCTTTGTGCAAAATGAATAATAAATAAAATAATATAATAAATAACTTTTGTATGATTTAAAATAAGAACAATAATTAGTAATGTGTGCGTATACTTTTATTTAATATATCCTAGTTTCAAGTAAATAATAGACCAAAGTATTTTAGGATTAGTTATTTTTTTTAGAAATAAATTTTTACGTTTTAATGTTTATATTATTATGAACTAATTTCATTTTTTGAAAAAAAAATAATGTTCAGAATGTTGCCTTGGTTTTTGTCGCTGAGTTGTGTTTAAAAATGAAACTGAGTTTACTATAAGCTTAACATTTGGTTTTGATTTGATCCCAAGGATGTGGGTCACCGTCAACCGTAGGCTACATTTTCGGAGTAGGTCTATACTTAACCTTGTTTCGCACTGGGTGTAACGCAATTTAGGATGTACACGCAACATAAGTAATTTGTCAACGCGATGATGAATCAATCAACTTGTTGTTTGTGATTGGTCAAATTATCAGTTTTGCGCCTAAAGACATGACACCGTCCTTGCATCGCGTTAAAGTGCGAACCAAGCTTAAGGAAGGAATTGGTAAATCAAATAAAAATGGATACACCTGGATCCGGCCACTGTTGAATAAAAGTAAAAATATCAATTAACTTAATTAAACTAATTACAAGATATAATCTGGTTAATATAGACGTTACCAGGCTATAAATGCAAACTTCCTTCGTGTCAATGACAAAGGATGCGTGTGACGTTGTATATAAATGACACTCATTTTGTTTCGTTCAATATTTAAAGCGATCCCGTTTGTGTCAGTGTACCACACTGTACTGGTTACTTGTGATCTTTAATCGCTCCATTATGGCGGGTTTTCGATACTTAGCATTAGTCTGTGTTGTTCTAACATTGTCTGTGATATCGGCCCAGATTCCGGGGCAAGGAAGGCATAATCAGGGGCAAGGAAGGCATAATCAGGGGCAAGGAAGGCATAATCAGGGGCAAGGAAGGCCTAATCAGGGGCAAGGCAATCGTGGACAAGGTATTCCGGGACAAGGTTTTCCTGGACAAGGTATTCCGGGACAAGGTTTTCCTGGACAAGGTTTTCCGGGACAAGGTATTCCAGGACAAGGTATTCCGGGACAAGGTATTCCGGGGCAAGGAATGCCTAATCAGGGGCAAGGCAATCATGGAAAAGGTATTCCGGGGCAAGGAAGGCCTAATCAGGGGCAAGGCAATCAGGGACAAGGTATTCCGGGGCAAGGAAGGCCTAATCAGGGGCAAGGCAATCAGGGACAAGGTAACCAGGGGCAAGGCAATCAAGGCCCGACACAGGGACACAGCATTAACCGTAAGTACGCCTCTTTTCCACCTTTTAAAATCAATACTTTAATAATATCGTAATAAATGATAATGGTAGGTTTTTACAATAGCCTAGGCCTATACAACCAAACCATGTTTTTCATTGTATCAGATCAATGTTAATGGTGCTGATATACTTTTATTAGAAAACTCCTGAGACTAGTTTCTGTGGGCCTAATGTAAAAAAAAATGATCGGGAATCAAAACGGTAATGGATATGGCTTAGCGTTCCTGCTCGCAAAAGTCATCCATTCATTGAAGCACTGATGAAGAAAGTCTATCTGTGGTGACCAATCGAGTGTGGTCCCGGGACATGACTATACTTCGGCTTTAGTTGATAGAAGTTTGAAATTGTGTTTTTAGAAATAGATTATACGATGTTTAACTATAGAGTAAATAGTTTGATTTGATGTTTTTGTATAATGTAGGCCTATATTAAATTTAGTTTGATATGATTGTGTTGAATTAGTAATTAATTCATTATTAATTTTATATACACATTTATATATCGTTTAGTTATAAATATTAATACAATAACAATGTACAGCATCGCTAAAAGTAGAAATGTCTATAGAAAAACGGCCACTGAGAAGTCTTACTGCATTTGGATCTTATTCATATTTATTTATATATTGTTAGTTTTATACCGTCTTATTAAAAATATAATAGGCCTCATGTTTATTGGCACTGCACTTTTTTTTATTAGTGGCACACTTCAACTTGTGAAGGTGCGTCCAAAGAAACAAAATTTAACAATAAAACAAGAGAAATACAAAAATTGGAATGTACGTTCCTACTAAAAATCGAAAGACTACCAACATCATACCAAGTTACAACTATAAGACTATAGTATAGTATAGAGACTGATTAGCTTAATTATTCACACATGTTCTCTGGCTTTTAGTCAGAAGGAAATCCTAATATAGGCCTAACCTGCGCAAAGTAATAACTAGATGAATTGTAATTTCTATAATTTGTTCAAACTACACCAATCAATGTTGTATCATTGTTTCTTCTTTTTTTTATCTACTTTGACTCATGCATCATCATCTCCTGTCGGTGACTCAACCGTCGTTTTGTTCACGTCTTTCATTTTCTTCATTAAAAAAGAGGATATAATGACCTCTGTTGTGGATTGATAGTAATTGATCTAAATGTTTGATAGCTATTTTTAATCCGTTGTTGATGAATAATGGTTTGAAATTATTGGTGTTTTTTTTCAGCTAAGTATGAACGTTTCCTTAATTTTATCAAGTTACCATCGTTCCCAAGTTTGAATCCTACGTCATATATACCTGATTTACTGGGCGCTGATTGCCTTACAAAACCAGCATGGCCAGTAAGTAATAATGATACTGGTTGTTGCGAATTTATACTCGGGTTTTCATTCATAGCTAGACTAGGTTCTAGCCCGTAATTAGTAAAGATAAATATTTTGGCACAAATGGCGTCTCATACGTATAATATAATGCTCACAATTACGTATGTATTTTCAGAAAAAAAATCGAAACGCCGACTGGTGGACTAACATAAAAAAGACAATGAATACAGACTTGGGGAAAGTCTTATTCATAGCCACCGTTCAAATTAATGTGTATTTGTTTGTTCTTCAAAGTTCTTCGAGTTCCTTCTAAATGAAAACAAATTGCAAAACCATTAAAGATGGAATGGTCTCTTTCTTTTCATGTGCCTTGATGTTGGATATTTTACCTCTTTATGCTCACCATCTTTAAATTTGAACTTATCTAAAACTAATTTGAAATACTTTTTGTCCACTATAGCCTTATTTGACAATGTTTCAATCGGTGCGCTATAAATCAATTTCTGTTACTGCTAAAAGTATTTAATTTTAAGAATAAACGTACTATTACTTTATGTTTTGGAGGTCAATATATCTTTAAGAATAATTAATGATTACAATATTAACCAAGATTATGTTAATCAATGTTTCATCTTATAGGGTTTAAAAACGTTCCAATTTCCATGCAAGACAAACAGTACTTCTGGAGCTGTACCTACAAATGGTTAGTATTTTGAAATCGTTTCAAAAAAATATTTAGGCCTATCATATTAATACTTATTTATAATAAAATATGACGATAGATGTCAAAAATAAATGGTGCATCAGACTCTCGCAAAGGTTTTGCTGTTATAGAAAGGTACTCTGTTCGTTTTTGACAAAGAACTCTCTTTTCACAGTACATCTTCTTCGTCCTGGAGACATCAAAGTTATCGGTGCCATGGGAGATTCTCTCACTGCAGCCAGTGGAGCCGGTGCATGTCTTTTACCGCAATTGGCGTTCGAATATCGAGGAAAATCGTTCAGGTATATTGATTTTGCTACCTTTATCAAAGATAGTATCCTTTATAAACATAGGCTAATTAGCGCCCCCAAGCGGTTTGTTATGATTACATACCGTAAATCTTCTAATAGTAATCGACCTTATAAGTCAATCTATAATAATAACCCACTGCTCTAATAGTAACCCATGGGGGTTACTATTAGAGTCACAAAAACTTATGATGCAGCCGTATTTTGAAAATAAGGAGATAATGCATGTTGATCTTGGGAGTGGGGGAGGATTGAGTGTTTTTGAGTTTATAAAATAAATTTGTTTATTCGTACTGTTTTATTATATTGCTATGAGTTGCTGACCGGAAAAGTTGGGGGTGGGTTACTATTTTCAGGTGCCTAATTCAAGATTAGTAATAGTAACCCACTACCCTAATAGCAACCCCTCTTCTAATAGTAACCCACCCTAAAAAACAATCAAAGAATAATAACCCAGGTTTACAATTAGAAGATTTACGGTACCCATTTCAATTTTATATGTTTGTTCGCCATTTATGTTTATTATTAATATTCTGTTATTCAAATATTTTAAACAAGAAGGTCACGGTACGGTACATTATAATAATGTGAATTAAAAATACAAATAAATACGATTTTTTTTTTCGTTTGATTGAATTTTTCCGCATATTCTGTGACGACAAATATCACATTAGCAAGCAAGTGAATCATTCATTCTGCTTAATAACATTAATGTTTAAGGAATGTAAATATTCTATTACTGAAAATATGTATGCGCGGTTGACTAACTAATAACATTTGTTCTGTCCGTCTAGTCATGGAGGTGATCAGACGTACGAGAAGGTGCCATCTATAGCAAGTAAGTATGATGACAATATTGCATTAACGCCGCCGCCGCCGCTCTACATGTTTCTGCCTCATCACATTCTGTCTGTTATTTAATTGATTTTAAAGGTCTACCAAAGAAAAAAAACTCGTTTGATCAAAACAATTAAATGTCCATAGTTGATATATGTGAATAGATGATTTTCATAAAATGTAAAATAAAACTTGAAACTTTTTTCTGGAATCCAGACTACAATAAAGTATGCGTAAAGGTAAAAGTTATTTTCTCTCCTAATACATTAACCATCTTTGTTCATATTATTAGATATTCTAAAGAAATTCAACCCTAACCTGAAGGGATTCGGTACGGGTACGGGTCGCTGGGACAGTAAAAATGCGGGAATGAGCGTTGGTTTTCCAGGCGATTTATCCAAGTAAGTCATCTTCATCAGGTTTATCAAATAGCTTGAACGCGAGGAACGTCATTGCACAATGCATGATGGGAAGGGTCAAAGTAATGCGTGCAACATAAAATATGCATTTTGTCACCTTCAAACATTTTCCAAACTTCAACAACATTTCTGACATGACACGGTTTTGTTTCAGAGATATGACATTACAAGCAGAGAGATTGGTGAAAAAGATGCGATCGAATCCAGCAATAGATTTCCAAAATGACTGGAAACTTGTCACATTGTTGATTGGCGCCAACGATCTTTGTGACTGGTGTAAAAACAACAGACTATACAGTCCAAAAGCCTACGTTGATAACGTTATGGCAGCCTTGAAAATATTACAACAAAAGGTATCAGTTCAATTCAACTTTATTTCAGACAAACTGTCCATATAAAACATAATACATACAATAAAAAAAAAAGACATCATCATAATTTAATACTCAATAGACAGTAGGCCTATGTGTTTTCCATTTTGCTCCACTTCTGCTTAATTAACGACATCCGAATACTCACAGTCTTTTAGGCCCATTGCTATCGTACTTTCATTTTTATTACTAAAACATGAACATATTTGTGTTTAGCTTCCTAGGACATTAGTGAATGTTGTTGGTGTGCTCAATGTTCCTGAAGTTGGTGTACTACGTGGGCCAGTATGTGACGCTTTTCATTTGTGAGTTTTGCACAATCTTCTCTAAAAATAATAGCTTGCTAATTTCGATGTATAGCTCCGTGGCGCTATGCGGCTACAATAGCAACTTTTTACAGAGGCACTTGATAATGGCGACCATTTTTCTCCTAACATGTTAAACATATCACGTTATTATTATTCTGTTTGATTTATAGGCTATTTTGTGATTGTGCAATGTTTCTTAACAATAAGGACAAAGCAAAGTTCACCCAAGTTACACAAGATTATCAGGTAAAACAAGTTTCAATCTTTCTTTTTTTTTCACTTTCACTATTTGAAATATGCCATAATCTCAAGGACGGTATTAGGATAATATTTGAAAAATCTCGATTATACAGTTATCATATAATTTTCTGAAAAAAATCAATGCTAGTGGCTGGATCTCAATGGAGATATAAAATAACTAAACAGCTAAATCAAAACGATAAAGTAAAACAGTCAGAAAAGATAAGCAGAACTTTCGGTCAACACTTCATCAGTACGAGTGCATATATATATATATTATATAATAGCATAAGATAACACTATAGCCTTACTAACCTCTATACCTTAGAATCAATGAATGACTCACATGCACGACGCTTAGGAATATAAAACTAATGAATGTAACAGTTTGGCTTACATTCATGTGTCCCGTTTGTTCTGGTTGATAACTGCATGAATGAAGTAGGCCTACCAAAACATGATAGAATACTCCCACGAGTTCTGGAAAGCCAGAACACAGTTATCCCCAGGAGGAGCTGAACTGATTAACTGCGACAGCAATCCATAGCATGCCTATCGTATTATATTGATGATACAGTAGTTTTCTTTGATATTGTCTCTCTAGCGATTACTTGAGACCCGGATCAAGAGTGGTGAGCTGGATTCGAAGCCTGACTTCACTGCAGTGTTACAACCATTCCTTCACAAGACACGAGTTCCATTGACAATGGTAATTGTATAACATACTTGCTATACTAGATGATGATGATTTTGATTTTGATGATAATGACGACTAATAAAATGATGATGATGATGATGTTGAATGATAATGATTATAATGATGACGATAATGAATGTTGTTTGTTGTGACGAGAGCATTTACCATGATATAAAGCTCTGTCTACACTATCAAACTTTATGTGATAAAAATGTGATGTGCCCATAAAATTATGGACATTATGATGTCATATCACTACCGTCTTTGGTCATATCACTACCATATTTGGGCACATCACACTTTTTTTGTCAAACTAGTTTGATAGTGTATACAGAGCTAATGTGGTTTTACAAATAACGATGTCGAAATCAAATCATTTCGTAATTTGATTTACTTTTTTTCTACATTTCTTTATAATTATTTATTTCAGAAAGGGGAACCAGATATTTCATATTTCTCTCCTGATTGTTTCCATTTAAGTTCAAAAGGTCATGCCACTGCTGCAATTGGTCTATGGAATAACATGGTGAGATATTGTGAAGGCAAACCCTGTTAGGCCTATGATGTTAATATTCAATATTATTATTGTATTTAATAATGCGACATTTATAGCACTTTTATGAATAGTGTTTGATTTTAAGGACAATAAATAGGCTAACCATCAAATAATGTATCCTAATGTAATATGTACCTACAATTTCAGATGGAGCCAGTAGGAACAAAGAAAACCGCATGGGTACCAGGTAGCCGCCTGTCGTGTCCAACTCGGGTAAGATATATATATATATAACAATTTGAAAACTTTTTAAGTAAAGTGTGTGTTTGTTCAAATGAGGTTTTATGATCGCTTACCTTTTTTCTTAAAACTTGTACTGGCCAATATAAAGGCCAATTTACACAGACGAGTGGTAACGGTAAAGGTAAGCGGAAAACCGCGTAGCTTGTCCCATTGACACAGCGCGCGGAATTCGCGAGCGGTGTGGTGGGAAGTAGGTGATTGTAGGCCTCGAGGCTAGTGCATGTTGCAGGCACTGATGTGCGCATTCATAATGAACTTGAATTATGTTCCTAAAACCTAGTAATGTCCGGTGTGTCAATGTGAATGTTCATGAATTATGTTCCTAAAACCTAGTAATGTCCGGTGAGTTAATATGAATGTTCTTGAATCATGTTCCTAAAACCTAGTAATGTCCGGTGTGTTAAATGTGAATTTATTTTATCGCATTATAATTACTATGACTTCAGTGTACAAATTGTCGTTAAATAAGGATCACGTTATCATACTCATCATCGCATAATATTGATAAAACATGACGATCAATTTTACGCTACATTATTCTATATTCCCTCGGGTTATTGTTACATCCATTACGATGCCAGTTATCGTCTATCGTGTCTGGACAGTTTGTATTGTTCTGTAACGGGCAAATGAGGCTAAAAGCTTCATCTAATATTCTTTCTCCATTTCAATATTTTGTTTTGTTACTCGAAAATTAGTGTTTCGAAAAAGATGACCGAGATTACGACGTGCAGTATATCTATACGCGTGCGCAGTGCGACGTGCCGTATACGCGTGCGCAGTGTGACGTATCCCTATTCTGATATGTTCGTATGTTACGTTTCTATGATCATGTTTATATCATACATTTTCATATTCAATCTTTATTTTTTATTTTATTGTATCAACAAACATAATTATGTTATTTTCTGACAAATATCAACACGAAAGTATATGAATCAATGCACATCATTATTATGTTCACATTTGTTCATGTTTTTCATTATTAACTATAATTTCTAATTATCAGTCGCGTATGTTTGTCTGTGTTCTCTCGAGGCCTATTTATTCAATGGCGATGTAGCAATGTTTCTCATTCGCTACGCACTGTCATAATACCAGCTGTTTCCCCTATGTTCTGCCCTCTTCCCAACCTGCCTATGCCTATGCCCCCGGCTGCCCTGTCTCCACCTGTGCACAACATCACGTTCATCTTTTACCTTACCTTTCCCTCTATATCTCCGTAACACATCATACTGTATGCAGACGTTGCATCTCATTTGCTTGCTCTGACCTTTTGAGACTCGTCGTTCAATCCAGCGCATTCATCATTGCGACAATTTCCAAAGAATTATAAATCTGTTTTGTGTTTTCCACTTTATCAAATAAAATCAAAATGCCTCTGGCGTGTGTTGCTTTATTGTTTAGGCATGTAGTTGTACATTACGATAATGTATCAATTTGGTTTTACCTTATTTATGCTGCCATACGAAATAACACAGTTAGTACGACGGGGTCAATATTGCAATATAATAATATAGGCCTCGTACGGTTACCTCAAACGGGAAATATCTTACACTCAGACGAGCGTCCGCGCATCTCTAACTTCAGGCTATTTCAATTTAAATCTTTACTCATTAAAAAGAATTTCAATACATACAGTTATGTATTACTATTAAACAAAATAACAAAACAAAATGTTTATCAAGACAACACACGCAAAATGTTTAAGCATTATGCTCGATAACTCAAGATGGAGAAGTGTCCTATATATTTAAGCTTAGAGTTTGCGAATTTTCTTTTTTTTCTTTTTCTGTTTGTACGTTTGTTGATATGGATGAAATTTCCGAAATAAAAGAAATTTAATTGAATTGAATAGGCCTACTAATAAGAATGTTCTTTCTGGTATGCTCTGTCGTAATTACATAAGATATATATAACACTAATAAAAAATGTCCTGTATTTTTTGTTTATTATAGGGAAAGCCTTACATTTTCACGAACGTCAACAGTAAGAAAGGATTCCAGCCAGGAAGAATTGGCAATCTATATAAGTCTAGCTCAGCAGGATTCAGCATCAATAAACAAAGCAGTTTACATTTAGTTATTATTGGTGCATTAGTTGTATCTTTGTTTGCCAGCTTCCAGGCCCTCAATTAAGTTACAGACACAGTGCAATTATAAGAATATACCACAGGAGGAAATAGAGTTATAATCGGGAGTAACCTTGAATAAGTGACGGCTAGGGAAAGGTAGCAGGCCTACAGTCAACCCGTGTAAACGCTTTTTAAAAGAGCAGAAATGACAAATAAAAGAATGGAAATTTGTGTTTTGGTTTTCTTAATTTGTTATTTGATTTTTTTTTTTTTTGGCTCAACCACCAGGAATTTTGTAAAATGTAACATTTGTTATATTTTTTTGCCATTTTGATGAGAGACCGCGTGTGCATACTATAGATGTTAGTGTAGTATATCCCGATACGATGGAGTCAGCACGCATTATGAACCTCGGAGCCCGTATGGATCTTGTTTCAACAATTATAATATTTGGTCCAATTGATATGAATTGTAATTAACTGAAAAGAAAAATGTTAAAAGCAAATTTTTTTATTATTATTTATAATTTCATGGAATAGCTCGCTATGTTGATATCAGAGGCGACAAGCAGCTTTAATTGATGGTTTTAGTGCGTTAATTAGTGTTATACTGTATTGTATTATTGTCCCAGGGGGGTTTATTTCATCTAGCTTGTTAGCCATTTATGAGGTCAAGGAATTCACTCATTAATATTCATTTTCACAAGATTTTTTGGCTTGTAATTTTGATATTTTCGTTAAAAAGAAATATTGTAAAATATTATGTTGTATGAAGTCTTGTCGGAAATAATAGCTTCGTACATTTTTTTTCTCAAGAATTCTTATTTTATGAGACTAAAATGAAGATGTAATAGATATTGTATCTATTTGATTTATTCCGTTAGAATAATTAAACATTAAAATGTTATACTTGCATCTGAAAATGAACTTGAGTAATAAGATAAAGCATTAGGCCTACAGATTAATAGCAGGGATTACGGATTAATAAGATATTGTGGTGGACATTCTGCCTGCATTCACTGGTACAGCATTCACTTACATCCGATTTACAGTGCTGTATCTCAGCCTCACTTCTCAGTATCATGGAACATTCCGTAAAACAGCATCACATGTGTATCACATATTAGGCCATACAATAACGATGAACATGTGATGCTGTATCACGGTATTTTCCTATGACACTGGACAAATCTAGATACAGTATTGGTTACCACTTTAAGGTATTAGTGGTACATTCACCAATGAGGATAAATGAGCACCCAGTGAAAACATGCTCATAATGCAATTAAGCATACAACCTATTTTCTTTGTTTCAGTTTAACATTTTGAAGCTAAACAGTAATGTTTATCATTATGCGATACAAAGTATTCAAATGAAAGGAAAGAAGAAGAGAAACAGCTGCGTATCATTATAAAGCGAACATGATTAACAATGGTCTGAACAGTTGCGTTCAATTTGACTTGCAATATATTTTCATCATTAATTTGTATTGCGAATTTAGAATGTAAATATTCCTTACGTGCCTTTTGGTTGATCAGAGCACACGACCGGAGTGAGGAATCGAACCTACGACACGCGCGAGTTAAGACATCCGGGAAACATTCTTTTTTCTTCTATGAGGCCAAGGCAAAAATCATTATTAAGCATCCGGGAATCATGCGATGTGTTCACATCGTGCTTGTAATCATACGTGTGAGAATTTATCTGGGGGTGAACCACATTAATATCAAACGTTATTAAACGTGTTTATTTCTTGTTAACTAAGGAAAAAACATGTTATATAATATTATTATCTCAATGTTGAAGAAACCCAAGAAAAATTGCTTCCGCCTACGCAATGCATTATGGGTTTAATTAT
Source organism: Antedon bifida (assembly GCF_963402885.1). Taxonomy (NCBI): domain Eukaryota; kingdom Metazoa; phylum Echinodermata; class Crinoidea; order Comatulida; family Antedonidae; genus Antedon; species Antedon bifida. The sequence goes on from NC_136234.1 coordinate 5,149,665, forward strand.
CATTGGCAAAAATGCAGGTATTACTATAATAGTACAGTATCTAATTTGCATTTAATATGCATTTTAACGTTATTTTCACACACAGTAGTAAGAGCAGTGGAACAACTTAGTGAGATCATGGAAGAATATTATATTAAATATTTCTCTTTTCTTTAAATTATTAAATTTTTTATCGATTGCGCGTCTGTCTTAAATCCGACAAAAGCTGTAAAACAGTTAGCACATGGGCTTTAATATTTAAGTACGTATCTTATTAAACTTTAACGCGCATGAGCACGAGATCCATTCAAGCGTGTCGAATTAGTTTCACGCTTATCACGTGATCTATGGATTTAATCACGTTTAAGCGATGGTTTGCGTTTCGACGTTTAGAATATTAAGGAGCGTCGAGTTCATCAATGCGAATGGTTACAACAAAACTGCAGCCTAGACATCGTAGAAAACACTCTCTCTGATTGCATGCACAAACTGAAGATGTCGACGGCTGGGAATATTTTCGGTATTGTGTTTGGTTGTATTCTAGCCGTTGTATTCGTGTCACTGTTCATTTATTCGGCATACAAAGCATACGTGTAAGTAAAAAAGTCTATACAGGTTTAGCTAGCTGCATGCATGCATGCCTAGAAATAAGTATATGTAGGCTATAATACGCCGGTAGTACGAGCATGGATTATCATGAATATTTGGAATTCTAGCTATCACAGTTCACAATATCTTTTTTTCACATGTTTAGCCTACAGCCTGATAAATTCAGATGAAAAAAAAGTCTGCATCATAATGTTTACCAGGAAAAAGTTCTCACTGAACAATATTATATAAATAAATCATTTTTATCAACTGTTGAACGCGCGCTTTTGTCCTGTAGTTATATAATTATATTGTCTTATTATACTATAAGTATATAGGCTTAGTTATTAAGCAGGTGTTAACTGTAATTACATAAGAAGTATATATACTTGCCAGAAATATAACGATACACTTGCATAAAATATGATTTCATAAAGTACGGTAGATTACAAGTGACATCGTAAAGAGGGACACACAATGTTGAAGACTGATAAAAGCTGTACACGCGCGCGTACAGACAGCGTTTAAATGTTATTTGTATACGCGCGTGTATACACGCTGATGAAAATGCTATTGTTCGTATACGCGCGCGTACAAATGCTGATTAAACTGATATTGTTCGTATACGCGCGCGTACAAACACTGAAGTAAAATTACATTGATTGTGTACGCTCGCGTACAAATACTGATGAAACTGATATTGCATATGTGTGTGCGCGTACAAACACTGATGAAAATGTCATCGCTTTTATATGTACTGTATCCTTCAATTCGCGCAGTCCTAACTTTAATACCAAGGGGAAAATTTGGTGATTACTTTGTTTGGTTTCTGGGAGATGGTTTGTAAGTCCTCAATCCTATCCGTACGTCATAATCAATTAAATTTGAAGTATAATATTATCGTTTGGTATTTAATATTTTAATTCGATATTTATCAAGAAACACTTTGGAGATTATCTTGATTACAAAATAGCAACATGGTTTCTAGATGTTGTGATGACGTATGACAGTGTGTCAGATTTGATAACGGTATTCTGGTACAAGATACAAGTATATTTTTATAAATAATTTGGTAATACAATAATTATATGCGATATAGCCAAGTGGTATGATATGATAATGTATGTGAAACAGTATGTGATATGTACAGATGAGATCATATCGTTATGACACTAGGGGCACGCAATTTAACGCGTGCGTACAAAATATGATGAGGTTTTTGAGCGCGTACATGTTGCGTAAATAATGGTGTTGTATGTTATGAGGCCTACACAATGCTATATGTTTTATTATTATCTCATAATTCATAATGTATGTGTATTTTCAATTATCTGATGGTACTAAAAAAAATACAATAATAGGCCTACCTATGTAAATAGACAAGACATAAATTGAATATATTGTGTCAATAATTCAATCAATGCATACATAAAAATGAAATATATATGCTCATAATTCAATCTTAGGCTGCAATTAATACTTAACAAAATCAGGTCGAAACAAATTTGCAAAAAAGGATAATTATATTATATTCAAAAATTAGGTAATTAAATAGAAATTTTTGATTTATTATTATAGTTTTGTTTGACGTAAACATTACTCTACACGATTTATTGTCGATTAATCCAATCGATTTCGACAACGTGAAATGAAATTAAATCTATATATGGCTGTCATTAATAGCACATTTAGTGTAGGAGCAACAATATCATCATAATATATCTAAAAACAATATCGAATCCATTTTTGATTTTGTTGGACACAAATTGCCTATAAAATTGCTAAATTTAAACTAGTTGGTATCGGTTTACTGAACTTTACAAGTCAGATATGATAAATATGGCGTCCATTCATTATTCATGATATCTGCTGAAAACAAATGCCTCTTTTTGAATCTCATCAATATTGTTTGTGTCAATTTAAGAGTGTTCAGTTTTGTGTTTAACAAAATTAGAGAAAGGTATAGTCCAAATATAGTCTGTAACATCTATAGCATTTAGATATTGATGGTTCGACCCTAATGTTGGTCCTTTTTATTTGAAATCTCTTCTCTTCGTGTTATTTTGATTGAACTATGATCTCGACAAATAGACCTTATTACAACCAACACGAATCTTTTTTATTTTGGTCGAATGAAACAATCTTATTCAGGTATATTTACATACGGGTCTTCTTATTGTCTCAAGCAATAAATGATCACATTTGAGACATAGGGTCGGTATTGCGGGTTCTTTCAGGCATAAAGGCCGATTTACACAGACGATCAAGCGTAACGGTAATAAAAATATAGAATCTATGTTATTCCTTATGACCATTTACACATAACGCGGAGCGGACGAGCGGTTTCCGCTCAAGCAAGGCCATGTTAGATTGCATGGCTCAAGATAGTAAGCTAGTTATAGAATCTACTATACGTGGGACAAGCTACGCGGTTTTCCGCTTACCGTTCCGTCGTCTGTAATGGCCTTAATATGTGTACATCTTATCCACACACAATAAGTCTCTCTAATCGGAGAGAGACTATATACTAGTCGAGAACCGTTAATTCGAAGAAAACCTGTAGTAATAAAGATTTCATTAATTCGGTTCTCAGACAATATTGTCGTCTGGATTGTGTTTAATATAAATGTATGGATTAATTTCACAAACATGTAGAAAGAAGAACGTATCGAGTTATTGGCGCGAGCTAACCACTCAACGTTAATTACTGACTACTTGATAGTACAATGTTATCCTCGCTTATAATCAATGTAAACAATAGTCAAGCACAGTGAACACAAGAATATTATCACTAATAGTAATTGATTTTTGTAAGAAAAACAACTTAATTGTACTTTATCTGGGTTTTTTTCTATATTAATGATGTATTTTTCATGAAAAGTGACAGAAAGTCGTCACATAATGTCAGACTTAATTATTCTCAGAAGTAATTAAATCGTGCTGACATTTTGTACTCCAAAACAATCCTTTGATTTTACAGGATGGAGTTATAGAAAATATTTATTTTGAGTTCTCTTTAATATACTCGGAGTTGTTTTGATTTGGCAAATTTTGGTGTAGAAAAATGGCCGTTCAGACTGACTTATTTTCCAGAGTTGTTAGTATATAAATACCATGGAGATGGTTATACTCAACAAAGTTAGCGATAAAGCTTTGTTCCCACTAGCAACGTAACGCAACTTACGCAATGTAAATAAATGCCCTTCCAATAATTGTGTTTTCCCCCGTCTGCTTAAAATCAAACCTGCGAAGTTTGCAGCACTGTTGCGTTGTCGTGATTACGCAACACGTCGATGCGTTGCCTTACGTGGCGTCGCTAGTGGGAACCACATTTACTGTAGCCATGAAAGCCAACTTGCCCGTTTAAATAGCTAAGCCTGAACCGACCCTATACTACAGTGTATTTAGGCCTGTGAATATTAGAAGCATATAGCAGACTGTGACAGATGACACGTTCAGTGTCACTCCTCCTGCGAGTTATTAACCGAAACCATCTGTGACCGATAATGTTACCAGATGCTATAGATATAATTCATAATTGAAAAATGAATGAGATATTTTAATATCATATTTAAATGATGCGAATAGATGTGATCGAGTGGGGACAATGACGATCATTAGTCTCGCCAATGATGAGGCTTAGAGAATGTTCGTTATCCATTCAATGTAAGGGCCTCTCAATGCCATTAATAGACTGTGCTATAACTTAGTTTGTCGGTACGTCTGTTGGTCCAATCCAATGTTAGTGAATATAGATGCAATCGAGATGATATATTGGTGATTGTCTCTACGGGGCTTCATAAGAAGTTCGCCATCAATTGAGGATAAAGCTTGTTTCATCTTGTACGCAATACAATTACGTATTTGCAACGCGATTGAGTCGACCAATCAAAAGCGACAGTTCTGATGGTCCACCGTACCGCGATTGGTCAAATTAATTGCGACGCGATTACGTACTTAGTAGTCTAACACTGCCTCGTGATGGTCACTCAATGAGTTACGTTATGTCAGTGTGTCTAAATCCAAGTTTGTCTTTCTCTAGGCCTGTGTTATGATGTCTACATTATCCACATCTTAACTATGGCTCTTTACTTGAGGTTACACAACCTTCCAACAGTAGCTTATTGGAAACCTATCGCCGATATTATTCACATATTTACTTTATTAATGAATGGAGATTGATTAACAGTATCATCAACAATAGGTGGTTTAGACCAATGTTCGTTAAATGATAAAGTTAGTGAGGCATATTGTGTTGCTTATTTTACTTGATAACGTGTAATTTTTATTATATATACATAATTGAGTTTTTATTCTTTGTGTTTGTCACGAATTCTTCTGTATAAAAAAGCAGTAAATTTTGGACGAGAAATTTGTGAATAAATATAATTTAATACATGCCTAATTGATAATAATATGAAATTGTATGCATATCATTAGGATATGCCTTGTTGTAATAGTGACTCAAAAATAAAAGTCTTCATGACATTTCGATTTAACGTACACAATAGCTCCCACGTCTTTATCGTCAGGCTTCTTCTTTTAATCGTATTCTACTTAAATTCTTTTGCGAATACAGCACGTAACGTACGTTATAATATTATAATAACATCATTTTAATGCAAACCTTATATAACGGTCATTGCCCTATCTTTGTACTTAACGTGCACGTGTAGGCCTATATTCTATTTTGGTAATACTGTAGGTCTATGGTATTAACAAAATATATATACTAATACTATTCAGGCTTGTACGCATACACTATGTTTTCGTACAAATTCACATGCTGCTCAATGTTGTGTTTTTTTGTTGAGCGCAGTGTCATTTTTATGCGTTTAGTGTCGTACAGTAGAGTGCATTGCATTGTGTAGGCCTACTACGACGCATGCGTACAAGTTTGGCGTATTACACAGTGAGGCATCAATGTTCTATGTACACCATGAATTTGTTTTTCTGAATAATCTGCGCGGAACTGTGTTTTTTTTCCTGTGTAATTCCATTCCAACATTAATATAGGTTGAGAGAAATTGATAAGCAAGTTAAGTGTTGTTAAGAGATTGGAAAGCCAATTGATTGAATGTGTTTGCCATTGCTAATGAAATCCTGTGTGTATTGCGTCTAGCCTATTTTTCACTATTGGTTGATACGAGCCATTGCACAACTTTCTCGATGTTTGTAGATATAGTCTTCGATAAAGTGTTTAATTAAGGTCGATTATTATCTTTTTGTTATTAACAACTAATGATCATCATCATCGTCATCATAAATCATCATCGTCATCGTCGTCAACGTCGTCGTCATCATCATCATCATCGTCGTCAACGTCGTCGTCATCATCATCATCATCGACATCATCCATCATACATCATCATCCGTCATCCATCATACATCATCATCATCATCCATCGTCATCATCATCATCCTCATTATACACAACAGCACCATCATCTTTATCCATCATCGACATTATCCATCATCATCATCATTACCCATCATCATCATCCATCATCATCATCATCATCATTATCATCATCATTATCGTCATCATTACCCATTATCATCCATCATCATCATCATCATCGTTATCCATCATCATCCATCATCATCATCATCATCATCATCATCATCATCATTATCATTGTTGTTTAACTTATCATCGTCTTTGTTGAGTACAAGGATCTTCTTTACTGGCCCTTTGCTTAGTGCTTATTGGGTAAGTTATTTAGCTAACGGCGTTTCATACATCATAAGTTGATTTTTATCGCGACCGATTTGAAACGCGACCGATATTATCGTATGCCTGAACAGACATTATAAAAATTCAAGTCACAATTCTGCTTTTTTTCATCTTGAATAGTCAAGCTTGTGTTCGATTATTTTATTTTATGGCGTACTTCGTCTAAATCAACCATCCATAATTCTAAATGGCACGACTCGCATAATTAATTCACATATTCGATACAAACTTGTCGCAAGAGTTGCAAGATGAAGACATCAGTGTACGTTTACACGAGTAGAATTCCTATCATTTAACATTTGCATTGGGATAATATCGTTAAACGTATGGGGTGTATAATTAAGCCTTCGTTTACGTTGATAATTGTGAATTTATAATGATAGTATACAATTAGCATTAGAGGTCAAAAATAGTGAAACATTATACACAAAGGTGTGACGATTTATGAGAACGTGTAAACAGTATCTTGATTAACATAACCTTTAAGAGCAGATGAAGACAGTAATGTTCGAGCTAATTAACTACATGTTTTGTTTTTTTAATGTACAGCCTAATATTTGTAAAATGAATGTACCTCGTCAGAAACTCCTCCATCACGAAGAAGTCTCACAGAAAGAGATTTACCTTAAGTCCTTGTACGTGCAATCAATTTGCAAGTTTCTCCGCTCGTGCAATTAAATTTGGTTCCCATTTGGACGCACGCACAGCGCGCAGAAAAATGACGTCAGACAATTTAACAACTTGATTTGACCAATCACGGCATGGATTTTATGGACTGTCGTGATTGGTCAACTCACTTGCGTTGTCATGCCACTGTTGCGCTGCGTCCAAGTTGGAACAATAAAAGGACGATCATATTAAAAATATAATATCATATTTCAATGGGTTAAACAACTGTAATACCGCGCACGACACGTTGAAAATCATGGACATATTTGATTTGTTTATCCTCTCAAAATTTCTTTCATCATCTCGTCTACTCAAAGGTTTAAATTAAAGCGACTATATAAATAGTAAGTTTACCTATTTATGCACTACCTTAATTCATTGCACTCTCTGCAGGGCCTCCCTCGTGTAATCAATCATATCTGGAGACTAATTTTAGATGCAATAATGTAGATGATAAATTAGCCGCAGGAGTAATTTCGCCTCTATAGCTTACTGTTCTTCTTCTTCGTTGAAGTCGTTGGGAAAAGTTGTTATTTAAGCTAAGTTCACATAATTCAAATGGTAGCAATACTTAATTAGGTGAATTGATTGGTAATTGAGATTTTGGTTCCAGTAAGGATTAGTAGATGCGTGCATACCGAGAGCAGCTCGTCTAAAGCTTTGTCTACACTATCAAACTGTATGTTACAAAATAATGTGAGGTGCCCATATATGGACACGATGATGTCATATCACTCCGTAGTTAAGCACATCACTACCATATTTGGCCACATCACATAAAGTTTGATAGTGTAGACAGAGCTTAATATCGTTACGCTTAAACCTAACGTAGCGACAATTTCAATATCTGTAAAATATGAAATCAATGTATCGTCTGAAAAGAAATTAGGATATCAATATTTGGTATCGACGTAATTATTACCCAGTGAATGGTTTTACCGACAATATTAACTTAATTTAGTCTAATTTTACACTTGAAATACCAATGACAACCCAATAATCATTTGATTCATGTCTTATTATTCTCATTGCGTCAAATCGTACGATTTTTAAGCTTGGTTAAAGCGTGGTTCCCACTAGAACGCAACGCAAGGACGAACTCACAACGCAATTCAAGTCAATTTACTTACGTTGCGTTACGTCCTTGACGCAAGTTATTTCACCAATCACAATGGGTATTCCGAACAATCGCTTGTGATTGGCCAGCCTTGATTGCGCGTACAAAAGTGAAAAGTGAAGGAATGGGGTGTCGTTTTTTATTTCATTTAAAAATGTATTCAATTACGAATGAATTATATTAATAAATAATAATTATAATGATTTTTTTTTTTAGTGATAGAAAACGAATAATTGAAAAGAATAGACGAATCCAAGAAGATGATCTGCTTTCCGAAGAACGTGGTGACGAAGATGGCGAACAAGACGCCGATCAGTTCTCGGACGAGCCTCCGATGATGGAACGAAAATGGACACAAAAGGGTGTCGCGTACCGCAGAGAGGGCGCTGTTGTGCATATATCAGTGAAGGATAAAAATCAACAAAAAGATGAAGGATGTGATGTGTTGCCGCAGCAGCAAGCCACGACTTACAGTACTATGCAGCAGCCTAATGGTGCAAGACCCACGCAAAATAACGTTGAAGTAGAAATAAATGGAGATCCGCCAGCGCCTATTGTCCCGACGAGCGCGAATGTAATATCGGCAGGTAATGGCCAGGATGAGGCGAATGCGTCGTGGCTGTAACGTTTATTTTGACTATTTGAACTTCAATGTAGCATTGAAACCTTGCATTTTAGATCTTGATTGGATGATGGATACCTTGGATGGATAACTTGTAAAAGTTAGAATTTGAATTTTATAAATAAAATCACGTCTTCAGTACTTTGCGAATTGCAACACCCATTTGTACTACTGCCACCCACAAATACATTGAATATTGTATAACGTATGCGCTGTCAGTGCCGGCCGCCAGCAAACCAGAGATTTTCAACGAGAATTGTTGTAACTAGCCATAATCAAATGTAGGCTAGTGAAAGTGGCAAGGAGAGCCTAGTCTATGTTCCAGACGGCGATTGATTCAATAATGTTAAAAAGATATAAACATGTTGGCACACATGGCGTTTCATACAAGAATACTAACAACATAAAGCTAGAGAGACTTTACTTGGGGCAATCTTTAGGAGAGTCAAGTCTCTTATAGGCCTACTACAATTAAACAAATGAGCCGTTGTCTATCAAAGTTGCTGTAGCCCGGCCGTTAAAAAATTGTTATGATAGCGTTATATACACGAAGATTTCAAGGAAATTTTGCTTCGAGAATAAGTTGATTTATTTTTCTGTGATGCTTAATTACTGTTATTACAGTGGATAAAATTGAACGTTACGTTAGATACAATAAGATGTTTCTTTCCTAAATGTCAAGCATCGATCATTTTGAATTGCCAAAATACTCGCGTCGTTAACTTCAACCCACTTTTTAACGCGCACGCTTGTTTGCATACAATTCTTGATAAAGTGAGATTATAATATTAAAGTACTAATACTCTGCGTGTTTTATATTAAGTTTGGAATAATAATAATATAGATATATTAAATAATAGAGTGTTTTAAATTTCCAAAAGCAGACGTATATAATTATATAAAACGTATAGACGGAATATTAAGTTCAATCCATTTTAAAAGAAGTAATAGATATGGAAGATATAATAAAAGACCTGGAGTATTTTGATTAGGCTATACTTCTCGAGAATTGTTCAGTTACTAAATTATCTATTTGTATCGTTATCAAGAAAGTAATTTTCTTTTCATTACATTTGACATTTAGTATAATTTAGTGGTATGCACTGCTGGTGTACAATTCCAATTTCCATTACTATTTTCGAGATATTATGCCGTAATTGTCCTGTCCTCTAGTGGGAACTAAGCATAGCAAAGTCGTGTCGATTGCTGAGCGCGCGAGTTCTAAAAAAAACTTATGGGACGCCCTTAATGCCAAACATTGCCTTTTGTTTTTAAAAACACGCCGACAAAAAACTGTACATTTGTAATTTATAAGTAATGTAGGTTGTATAATAACTGATCGGTTTTTTTGTTATTATTATAATATAATAACGTTTTACATAGGCCTACACACCACTAACTTTGTGCCATAAGTACTACTACATTGTTGAATGTGGCCTATGCATGTCCTGTGCTTAAATGTTTTGTTTTAAATTGTACTATTTGCTAATTTGCGGTACTGACTCCAAGGGTAAACTAAAACTGTTTATTTTGTTTCTTAAAGGCGAAATCGTTGTTTTTGAAAAACTTTATCAAAACAACAAAATATCCTACCTAATCCAAATTTGGTTTTATTCATCTTCCCTATTATTTTATTTTTTTGGGACATCTTGAACGCAATGACGTAAAGTGCGCCGCAGGTTATTCGACCAATCACGACACGATGGATCGTCCGAACTGTCGCTTGTGATTGGTTAAATCTCACTTGCGTTGTGCCTACGTCATTTTGCTGCTTCCAAGTGGGAACCAAGCTCTATATAGAAAACATGTTTGTTAAATGCTACTTTTAGAAAATAATTTTCTTGTATATCTTCAAAGTACCAATGTAGCTAGATGAGTCTTTCACTTATTTTTGTCTTCCCTTTTTCTTATTTTTCCAGTCGTAATACTATAACGTATTATTTACATTACAATTTGTAAAAATTTAGAATAGACTTGAATTGAATCACGCAGAACCTAAATCAATTACAGTCTTCTAAATATAAGATATTGTCTGGATAGTAATAGTATTTATTATGATAACAATTAAATATTGCCTTAACAGTCCCAGCTATATATATATAATAATCTGTTTGTTTTGCAGTTAACTAAAACAAATAAGATGTTTTATTCATAACCAAGCAATGCAACAATATTCTGAAATTGCTTTTATCTTTCATTGGATATGTGCTGTGATAGAACCATTAATTACCCACAACATAGGCCTAATGAATACAAAATGATTCGCAGTTAAGCTTGGTTCCCACTAGCGATGCAACGTAACGAAACCTACCCAACGTAAGAAAATGCCCTTCAAATAATTGTGTTTTCCCCGTCTGCCTTAAATAAAAACGATGTTTGTAGCATGCACTGTTGCGTCGTCGGTTACGCAATACAGCACTTTACGTCAATACGTCGTAACGTTGCGTCTCTAGTGGGAACCAAGCTTTATTGGGTTTAACGATTACTTCAATTGAATAATAGGTTATTTGTTTTACTTTGGTTGTTGTGAGAGTTTCTTCAGACTCCTACAGATTCGGCTATAGATCCGGATCTTCTGATTATCGATACTAGACGATATATTTATTTCTTCAAGCTACTGCTTATAAGTTACCTTATAAAGAAATCATATATCATTATCTGCAATGTTTTACTAAAATTGTTATACAAAATAAATTTGTTCCCAATATCTAAGCTATTTTCATTTGTTGTCTTTTTTATGTAGTTTGCTTAGCATGCGCATTTGAAACTTAAGGTTATTAGTTCTTAAGTCGAGTCATGTGACCGATAAAGCGGAGTAATCATTTTATTACGTAACATATATAATTGGCATAAACTAAATGGAGAAATATTGTCTTGAACTTTGAACTTGGAAACCCACCCGGCTGCTTTGTATGGTACGCGAACTGTGTAAAGTAGGAGCCAAGTTAGAAAATGGGTGCCAGTAGTGTCTTTGCCTGCTTAAGGCCAATTTACACAGACGAGCTGTAATGGTAGGCGGGAACCTGCGTAGCTTGTCCCACTTAGAATATGTAGGCCTATCTATTATGAGCAGAAACCGCCCGTTCCCTCCACGCTGTATGTAGGTTCATTATCGTTGCCGCTCGTCTTTACACGGCAATTGGCGTTCACACGCAATTGACTACTCATTAGGTATAGGCCTAGTCGCAATTGCGTTATTTTTCATAAAATTAACACCGTATGCCACTATTCTCATACAGCTATGATATTCTATTTGTTTTGTGTTGAACGGCCGTGGTCATGAATTACACAATCACATAACTGAACCGCCGGTGCATTGTGGAGAATTTAGCTAAATCTATTTACTCTACTTTATTTGCAGTTTTGATTAACACGCTCTCCTGATTAACACGGCTCACTTACTCATTCACTCACTTTAAACCGCTGATTAAGCCTAATATTTAAAATAACCAAACAAAATTCATCTACCGATACTGTTTTCTAAACTCGAGCGAAATCAATCTGAATGAATTGTTACTACTGTATAGATGAGCGCCCTCTATGCAAAGTAGAATATCTTGAGAAAACTTGGTTTATATTGCCATTTCAATAATTGCACACACACAAATGACATAAATCAAAATGTCTCAAGTAATGTATGCTATCCATTTTATTATTCGTATTGTTTGATATTTCAGTTCTATTTAATAATATTTGACCGCCTGATATTAAATAACGAGTACACGTCACAACAAAAACAAATTACATTTGCGCGTGATGAATTACGACGGCACAACTTCCCATTCCAGAACGATATGGGACGCTAAATGGGTAATAAATGTGATAAATGCGGTTGTCAATTAATGTATAAGATTTGGTACGGTACTCTTTCAGTCGAAAATATGTTGTAAAAAATGATCCATTGCGTCGGCGTGATTGGTCAAATTACTTGCGGCGCGTTTACGTTGCGCGTCAAGTTGGAACCAAGCTTTACGCGTAACTTCAATTTCTGTCTTTGAATGCTAACGTCACGTGCTAGTTGACCTTTTCATCTCATTTCATTTGACAGGACGAAGAGAATTAAAATGACAGACCATGCTATTTATAAGCTATATATCAACGTTTCTATTTCGAGTCACGTGGTAGTATTGCATTATGTGACCTATATTGTATTATTAATTACAAAGATGGCAAAAATGTAATTAGAGAACATGTTTATCCTTTTCAGATATTTAGTAGCAACAGCAGTAATAACTAATTGAATAAATAATATTCAAAATTTCTTCATATCTGAAAAAAATATTTCGAAAAGTCGTAATAAGCAAGATACAGGCATAAAGTAATCTCATCAAACAAAATATTATAATATATAAATAGAATACCTATCTATCTCGTAACAAAAGTCCAATATTGCTTTTGTTTTTACAATTCTTCTCTCATGGGCTTTATACTTCTTTGCATAATTATTATATAAAACATATAATTACGTTAGCAACGAAGAGGAAAAATTAAAGAGGCTTTGATAGTATGACGTCAGCAGATCTTTTTACGACTTGCAATCAATTCAGATACCGCTAGTTTCAAACTGTTGTACAATCATTCTTTTATTTAATTGATTTAATCCAAAGATCTTATCTAAGAAATTAAATCTAGGAATTGAAGAAATTCAGCTCGTGCAGTATAACGTAAACATCCATAAAGATTGAACATGTATTCTGTGACGTCATTTATACCACACATAAACAAACTTTACGTAAGACTGAGTTACATTTACTCACACCTGTTAAAAACGACATATGAAACATGACGTCACACTTGCCCTCTCTATTGCCGATGGAAAGTAAACAGAGAAAGCCAGCCACAATACATTACCCTTAATAATGGTTATATTATTCGGTTCTTATCGTTTTATTTTCTTTTATTATTTGCATATAGATGAAGATTTCCAACGTATACTCTGGGACCTATTCAGAGAATCTATATAGCTCTCTGAAGAAGCATTGATTTTGATTATGAGACAGCGAATCGTAATGCTTACTTCGGTTGATGACGTAATGCGCGTCTTCTTGTCCTAACTCTGCAGTGATATAACACAGACTGGGTAGATTTAAGCTTATTTCCCATGATGATTAAGGTATGCGTATATCATTATAATAATAATCATAATTCGATTATCATTATAAATATTGATAATCATAATTATCAAGCGAGTGAGTAGACGAGCGGTTAAGACAGTGGAACAATAATACAGATCAAATAATATCATCGGCAAGGGTTCGAGGCTCACTCGCTCCATGGTGGTATTGAACAACAAGTCTTCTCAGTTATGGACATAAACTGTAGGTCCAGTGTACACAAAATGCTCATGTGCACTTTAAAGAACCTAGTACATCTTTCGAGACGAGTAGCCCCGGTTCACACAGTCACTGTATTTAAAAGTAGTTCCGTAGGCCCTAATAATAAATTTGTTGATATTTATTGTAGAACGTACGACGCGACGAAGAAGATTGTAATTGCCAATACCATTTTGTATTATTATTATTATTATTATTATTATTATTATTATTATTATTATTATTATTATTATTATTAAGTTTTGAGATTATTTTCATAACTTATCATCACTAAATAGCCTATATTGATTATATATTATTATATATATATCAGATAATTACTGAGAGAAGCTATTATGGACATCCATTTGACCTCCCGCGGTACGTCCCATCAGGAATTACGTTTTTATCAGGTAGGCCCTAAATATTTTGTATATATATGCCTACGGCTTATATTAAAAAAAAATTAAAATGGCCTATTCAATTGTTTTACCATGAATTATTCATGGCAGCAATATATCATTCTTACTTCTGTACGCTTGCAGTATCGTGGCTCTAACCTTACTACCGTAATTCACAAACTTTCACACTTCAAATCAGATTAAAAGAATGTTACTGAAAATATCGATTGATATCGATCGCTAACTTCTAATAATGAGGGCGCACTAGTAAGTACAGAGTACGCTTGGACGAGAAGACACGGAATGATAATTGTGTGTCGACGCTTCTCATAAACTTACAAGCCCACATTACAAATTACCACCACCACCGGAGCTGCGTACCTGTCCCTACTAGACCAGATCCACGATCAGGCTATCAGAAATAATCATTCTACACTCATATTTTATCTGACAATTCGAGCTCGGTATGTATATATACAGATTTTTATTATTTCTAAACAGATTTAGAACCATAGTTCTTTCGATTTTGTAATACATAATATATTTAAATAACCATTAACATACATACCTCTCGGTTGTGTTTCGTGTTATATTTTACAACATTAACATTTAATGTGTTATTTTTATTACGTATCAATCTGATTAGCTGCACCTGTAATTAATTTCTAATAATCGACGTATAAGAACGTTGCTCATGATGGAAATGTTCGTTGTAATTGGATTCAAAACGTAGAGCTAATCAACATAACTCGAACTACTACAGATGCACGTACGTAATTCATGTCTGTACATAAATGAGATATAGAGTTCCCGAGCAGAGCGGTTATATTATGTAGATAGTGTGCATTTAACAACGCCTCATGTTTTATTTAACTTTCTGTTTAGGATCTTTCTTAAATGTTAAATTATTTATGTAGGCCTGGTGGATCGAATTTATATGTCCTAAATGTATAATGTTACTCAGTATTGATCTTATCGTCGTTCAAGTACTCGAGTTTACCCGGTCGCCGTGGCCACAGTTTGTTTTTGTGTAACCTCTGCCATAGACCTCAACTTAAGTCCCCATTGTATCGTATTGCCCATAGCGTCCCCGTTGTCATGGTTGCAAGTATCAGCATTTATAATAGACAAATGTAAAAGCAATGCGAGACTATAGACGAATCAACGTGTGATCCGTTTTTGAGGAACAACGCCATTAAATCTATAAAGATTATTTTTTTGTTTGAATTAATTATAGTAAGTTTTTAATTGCGTCAAATCACTGACTTCTGTCAAGTTGAACATGTAAAAGCATAATGCTGTAATGTTAATAGGCCTAATAAACTCAAGGGCGATTTTACCTTACGTTTGTATTGAAACTAACCTTAGCAAATATAAGCCTGCACATGCGCGAACGTTTAGCTTATTAATACCGCTGTTTTGATCTAATGATGTAACTTAAGAATTAGCCAAATATAAAAATATTCACTTAGAGAGAAGCATCAAACATCTGCCGCAAAATTTGATATAAATATTTAAAGTAATAGAAGAGGAAATTAATATTTAAACATATAATAATATAATATAATATAAATAACAACATAAACGTTTTTAAATTCGATAATTCGTCACATCAAATCTTTGATGACACTTGATTAATACATTTATTATTCATTTTTCATTAATCGCAATGAAAACACTTAATTCATAATTTTAAAAAGCCTATAAACATTATAATAATAATACAAGATATAAACATTCGTATTAAATGGAATACAAGCTGGCAATGTACTTCTCCGAACATAATTAGTAGTGTTCATCATATCCAATTTATTTAGTTGGCTTGTTATGATAGGTGGATGTATTATGGCAATGAATTAATAACGAAATTGTGCGGCACTCTTGTAGTTTACAATAGACAACTCACCGCTCATATAACATTTGTTTTACTCTTCGCGTCCATTGAAAACAGACGATTAATGAGACTAAATTAAATCATTCAGTAATTGAAAATGTTTACTTACTAATACTCGTTTTTATAATAAGATTATACTGAGTACTTTTCAATAACATTTCTTTTTACCGTCGTATAGTAATTAAATTGAACGATTCTTATTAGCTACAGTTTGAAATCGAAATGTGTTCATCATCTGCGAATCGTAATATCAAAACGTGAACTTTTAACATTCACCTGCGTGAATATCAAATGCACGGATTCGACAACATGAGCAACAGACACACTGTGATAATAATCATATAAATCATTAAATATAATCTTTGAACTCGATGAAATGAGTAAATATCCTGGCAACGTCTTTTGCTATTCATAAATTACTGCTGTATACCGTACGTTAATGTATCTATTGCAAAAAATGTATTCACAATTTATACCAAAATGAATATAAAAGCTGTAAGTTGAATGCCGAATGAAGTTTCAGAGTAATATAACCAAATAATAGTATTAAAGAAAACCAGAACACTATCTATTATAGACCTCTTATACTTGTATATATAGGCCTATAAAATTGTCTTTGACTTTTAGATAAGTACAGACGATTATTAAAGTGTTATTAAGAGTGTGTGAGCAAAATAACCATAATATATCTGTTTATTATCGTACTAATTTTGCCAATCTTTAAGAATTTATTGTTATTTTATTATGGTAATGGACAAATAAAGCTTTTCAGTATTTCATTGAATAAATTAGGTTGTGTATTTCAAACAAATTTATCATGTTCCAATTTTTGATAGAACTATATCTATCATCTCCACATGAATCAATAATGTATTGATAATGAAACGATTATATACGACCCAATGAAGCAGAGTCGTGGCCCAATTTAGTACGGTAGTACCTTTCTCAGTACCTGTATTAATATAAATTAGAACCAGAATTATGATAAGATGCGATAAGGATAGTGACCATAGGTTAGGCACGATTCGGACTACGAAAAGTAACTAACTATATCGAGTTTTAATTTAGGATAGCTTAATCATTCCTTACATGCGTAAGACAGTGAGACATGTCTCTGTTTGGTTTTAAGTTTCTTTTCTTTGTTATTGTTGCCTATGCGACATATTGTTGTTGAATCTCAGGTCAAAGTTAACAATACGCCGTTAAGTTGGTCTATTGTTATCTTTGTAATCATACTTGCCAATTTCTTGATCAAACAAAATCGCCTCTTGTCTCTCCACTTAATCAAATATTAGGCAATTCACAAGCCTAAAGTAAAAGGTGGTTTCTAGGAGTGTCCATATTTGTATTCTCTCATCCAGTTTGATTACTGTATTTTAAATTTCCAATCAAGTTACATAATTATACACAAGAATGTTCTCACAATTAGAGTTTCCACTTAATTCTGTGTTGGCCTATAGTTTCCTCTTGGGCTATCTTCCACTTTTTAAATAAATAAATGATAAAATTGTTTTAAATTTGATACTCGTAAACGACTAAAAACATAATGTATTTATTTATCAAATTTCGTGATTTCCTTTTTTTGACATTTCCAAAACTTGGCTTCACAATTAATGTCATAATAATGTTTGAATTCCTATTCTTAATTACTTCAAGTCCTAATTACTGACCATGTGTCTTAATTAATCTATTTTTATACTAATTATCCTATTCTCTGTTTTTTGCGTCGCGTAAAGTCGTTTTGACATACGCAGTTACAAACAATTGAAGTAAGAAGTGTGTTCCAATGTGTGAAAATAAGTCTTTTCATTGATTATTAGAGATATTGTGAACTTCAAAACTACCAATCAGGTCGTTAATTTTGCTAAGCTATTTAATTATATAAAAGAGCTGTACTTCAGTCTAACCGACAAAATCCCTTAAGTTTATACCGACAGAATAATATATGCTAATTAGGGTATAGATGTGTTCTTATAAAATAGCTAGGCATACGATTACAATGAAGGTTGTTTCGTAAAAAGAGACTGCGCAAAGCATTCATTTGGAAAACGAGGGAGATATAAGAGGATAGAAGTATCTTATTAATTTGGTTGTTATTTTACTTTCATCATTAATTTTGTTAATTGAACTAAAGACAAGTAATAATACATGAGGTTTTAATGTTGTGAAAGTACTTTCACAATTTGACATTCATTTTACATTAATTTTACATTAATTTCTATGTTTTCAGACATTTTGGTTTCTAATCGTGACAACTTATAATAAATTGAAACGTATCGCATTTAATGATAATGTTCTGTGAATGCTTTCAGATTTTAAAACACGATGGCGAATTTAATGCAGAAGAATTTCGATGCCAAGGAGGATTTTCCAAATTTCCAGGGACATCATAGTCTTCTATCAAAATACCTGACGGAAGAGATGTACTGCAGACTCCGTGATGTGGAAACACCGTCTGGCTATACTTTAGACAAGGCAATCCAAAATGGAGTCGACAATTCAGGTACTTATTTTTGAGAATCTCACGCCATGCAGATCTTCCTCCATTGAGGACTTCTGTGAAACATCATCTTCTAACTTCAAACAAATATGACTTTTCCAGTTACTGCTTGAAATGTCAAAACCATTACATGTAGTATTATGTGCTATTCTCGGTTACCAAGTGTAGTACTAGCCTAGGACAACATTAGTAGTATTTTAAATCAATCCTATTTGTTTTGTTTTGATAGATTTTCATTTGGGGCTTTTGGCCGGAGATGAAGAAACTTACACTGTGTTTGCCGAGTTATTCGATCCCGTTATTGAAGAATACCACAATGGCTTCAAGAAAACTGGTAAGAAGTTAGAATGTCACGTGTCACTTGTCCTTTCTGCTACATACCAATTCTGCAGCTGTCACTAGATAGAGTCTAACTGACTATTGCAAGTCATCCATATGCGCGTCTGACTATATTAAATACTTTTAATACACGATGATGTCTCTGTCAGTAGGTTCATGACACGGTATAACGTGTTGTGTGTATTCACATTTCAAGTGTCTTATCGTTAAGAATTCTAAGATAATTTAAGACACAATAAATAAATGAAGATATTTTCTAATGAAAAACAAAAAAACTCTTCCACGTAGAGTCCATATTCTTCAATACCTTCACGTGTTTCCACATAAACAAACTTTCATTGAATCTCGAAGGAAGTGATATTCACTTCATCCATGAAAACCTTTTAAACTCGTGACACTCTACAAATACATCAACTTCATTTCTCAAATAAAGATAAACATTTGCTCAGAATATCAGCTAATCCTCAATTTCGTTTCTTTTAGATAATCACGTGACAGACTTAACACCAGATAAAGTGAGTGATGATATTTTAGACGCTGATTACGTCATCAGTTCCCGTATACGAACTGGTCGAAACATTAAAGGATTTGCTCTCTCCCCACATGTGGCTCGATCTGAGAGACGACAAATTGAAAAACTTGTTTCAGAAGGTAGGCCTACGATTTCTTTGGTTTTTTTTCAGAAAGTAAACTTAATAAACTCTTCATTGATTTTACTTTTTCAAAAGTTATTATTCTGTAATCACGATTTATTGCAAGTCAGCAAGAACATTACGAACAATTGCGCATGCGTAATGCAATGAATTGTTACTCCATGTACTATATTTGATATTAAATTTTTTAAGTTTTTATTTTTAGCGTTATGTGCGCTCGGAGATGAACTTACTGGAAAATACTATTCACTTCAAACTCTGGAGGAAAAAGACCAGCAGCAATTGATTGACGATCATTTTCTGTTTGAAAAGCCAATTTCCCGCCATTTTACAAGTGGTGGAATGGCACGTGACTTCCCAGATGGACGCGGAATATGGTAAGATAAAATATATACTGAAGATTTTATATCATAACGATAACAAAATGATTATTTTGAAAAAAGTAACAGTCAAGGAAAAGTCTGATTTGTGGAGAGTTTTTAGTTTTCCGAGAGAGTTCGGTATTTTTGGAAAGAAGTCGGCTATACAATATTATGATAACACTTTAACATTTATCTTTTTTCCAAGGCATAATGATGAAAAGAATTTCTTGGTTTGGATCAACGAGGAGGACCATACACGAATCATTTCAATGGAAAAGGGAGGCAATATGAAGGCAGTCTTTGAACGTTTCTGCAAAGGTCTGAAGGAGGTAGGTACATCCATTGAATCAAATTACAGTAGTAGGCCTAGTAATCAACATGTTTGAAACATTTTCCGTGACGTGTTTTGGTAATACACGATACAGAAGTTACCTTTTGTAGAAGGCAACAAGTGTTAATGTCAACAGAGTAGTAGTAGTATATCTGGTGAGATAACAATGGTTATTGAAACACTCTTCGGTATTGCAGCTAAGAGGTGTACGTAGCCTGCATAGTACCAGAGTCGTTACACATCACGCGACGTTGTAAACTGCTCTTCTTGCGTGGACGCATGGTTGCACTTTACTGTAGTGATTTTCAAGATTATGCCTAGATATACATTATTATGATAGGAATGATTTCAATTTCTATTTTGTTTGTCAGGTGGAGAAACATATTCAAAATGAAGGCAAAGAGTTCATGTGGAACGAACATTTAGGGTTCATCCTAACGTGTCCATCAAACTTGGGTACTGGTGTCAGATGTAGTGTACATGCTAAGCTTCCTTACATGGCCAAGGACTCACGATTCGGACCCATATGCACAAGTCTACGGTTACAGAAACGTGGAACAAGTAAGTACCTAATCTATAGAATTACAATGCACATTGACGCCCGTAAAGTTAATGCACGTGGCCAGAGGCACCCACGTGCGATAATCAGCTTTTAAACGCGTGTGCCAGTTAGGTGCTTCTTGATAGACACTGGTAATGTTAGAGCTTAAAAATTAGAAGCGTTTGTATAGAGTGCATTGAACAAAACATAGTGATGCTATATATATATAATACTCTAATTCAAGGAAGAAAGCACTATTCCCTTTGGGAGTGTGGGTAAGGATGAGGCGTACTAGTATGACCTTCTAAAACCATATAAACAGAAGCTGGCTGTGGTAATTTCAAAAGTTTGGACGCACTCTATTATTTGACAATTTAAACACTGTTATATTATTAAACTTTTTCTTTTAGGTGGTGAATTTACAGAATCTATCGGAGGTGTATATGATATTTCAAATCTTGATCGCCTTGGTTCATCTGAGGTTGAACAAGTCCAGAGAGTCATCGATGGTGTCAAATTGTTAATTGAAATGGAGAAGAAGCTGGAGAAAGGGGAATCTATCGATGATATAGTCCCAGCGTGAGTTGTGTTTATTAACACTATAAAACCGATTTTTCACTAGGCGAATTTCAGCTTATACGCATGCGTAGTCATGTTTCCATCTTCCAAATCTCTCTCTACGCATGCGTATAAGCTGACGCTTTCAATTCGCGCGAACAAATTCGTCTAGTGGTAAATGCTTTACCTACATATTGATTTTAGAAATAGAACTCGTGATTAGATATACATTATTGATCTACATTTCTTGCGCCTCATACTTTCGTAAAACGGATGATTGAACACCAGACTAAAATGCAAATTATTTCGGCCCCACGAATTAGATTTATTAATGAATCAGAATGAATAATTATCAAAATAAAAAATTAATAGCATTTTTCTTCAAATCGTAATTATATCATATTTTATCCACCTGCGTCATTTATCATCATTTTCATGATCATAATCATTATCATAATAACCGTCGCAATGTAGTTATATTTTATCAAGATACTTTATTCATTTGTTTTGTACTACGATTATTTATGTATATTTATGATTTTATGAATGGAAAAAAAGAAAGAAAGAAGAAGAATATTCTTTATGAATCACCTCTCCATATCAATAATTACATTTTAATAAAATTTGTCTTTAATCACTAGATATTTGTATTTATCTTTACAGTGGTACCGAAGAAGCTGCCGCCAAAGAAGCCGAGAAATCAGCAGCAGCGGCAGCAGCTAAGGAAGGGTCAAACACAGAAGACAAACCAGAGGCTGATACCAAGAAGACTGACGCAAAACCAGCAAAGAAGAAATCTTCCACATGCTCTTTATTGTAATAATGTCAAAATGTTCTTTGATGTTTCTTCAACGTAGTTCTTTCCATGACAACCCCTGTATATGCAGCAGTCAAGGTGCAATTGTCAATGTCTTGTGACGTCAGTTTTATAACGTGATAGATAAAATGGCGGGAAAACCTTTATAAGTAACAAGCACAGAAAGGACAAAATGTGCAATCTCCAATTCTTGTGTATATATTTACCGGTTACACTTTCCATGGTTGAAGTTGAGTAGGCCTACACAAATAATTCCCTCGACACATGGAATACGGTAGATTTATATTTATTTAAGTCTGTGTATGTTTTTTTTAAATTTTGGATTTGTTTTGGACTTGCAAACCATGTTCTTCCACCTGTGTGTAAATCCAACAAGTGCGCACTACTTGCATTATATTATATAAAAATGTGACAACGTGTAATTTTAACTTTTTATCCTAAGGATAGACTATCCTTCATGTATATTATTGTCTACACGCTTCGAATTCCTTTTTAATACGCTTTTGTGCTACATGTATATACTAATAATTGCATATTGTGCCACAATCATATACATACATTTCTGTTTCAAAAGTTAGTGGGCAAGAATCCGTCAGAATACGCGCGTTCAAATATTGATATGTCGTTTGTACTTTGTGTCTCACAACGATTGACTGATAAGTGATAATCGATAGTTAAAAAATAATAATAAATAAAACTGTATAATTTAATACAAATCATATTTGTTTAGTTCTCAACTAGCCTAAACCCGTTTCTTTCGCTCGGTAAGCCTATATTTTTTCGGATTTGACGATGATTGGCATTATATATATAAATTATGTGAATGCTGTGAATAAATAAAATATTGTACAATGAATATTATTATTTGTGTTTTGCTCTTTCTCTGAGTGTTAGCCTACTTATTTTAGCCCAATATTTTGTTTGATCCAATGGTAAATTGATTTTATCTTTTCATTCATTTTTATACGGTAACTTCTTGTTAATTGTACGTACACGCTCTGACGACAGAGGTCGTCCTTCCAGTTTACGCGAATATACTAATACACCAACAAACAGACCGTCCACCATCATCTATATCCAGGCCACAAAAATGGATAATAAAGACGAAGAGAAAAGTGTTTCTTTAAAAGATTTACCAGGTCTTCCTGAATTACCAAAGAGTCTAAGTGGTTTATTAAATGTTAGTAGTGGTACTTGGCGTGAAACTGGCCGAATTCACGCTCACAAAGCCAATATACAACACAATTTAGTGGCGGAAGCTAGGCGGAAGAGGACACCACTTAACGTGCCGCGAGGAAACGTTGACGCCGGGTTGGCACTGCTGCGAAAGGAAATGGTATGTGAGCCTACGACATTTTAATTGGTAGTGTGTGGCCGGCATAGGGTGTTAGGAACGTCACGTGACAATTATCTATGATTTTATTTATCTCTTTCATTTAATTGCTAATATACGGTCTACGTGATTATATTTATAATTCTGCTCACCTATTTTTAATTGTGTTTGTATTAAATTAAATAAAAATTAATATTTTTTTGGATTATAAAAGTTAAAACCACCTACCAACAGTAGTACTATTAATGTATGACAATTTCTTAATTTAATCACTTAATTTTGTTTTGAAAACAATGGTAATTTGAAATACACCATAATGACTCAAATGTTCCTATACCACTTCAAAAATTGCGTTGAGAAGAAGAGGAAGAAATATTAAGCGAATGTGGTGCCAAATACAAACCTCAGATTTATAAAGTATTTTTGTCTTCATTAAATTTGTTATCAGCAAGTTGATGATTAATTACTTTCAGGTTGGTCTTCGTCAACTGGACATGTCGTTGCTATGCCAACTGTGGTCGTTACACGAGTCCATTCAAGAATACAAGATGATGTTGTCGGCGGAGGCAGACATGGAGGACGACGACTCGGAGAGCATCTCCAACTTCCGGATGTCGCTAAGCAGTTCTTCATCATACAATTAATTGAGTTACTGTACTGATGCAGCAAGTTTTAAATCCACCCCCAAATTTGGAATGATGTTTTTGAAAAAGAAGAGAAGGTACAAACACTGGTAACTGGGTGTTTAGACAACTTCCTTTGTTTCGATTGCTAATTTTTTTAACTAACATAATTTCAGGGTTTTTGTACAATAATGTACTTTGCAGTACATCTTTTTATATGCCTGAATCTTTTTAAATTTTCCATTACCAAATATATTTATTGTTTATAATAGTTAGGGAGTTGTTGATTTCCAAAAACTTAAAATCTAGAATATGCAAATGATGTGAAAGATGATTTAAACATCTTGTGGTTGCCAAAGGTATTTATTAATAGAAATCCAAATTCTTTGAAAATGTGAAAGACCTTCTTTTATTATGTCATGTCTGTCAAGTACAGTATGCCTGCCTAAACAATCAATTGAAAGTTTAAACAGTTCTTGTTGCTATTTTAAATGCTGACAAAATTTTGCCAAAAAATATATATAGATTTTTATCCAGTATAACTTTTAGTATAGGTACTAATGCAGTAGTTATTTGTTTTAATTGTTTTTTAAATATATAATTAATATTACTTAGAATATTACCATCGCTTAATTATGTTGATGACAGGCAAAGATGGGGATTTGCATCCTAATATAAAACATGCTCTCTTTTTATTGGAGCTATTTTTTATTCAAAACGAAAAGTTTGAAATTGTTTGCTAACATTGTTTGTCTTCCATTTAACAACAATAATAGATAGAAACAAAATTATTTTCATAAGACTTTATCATATACAGTGACATGTATCATAAATGGAATTCATGTCCTGTCAACAAATAACATAATAATATTAATTAGTGTATTACAGCTGCTGGCTCAGCTTGTAAAATACTGTACATAATGTTTAAAGGTAGTAAGGGATTCAGTGATACTGATAGGGAAATAAGTTAATAGGGAGGTTTCACAATGCTACAAATATGAAAACGGATACATCATACATTTGTGAAACTTTTGAGCAGATCCCCATTTCATATTCGTAAAGCGTATTTGTGTTGACTGCGCTTCGTTCAAATTTACCACAGTCATATTTTGGACGGCGCCCTCAATATTTCATTTCCATACGAGACAGATTTTTACTGGCTTACAAAAACGAATACGTGTTACGTATCCGTTTTCGTTATCGTTTTTGTAGCATTGCGAAACATGGCTATGATACATGAATATATGTGATAGAATTCTACTCACTAAATTAATATTGTTTTCTTACGAAATATTTAATCTATATTATAATATGATTCATAATTATGTCTCATTTACAACATACTGTAATTGTACAAATACTTTTGTATCTTTTTTAAGTCGAGGAGAATTCTGTGAAAGCGCCCTCTAAAGATATGCAACTTAAAATTGACGGTAGTGTAAAGTTTTTATGATACAGTATATAATAACATTTTCATTTAATAATTCTTGCCTTCCAGTTTTTATAAACCATGTTTTTTAAGTTCACGTTTGTTGGCTTATGAACAAATAAATTATTATTGTTTTACAAAACACCAACTTAAGCACATTTGACTCAACTACACATTGCACTTAAGTTAATCTAATTCACTACTAATCTATCGTAATCCAATCCTAACCCTTTCCGTCCATTAATATCCAAAGTGTTTTCTTGCCATTTTATTCCACTCAAAGGTTTTCAACGAAATTAATACAAAATATTTTAAGATGTGTCTGAAATATTCATTTAAAAAAAAACTGTTTATAGTGTATTCTAATAAAATAATAGTTTTTAACTAATTAGATAGTGATTCAATTTATTGTACAATAATAATGCTATTTTGAATAAGTTTTTGTAGTGTCATATATATTATTAATATTTTGAAATAAAAAAACTAAAACAGTAAAATTGTGAATTTTAATTATGACAGTAGAATCCCTCCTTTGGGATACCCCTATTAAGGGGACACTTTCCTGTGAAATAAGTGGAAATATATGTTTTAAAACGATACCAACCTCTATTTAGAGGACATTCATATGAAAGGGACACTTTGTTGGTCCCAAAGCTACAGGATTCTACTGTAATTATGTATCTTGTGAAATGATATGGAACATCCCACTTTGTGCGTTTTGTGCTTCTTTCCATTTATTTTTGTTATTTATTTTCTTTTTGTTATTTATTTTCTTTTTTTCATATCTGTTAAATTAAAAGTTTGTTTTTGTTTCTTTCACTTCGTTGTTATGGTATTATTTGTTTTTATTGATTTAAAACTAAATTTTTGTATGTTATTTCTTACTCATTTTGTGTTTTTTATTTGAGTTTTGAAATTCTATGGTAACTTTTCTCACAGCATTTTTTGATATCAGCACAATTTGAAGTTAAAAAATTCTTTTCAGTTTGATTTTGTTTTTTTTGTCTGTTATTTTATTATAAACATCATGCTACTGTAGCTGTACTAACGAGATCACTGTTTGTATCCAAATCATCAGACATTTTTAGTTGTGTTTATTACAAGCAATGTCAAAGGTCAATTATGTAAAAATTAGAATGACAACTTTGAAGTGCGGGTTCATAAATAATATTTTATACTTTCATGATGGAGGTTAGTTTTATTACCCTACTGGGGTTCATAAACTCCAATTTAATTTTTTTGTTTGGTTTGGTAACAAGTGATTATTAAAATGTTCATTTAGTAAATTGTCTATTTTTAATTAAAATGAATTTACTTATAATATATCTACTTATTTAGCACTCTCCAAAAATTTAAAACATAATTAGATATAATCAAATTTAAGAAGAGCGCCATCTATATTTTTTCTATATTTTCAATAATTTTTGTTTGAAATGCTCTACCGCCCTCTATAATTTTTAGTGAAAACTTACAAGGACTAAAATAATGTTTCGTTTTTTGTATATTGTTTGTACGGTTTGTTCTACTACTTATTTTGTATTTATTTGTTTGTTTTTTATTGGAACACTACTCACCACTTAACTGCTAAAGTCCAGACAATATTTTTACCATGTGTACACGACATATTATTCTTCATAAATGTTTATAATCTCGTTAAAATATTCTAGTTTTCAAACGTAATGTAATTATACATTTATAGTATCAACAATGTGTTTACATAACGTTGCTATTACAATTAAGATTCCATGAATCAGCGTCTAATATTTTACCGTACCCACCTAAAACGTCTTTATTTGTCGCCTAGTATCAACAACTTTATAATAGTACACAGATGCTAATGACGAATAAAAATCCCAAGGGTGGGTCTAGATACTTTGACGAATCCCCCCGGGGTCAGTCCAAAGAGCTTGACAAGTCCCCCGGGGTTTGTCCAACGATCTATTTCAATTCCCATGTGTATGCTCCATGTAGCTTTGAATTGTCGGAAGGGGTGACCAGTGGGTATAAATTTCCGCAACTTTGCAGTCGGGAAATGAAATGCAAAGGTTTACGCGTAGCTTACTGTTTTTATTGGACTGGGTTCAATGAAATGTAAAATATTGCTACCGCGCAGAAACACAATGTTGACGCGCGCGTACTGTTATTATCGTCAGTTGTACGCACGCGTCAGTGTGTGTCTTCGCTGACAAGAGATGCACACGTGGTTTACACTGGGGTACGCGTGGTTTACTATAATGTACGCACGGCCAGCTTCATGTTGTGTACGCACGTCTTCCTGTTGTGTACGCACAATATCATGTATTGTACGCGCGGCTTACTTGAAGGTGTACGCGCGGCTTACCCGAAGGTGTACGCGTGGCTTACTCGAAGGTGTACGCGCGGTTTTCTTTGCCTGGGTTCAATGCTCGGTGGCTCGAAACCCAAGATAGAATTTCTATTTCTTTTTACTCCGTACTTTCACTTTCTAAAATCTATGCTTTAAAGTATTAGATTGGATGAACTTTCATTTTGTTCTGCTTGTGTGGTAATTTGACAAATAAAAGGTATAACTCGAACTTAAAAACAATATACATATAATGGAAAAAGTAGTATCGTCATTGTCCTATTTTACCCCCATACTTCATCGTTTTCACAAACGTTTTTGAATTTTCTGTCTGACGGTCAATTTTGCGTTCCGCAACATAGTACTAAACGCATTTATAAAACTGGTATATATTTTCCTATATAATTATGAACAATAACTAACAGCATTGTAGAAATAACATCTCCATATTAAATACGGTAGGCCTATTTATTTAAATTATTAAGATCTAGAGTTAAACACTCACAAAGACCTTAACAATTTCCTTTATATTTAGTTAAAATAAGATGTAAACATTAACAAAAGATTTTACGACGATCGAATCTGATAT
This sequence comes from Antedon bifida, assembly GCF_963402885.1. NCBI lineage: Eukaryota > Metazoa > Echinodermata > Crinoidea > Comatulida > Antedonidae > Antedon > Antedon bifida. Next base: position 5,178,382 of record NC_136234.1, read on the forward strand.
CCTTATCAGATTGCGTGTCTCATCAGAACAGCAAATCAAACAGCAATCTTCTGTGATGTTATGATCTATACTGATAGTAAAGTAAACAACTCCGCCTTGATGTTTACAGAGTAAACGAGAATTTGATTAAAAACTAGACGGTACGATAAATATCAAATGTACGAAATGGCAACGGACGGCACGCACGCAGCCATCCTGTGGATTGAGTTGTTGAACGTACCCGGGCCCTATTCATGGTTTGATTGACCCTACAGTAGTGTGGGGAGAAAATGCAATGAATTCCACCTCATCCTCTCCTCAGAGCTTTTCTTCACGCCGACTCATTCGCTATAAAGTGGGTGTGCTTCTCATTTTTGCAACCCCCTCTATGTTTTAAAGAGATTCTAATCTTACCCCACTGTTGAAAGAGTCGCACTAGAAGAATGCGAAGGGAAGGGGAGGGGTGTCGATACATTGTTGTAAAAGCGTGTCATTTTGTATATAAAAATGTAGCCAACATGTTAATACTATACTGTCTTGATTAATATACGAATCGATTGAAACCCTGGCAGAGCTTAATACGATCCAAATAATTAGTTAGTTAATCGATAAATTAAGAAAGAAAACAACGATTAAGGCGCTGTTGGCATCAATGGACGATTCGCAAGTGAGAGACGGGAGAGTGAGTTGAGCAGACGGGGGAGTGAGTTGCAGGCGAGGGAGTGAGTTGCAAGGGTATAGCCACACGACTCGCGGGAGGAGTCCGAAATAAGACATCGATATGCTGTTTTTAGCTAATTACCAGCAAAAAAACGAATAACATACGAAAATACTATTGGAGAAATGCATCTACGATTCTGTAGCTGTCTATCGCCACCATTAAATATTTACGAATTTTAATTTTTACTGTGAAGGTGTTAGACTTAAGATATTTCCGATATAATTTCAGTTACCTATACAATTTTATCATTCACAGACTTTCCATTTTATCTTCGTCTCTGAAAAAAAAATTAATTTGTTTTTTAACGTAGGTGTAGGCTATGGAATTAAATATATAAATTTAATTTTTTCTGGTTTTTACATCGCTTGGTATTTTAGTTTGCTTGTATTTAACGAAAAAAATTAGTAAGGGCGCGCGAATGTTTCAATCAATATTTCTATATAAAATATTGCATAGTAAGCTAGAATAGCTATCTTATATTTGATCAAAAGAGTTAAATAATTTGATTAATATCTCCGTATTATTGTGAAACTAAAGATAAAATAATAACAAAGAAACCAACGAAACGTTTATTTGAGTAGAGCTACACCAATCAGATCGAATCAAAGAGCCACAACCAGACGACCAATGATAAACGCCAATGTAGACTAATTATTACGAAAATCACCGAAAAGCTTGTTACGATATTGAAAATTATAAGCCAGTCGAAAGTTGACATTTTAGCAGTGACAACTCATCTATCAGATTCTCCATGGTAACCGTGGTTGATTGACGTTTGAAGTGGCAGGCTGCCGCAAGCGCCGACAGTTCGTTATACGCGGGTCTGTTGACGAATTGTCAGAAAACGCATGACATACGAACGGCTGTGAACCGTCTCGAGCCTGTGTAATAGTTGGTTAACAAAAGACGTACGCTTTTACATGATTGAAACCAACAACGATTTTTATAAGTGAATGCCAAGCCTGATGGCTCAAAGGGTAAGTTGAGTTGCTACATGCGGTTGCCGTTGACTTTCTGATCCTCGATTTAATACTTGTGTACTCTTGGCGCACGACTGGCCTAGCGGTTCTCAGCTCGTCAATACCTTTGGAAATCTACTCTCGGCAGACGGGCTAAACGCATTTAAGTATGGTGGTAAGAAGCGATCTTTTGTAGGCATTTCTCTTCTGCGACTCTACGCTTTAATGATTATTTATTACGGAAAATTAATTGTATTATCTGCAAGCATTATTTTCTTCGAATAATACGGTAAGGTATTTTGTTTTTTCTTAGTACGAAGACCCGATTCCCCCACACTATGGCAGTATGGATACAACGTCCAGTGCTATGTACGACACACCGAGACCACACTACACAGCGGGCTACGGCCAGCCCGTACACCATCAATTCAACAGTCATCATACCCCAGTTGTACCCTCACAATTTTATCCACCAACACACCCAAGTAGTATGATCAACCCTGTTTCAAGTGGAGTTAGTGATATTCAGAAACGAGATAAAGATGCAATTTATGGGTGAGTAAATACTTAAGTTATTTTCTAGAGTTTCTACCAGAATATTAATTTATTTAATATACATCAAGTTTGTTTATAAAATAGGTATTATTAATGAGCAAAAACATGAATAAAAAAACAAATATATTGAACATAAAATTTTTAATTAAAATGTATATATTTGAATTATTGTTTATATTATTAAAGACAATTTAAACAGTGCTCAATAAAGCATTTTATAAACCAACTTGTAAAATAAACACTTTAATTTTGTGGAACTTAGAAAAGCAAAAGAATGTATTTAATGTCAAAAAATTAAAATAATATATAAAATATATTTTTATATAATATCTCTATTAGTATATTATAAATTATATTTGAAAGTAGTCATTACCTTATAAAATTATTTTCACTTGCATTTAATATATTATGTCATATAGTATTAAACTTGAATATATCTGTATTTTAGTATTAGAGATAGCCATCTTAATTTAGTTATGGTATAGCTAGCGTTGCTGTCAAACCGATGCACATGTTGTACTATTAGTACATGTAGTATATACAGTGTTTCTCCATGCTGTGCTTTAGACAATTTCTCAATCTACTGTAAACAGTTAAAAATATGTTTAATATCAAATTTAATAATAGATATGACAAGAATATTCATATCTTGATAAAAGAAGATTTTGTATATTATTAATTGTGATTCATATTGATATAAAAACACATATTCCAAATAATAAGATAAAGTAAAAATCCAATATTTTAGAACATTTTGTCATCTTCAGGAATACTGTAGATGCATTGAATTTATTTTAAAGGTATTTTGAAGATAAGATTTATTTTCTGTAATATTAAAAACCTGATACTGTCTCTAAACTTATAATATCATACTACCACTGGATATTTAATACTAAAATAGTATAGTACAATATATTACATCATGGAACTATTTTCTCATGATTAACTAAGATATATGAAAGGCAAAATGTGACATAATCTAATTACTTTGTTTTGAATGATACAATTACAAAAGGTAGAAGCACAATTAAAGATTTATTTCAAACAAAAGAGGTGTGAGAAATACAATAGATTAGCAATAACATTAACAATAGTATTAAACTAACACCTAAATAAAAATAAACTCTATTTTAAAATTAATCGTGTTTTAAGTTATTGAAAGAATGGTTATCAGTAAACATTCTTTTTTTCTTGGGGTTCTTTCCATTGAAAACATTGGTATAATTTGATCATGTAAAAGGCTATGATTAACAGTCTATCTTAACAGTTAGCATAAGTGTCTAGATCTTTTATAAAGATATGAAATAATATAAAATATTAAATAGCTAAATTAGCATGCTATTACAGAGAAATGCCAATCTTAATACTATTATTTCATCAAAAGAAATTTACAATTTTATCAAATGTATTATTTTGTCTGACATGAATAAAGAAAAGATTGTAAAGAAAGATTAAATAAATATAACTGATTCCAATATATGTTTAGATCTATTATAAGGCGTGTTAAGTATTGTGTTGTACACACACTGCTGTGTTTGCTGCCAGGCCATGTGTTGACACAGTGAAACCTATAGGCCTAGCCGTGCAAAGACAGGCTTTATAACTACCTTGCATAACTTGGAGATTTCATAATGTCAATGTACTAGAAAATACTGTACAATTATCTTAAGCTTACAGTATAACCATAAATAAACACATATATTAATAAAATAAGTGATTTAAAGAGCATTTATTATGTGTTTATTTTTTTTTTAGCGTAAAATATTAGAGTTTAAACTTTCTTTAAATTGTGTTTATATTAGATTATAATTTTGTGTTTTCATTTTCAAATTTCAATAATGATAAATGAATAAGTACATTTTAATATACAGTAGTACAATATAATATTTTAAAACTTTTTAATGCCATCATTAAAATTTAAACATATCTTTTTATATGAAATTTTAATGTATTCATTGTCACCATATGTAATGTTAATGGTCTATTTTAATATGAATTCTCTACTTTGCAATATTCATTATTATGATTATGTAATATAAAGTATAGTCTACTACAGCATTTTAATAATAACAATCATTAATAAATAATCACCCGTGTGTTTATAAATGATGTGAGATTGACCTGCCACCTCCTGTGACATTCTTGTCGCTGTGATGACGTTATAACGATGACATTGATACATTCATTTTAAATTTCATATTAATCAACTCTGATCAGTTATAATAATATTTTATAAATGCTAGGTGGTAAAATAAATGCAGATAAATAAATATTGAATATTATTAGAATTATGGATATCATTAATTATAATCTAGATAAGGATATAATTGTTTGTGGGGATTTTTAAATTGTGCTTATTTATATACTATACTACCTTAGTGAGTATAGGTCTATCACTCTCTGTGTAATATGTTATGTATACATACTCCATGGCTGTTATGTTTATTTCTAAAATGGGGGGTGGGGGGTGGAAGAAGAGGCCTACATACTCTAAAATAATGTAATTTAAACAAACCCCAATAGCCTACTGTATCTTTTGCAGTGCATTTTTTTTAATTGGAGGTGGGGGAGGAGGAGGGAGAGATCTAGCCACTTTACATCTGCCTACTATGTTATTTAATGTTGAAATAGAATGGAAAGGTTATATTCAAATTTACCTATTCAGGGAAGATCTACTACTTCTTTAGGAAGTTGTTTAATTACATTTTAAGGATGAGCAACCCCTATGGGTTTAATTTAATTCGTCCCCACCCAATTGTTTTTGTATTGAGGTGTGACCCAAGAGGTCTGTGTATACAGTGTTACAGAAAGGTACTACTGTACTTACTTCAGTAAGTCGTAATAATAATGTTCACAATCACATGTATTGTATGAGAACTGAGTTTCAAATGGGCATCACTATCTACGATGATAATAATATGATATCCATCATCTTTTGAAAGGCAAAATTATTAAACAATTAAATCTAATACTAACAGTTTATCTGCCTTGGGGCCTCGCCAATCAATCTTAATTATTCCTGTCTAAATAAAATTAAAAATAATTTAAGATGTCTATGTCGTATCGTATGACAGATGGTATTATAAGCGTGTTTGAAATTTCGATAAAAATGATAATATTGCGTCGGGTTAATCAGGAAGATGTAAAATAAATTATTATTAATATATATTTAATATGTGTTAGCAGGCTTTATTATATAAGTATTTTGGATGATAGTGGAGTAGTCCAGTGGGCTATGTAGTTAATATAGGCCTATTACTAGTTCATAATATCATTAAAATTACTGTAAATCAACCTGATAAAACTGTTACAATTTAAAAAGAAGATTCATTTCACTTTTAGAATAGAATTTGAAGTTTATTTTTTTTAAACTGATTATGTGTGTGTTAAGCTCTGTCTACACTATCAAACTAGTTGGTCAAAAAAGTGTGATGTGCCCAATTATGGTAGTGATATGCCCAAATATGGTAGTGATATGCCCAAAATATGGTAGTGATATGCCAAAATATGGTAGTGATATGACATCATCGTGTCCATATATGGGCACATCACATTTTTTTGTCACATAAAGTGTGATAGTGTAGACAGAGCTTTATGTTTTTGTTGATAATAGTAGGCAGTATGACTATTAGACAAGGTAAGGAAGTAAAAATATGAAAATTATGCATGATATTGTTTGTATGTTGGCATAGGGCAAATGCAAAAACAATTAATGAATATAATTGGCATTTAGTATACAATTTGTGATTATCATTACTCTTTCTAAATATTAAATATCAATTTTAAAGTTGTCTCTTATGCAATCATATATCATATTGTATTATTATGTTATCATTCTATGTTGACATTTCAGAGTACTACTTACTGTATTATATTATCATTATTAACTCAAACAATTTAAATTTTAAAGCAAATGAATAATATTAAAATGATATGTATTATATTAGAATATCGGTTTATGTATAAAATCCAGAGCCTGACTATAGATCCACACTGTGTTCTCTGTTTAATGTAAACTAATCCTAGAAGTCAAACCTAGAATTGGTAATGTGATAGGTTTTAATACCCCCTGAGTAAGCAGACCTTTAGCTTTAACAGGAAAATGGAAGCTGTTGGTCGAATCAAACCAGTTTATTCATCAATTAAATGTCCAATATACCTAGAAATTGTTACAGAAGTGTATTTTCTCATCAGATAACTTTACGCTGGTCAAAAATATCTGAAGTCTCACAATCTTTAAGCTGTTTTTGTTTTTAACTGTTTATGAAGCACTATATGTGGTAGCCTATATAATCCAATAAGCACTTGAATGGGTATAATTTGACTGCCAAGAACTTCCTTGAGGAGGAATTGGGCACCTTAATGCAGCTTAATTGTGTCTACTCTGCAATAGGAATACCACTTACTGAATGTTATTATACTGTAGCTACTATAGGAGGTGGAATAGCATATTGCAATTAATGTTGTTATGACATTGAGAGATACACTAATATAATAAGCTTTAGTGGACATTACTGTACTGTACTTTATGTGCAAACAAATTGAAACATAGAAGGCCAGAAAAATACAAAAATGGATTCTAAAAGTTACATGTTTTTTCCAAGAAGTTTAAATGGGTTCTAAAAGGTACTGTCCTGTAGGTACCATATGTGTTTGACATGGGTACCTGTAAAGGAAAGACTGAGTGCCAACAATTTTGTGGTGGAGTCTATTAATGGCTTGCAGACAAGTGCCAAGCTACTGTATTATTATTAGAATGCTAGGTTTTAAATTTGATTTATTGTAATGTTTAAAATTTCCCTTTTAAAGAAAACAAAATACATTTTGATATTTTTTATTGCTGTAGATTATCCTCCTGTCAAAGATAGTTTCTTGCTAAAATAATCCTTAATATTATTTTTAAATACATTAAAGCCACTTCTTGGATTCAACAGACTAAAATTATTATATCTTATATAGTTTTACTTTTCCATGGTTGTAGTACCAGTAAGTTTATTGACTGATATTTTTTATACAGTTGTAAAAGTTTATGTTGAATAAATGCTGAACATCATGATAGCAATTTGGGATGATATCCAAGTTGTGTGAATGTAAAAAAGTATATAGTAATATAAATGTATTTTTTGTGTGTTAAATAATGATATACTGTACAGTAGTATCTTTATTTTAGAATGGATTCTTCAGGTTTTGATGTTTTCTGTCAACTTTTTCTCTTTGGAAACATTTTCTAAAACTACTAATCTTCAAGGTTTATTACTCTCATGAAATATATCAGCTTAGGATTTTAAAATGATGTGACACTAAAATTCTTTTAGCCGGCAAGATGTTTTGTGAGCGCATTAACATGTACTGTATAGCAGACTTAAATTTATATACGATACCAAATATGAATTCTATAATGTTGCTCGAGGTATTCATAATAATGTTAAAATTGCCCTATAGTTAAAATGTTAAAATAATAGAAACATCTGTTTTATAACAATTATCATTATATTCCTATTGCCATAGTATTGATAATAAATAGAGATAAAGTATTCAGAGTTCACTGGTAATGGGTTTTAAAAAACAGACAGACAGCTAATATATTTTAGTTTTTTACCAGTATCAGAGGCGTAGGCTGGTTGCTGTCTGGGGAAGGGGAGGAGATTGAGGAATTGTAAATGCGGCAACCTTAGAAAAATTTGAAAAATAGAGTCTTCATAAATTGCACTTGTACTTTGAAAATATCAGGCCTAGAGGCCTAAAAAAGTAATCATTGTAATGTACTGTACACTATGTTAAAATATGTGCATGGAAAATAAATTGGAGGTACCCTGTAGTCTATGACCTTCTGAAGTTTTATTTATAATACTGAATTTGGTCTATTAATTAATTAATTCTAACAATAACATACTGCAGTATAACTTTTTCAACTACTGTACAGAAGATGCATACTGTCTAACATAATGCTTATATATTTGTGAAGCTAGTTTTATATCATATTTGCTGGCAGTGCAGATACTGTAGAGTTGTCATCTTTTCTGAAACTTCAGTAACAGGAAATCATTAACATTTATGTTTGTTTTTTAACTAATTAAATTCATCGACTAATTACAAGAAGAATTTCTGTATTTGAAGTGCAACACTACTTACTTACTTGCAATAATTTAACCCTCTTGTAAATAAAAAAAAAATGATTTTATGGATTTAGATCTGTACAGTACATCAACAGATTATTTACAGTAAACTTTCGTCTTATTTTCGATTTTTGTTTTTAAGTTTGTTTAAAAAAACGTAATATCTATCATAAACATATAGTTTAAGAACTTTGTGATTACTCAGCTTAACAACATGCGGAAGTGTGTCATTCTCATATGACCTCGGATGACCTCATATTCGTCTTCTGTAAACGCGCGTAGCATTTATGGCACCACCAACATTTTTAAATTCATCAGTTACAGTTTGTAGGTGAACTTCTGTGACCTTTTGTTGTTAAATTACTCTCAGTTTTCAATTTTTCAATGTTAGTTAGAGACCTTCAATTTATATGCTGCAGGAGGACTATCATTATGAAGTTTAAGATGCCCTTCATGTGTTCTAATTCTTCTACTATTCTTATTTCTGAACTAATAACAAAATGTATAATTATCAATTTTTATATAATAAATCATATACTGTAAGATCAAGTCTTAAGTATTACACTGCTTTATGTAGTACGTACTTACTGTTATACTTGAAATATAATGGTTTTACCTTTTTCTGTCAACTTTCCCAAACAGACATCCTTCTCATTTTAGAATAAATTTGTTATTAAATATTAATAATTATTATAAAATATGAATAATATTTGTATCCTTTGGGACCTTAAATTCTAACTTGATTTGTATTATTTATAATATGCTTTCATCCCATAGATAATAGCATAATAGGAAAAACATTAATATAATTTAGAAAAATAATAGTATACTGTAATAGTGGCTGTTGGAACTGAATTGAAGGTTACATTAAGCTCTGTCTACACTATCAAACTAGTTTGACAAGAAAAGTGTGATGTGCCCAAATGTGGTAGTGATATGATGTCATCATGTCCATATATGGGAAAATTGTTTTGTCACAATCACATACAGTTTGATAGTGTTAGGCAGAGCTTTAGAAGCAACTTCAAAATATAAGAACTTCTAGAAAACATTGTTATGATAATATTGATATCATTATTATATAAAATTATCATTACTGCTAGAGAGAGTCATATAATTTATTTAGCTTTTTTTAACACATCCAGTGAAATGTATGGAATTAATGCATTATGTATTGAAATGGAAACAGGTCGTAGGGAACTGGTTCGAACGACTTCAATGTAAAAGTCATTATTTATTGCACACAGTCAGCCGACCTGGCATATTTTTCATTTATATATCTTTTTTACCAGCTTTTAATTCTGATTTCAAGATAGAAACAGGTTTAAAAAAAAAAAAAAATTAACGATGGCTTGTTTAAACCGGTGGAGAATTGTGTAATTTATTACTGAACAGGCCAAACGAGTGTTATAGTAAAAATTAAATTAAATTGTAAAATTTGTGTTTGTCGTAAATTGGCTATAAATGCACATTTCCGTAGGGCAGTAACCATTTGTCTCATAAAATGCCATAAATCATTAATAATCTTACTTTTATTCATCCAATTTTATACAAATATTGTGGAAAAACTGCCTTATCAAAATGAAAATATAATTAAATAATTTATTCTATCGATTTTTACATTAAAATTACTTATTTTTATGGAAATGAAAATTTCTTATTTATTTATATCATTAAATATGTTATAAATATATAATTTTTTTTAAATTTTATTTTTCAGTCACCCCCTATTTCCATTGTTAGCGTTGATATTTGAGAAATGCGAGTTAGCAACGTGTACGCCGCGTGAACCAGGGGTCACGGGAGCAGACGTATGTTCATCAGAATCTTTCAACGAAGATATTCAGGTCTTTGCGAAACAAGTACAGGTACAGTAAATGCTTTTTTTTGTCTATGATGGGTACCATCATCATAAAACTTAAAGCAATATATATACTGAGTTAGTAGCATCCCTTGATGAGTTGATTGACAGCTCTGGTACCTTGGTCATGCATGAATAAGCTCATTCTCTCCTTTTCTTCTTCCTAAAACAAAATGGAAAATGCTCCTAAGCATACAGTGTAGCTCAGACAAGCATTTTACTAAGTAACACTTAACATTGCTAACTCATCAACATTTATTAATGTCTATCAATAGTAAAGAATACACACATTATCCATAAAAAATAATAAAAAAATTATTTTAAAAAAACAATTATCATAAAACTAGAAATATTGTTTTTGCATACTGTACTACATAGCTCGGGTATTTTTTAAATAGTGAAAGTTGTGATACAGCTAGTATCCAAGAAAAACAATTTTCAATATTGCACAAAGTGGCTTTATACAGTTTATGGTACTAAATGATGCCCTTAATAACTTAATATTACAGCACATACTTAGTTGCACTTGAGATGTGATAATAAACATTTATTAGGTCAATTAACAATGCCATTGTCAAGTTAAGTTGTTCACATTCTCAAACAAACTCTAATTAATATAATCCTTCACTAATTATCTATTTAATTAAAACTCAATTGAAATGTCAATAAAGGCTTCATCCTTTACTAAATTAATTCTTGAAGAAATTCAATCTTTTGGGAATCGATGAATTAAAAATAGAGATAGAGGATAGATGAATTAAAAATACAGATACTGTAGACTCTATGCATGCACACTTAATATTATTCAATAATTACAATTTAAAAACAGATTGATTGATTTGCTATTATTCCAATTGGTAAATTGAATTATTTGTTTTTTAACTACATTTAGATGTTATTCGTCTAGGTATAAAAATAGAGGTAGACTCTATGCATGCACAATTATTATTTAATAATTACAATTCATCAAGCGATTGATAAATTGATTTGCTATTATTCCAATTGGTAAATTAAATTATTTGTTTTTAACTTCATTTAGCTGTTCTGTTTAGCTAAATTAAAAAGAGAACAATTAATACATTTCAAAGTACTGTAATAAATAAATAAACCAGAGTTTACTTGGAATGTACTACTCAGTTAGGAGTAAAATTGCCATTTTTCCCCTAACTGTACTGTGCAGTCAGATTGGCTTTCAGTTTGTGATATATAGTATTTATTTTTATATATCATTCATATCTATACTTATTCGGTTTAACTAACATTTTTGTTCTCTTTGTAACAACTATGTGAATTTCCGAATTAAAAGATGAGTTGAATTGAAATACTATTTTAAACTTAAGTTTTATTAAATAAGTATTGTAAATATGATTTGTTTGTTTCTGTTAATACAATTATTCAATAATTCAATTATTATTATTATTCAATATACAATTTAAAAATCGAATTTGCTATTATTCCAATTGGTTGATTAAATTATTTGTTTTTTAACTACATTTAAATGTTGTTCTGTTGTAAATTTAGATGTTGTTCTGTAATTTAAACAACTTTTAGGTGAAAATCCTCTGTACTGCTAAATCCATAGTATGTATTTATATCTTTTAAAATCCTTAATAAGTACCCAATTATAGACAAAGAACTTCCTGTATCTGTTTGTATAGCGTAATGAATAAATTCTATAATACTTTAGGTCATAATTTTAATGATGATAAGAATCTTTGGAGACCCAGGACCAATTCAGAGACTTGAAGAACAAAGAGCGTTTCCATAACCTTGCATGTGAGAGTAACGCACTCTTGCTGTTATGGCCAAATTAGGCCACAGGCAACACGTCTGTAGGATTGCAAGAAATTATTTATTATTATTACGGCAAAAAAATTATTAGAATTTGTTTGTTACCGAATCATTTTAATAAATGGGTCACATTGTATCTGGGTGAAGATACTAAAAAATATATACAGTACTGTATATACACAAATTGTAGGCCGTCGATACAATAAATCTTGGAACTCAATAAAAAATGTAGTAAACAGTCTGTCTTTTAGTGAAATTTCTATTTTTAGAAAAAGCCCGAAAAAAAAAAAAAACGCCAGTGGGAAGAAAAAAAAAACTTCCTCCTCCCTCATCAGTTTTGAGCTGGGGATAGGGTGATAAAATAATAATTTTTTTATGGGGCCTTATTTTAGGCCTAAAATTGTAATTTTTGTGAAGTTTTCTTCTGTGGGGTAGGGTTAGGAAGATGAGGAATTATACTACATCTATTATTTACCATATTATCCCTGCTAGAACCAAAAGAATGTTATTCATCTTTTGATTCTAGCATAATTTTGATAAATATATATTAATTTTTGACAATATTATGGCGCGTTACTCATGTCACTTTTGAAAGGCATGTCATCAAAACCTGCTAAATAACATTTGTTAACTGCTAACAGTGAGTATATACTTACAGTAAATGGTCGGATTGTCACATTTAACAGTTTACTGATGATAAGCTTATTAACGATCTATTTTTGGGGGTCTTTTTTTTGCAGGCTCGGGGAGATAAGCAATATTTTTCAAGCAACGAAGAACTCGACAGCTTGGTAAGTAATAATATTCATTTCAAAATTTTATTTTAATTTTCTAAATGTCATCTTGCAGCGCATTCTGCAGGATATCCGAATGTCAAAAACCTTGTGTTTAGAATCGATATGTAATGGACAGAAAAATACAATTACCATATAATTATTCCATAAGAAACGACGTCAACATTTAGCGTTTTCAAAATACATCTGTCTAAAAAAATACTTGGATTTAAACCAAATACTTTATGCTTTGTAAATAGGACATACATTTTAAAGTAATGAACAATATACAGTTATTTATTTGGATACATAAAAGATAAGATATGTACAGTACACAACACAATGAAAGTGATGGGAAAAAAAGACAAACATACGCCATGGAGGAAATAATACACTTAGTAAACAGTGAATCTAGATCAAACTGTTTAAAACTCTGTCTACACTATCAAACTTTATGTGACAAAAAAATGTAATATGCCAATATATGGACATGATTGTCATATCACTAGTCTACCATATTTAGGAATATCACTACCATATTTGGACACATTTTGATAGTGTAGACAGAGCTTTACACTTATCTACCAGTACCAGACTAACCTTCCCCTCTCCTTTTAATTTATTTAATATACAGTAGATATAATTTTGTAATGCTTAGGGTAATTTAATAGTTAAACAAAATATTGAGTGAATTTAAGTTTGAGAGGAGTCATTTTCTTCAATATTTTGTTACATACTGTAGATTTTTTTTATGGACAATTTGATTCTTTAATTTTCTTTTCGATTGTTATGACTTTCTTATATCTATAGAAGTAGGTTAACTTACAGTGTTTTCATAAATAATCGATCTTTGGCGATGTTTACAGAGTATACAAATAGAACAAGTGAAATCACACAATATATTTGTTTTCAGTACCTCCATGCCTTTAATCAACTTGCTACTATCAATAGCTCAGACAAACCTAGTGTAAACAACGTCTATATACCATCACAAAAGAAGCAGAAAGATATAAACACTCAGTTGTTTATGTTAGCAACAATAGCTGTAGGCTAGCCACTAAGTAGGCTTGCGATGTGCCATGTATCTGAGTAGATTAAAAAGTAAACACATTCTCTCAACTCATTCTGGCCTGGCCTATTACATCTCAAGTTTCCCTATTTCATCTATAGTTTCACGATAATCCTAATCGACTGTACAACTCACTGATCGCATTAAAATCGTATTCGGATCAATTGGCAACTAGTAGTGGTAGTCAAAGTCTGTGCGTTGAACCTTGTACAAGGTTTAGGTTCAAATCCTTTCCGGTGTCGAGTAATTGAGCTCAGGCCTAATTATAGTAATGTACTGTTTCAATAATTACAGTGTCCATATTATCTACACAGATTACTATTAGTAGCTGCAATAGTTATGGGAGTATGTTTCCATACATGTTTGATCCAATGACCGTTTGAAATTAAATATATAATAGCGCTTAGAGGTTTCTCAACATAAGGCATCTGATAAATCCAAGATATTATATTTTGTTTTTTTGATTTAAATATTAATAAATTAATTTATTAAATAAAATATTACATTAAATTTTATAGAGATAATAAAACTACCACAAAAGCTGAAACATAATAAAAACAGCAGTAGAAAATTACTATTCAATATATACTAATCGAAACCAGAGGAAAATGTTTTCACTATTTATTAGTAGTAGAAAAGAGGTAGCAAGCATTTAAAATTAACACTGTATTTCTGTGTCTGAGAGTTTTGTTTCAATAATACAAAATATATGTTACTTCTATCTAGAATGTAATTTTTGTTTAATGGTTCCGGTTCATCGGTTCATGAGGTACTATAAGCTTATCCGTTACATTGCAACAATAAATCCAGGACTTAGTAAATACACCCAGTTTTTGTAATCTGTCTCATTCATATACCAAGTGCATATATCAGTATCCACGTGGCCTGTAGGCATACTTATTTTTAATTTCTTTGTGAATATTCTCGATGTCTAATCTTTATTCGTGTTAGCGTTTTTAAAGACGGCTGAAAATAATGAATTGTTGAGCGAGTGAAAGCTTATTACTGTGTATGTTGTAAGTGTGATTTATTGTAAGCGCATACTTATACGCAAACTGTGCTTTGTAAATTTGTTTCTATTCTTGTTCCATTACACTTGTCTGCAAAAGAATCACAATATATTTTTTATTTTATCACTATTATTTAAAAAGAGTGAGCTTTCCTGCCACTGAGGTGGTCCCTTTATTATAAAATAAAATTACAAAACACACCTAATAAAATGAACAATTAAGATAAAAATATTGTAAATGCATACTTATAGGCAAACTATGCTTTGTAAATTTCTTTCTATTCTTGTTCCATCACACTTGTCTATATATTTTATTATTTCATCACTATTTTAAAAAAGTGACCTTTCCTGCCTCTGAGGTGGTCCCTTTATCATAAAATAAAATGACAAAACACAACCAATAAAATGAACAATTAAGATAAAAATGTGAAGAATTATAAATATTGTAATCTTAATTATTATTTGTTAATTATTATGTTGTATGCAAATATCATGAATACACAATTTAGAAAAACAAATTTAAAAACAAAACTTATTCAATATATTTCATTTAATTTATAATACATTATGATCATTATTATAAAATATACAGTATGTAAAAATGTTAATTATTATCATTGTTATTATTTAGTATTTATTTTTCTCTTTTCTAGATGATACAATCTATTCAAGTGCTAAGGTTTCATCTTTTAGAGTTAGAAAAGGTAGGTATATCAATAACATTTAAATTACTATCTTTTAATGTATGATGTTTAATATTTAATTTTCACATTTCAAGTCACCATTTAAAATAATATGAATAGATTGATTCATCCAATATTAAAAACTGTAAACTGCCCATCTAAACTTCCTATAGCATTTCTGTGCATGCATTTAACATTTACGCAGATTACCAAACTCTCCATAGTGACAAGTTCAAATCTAGTATCACCAGGGTTCTGTACTGAACTGCTAAAGCCCAATAAAATCCCTGCTCCCAGATTGGAGGAAAAAATACATTCTTGTCTAAATATAAATTGCATTATTTACTTGCACTTTCTCATTTATTAAAGTTCAATAATAAATATTAATGATTCATTTTCATTGATGTTAAAATGATTGATTAATACCACCGCTCCATTACATTAGGTAAACTTATACTTAAAATTAACTTGTTTTGTGAAAAAAGCAGGGCATTGTCTAGAAGCTAGCAAAGTTCAGTCTGGTTCAATGAATATTTTACACAGTTTTCCAGTCAATTATGCACAAAGTCATGGATTGTCCTGCTAATAGTGCCAGATCTGGTTTCCTCTTTGCCTTCACCCGCCATCGGCCACAAAGCCAGGCTTTATTAAAATCGTATCATTATACAGAGTCACTACAAACCCATGGGTCATTAGTGCAGTACCATTATGTGGAAAGCCTTTGAAAATCACCTTTTCATTGACATTGCTGTTATTATTAATACTAATATATGCGTTTATTACTTGTTACTGTTAAACTTTCTCATTTGAGGCAAATCACACAATTTCGGCTTCGGTATTGTGTCGACCTAATCATGTGTCGACAGAATAGGAATAGTATCGCACTTTTTTAACAAACGTTTTGTGTCGAAATGAATAGGTATAGTTTAGAGTTACAGTTGTTAAGAAAATCGTGAAATTATATGCATCAATAAACAGCTTGATGTTCAACATTGATGAAAAATATGATAATGTCAATCTTGAATGCTTTTGTAATGGAATAATATCTGTGTTTAACTCAGTGTTTAAGTCAGTGTTTTAGCCAATCAACATTTGAGTCAGTGTTTAAGTCTGTGTTAAGTTGGTGTTTGAGTCGGTGTTAAGTTAGTGTTTGAGTCGGTGTTAAGTCAGTGTTTAGGTCTGTGGACTAAAACACTGAATTAACACTGTGTTAAGTCAATGTTTTAGTCAATCAGTGTTTGAGTCAGTGTCTAGGTCTGTGTTAAGTCAGTGTTTAGGTCTGTGTTAAGTCAGTGTTAAAAGTCAGTGTTTCAACACTAGACAATATATACTACAGTATACATCGGTAATATCTTTTACATTTTTTTGTCATTACAGTATTTAATTTAAAATATGTAATTGGAAACTCATTGAGATTCATCATCATTCAGTTGAACCTGTCAATATCAGAAATTTTAAATGAAAAAATATTTTAGATTAGATATTATAATAAATATTGGAAATAGCATGCAATTTAAATTTACATTACAAGACAGTATAAATTTTCAGTCTTTGGGATTTTCCTCACTGATACATCTAACAGTAAACAAATACATTAAAAGAATTGAATATTTTCATTGTGGATTTCTGTCCTACCCCCGCAAATTTTTCTGATGTTCAATCTCTCACATTAAAATACATCATCTTTTAGTGAACCTTTCACTTTGCGTTCCATAGGGTACATATCATTTCTGAGTCTTGTTAATTGAGTGTACATTAGATTCCAAGCAACACATTTATCGTTATGTTTACTCTCGGTTGTGACAGAGGTCAAAGTTCACGTGTGCATACACATTAACTTGTGCATACATTATTTGAAATGAGTGTACGATTACCTTTAGAAGCTAGATTGTGCAGCTACGGCAATGTATCTTAATTTCTTCTTGCCAATTGATTGTTAACAATTGTGGATGATATTAAAGCAATATGGCATTTACTTGGTTAGCTTGCTTACTACTGATGATAAATGATGCGAAATAATTATGTTTATTATCGCTAATTGCTCATATTTAACTTAAATTGACCAATTACACATACCACAGTAATGAATTTGTCGTGCATTGAGAAGATACATGTGTGAAGAAGAAGTAAAACAGTCGCCGTGTTCAAACTAAACAACGCAGTGTGTTTAGTATCTTCGTCTGATATTTTTTCCCTCAGTGCTTAAGCGAACAAACTTCATAATAAGTCAAATTATAAACTCTCTCGGGTTCAAAAATATGAAATTAATAGAGATATATGCTTTGAGTCAATTAAAGGTTTACTGTCAAATTTTCCTGAGAAAGTAAAGGAATTTTCTTGAGATAATTGAGTTGTTACTACGTCGTGAAATCTCGTGGGTCTATTCCTAATCTAAAGATCCCTTAATTACCGCAAGGAAGTCAAAAAGAGCTCGTGGCTCTGCACGCCTCATCCACGCTGACATGGCTATTTTCTTGATTACGCTGTATTAGTTGGCGGATTATCTTTTTTCGACGTAGAAACTGAAGGAAACAATGATTAAAGTACGCTTTTCAATTAAACGAGCTGTCAGAAACAGTCAGATGCTACGATGTCCGTCAAAGTACTAGCTTCCCAAGTAAAATGTTTCTTGTTACGAATAATTACTGTAAAATAACATCCCTTTTATACACTGTACAACAGATTACCTCCTTGTCAGGAACCACAATTACTGTCTAAATGGTAAGCACGTCTGCACCTGCAGTTTCATCAACAACCAGGACTACTTCAACGGCCTGGCAATTGTCTTCCATTCTAAACATGTTAACACTTACATATACTTCTTATTAATTGGAGGACAAGCTTGTTAATTTTCTACTGCTTAAAATTAATTAAGATTGTAAAATGTATTATGTATGCCGCGATCGTTGTTTACGACGATTAATTGATAGTTAGGTAGTCGCATCATTCTATTTGATGGCATCGAACGGAATAGACATGTCTTCAGTGGTATGCTTTTTACTTGTCTATATATATATATATATATACATATTGTACTAAATTGTTTTCTATTTAGTTTTAGTGGTATGTGCGGTAAATAATGAAATTTAGTACTTTTATGAGGCTTCTAAAGTTTTTTGAAAATAATATGTATTGTTATAGTCTTAGTAAGAAATAGTTGTAGTTTTAGATTTTATGCTTTCCTGCTTTTATTGTATATTTTTTATGGGAAATCAGGCCATTGTGTAATTTAAAATGCTGAATATTGTGTTGATTATGTTGAAAAAGTTGTCAAAAAATTTTAAATAACCAAATAAAATTTAAAAAGTTAAAGTATGTTAATTCTTTTATAAAATGTTTTGTATTTAACACAGTAAAGTTTAGTTGCCTCTTCCACCTTTTAACAATTTCTTGCTACCCTTTTACACCCCTCTAGCTACCCTTTTACACCCCTCTAGCTACCATTTTACACCCCTCTAGCTACCATTTTACACCCCTCTTGCTACCCACTAAAAATTTGTTGGCAACCATTCAAAGAATTTGACACAAGATATTGGGGAGATATCACACTGATTTTTTCTTTTTACAGGTTCATGAACTGTGCGACAATTTCTGCCACAGATACATAAACTGTTTAAAAGGTAAAATGCCGATAGACCTTGTTATAGATGACCGAGACGGATTAGGCAAAAGTCTCGGAGCAGTATCGCCGACCGATAGTAATCATCCCGACTCAAGACTCCTTGAATCTGTAAGTAGAAAAACTCAATTTATCTTTTGTAATTCTTTTAGAACTTGTGTACACGTACCAATGCGTAATTTGACTCTTTTTTAATAGGGAGCTTTTATTTTGCAACGATCGATCTAGTAACAAGTTCAATCATGATAATTCATTCTGCGCATGCGGAGAAGTTAGGTCGTGCTTCGTCAATCTTCCTTTGACACAGTTTTGGTGGTTTCTAGGTCTCATCAGCGCGTAGGTCATAGGTCGTTGCAATTCAAAAGCTTCCTATTGAAATCAGTAATGATTTAAGCATTATGTTTTGATCTGTGACTTCTCGGTTATCAGAAATACATTTTTTTTGTCAGATTGGTAGCATATTGGTTCCATATGCTGCCACATTTTATGATATTCTTTTGTCAAGATAATATTTTATCATATCAAGGTTAATAAATGAAAAAGTCCATCAATCAGGAAGTGTTCCATTACACTTTCTGGTCCCCCTTAGTTTGCAGTGATCTATTGCATGTTATTTGAGACTCCAAAATGTCTTTGATTGTAAACCAGTCTGTGATAAATACTGCAAACTACCCCAATTTCACAATTATTGGTTTTTACAGTATTACAATACTGATTGGTTTTTGAGGATGTGTAGATGGTCACTACTAACTACTAAATGATTGTTTTTTAGTCTTCAGCCATTTAGTACAAATAAGTCTCTCATTTATAGTATAATAGCCCATTTGCTAATTAAGCTATGCTGTCATAATGTGTTAATACTAACTTACTGTATGCTGTGTATACTACCTTAACCTCCATCATTACTATTATACCTGCTCATACCACTACGGTACCACTGTGTTACCACTATGGTACCATTGTGTTACCACTACGGTACCACTGTGTTACCACTATGGTACCACTGTGTTACCGCTATGGTGGTACCACTATGTTACCACTCTGTTACCACAATAGTAGTTCACTAAAAAAGCAGTAACTAATATATTATTTACTTAGCATTCTAATAACTTTAATTAAGAACCAAATGTTACACAATTTGATTGACAACAAATCATCATTTTAAGATTTCATAAATTCGCATGTATTATAACAATATTCCCTGAGGATCAGTTAACACTTCATAGCGTCACCTTTCAATACAAAAGAGCTACGAATAAATTAATGAATAAAAGATTATTACTATTATTTGCCATCCTCTTGCATTGTAAATGTTTCCATGGTTGATAGCATCTGTTCACATTGCATTCAGTTTTTTGTTCTGAATAGACAAGCATTCACACATTGCGTTGATGAACTTGAAAAGATATTATATGAACTGAATATGGTAAAGGAGACAATGTTATTACTCAAACATTGGAAAAAGTAATTGTATATCTTCGTCACAATAGATATAATTATAATATTCAATCTTTCTTTATTGAAGAATACAATTTAAATTATAATTTACCGGCTGTAATTTTTTGAAGATGAAATGAGTGGGTTGGTTATGTGAAGATGGGCGTAATGTAGTATGTATTGTGGGCTTATCAATGAGTGGGATTTGTATCTGAGTGTGTGGCACTGGTAGTTGCAAGGCTATGGATAGAGTAGGTAGTATAAACTATCCCTGGTGATTTTGAATGTGTGTTTCAAATGGGTTAAGGGTATGCTACAGAAGTGAGATATTTTTATCATTGTATGCAGTTGTTGCCTGGATTTAATGTGGTAATAAGTCTAAAGCTCTGTCTACACTATCACATTTTATGTGACAAAAAAATGTGATGTGCCCATAATAAACATGATGATGTCATATCACTACCATATTTTGGCACATCACACTTTGTCAAACTTGTTTGATAGTGTAGACAGAGCTTTAGGAAAGGTTATCAAATATCATTTTCATAGGTGATTCACACTACAGAGAAATAGAAAGATATGATAAATTTTAGTTACACAATACAGATATAAGTAGATATCGTTTGCTTATCAACAGCAATGTGTTAATTATTCAATAGATTGTACATACAATAATGTAATGTGAGTTGATCTTTACAACCTTTAGTTTATTAATAGTTAACATATAAACCAGTGAATTATATTAGTGGCATAATGGTTGTCATGTAGTAGTTCAAATAGAATAATTGTTTAAAAGTATGATTGACGCTGGTTTGCATAGATAATCGTATTATAGTTTTTAACAATGTTATAGCTGAGACAACGACACAGGTTATAGTACAGTCAACTCTCCTAATATCGGACACCTTTGAGCTGGCCAAATATGTCTGGTTTTCCAGAAAGTCTGGTATTCTGAATGTGTTTGTAATGGTTAAAAGAAATTTGGAATCTTTTGGGCCTCAAGGAAAGCCTGGTTTTGGGAGTTTCCAGTTGTTAGAATGTGTTTTTAATGATGAAACAAAATTTTGGACCTTTTGGACCTCAAGAAAAGTCTGGTTTTTCTGGTTTTTAGAGAGTCTGGTATTGGGAGAGTGGACTATATTACATTTTGATTCAACTTCTGAAGAAATAAACATTTCCAAATCATAAACAAAAATTAAATTAGAATTTTACCATTGCCAGTCACGGCATTAGATTTGTATTACATACAAAACGGCATACAGCTTTAACAGGAGAATGCAATAGTATTTGATTTAGTTATTTCCTCACCAAATATGGTATAGTTTGTGTTCTTAAAATCTGATTAATTTATCAAAGTTCACTAATTTAGACGACTCCAGAAGCTATTAAAACCTGGGTGGGTTACTTTACAAAGCTTTTGTTCCCCTGATGAGCACTCCATAGGCAGGAAAACAACTGGCCAAGGCCACGCCTATTAGCAACACCCTTGGCCAAGCCCAACAGGAGGGCACTTGTGCTCCTCCAATAAGCTGAGAAAGGCCTATATAAAATAGTTATTAATCTCCCTGAGGCGACAATATAAATGAATAATCATGTGGAAAGTCTTATCTCTTTTTCAGGTTTTTGTTTTTAGTGGGTTTTTTAGTAAAGGCCATGCATTATGCAATGAATCCTTAGGCATTATTAGGTGAACTATTTATTTATTTTTTTTTTAAATGTTTCTTCTAGGTTGCATGATCTGTCTTAATCTAGTTTAAACCGCTCTAGTTCTAGATTGTTAGGCCTGATGGCTTAGCCCTTGGTGATCATTTATTTGAACATACGAGTCCTGAATTGAGGCCAAGAACGCTAAAAAGTGATAATTATTTGGCAAAATATCCAAAGAACAACATTTTTTTAAAGATTTTTTTATGTAGTATAGATAAAGCAATATAGTGTTGAATTGCTATTCTCCGTTACTTGTGAATTTGTATCTCTGCTTGCTTAATTTGTTCAATATAATATTATACACAGATCAATACAAAAAAACAAGTATAGTTAAATGCTAAAAAATTAATAAAGATAATAATAAATACACAATAAATTACATACAGTATGTATCACTTTTATTTACTTTTTACGTTTAGTATATAACTAATAAAAGGCAAATAAATAATTTATGTAAAATTTGAATTAATTTTTAATAAAAAAAACTTGGTTCATTGACTCATGTATTTTAAAAATTATTTCAATTTTTGATTTTGAAAGTGATAGTTTGTTTTTGGGAACCACTTGTTGTTTTGCCACCACGGGTATCACTTTAAGCTAGAACCTCATCTTACACTAACCGGCTATTAAAATGATATTAACACCAGTATCTTTACCAAGTTTGTTTTATTTATTTTTCCTATTTTAGTTTTGATATTGTGAGATTTTATCCATAGCATGTCATGTAAACACTTTTATAAAGAAAATCATATCTGCAGGCCAGACCGTTAAACAGTGCGTCCCTAGGAGATGGGCTCCATTTTAAAATTAATATCAGAAGTGGGCGGCGTCCTGGTGAGCGGAGTGCTTGCTATGTCACGTAGCATGGTAATAATATATACACACTTTCAATGGAATCCGTAAAACCCATGTTCTTGACATTTAACTTTTTCAAAATGTTATTCATAGTCAAACATACATGCATTTGAATTGGTACATAAGTATTAATGACCATATTTGGATATCACACATTCATAATTTGCATTATGATTTAGAAAATTCAAAATAATTAAATTTGTTTAGATAGATAGTTATTGATGTTTATTTTGTTATTAAATATTATTATTATTGTTTTTACTTTATTTTTATTGTAATATCAACATATTTTACTTATGTTATTAAATAAATTTAGTTGATACTTGCATTCAGAAATTGCAAAATAATTTAAATTTTTTATAGTTAATGATGTTTATTCAAAGTTTATATTAACAGACATATTTAATGACCACATTTTGTTACCGTAGGTTATTTAAATAAATTAAGTTGATACAATGCATTTAGAAAATGCAAAATAATTTAATTTTTTACATAATTATCGATGTTTAAGCTTTATTTCCTAGTAATATCAAGTCAACAGACCATCAATAGTATATATTCACCTTGGAACAATGATGTATTTAAAATTGATTATGTCTAAAATAAAATGTTTATAATACAACATTCATATTAAGTAAAGAATCGATCTCAATTTAAAAATAACCCCTGAGGTGTTTTTTTTTATGATTTCATGATTTCAGTATTAGAAATTCTTCGAATCGATCGTACGGCAACAATTCTACATCAATTAGCCGCAGATTGAAAACGTATTTGCGTGTGCGGGAATTCATTACTGCCACCATTCGTCATCACTTTTTTATTTCATTTAACATTTACATTATATTTAAATTCTTATCGATTCATATAGGAGGAAAATATGACTAAATTGATAGCAAATAAGAGAGCTGTCTACCATATGACCATTTGTAATGGTAAACATCATTTTCGACGTGTATTTGTATGAAATACAATTTTTTTTTATAACCAATTTTTGCTTAAAGCTCTGTCTAAATTATCAAACTAGTTTGATTTTTTTTAAAAGGGTAATGTGCCCAGATATGATAGTGATAAGCCCAAATATGTTAGTGATATGACATCATCATGTCCATATATGAGCATCACATTTTTTTGTCACATAAAGTTTGATAGTGTAGACAAGGCTTTATAGTAGACTCAAATTGTTTATGATTGTAAAGAAGGAATTTATACATTTTTTTTTTAACTTTGTGACATTTGTAATAGAAAATAGGTTGATAAAGTGTGTGATGGAATTTAATATACAGTAGGATTATGCTGATTTTATTGTATTGTTTCAAAATGTACAGTTCTCTAATATTATAGGGCATCATCAATTTGGGGACAGACAGACAGGCAGACTGCACTGCTGTCTTGTTTTTTGTTGCTCTATTTCTGTTTATTATATTAAGTAGCCTAGACAGGTGGCAAACAAATAAACAAAATAATTATAGACTTAATAGATGCAGATCCCAAGTATGTACAGTAGGGCTGTTAATTAAGTAATTATCACCACTGTTTACTAAAGAGTAAATCATCTATTTAGTATGGTATTATCATCAAAGATAAGCATATATGCTGATTTTCTCAGGCTGGGTCAGCACTTGCGTTATCTATGAATGTTATTGATTTATATTGCTTTAATTGTCTGGTTTTTACTGTAGTGGTACAGATTATATAAAGTAATACATTGTACTGTAAAATTTAAAGAGGCAGAGATCTTTACATTTGAATATATGTTTGTTCTATTGTCTATATTGAACACCATGCTGTCATGTTTTGGCTGTCAATAGGTTTTATTGAGTATAGGTTTGGGTACTACAGTAGTATGATATGATCTGTTTTCTGTCAGCAGCAGGTAACTAAACATCATATCTATGACTTCTCTTTGAATAGCCACATTGATTATGTCAGTATAAACACTGGTACGACACAATAGTATTACTTTGTCAATAATCCTCTCCCAATAATGGTTAATCCAAAGAAGGGACCTAATGTTCAGTAAGGAAGCCTTAATAGTAAGGGATACTATTATTACTATGGACGTTCTTTGTTCTTTCTAAGCTAAGTCCATAATCATGCCTATGCTAATTACCTAATATGCTACATAGGCTGTCTGGACTTGTTGTCTCTGGGTGAATGAGGTGGCCAGACAATGCACTATTTACCTAATATCAGAGTTGAGTGTTTCAATTAATTGTAGTCCTGGTTAAACCATGCTAATGCTAGTTAAAATCTACTCCGTAGGCCTGGATCTCATTAATGATGGAGTCAGGCCTGGTTGTTCATGTCGGGCTGCAGCAGGGTAAACTCCTTCTGCACCCACTGGGTTTACACTCTCCCATGCAACCTTCTCATAAGGTATGGAGGGTGTAGCTAGGGCTTTCAAAATGATTGGCACAAGCCATGCTGTGCTCTGTGGTAAATCTAAAGACACTTTGATTCAAATACAGCATTTCATATTAATAACCAACATTAATATACTTGACACTCTGAGATTCAGTACCCGGAGGTGATAATTTCGTTGTCAACTTTATAAACAAACAAGAGTTATGGCGCTATACGGTCGTTCTTCTCAGATGCTACCAAGGGTAACCCATTATTTCATTCTTATAGAGTGTGTTTTTTATTAAATATGTAGGGATAGTGCATACAAGGAGAACTGTATCTACTGAAACTTGCATATATTTTATAGAGTATTATAAGACTAGATTATAGGTGTCTAATTCTAGGTCTTTAACCATGATTTACAAGTTTTTATTTAGTAGAATGAAGATTTTATTAGTATTTTCTTACTTTGAAAATTGGTCAATTTTTGGTTCATTGGTTATTTTTCTTTTTCTGTTGTCATAGTAAAAATTTATTTATTATACCATATGAAAGCTCTTCAGTTTTTTCCCTTTATATTTATCATCTTAATGTGTAGTTATAAAGTGAATATGTTCGCAATGACATTGTTGTCTCAACTTTCCTATACCTGACTAAAATGCCTATTGCTATGTATACTGGCTTTTCTAGTATGTTTTCTAATTTTTAACTGAAGTTAATACTTTCTTTTAATGATAATTTTTCTTGACATTGTAAATAACGATGATGGATTCTTTCGTTTTACATTCTTTGAGCCAGGTTTTTTGTCGTGACAGGTTTAGATAGATTTGTGTACCCCCAGAAGGAGATGTTATGTTTTTTTCTCTAGTGCTAAATTAGTACAAATCTGAAGCCTGCAAGCTACACGCATGTTTTCCAGATTACTACAGATTATTTCCAACTCCTGTCTCCTAAGTAAACTTAGATTTATCGTTGTCTATATCGCTAAGCATTAAGTAGAGACTTAAAAGCAAACTTGTTTTATTCTTGCTAATTCTTTCTGATTAGTTTATGTTTCGGTTAATTTTTAGGGAAAAAGTTACAAATTAAAAGAATTAAACTGCATGTATTCTTAGTATATAATAATGCATGTTCTCGTCAGATTTAAAGTGAGATGTTTTAAATTATTTCTGCTATGTTCAAATTTATTACATATTTGTTCCTGTCGTGAAATCTTTTAAAACCTTACTCTAAACATTAAATTTAACAGCATTAAGTTGTGCATTCGGGTTTAATCTTCAACATGAATACTTTTAAATGTTTCATTAAAATGCAGTAAATTTCAAACCCAAAATGTTTTTACCGATTTAAATTCGACCATTTTATAAATTTTTTTTCTTTTTTACATTTTTGCTTTTTATTTGATTTTTTTATTGAAATTTATTACAACTCCCACAGATAAAAAAAAATGTTCACAATAATTTTGTTAATTTCTTAATTTAAATTGTATTTTATTTAAATGATAAATACAATTTGTTTTCATTTATTATGGTAAATACATAGCCAAATAGCAACAGTGAATAATATTAATATATATTATATATCAAATTTGAATGAATTTTATTGTCTAAGACACAGTATTCCATCGTCTCACCTCATAACATTTTATTTGTCTTTCAACAAATACATATATCTAATAATAATATTTATCTCCAACAACAGAAGCGTTATTTTTAATAAAAAAAAAAACATATTGTTAGACTAGGAATCAATAATCACATATTTTAAGCGACGAAAATACAGCTTTGTTATTTTAATCGTATAGATAAATCACGACTTTCTTTTGTTTAGGAAAAAAAATTATATTTTTTTAACCATCAGCGTCTATTAAGATTTCATTGTAGTGTATTGATATGCGCGTTACTTAAAATCAAAATAAAGAATTAGCCGAGACGATTTGGCGTGTTTAGTTGCTGGCTTTTATTACGAGTCGAGATGCAAGAAAATTGTATTTGAATTCATGACTGTGTTGCAGCAAGTTCAAAGCCTTACTAATGGGTTGAAAATGATTGATGGTTTTCAATAGACTTAAAATGCTCATTAAGCCAAGCAATGTAAGGAGACATTACAATTTCTCCTGTTCATAGTTGTTGAATATTACAAAATTCTTCATCAAATTCTCCCCAAACATAATTTGTATGGTAAATTATTTGCGGTCGATTCCTCCGTGTGGAGACTTTTTTCTCGTGCTATGATTACGTTTTAGATTATCATTTTTATTTCGTTAGTGCTAAGGTTTTCTAATCTTCTTTTCTTCTGACTGATGATAATTCGCTGCGGAACCTCAGGGAGTATTCTTTTGAATATTCTCCCGTTTTTAATACATTCTTCTTTGCATGTTACTTGATTTTTTTTAAGGTTATATTTTCAAGGTCGTCTTTTCATTTGAATTATTCGCATTAAAAATCTGATATTTCATGGTTACTGTTTATGAATGTAAAAGAGTACTGTATATTAATAAAGTAGTGATTTTAGATGAACTTGTATTCATTTTAGTGTGAAATTAATAAAAGCTTACGTCTGATAATATTTGACTGCTATTTACATGTGTGAGTAACAATATCACTGTATTTTGGCCTTGACTAAGTGATAGGTAATTACACTATGCTATTTTCAGGTTTCAATAGCCGTGCACCATTATCTAATGTTATGTCCAAAATACTACCTCTAATAGATTTGTATAATCAATGATTTGATCAATAAATAATCAAATTAGTCATTTTAGTTTATTCATATCAAATGTAGATTTAAGTAAAAGAACAATTTAATTTTGTTTTTCCAGAAAGTAAAAAATATTAATTTTTGTATGTGTATATTTATTTGTTACCATATTTATTGAGGGTAGTCTATGAACATGGTCGGAATATAAATATGGATAATTAATATGCAAATATGCAAATTATATAAATTAAAAACTCTGCTTGATTAGACACTCTTACTAATTAAGCTCTGTCTACACTATCAAACTGTATGTGACAAAAAAATATGATGTGCCCATATATGGACTTAATGATTTCATCACTACCATATTTGGGCATATCACTACCATATTTGGGCACATCACACTTTTTTTGTCAAACTAGTTTGATATTGTAGACAGAGCTTTAGACCACTGGTGACTTCATGGTAGGTAATCATATGTAGCAACTTCTGGCCACAGATGCTTTCTGGTACATCTTAGCTTAGCATCTCTTGACCAAGGTAATATCATTGAGTTCATAAATGTCCATTTTGTTAGTGGTCAAATACTGTAGTAGCTGGTCAGTAAACTAGGAACAGAGTATTAAGAGAGATTATTACCAATCTGATTAAGTAACGCTTTTTATACTCTCTCATCCTCTTCTTTTTAATTGCGTCAATCAATCTTGATCGTCGTCGTAGTCTTTTTCTGAAAAACGTTAGCAAAGCTTTACACTGCACTTGTTTTGTAAAATAAATCATCATGATATCGAGAGAGATATCAAGGTGTCATTCATGCTTTAATATACTCGCAAGTTGAAGGCCACGCCACTCCATCGCTAAATCATTTACTCATCTTATCGATATACTTGCTAAATTAACTTGAAGTAAATATCGCCGAAATGAGAGAATCAACGTTGTTGATTTACCTCTCCTGGGAATCGGGGAGGAATTAATTATACAACTACCTCCAGGTCAAAGAAGATAAAGTTTTATCAGGATTTATAATTTTCAATGGTTTTAGAAAATTCAACATGATATCAGAAAGGGATGATAATTGAGCAGTGTTCTTTGTAGCTTTTGTAAATATATATAAATATTGAATTTAAATACATAAATGAAAAGAATAAAACAAATCAGAAGTTTAAACAAATTATTGTTACTGTTAAGCACAGCAGAAATACTACAGCAGTATACTAATATAACTTTAATTTTTAAGGCTTTTTAATTTTAAGTTTTCATATTTTGAGGCATCACTTAACTTGATGAGTAAAGACATTCTTGATTAAATTGATTCGTTTTTAATAATTAAAAAAAATGTTTAATGTTTTACTTCTAGTGAACGTAAAACCCCTTTTATACAGAGCAGGCAAAAAACTGTGAGTGTGCGTATTGACGAAAATGTAATTATACAGTAGTAAATTCCATCATTCATGTAACCCTGTGTGAATGGGACTTAGTATTAATGAAGTACTGTATAGTAAGTTGTTCATGAGAGTGTATTTTGAGATGTAACTTTTGACAAGCAAAGAACCTCTCCATTACATCTAACTAGATTTTTTAAGTTAGTCTGTGAATAAGAACTGTCAGTAATTGGCAAGTGAACAGAGTCCTTGAAAGAGTCCCTGATGAACTATCTGAAGGCGAAGATATTAAATGTATAATTAAGAAAGGATATGCAAAAAAAAAATCATTACATTTAAGTATGCGCTTAAAAATACTTACATAGAATTTGTTGATTAAATATAAGTGTACTTATGTATTTATGTCGAAATATTGAATCTGTTCGCGATGAAGTGTGTATTGTACTAACTTAAATTGTACTTATCTGGTTAAGTAGTGGAATTAAGCATTAGACATATCATACTCATCTAGTCTTTATTAAATTACAGATTTAAGTTAATTTTTTAA
Organism: Antedon bifida; assembly: GCF_963402885.1. Lineage (NCBI taxonomy): Eukaryota > Metazoa > Echinodermata > Crinoidea > Comatulida > Antedonidae > Antedon > Antedon bifida. The sequence continues at coordinate 5,208,488 of NC_136234.1, forward strand.
AATCCTATACGCAATTACTTTAGTAATAGTAATAGTAATAGTTTAGTGATTTACACAATGCTAGGTTTAAATTTCTTTTTTTTTCTTTTTTTTCCCCTTTTTTTTCTACACATATACAAATGATATTTCTAAAATAAAAGTATGTTTTGCTTTATATTTTTAGATTTTAAAAAGAATAAAAACTAGATTATAATCTAAATTTAATATATTTATTGTAATTACTTTGACAGAGATGAGATAGAATAAGAATGAATTCTCAACTAGTTGGATTTATACTTTAAATGGACTCATCTTCTTTTTTTATAACACTTGTAGATAAGATGCAATAAAAATCTTCAAGAATACATTTCATCTAAGCTGAACCTGACAAGAATTTAACAAATAGATATATTTAAACCACTTGAATCGCCAGAAAATTACAATCTCTTTCTTGCACAAGTTTGAAATATAAATCTTAAGAAATGATATCCAATAACTACACAACTTGTATCCTAAATATTAGCTAGTTGTGAAATTTCTCAGTCATAAGCAATTCCTATTTCTTTTAGTAGATGAATTTCTTTCTCTCTCTGTCCAAAATTTAAATCTTCTTAGTTGATGGAATATCTGTAGAAAAGAGCAGTTTTCCAACGTGAAACAATTTATCTTTTTTTTGCTAAAGTTGTTCCAGTTGACGCAACAACTCCCTGGAAATATTAGTAAATGTATGATAATATAACAATCGCTTTGTAAATGTAAAATACATTTGACAGGATAAGTTTATAAAGTGATTATACTGACAAACATGATAAACTGTGTGCCATGTAGGAAACAATACGATGAAAATAAATCATTTTAGTTAACAGCGTTGATCATACTAATATATATAAAAAAAAATATTATAATATAATGGATGTGTATCAGTTGATTTAATACCTGTGTTGTAGAGAAGCCCAATCAATTTTCAATTTGTCAGATTTCAAGCTTTCATCTAGAAGATGTTTGCAATGATAATGTCTCCATTTATAAATGAGATATTAATACATGACATTATTAATAGGTTTCTAATGCCTGGCATACATATGTTTTTTGTAACATACATAAGTATACACTATTATACAGTGTATGCATTGCTTAAATTGCAAATATTATTATATTCATTCGTTGTTCTAGGCAATGCTATTTCTTTTTGAAGTAACTAAAAGCTTGGCTTAGTGCAAAACGTGTAATCTCTTTGAAGTATGACAGATTCAAAAACTTTAATGTATGTTTGAATATTATATGTGGGACTATAACCCATATACAATTGTATGTAAATGTAACGATAAAATGGTCTTGAAATAGGAATGAATATTACCGGTATATAGTCATTTGGGTTATGCAAAGAACCACACTTTCTTTTAGAATAACATACAGAATTAAATTAAAATATCAGTATTTTGTATATAACAAAAAGATTATTCTTGTCACAAAAAAATTAAAGTTAGTTTACAAATGTGATCATTAATAAAAATAAATAACTATTACAAATTTTGGATATTCTACTTGCAATGAATTGGGTCATCCCTGTATTTTTGTTTATTATAGATTTGAAATAAAAACAAACAATAGGCAAATTTGGTTGATACTGTATTTGTGGTATCAAGAAATCAGTACCTTTCATAGTTTATCTGTCATTGCATATAAAATAACTAGTCATTTGGAAACTGTGATTTAATGTTGTTGAAAATGATTTTATATAAAATATATAAATTGTCATCATCAAGTTTAGTAGTAGTATGGTGTCTTGTTACGTGTTAGGAATGTGCATAGCATTTACATCACCTTCAATCAATCAGGCAGAGCCTAATGCTAAAGGTGATATCTACTGTTGATACTAAGGATACAAAACTCATTAAATGTAATCTACTATGCTACTCCTGTAACCCAACAGATCATCCTCACTTCTATATCATTATCATACTCTTCCAAGCTGGTTGGTTCACATTAAAAAAATGTCCAGGTATTTTAAATCAGTGAATACCATTACAATGTTATAGTATTATTATAACAAAATCATTTAGTAACTTGTGTATGGTTGATTAAAATAAAGTAATTAAAAATGATTTATTATAAAATTAGGTAAACTTTTTGTGAGAATAAGGGATCTACAGCAGTAACTGATAGTTGTTTTTTATTCCTTCTGTAAATATAACTTGTTTACTATATAGTTTTAATGTATTGTAATCATCAAGGAAAAACAATTTCATGTTCGCCTTGTTGTGTTCATGACAATAAAGATTTATCTTGTCTTATCTTAACTGAAGTAACTACATTTTTAATTTATAAAACAATTATTTTGTTTTAATGTAGCAGTCATTGTATTATAATAGTGTATAAAAGGCTTGTTATATAATTGAATAAAGTAATCAAATAGTAAACAATATGTAGTTTCTGCAGTAGACTTATTTTGACGTGCTACCGTAGTTGATTAATGGATCTTTCAATTTGTGTAATTGTCTGTAGTAAGCCGCCAATTGTATACTTGTGAAGTTTATAATACTCTATTGGCTTGAAAACTAAACTTTAGTCTGCATCTGATTTGTCCAACTCTATTATCGTTATAATTCACTTGGATGCAACTGGCATCAGTGGAAGGAACGAAACTGTACTGTACTGTATCATTTATGGATTATATAAATTTATTATAAATAACAATATTTATTTTGTATTAGTTGACAGTAGTTCTATTCTTTTTAAAGATGTATTGTCTCCCAAAATCATGAAAAATAAAGATTTTTAAAATCGGACTTTGAATAGGCCATTTTGCAGTTTTAATGAAGTTGTTCACTTCCATAAGAAAAAAAACGGGGGAAAAAATTATTTCACCTATAAAAAGACAAAATAAACAGTTAAATTACCCAAAAACTCATTGTCTTCCAGACAATTTGACCATTTTTTGCTTTAAATTACATTTTTCTCAGGTAAATAAATTTTTTTCAGACCCAATTTTTTGTGAGAGTGAATAACTATTATGTGACATTAAAATAACATATTCAACAAAAAAATTTAAAAAAATATTTTTTTAGGGGGACAATATATCTTTAACAATAAACAAAGTTTTGTTGACGGTTTGTAAAAGCGTTTTTGGACGGAATGTCCAGTTATGTTCTATTAGCTTGAGTGTGATACCATAAACATTATTTGTTCTTTTCCAGACATTGAACAATAAATCTACAGCAGTCTGTACATTTAATCCTCATACGAATCACCCTTTTTCCAGTTCCTTGCTCATTTATTGGAATGTCTTGATGTCGATGGCATCCATCCCCCCTGAATGTTAACCCTTAGCCTAGTGACTTTAAGCTGAAGTAGCCTGGACTATGAATGCGTTTCTCAGCCTAGAACAAATACACAAACCTGTTAAGAAGCATTTCAGACTGCCTAGCTTAGGTGAACTCTTCGCAGAGCTGGGTCAATTAAGCAATCATTTTTAGTTTTACTCTACAAATTCATGTCTTAAATTTCTTAAGGAAGTGTTGCTAGTATATTCTACTGGCCTGCAGACTTGTTTTCTTTTTCTCCTGCAAAAGGAAAGAATTATAATTTTTTTTCCTCTGATAACTCAATAAAAATAATTTAATTAATTCGGTTTTTATACTATTTTTAGCTTTTTTTGATAACTTATTTTGAAACGTCAATAACTCAATATACTGTAGTAATAGTATATGTATATCCTTGGTTTTGAAGAGGACTATATCATTATGTAATTTCTATATCCACATTACAATTATATAGTACTTACTAACTTTGATACAATATATTCAATGATCACTTCGGGTCTGTTTCTGCTGCATAGCGCCGAATAAACCGTTTATTTCAAAATAGATTAAAAATATACCGAATCAATTGGGCATTTTTCTGGTTGTAGTTTTATTTGTTTATTTTTCGGTACACATTATACTGTTTTTAAACTTGCTGTAAAATATGTATTCCCCATAAACCAATGAATGTACAGTACCACATTCCCTTTCCATTATAAAAACAAAGATACAGTAAATCCAACAATCATCCTGTAGTTAGAAGTATTTTGACGGCTCCATTTAAATTTAAAAGCGTTTTAAATTTATGTTTTGTGGCAGTCATGTTTTGTGTGTCATCCTTTGCGCTCTTCTTTTACCCTTCACTGAAATAATAAATTCTAATCAGTAACCCCTTCCTTTTGCTGACCATTTGGAAATTTTTGATTACTCGATGACTCACGAATCTACCCTGAATGGGATCAGTATACTTTGCACTTTTCGATGTGCCTATCGCTTCCTGGGACTTCGTTATTTTATTAGCGAAGAAATTGGCTAGGGATTGGTTGTTAAAGACGTCGATCTTTAAACCAAGTTTTTTTTATCAAAAGCTAACATATCTGTAGATAAAAATGAATAAAAATGTAGAGATTTACTTTATCAAAACATCAAGAGGACAAATATTAATCAAAGTTTTGTATTTTTATATTTGTTTGAATAAAGATTCATGTTTTTTGCCTGTTTTTAAGCTCTGTCTACACTATCAAACTGTATCTGACAACAAAATATGATGTGCCTATATATGGACATGATGATGTCATATCACTACCATATTTTGACACATGACATCACTACCATATTTGGGCACATCACACTTTTTTGTCAAACTAGTTTGATAGTGTAGACAAGAGCTTTATAGCTTTTCGAGCTTAAATCTAATTTTTGGAAAGGAAAATTGTATTATAGAGATATGATGAGATAGACTTATCCAAAAATTAAGCAGCTGTAAAGAACATGTGGTTTACCTGAAGAGAAATGATACTAAACATATGTTAGCAAGAATAATACAGTTGTAAATATGATAAATCTGTTAGTAATAAACATGTTATTAGATTAAATAAATAATGATTATAGGTATTAATATTGTGTAGAAAATTGTACATTTATTTACTTAACCTATTTTAATTGCAATAAACATTACGTTAGATAATTGCTACTTAATTTTAAATGATATGTTTAATAATAACTTAACACTTATTACAATAAATTATAATTAAATTATGTAGAAAATGGTATCAATATTAAATAGATTATAACTAAATCATAAATATATTTTATAAAATCTTATTTAATAGTACATTTATTATAAAAATGATTAAAATTGAATCTAAAAAAAGGATTTAATACTATTACAAAATAATTTGTTATTTTTAGACCAGAAGTAGATAGATAACTATTTTTTTCCATATTTTAATAATTAAGATTTTTAATTTTAATTTTAAACACTGCATGGTTTGATGTGATATAACTCATTTGCATAAATTACATTATTCATGTCATAGTCACCATCTATCATACAGCGTTCACTAATAATTGTTTAAATGTACTGTAAATAATGTTTGCCATGCAAAGGTACTGAATAAGCTAATAGGCTTTTAGGTCTACCTGAGCCCTATACTTTAATTCAGTTGTATATTTCAACTGTTGAATAACAGTTATGTTTTTGATGTGTTAAATATTTTGTTTCTGGCCACTTTTTTATGCTACTACCATACATTATCATATCATAAATCATAGTGTAGTTGTGCATACGCGAAGGTGGGTCAAAATAATTTAAAATAAATAAATTTAAAATAATTTTGAGGCCTTCCATAATTCATCAACACACCCTAACAAGCCTTTTTATGTACTTTCATGTAATATCTTTACCATTGGCATTCACCCATACCATTTTGTCACCTATTCTATGCTTTCTGTAGCTATCCCCACTAAGGCAGTCCAATCTTGCACCTCTGTCGCTATCCCTTGTTGATATTTAGAACTTTTATTTGCTGTGTGTGTGTGAGATTCTCTTGTTTTTCTTACGGAAAAGTTATTTTGGCCATTTGTTTGAATGATAGGCATATGAATCAGCATTTAAAAAAGAACAGTCACCCGGCAGTGATGGCCTTTCCCATCATGGAGTTTGCCTTACTGAACCTAAGGTAAGAATGTGCTATTATAATGTACTATTATGCAAATACTATAGTGGTTGTTATTTACAGCGAGTGAGTGACCAAGCGGTTAGACAGTGGAACAGTAACATGTGGCCATAACATCGGCAAAGGTTCTAACCTCACTCACTCCTTGGCAGCCTCACTCGCTCCAAGGTTCTGGTGGTATAACGATCAGTCTTCTCTGATAAGGACTATAAACCGTAGGTCCAGTGTACACATCTAGCTCATCTGCACTTTAAAGAACCTAGTACATCTTTCGAGACGAATAGGGGGTTACCCAGGTGTACTAGTAGTACACACACAGACTCCTGATTGTAGAATACACTGTTTAGGGCCACTCTCTATAAATAAGGTTTAATAAAATAATTTTAAAATAGAATAAAAGTACACTACAGTATTATCAACATAGGGCCAGGCCTGGCGAATAGTATTTTTCATGTTAAACATTTTTTAGTTATAAAAACAATTACATTTCGGAATGGTAGTTTTAATTTTTCGTTTTATAAATATATTTAACAGACGTAATGTATGTTTATAATAAAATAAATAAAATAAAATTTAATCAGTATTAAGCAAAAGTTAATGAATAATAAAAAAAATATACAAAAAGGGAAAAAAGATATAGTAGAGGTCGTTTAACCCCATGGACTCTGGTTGTTCATCATTTACTTTATCATTTAACTCAAATGGTTACACACGATCACCGATCCACCAGATTAGAAATCATTTACGGTTAGTTAATATTGTACAAGCTGCTGTATATTCTGAAAGCTAAACTTAAAATTCAATTTCTTCACCTCGTGATGGCTATGACCCAGTTCACGCACATCATAAGTAGGTTTTCAGTACCTGGGGAGTGGCGCTATTGTACGGGTTGATAGAAGCTGCAATGGACCGTATACCACAGCTCGGCTTCATCTAATTAAGTGAATGCGATGATGCACGCAATATTCCAGCTAATCAAGGGTCTTTACTTACAGCACACTGCACACGATCAAAGGCTCGTCGTACGAAACGTTGCTCCATTAACTAAACGACGTCCTGATACTATTCACCATGATTACCTCTGATTCCCCTTAACAATCTGATACAGAAATAGTTTAATAATGCAAACATCAAATTCCTTTTGTGCGAAATCAAATGGTACATACTATTACAAATCATAGGCATTTGGCTTTAACATGTTTAGCATTTGAATTCAGTTAGCTGATATCGTAAACGGAATAAATTAAAGCGCTTTGCTGCTGCTGCTATGTCTAGCACAGATGGCTGGCGTAATTCATACAGCTAGATTAGGAGCTAGCCTTTAAGCAAAACTGTTAAGTGATATAATATTATTCTATCTAAACAACGATGCAGATATTTAACAAATATTCTTTGCCGGATGTTATTTAGAATAGAAACAAATTATTTTTGAAAAATACTGCATTTTTAATAGCTTTAAAAGGTAAATTATGTTGTGATATTAATTAAATGTTCTGATATAGACTAGTATTGTTTTTTATTATATTAAATCAGCTGATGAATATTTATAAATTTTAACAAATATGGATATGATTTTATTATTATTATTCACTTTATTTATTTATTTATTTGATCAACAAACCATAATATAAATATTAACTCATTGCAATAACAATTAAGTATTTATAATAATAGATTATTTATTAAAGATCAAATATTTAAACAAATTTGAATAAATAAATGAATAAGTAAGGTTTCTAAATGTTTAATATATCATAAAAGCAGAATATTGCTTTATGTAGGCCTGTACAGCGATGTTTACATTTATACGTACTACATAATATTAATTAATGCACACTACATGTCTTAATGCTGTGTGCTAAATTGGTGCATTACAGCATAGTATCATCAGGTAGTAAAACCACTGAACCGTGGAGGATCCTGGTTCAAATCCCATGTTTGGTCATGGTGGAAAAAAATATTTTTTTTGTTAAATATTTATATTTAAAATGATATGAGATTAAACCTATTTAAATGTAGGCTTCATAATATATTGTAAAAATTGCTTGTACAGTATACTAACATTATATATACTTGGCATTATTAACAGTGTCATCTTTTGGATGAGATGTTAAGCTGTTGGTCCTACAGGTCCATTAATAAATAATGTTGTCATGTAGGGGGAGTTATATTCGCCTCATAGTATGCTGAGCAGTGAGTTCTATGTGAATGGTGTAGTTAGTAAAGAGGTTGTTTGGATGGGGAAATTTATATTCTCCTCGATATATCCGAAATACAACAGTAGTCCATCAGACATTGGTATCATTATTGTGTAAAGCTCTGTCTACACTATCAAACTTTAAGTGACGAAAAATGTGTACATGCCCATATATGGACATGATGTCTTACCACTACTAAGGCATATCACTATCATATTTAGGCACATCACACTTTTTTGTCAAACTAGTTTGATAGTGTAGACAGAGCTTAACATGATAGATCAAAGAAATGTTTTTTGGTAACATTGAATCTGTTTATTCCAGTACAGTGTGTTGTTGTTTAGAGTATCTTTCTATCATTTGTTTCAAGGGTGGTATGTAGATCTGGCAGCTGTAATATGTTGACTGATTTCTTAAGATGATGACTCAATTTTTAATCATGTGACCTTACTAAATTTTTTTCAAGACAATAAAATATTTGAAGAGAAAGGTGTAGACAACATGATAGATACTTAAAATGCTATGGAAAGAGGAAGTTATTATGAGTGCAATATAACAAATAAATCCATACTATATTCCTTTACAATGGATTGTTGGTAGTGGAATAATACTACTCCAGTGTAAGGAATATTTTTAAGTGTTATGATTTTGTCAAGTTTTATGACTCAAACATGTTTTGTTGGTAGCTGGGGTTTAGTCACTCAGCCATGGAAACTCCCACTCGCATTAATTTGATGTGCTTTTAGCCATAGTAGTAAATTTCTATAAAACTCTTTCACTATTAAATAATGGTAGATTATATTTTTAGACAGACTCCTACCTCCTTGGATCAAAACATTATTTATTAATGAGTATTATTGTGGGTAAAAAATGTTGACGCAGGACTTTGAATGAGATCTTAAACCGTATGATATTAAACCGCACAGCTTCTATCAAAGCATGTACTGTATGTAATTATATGAGAAACATTACAATAAATTGGAAGGTATTGATGTAATTGTAAATAGGTTTTTTGGAATGTTTTGGGAGTCACTGAGCGTTCAAACAACGTAGACGGTAATAACACAAAAGTCCCCGCACCGCATAACGATGTGCAATTAATGCAAATCGCAATCAGTTGGGAGTCATGAATTTATATGTTTAAAAAAACCGAAATGTTGTGTTATTACCGCGCGCAAACGATGTATATTACCATCGTTATTGCAGTAATTCCAGAGGAACGTTCGGTATGAAATTTTGATGAGCGAAAAAGTATTATATTTCGGCTTATAAATTACGCAAACTGTGACATGAATGATTATGGCTCCGAGATACAACGTTTCTAAATATATTGATTTATTGATGCTCATTACTACAAATTGATTGGATGTCAATGATGCAGGACAATAATACATTTGGGGTTTGTACAGATATATTCGGATTAATTTTGAAATTACTCTAAGATATTTGTCGCGGTGTTAACATGAGTAACGGTGGCACGCGGTCTCTTCAGCTGAGCGTGCGATAATCTTTGTGCTTAGTAATCGGTGGTCAATTTTATGGGTGCTTAGTTTAACAAATTTATTTATAATACTGATGCCGGATATTAGCCTTAAGGATGATGATTAATTAATGACTGAAGAATATAAAGCAATGATGGGATTAAATATATATTGTTCCAGTACTGTAGTGTAATATACAATTTACAATTCATTACTTTAAAAAGAAATTATATATATTTGGCCATTCTTGTTTATTAATTCAAACGTATTAAGTTTGCATTAATAGAGAATGATAGATTTATATTTGTTTAATCAAATATTATTTTTCAATTTTCATATGTTTAGCTGTGTGTATTGAAATCCTTTGTCTTATGGTAATGAGGCCATGCACAAACTAAATTGTGTTTCTACTATTCCTAGAAAATATCTATAAAAACAGATATGATTGATTAAAATGTTAATATGATATTATTATCAACATTGTCATTGATATTATTATCAATATCATCATTATAAATTTTGTCATAATTACTATCAATGACATGTTATGATCATATTATTAAAATATCAACATTGTCATCTTACATCATTATTAATATCAATAATATTATCAACATAATCAACATCATATCATTATTATTATCAATGACATCATAATCATTCTTTTTATGAATATATTTTCGATACAAATAAAGCATATTTGTTTTTTAAGCATTTTTTTTTTTTACATAACCGTATTAAAAAACATTGCTATTGTAAACCTCAAAGTTCATATTAAATGTCATTGGCTTTTTGAAAGTCGTTGAGATAAGTTTAACAGCCTCCTTTAAAAATCCTTGTTATTGTAAATATAGGCATTAATGCTATGTTCATATGTAAAGCAGATTATCCTCTACATGCATTCCTATACACGACTTATCCGCAGAAGCTTGGCGACTTCCTTTAATAGATATCGCTACATACGAGAACATTTTTCATTATCAGAAATGTATTGTAGTTGTTTCCCTCAAGTGACAAGGATACTACCAGACTCTTCCCTTTCTCATCATACATTAAAACCAATATTAATGATAATCGCAATCTGTGTTTTCTAAAAGGCTTTTTATGTCGCATTTGGCTGGCTTTGGTTGTAAATTTCCAGTGTCATCTACAATCTAGGTCTGCAATCAACTCTCTTCAATATTTTTTCTATCGTACGCTGATTGAAAATATAGGTAGAGAGGGAGGTTATTTTCCGCTGGAAAATTACAGTCAGATTTTCATGTTTGTAATCCGTGTACGATACACAGTCGTTATTTGAAATTACATCGATTAGTCGTTGAATTGTGTTAAGGCTGTAGATTTCGTTCGACGGTATTACAATGCGATTAGCATGCAACGGGAAATTAAGATAATGACTTGATAATTTGGCCGTCTTTAAGTTCAAATTTTAATCATTTCAGAATCAAGCCTCTTGTTGTTGTTTTAGAGGAAGACTGGTTTCCTACGTGAATTACGCCACAATTGACAAAACTGGATATCAATATGAAATTCGATCTAATAAATTAGAAACTGAAATATAATATTACAAAAGGGTGATCGTAGAATTATAGATATCGTCGGAGATTATCACAACTTGAGTACCTCATTAGAATTTTACATGTTAAATTTGTGCGAATTTGACAAAATTATGAAAGGATGAAAATAATCTACAAATTTGATAATATTTCAACAATTGTATAGATAAGATTATAATATAGTTTAGATTATTATATAGTTGAATAAATTTAAAACCATAAATATTAATGTTTAATAAATAATTTATCGAATATAATAAGTTGTTTCTTTACTTGAAAATGGTTCTACGAAGGTTCTCAAAATAAACACCCTCTACATACATTATTAATGTGTACACAATAATTTCTACCAAAATTCGTAGTGCCTCATGGAACTTTACTTGTTACTTGTCATCAGTATTATTAAATTCATCTAGGTTGTACTATTGCTACAGTATGTTATATATATATATATATAATGCCAACTACTAGTATTAGAATGCATCTATAATAATTTAATACATATTTGCGTTATACTCTGTTAATCTGAAATGATCAGACTCAAATGTGTTTATGTTGGTTTGTGATATACAATCAAATGAATATTAGTAAATTCATTAATATTGATTTCAGTATGATATTTGTTTGATTAAGCCCGTAGTCATTTCAAATGCTTGCCTGAATATCCAGGTTATAACAATCAAATGCGTTTGCAATAATGCTTGTATTTAGGTTAGCGAAGGCTCGGAGCATTATTCGATACTAACACCCTCTCTAGATATGCAACGACAGCAATAACCGGAGCAACGAAACTCAGACGTTCGTCTTTTAAATATCAACCGTCGTACATGACAAGTCTTTAATTGTTCGTAATTTGAAATTTATTCAAGTTGGCTCTGCGATGTTTTCAACGAATAGATTCACATTGAGAAATTTACGAAAGTACTTAAGTCTTCCGTGTTGTAATAAGCACCATTTAAAATGTGTAATATTCAATTTGGTTGAGTTTGTGAATGCATAAACCATTACACAGCTACGAGATGTATAATACTTCTGATAGGTTACAGTCTTTTATGTCACTATTTACACATATATTGCAGGATTTTAAACTTGTGGAATTATTGCGAGATTTTTAATTTGTGAGATTATTGTGAGATTTTAAAATTGTGGGAAAAGTTATTTTAAAAACTAAAAACTCAACAAAAAAAATTAATATTTAAATATTGTTTTATTTATTTGTTTTCAAATGAAAATGAATACACAAAAAAACCCATTGTAAAAACAGTTGATTGAACAGAAAAAAGGGGCACCCACAGAACAAGCAGAAAAGTTATATTACTTATTAAAAATAAATATTAGAATTTCTTGTAATGCCTAAAATGTTCAAATATTGTGACTATACTGTATCTTTAAATATTTGAGGTTTTTTAAAAATTGATTGTTATTTCATAAGATTAAGAAATTCTATTAACTTTAATTGGTTAATTAGTGTTGTAAGGTCTTTAATTTTCTACTTCCTAATTGTTACAATTTTCATTTTTTTTGCACAAAATAATGGTTTTAGTTAAAATTATGAGACTTAATTGAGTATTTAAGTATAAACTTAAAGAAGCTTTTTGTATTAAGAATTATGGTAGATAAAGGTTAATATATACAAATTAAACTAAATAAGTTTAATTTTAATATATTCTAAAGTTAAATTTCACTACATATTGTGAGATGAAATCTGACTGATGTCAAATCCATTTTGTATTTATATTTTTGTATTAACAATCAGAAATTAGTATTTATTAAATTTAATTTTTTGTATTTATGATATTACATGGGTGACAATATTAATAACTAGTTTCTTATATTGAAGCTAACCAGTTTGATTTATACAGTTTTTCTATTATGTCGACTAAATGAAAACATTATTTCTACTCTTTAGAAATAGTACACAATCCAACATTTAATAGTCCTTATTGTCTACATTTTGGCTATTAATATTAAGTTGATAGAATGAAGGAGCTGGGGAGAGGTTTATTGCCTTTTACATTTTGCATCATGGCTTACATTTGGTGATTACTGCTTTATTTGTTGTGATTACCGGTCAATTTTTTGTTACAGTATATGGTCTTAAGTTATGGAATGAACTGTCTACAGAAATGACATGTTGTAAAAAACTTAACATATTTAATAAATCTGTTAAAAAACATATTTCCAAATCTAACATTAGCAAATGATACTGTAGTTGTTTATTTGTCTTTTCTTCTGTTTAGGAGTTGGTATAAGACACGTTCTTTTACTTCTATTTCTGATCCCTGAAACAGCTCCTATTATTTTTACCATTTAACTTATTGTAAATGTATGTTTTTTTCTTGAACTGTTTCAAATAAATATTAATGAAATCTGTTTTTTATCCCGGTAAAAGATGATTTTATTGTTTATTGACTATAACCATCCTGCATCCTAGAAAAAAAAACGGAGATGATGCAAATAAATACAAAGCAGTGTGTTTTACTCAATTTTATTTTGATTTCAGAGTCACCCTCCAATTCCGAATAACACTCAAGGAAATACTCATGGCTACACTCATGAAGACACAAGTCCAAACCCAGATTCTGAGCCTGGCTTGGGAATGGTATCACATTTACCAGGGGACAACGGGAGTGACACAGGTGAGAGTAAGTGTGCAAAAATATATATATACATTAACATTATTACTTTGTTTGTTTATCATTTAATGCGAGCACAATTAACTGTTGTATACTGTAAAGCTCTGTCTATACTATCAAACTTTATGTGACAAAAAAATGTGATGTGCCCATATATTTCATTTCATTTATTTCGTCAAGACCGAAACATAACATAAACCTGTGACGGTGATGGACATGATGATATCATATCACTACCATATTTGGCCATATCACTACCATATTTGGGCACATCACACTTTTTTTGTCAAACTAGTTTGATAGTGTAGACAGAGCCTTAGTTGTACCACAAATAATATCTATACTTACACTAGCACTAACCAAAAATGTGTCACTATCAGTACTTCTTTAACTGCATGACAAAAACTAGTTCTAAAATCACAGTTTGGGAATTTAAATGAAAAATGTTGATATGGTGTTGAAAAAACCACAACTCTTATAGCATCAAAGATGATCATTTAAATGGGACACTGTATATGTTTAGCTTCAGAATGATCTGCTTAATATTATAATACTTGAAGATATAATAATACTGTACTTTAAAAAAGATAAAGCAAATCCGGATAAATTATATTTATATTAAATCAGCTGTTTATCTGTGGATTAGCAAGTTTATCCCTCAAGTACTTCTACCATGCGTGTATAATCCCTACTACAGAATTCACTGGGTATTGCAGTGGTATGTTATAAAAGTCTTTCTTTGAAATAGCTTAGTCTGGCACCCGCCCATCCCATTGGCACCATAGCTCGTTTTGGAGGTCACATGGAGCAAATTATGGTCAATAGAAGTTCACAACAAATCGTAATTTAGTTACTGATAAAATGTTTCAATATAATTCAATTTATTTGAAAGTATTTGGTTTGTTTGTTGTTTTGGCAAATGGAGGATTAAATCTTTCATTTATCTTCTTTCCCCTTCATCCTTCCCCTAAAATGCAAGTTTATACACTATTGGTACTCTAGTACTAATACTGATTAATATCTTGGTACCACCCTAACATTTTTAGCACAACACTACGCCTTTTGAATCTCATTCAATTTATTTAGACATTTAATATAGTGGAGGACCAAAATGACTAGAGAATGTATGATGCACATAGAATTTCAGAAAATAAAGATTATTTTATTTTAGAATTATTTTATCTGAAGAGACAATCAAGTTAATGCTCCATTGTTACATGATTAAATAATTGAACAAGACATGACATGATAATTTGTACTAAATTAAGTAGTTTTAATCTGCAAGTTATATACCCGCTGTCGAATAAACAGCAAAACATGATGTTATTGAACTTAAAGGTTATTTTAAATTACCGAATAAGCTGACATTTACACGAGTCGAATGATAATTGATCGGGTACAGCGATTAACCCGTCCTTGCCAGATACGAAAATAAGCTACGCAATAATCCTAATGAGTTGAACGAAAGAAAAGGTAGATTTTAGATCTATATTTCTATCTGACAATCAAAAATGTAATTTCAGAATTTGTTTCTCTATTTCTCTGTCAAGGTCTGTAATAATGGAAATTATAATTTTCTTTCACCGAAAGTTATGAATGTGTTTAGACTGCGTTAGGTAATTTGAAATTGAAGGATAACGAGTCGAGACATAATTATCGATGAGTTTGCTTGTTATTTGCTTTTTTTATGCCCTGATTAGTAGGGCTCAGCCAAAGGGCTTGTTTTTTCAAGTATGTAATGTCGAAGACTGTGTTCCAATATGTCGATATGTTGTTCATCTTTAAGCTCTGTACACTATCAAACTAGTTTGACATAAAAAGTGTAATGTACCCAAATATGGTAGTGATATAACCAAATATGGTAGTAAATATGACATCATCTTGTCCATATATGGGCACATCACATTTTTTCATCACATAAAGTTTGATAGTGTAGACAGAGCTTTACACGTCCTTCTGATAGGAAAATAAAAGTTTAGAGACTACTTTATGATGCACATAAAATAATAAAACATTTTCAGCGATGTTATTAATGTAATGAAGGTATTTTATGTGGTGTAAATCACATTTTTTTTTATTTACATGGATAAAAAAAAATGTTTGTCTTTTGATTGTATTTATGACAAATAACTAAGCATCATATCAGCATTTTTTAATATCGTTAAATATAATTAAAATATGTTTAAATGATGTATACAATTGTATTGAATTCATTGATTGAAAGGGTTTGTAATATCATTGCTATGTGTTTCACACCAAACGCAGTATTTGACACAGATTGCCTTCACCTCTGCAAAGAATTTTAAAATAAATATAATGAAAATACAAAAAAAAGTCCTTGAATAACGGGAAAAAAATCAGAATATTCGCAAATTGTTATCATTGAGTAATAAAGGATTGCTATATGAGAAGACTTGATTGATATTAAAGTGAATTGAATATTTCAAATGTTACTGATATAGAAGAACAAAAACGTTTTGAATTTCATTCTACAAATTAAAAGTGAAAAGTTACCAATCAAATTGAGCTTTATTTTAGTGTATCAAAGTTAATACACAGTTGCAAAAATGCCTCTGTTCATAGAGGAGAAAAAATAGAGCTACCTTAGCCCATAGAACAATCAATAGAGTTACCTTTGCCCAAAGAAACCAATAGATATAACTCGGCCCATAAGAAACACAAATTAGTACAAACAATATTATCTGAATCTTCAAGACGAGATGAACTTGGCCCAAATAAACAATTTTATTAGTTTTGGTTCGGATCCAAATGGCATTATTATGTTTCTTATTAATGTTCCATTGTTGACTATGTTGCGTTCTCATGGTCTGACATTTTGTGCTGTATAGTAGTTTCACAGTATATTTATTTGATACAACTGTAATGAAATGTCTATGAATGTTGTAACTTTTAAACAAGCTGTGACGAAAGAGAAAATTCATTGGTTATATTTTATTAGTTTTGTTTTGTCGATAAAAAGTGGAAAAAAAATGTTGAGAGTGAATAAACATCACATTAAAATAAAATTAATGTATGTTTTTTGTGACCTGATGGTTGGTTACCACTAGGACAGGCATTGCACACAATAAAACGCAATGTACATAGCCTGCTTTGTGCTTAGCCCTCCACAGGGACATTCTGACATGTTTTAAACCCTGCCTAAGTGGCAAGATTTATGCCTCCCTGGTCAGATGTCAGGCGTTCAGTGGGGCTCGGTTCTAATAAATAAAAACGTTTATAGCCTTTCTTTGTTCTGAGTCAGTGCTTACTGTTAGTTCTTTACTGGAAATCATGTTGCTCAAGTTGGCACCAGTTGACAAAATTTATGCGCCTTGGTTGGAAGGTATTCCCTGGGTATGCTGTAGGTGAATTGTTAGCCTGGCCTTTGAATGTTTTTTTCTTTTCTCTTGTCTTTCCCACAAGTAAGCTATATGGAATTCCTAACTATTTGGAAAGCTACATTTTTTTTTTTATTAATCATATTTCATTGGAGTTTAAAAATACAGTTGATGACAGTTTCTTATAAATAACTAAAGCTACTGTTCATAAAATGTAAAAAATAAAAAATAATGTCAGTTAAAATATTAAAGGTTAAAATAAAAATGGTAAACAAGATACAATGTTAGGTACATGTTCAACATCTTGTGTACATGTTCAACATCTTGTGTACATGTTCAACATCTTGTGTACATGTTCAACATCTTGTGTACATGTTCAACATCTTGTGTACATGTTCAACATCTTGTGTACATGTTCAACATCTTGTGTACATGTTCAACATCTTGTGTACATGTTCAACATCTTGTGTACCTGTTCAACATCTTGTGTACATGTTCAACATCTTGTGTACATGTTCAACATCTTGTGTACATTCGAAAGCGAACTATTTGTGATTTTTAATTTCTTTCATCTTTTGTTTACTTAAAGAAGTTTGAAATTAGTTTTGAATTGAACATCATCTTACTAAAACTTATCTTGATTTTGTAGACATTTAAAAATGTTCAATTTTGTTGACAAGTTTTATAACATGTTCATTTGTAATATCATAGTTTTAATTGTTTTTACTAATTGTAAATTGTATTTATTGCAGTTTTTATTGG
This sequence comes from Antedon bifida, assembly GCF_963402885.1. Classification (NCBI taxonomy): domain Eukaryota; kingdom Metazoa; phylum Echinodermata; class Crinoidea; order Comatulida; family Antedonidae; genus Antedon; species Antedon bifida. The sequence goes on from NC_136234.1 coordinate 5,226,418, forward strand.
ATGTTGGATTGTAAATGTTTTGTTATTTACCATTCTAGATAGAGTAAAAGTTTTAAATGGAAACAACATCAGAAATGTTAACATGTGCCTTGCCTATTCTTCTATATTAGGTTCCCACACTGTTTGTGTACATGTTAGTTATTACCTAGTTATTAGGTGAATAAACTTTCCAATATAATTTTCATATCAATATGATATTAATAACCATTCTCTAATACATGTGTTTCTTATTACGGTACATAATACTATTTTATTATGATTGAATATACCACAATTTCTCCCAAGGTGAGAAATAAATGTAGAGTCTTAGATCAGGAACAATGTAATTGTCAAAATGATTAAATAAATTTCATTTAAAAGTAATCTTTTCTACAAACCACCACTACTACAAATTAAAATGTCATAAGAGTATATTTCTATACTCAAATATAATCCCACCCTCTGATTTAGTGGGATAATTTTGACATATTTTTGAGAATTTTTTATTTTTAAATTGTTGTTTGACAGGCAAATTCAGCTACTGTGCATTTAAGTATTATTAATAATATTTTATTTTGAATCTTCTTGCTACATATTAACATGTAATTTTATTTATTAACAACAAATTTTAAAAAAGGTTTTTATTATTGATTTTAACGTTTGCAGTCAGGAAATAAAATTTAATTACAAACTCAATTTCACCTGTAACTACTAAATTAGAATGATACACAGTTTATATAAAATTTTTTATTACTTTTCTCAAGTATATAAAATAAATTCTAGTTATTATATTCTGCATGATATAACAGAAAGCATTGACCAGTTTACATGTGTATATACATATTTTAATTTGATAAGTTGATATCAGTATCGTCACTGTTTAATTCACTTCACCTGCTATATGGTTAGTTGTTGTAGTCAGTCGCAGTCACAGTTTTGGTCCTGACATTTGGCATGGTATAAATCTAGCTAGCAGTGTAGCACTAGTTATCACAAACTATACAGTACTACATTATAATATCCAATGTTAGGAAAATGTTAATAATTAACCTGCTATATGGTAAAGTTGTTTTAGCTAGGCACAGTCACAGATACCAAGAAATGCTGGACAGGGTTTTAGCATTCTTGGCAAACTAGGCTTACTAGGCTATGTATATGTAAATATTTCATATTGTGAAAATGTTGATAGTTATCCTGGCAACTTTTACAGACAGACAAAAGTGTGAATTTTTTTAGCCAAAAATCATAATTGCTTGCAACTACAGCAAATTTTTTAGAAGAAAGCCAATTTTCCTTCATAGATATTTACCGAAAATGATTCACCAGTTGGTCTGGTTTTAAATTACCACTCAACTAATTCTGAAAGAACTCATCTTCAATGTAAATAAACTTAATATAAACACTCTGGTATATTAATTTTTATTCAAAGGTAAATAACGTCTATGTCTGCACATTGTTTATTGTGATTGTAATTTTGAAAGCAGTCAGTTTTATGTATTGTTTATTTTACTTTGCAAGCAACATAGCTTGTTGTCTACTGGTAGTAAGTTAATACAATCTACCCTTGCCCTTCCAACAGTTAACTATGGGGTTCTTGGAAAAACAAACAATATTTTTAGGAATTTTTCAATTTTATAGTGGTTGTATCTCTTCTGGATTGGTACATTATTAGTAACGTACCTTTGCACATTTTCATTTCAATTAAATCGGAGATTGGAAAATTCCTTGATCATCAGGTCAAGCTTACAAATTCATCTTCCTTGCCATGTCAACATTTCCAGTTTCTAGAAGTTCAGTTTTGAAATTACATTGCAAATAGTGAGAAAGGATTGGGAACCTAATAGACAAGTCTGTATTCTGGGCGTCTATTTTCGAATAATAATTCTTTGGCAAGTTTTCAAGCTTAGAGTATAAGCAATTTAATTTTCTACAACCATATTTATACAATATCACACATATTAAAGTTACAGTACACAGAATTTAAAAGACAGATACATTTCTAAATTTTTTTGTTTAGTATTTTCATTATTTTTTCTATCGCAATAATTGCATTTTTAAAGAATTAAATTTTACAGGTTTTAAATAAATATCCATCTGGTTTTAACTTGTGTTATGATCATATAACCTCTGGCTAAATGTTATTTCTCGTTTTGCGTTACAAAAATACGATACTTTGTAAGTTCTCGTTGGTTTTCGTCGTGCCTGTAGGCTTGTTTAGTTGGGTGATGACAGCCTTCCAATAATATAACAGACATGTTGGAATCAACAACACCACAATAGTCTGTAGTTAAGAAACGCACAGGAAGTAAAGTGAAATTGAGTAATATCGAATCATTGAATTCTATGGTAGTTTATGAAGGCTGCAAAGAAGGTATATTCATATTCTATTCATTCACGACTTGTTTTAAATAGATTTATTTGAGAATGGACAAGTTCTTGAACTCAAATGATGACCTTTAAACCTTCCTTCTTTCTGGAAAAAATCAATGAAAAACTTGAGTATCTTGGTGAGTAAGAATAAAGTTGGGAAATTAGGTACAGTAATTATTAAGGTGGTTTACTTTTCACCCATGTGCGGATATCGGCATACACTCAAAATAGACCACATGTTGGGGAGAGTTTACTATACCTAAACTCTACCTATACAAATAAAACATAACAGTTAATTGTATCTCAACCGTAGGTTGTAACAGTAAATAAATTTATGTTATTTACCTGACATTTCGCCAAATATCAGTTGGATTTCTCAACGTATAGTGACGAATATGTCACTGTTGACCTGACGTCTAGTATAGTGATATAATTAACTGTTATATTTTATTTGTATTGCCAACCAAATGAATCTTTTCAAGGATGTACCTATACAGTAAAGACAGGACAGAGAAATCTTGAGATAGTGTCTCTCAAGGTTGAGCAGTAAGCACAACCCATAGATATATATTATCTAGGTAATCTAGTATTTTATAGTTCCATACACAATTCATTATTGTAAATAAAGTTAATGAATAGGGGACACCCCTCATTAGCTAACCATAAATTATCTACAGTTGCCTAATTGATATCTTGGATATGTTTATGGTACTTTTAACATATTATAAATGTTTGCTTGTTTTAGCAGATGAATTACACGATTAATAATCGTACACAAAAAACACGCTAATATTTTCATTCATATGAACAAGTGATAAATTTGATGTCATGGATTTTTACAGGCCAGTGGTTCTGTTGGCTTTTCTGATTTATCTTGAATTCTCTGCAGGGGAATTTGTGTCCATCTTGAACGGACAACAGTCGGCAAGTTTGACAATTTATATAAGTGTGCTAAACCATGCCATTTATTAGACCAATTTCTTTTTATGAATTATCGATAATTCTTGTCATTTATCATCTAAAACTTGTGTTTTTTTAACGATTATTTATTCAAGTATTAAATTACTTGATATAATTTACAATTGATAACATCAATGATCGCTAACGAGGGATTCCATTCTTAATTAAATGATTATTAATATTTGTATAGCTGGTGCTAAGATCCAGAAACTAAAATCATTAGTTACTATCGCTTTGCTGCCTTCATTATTAATGATCCATTTATTTTGAAACTTTTTTTTTGTTTCATCGCAACATAAATAACATCAATTTTACTTTATTATATGTGTGTAAACGGATACTAATATTCTAATAGACTACTTTTTACTGTATTTACTGAGTTGCAAAAAGTGCTGTAATACTATATTATAATACTATTATATTATTACTATATCATACTAATATATATTTTGTATGTCATTGTGTCATGAATTTCCGCAAGGAGCAAATAAATCTGAATCTGATGATTTACTCAATTGTTTAATTGAAAAAATAATTGTTTGTTTTACTCTGTTTTTTGGAAAAATTTTGTATGTACTAAGCACTAAAATATAAAAAATATAATTCATAAGGTACTATTGTGTTTTGATTGCAAAGAATATGTTATAAACACACCTGATTGTATTCTTGATTGGTCAAAGGCTTCACCTTGTTAAATAGAGCATTTAATTTTTCAACTCATGAAATATTCTTACCATTCAACTCATAAACATTAATTATTTGTATACTATTGCCTGATTTAGTTTAAATTTATTTGTATGGAATTTTGATAAAATTCATATAAAATTCATAGTCTATTTCTTGGTTGCCCTTATACCGAGTAACCATATATCGTAAGATTTTAACGATTGAAATCTACGAGGATTTTCATCATTTCAGAGTAAAACGATCGTAAATGTTTCATCATATGTAATGTTTACGGATCACATTCACTAAATTTTATCCGTAGTAAATATAAGTCTAAGCAAATGCATGTGTCAACGTTTTTATGACTTGTTTAATGTCTGTTCAAGTGAAGATGTTTTGATAGAAGATGATGTAATTCGCAATGAAATTGCACTTTATTTTGTTTATTTCAAGATTTTAATATTTCGTAACATAGTAAGACCGAGCATGGAGAAAAAAATAGTTATTTTTTTCTTCCATGGTAAAACGAATCTAATAATTACTGGATCAGATTAAAACATATATTTGATGAAGTATACGTCATGTGAAAATATTGGACTGTTCCTATATTCAAATTTGTTTTTTCCCCTCTTTTTTTCACAACCTTGATTTAATATGTGTAGTGTATCAAGGTATATTAAACATTACATCATCATCATGGCAGTAAGACAAAAACAAACAATTTTGTGTTTATTTAATTATCATGAGCTATATTACATATAGTGAGGAAGGCATATAACACAAACAGTATCATTCAAAACTGAATTTCACTGAATATAAAAAAATAGAAAATAGCCAATTGTCATCGGTCAGATTTACCGGTCAGCTGTAGACTAACATACAAAAACAATCTTGAAGCCATTAACCTTACAGCGCAGCTAGGTTAATGTTTGAGACTCCGACTACCCAGTCGCTTCTTTCACCGTTGTCTTGTTCACCGACCATCAAACACAGATGAAAATCGTTACGACCGTAGCCAAATTACAGTTAATAGATCTTAATAGGATTGTAGCGTCGTAACACGTTGTAATCTAAATGAACTAACCCAACACTCTAGAACACTTTAACTAGAAGTGTTGTAGCAATCGCAACCAACATGAATTATGATAGTATGTTGAAAACACAGCCATTTCCCCAGATAATTAAAACTGATTTTTAGCGGTTTGGAGATAGGCTTTTCTCTTGCACAGTTAGCGGTCATTCCTCCGAAACCTTAGTAAAATTTAATCCAATAATGCTTGTATAGGGTTCATGAATGAAGCGGTGAATTGGTTTTGATCCGATTCGAGTGACGCTGAAATTTGAACATGATTACTGTCGGCTTGTCAATTTGATATCGAGCATTTAAATCTTTTAATAGACGCATTAAAACTGTACATCTCGTTGCTCCATTATACTCCGCTTAAAATATCTTTTTGCTATAAACACCTTTTTACTAAAAACATTCAAAATATTAACGTAGGATAAAATTATTATAAATTTATTATTTTTTATGTTAATTTTAAGTACCGTAGCATTTTGTATGTCCCAGTTCCAATGTCCAATAGGCTTATTCATTAGAATTTTTAGTTAATGTTTTACACTGTAGCCGAGTATCCTATCCCTCACTGTTCCCGCTAAACATAAAATATTAAAATTAATATCAATACATTACAAACTAATAACTAAATTTATTTGCGATGATTCTGAAAACAGTAATAAAATGTGAGATATAAAAAAATCTTATAAAATATTCATTGATAAATTTTATTACTCCAGTTCAAATCATTTTAGCGAAGATTTTATTCAAAATGTAATGATAATTTGCAAACATTTGGCGACGTTCATAAAGCATAGTGCAGCTGTTTAATTCAATGCAAATCTTTGCTCAGAACGCCTCTTGTTATCACCAGAATGCAATATATAATCGCTCTTAAATCATCTTTTTTTGTTATTTTACTTTTTTCACCAGATCATTACTAAATATCTGATTTATAATATCTTATTTTTATGTTTACTGTACAGTGTGCATTTAATCAATTATTTAAATTAACTGAAAATAGATAATTATCAAATATAATAGGATGAAGATGTATATTGTGCTGGGAAGAGGTACAGTAGGTGGAGAGAAACTTTATGTGACAAAAAATGTGATGTGCCAAATGTGCCATGATATGGACATAATGATGTCACTGCCATATTTGGGCATATCACTACCATATTTAGGCACATCACTACCATATTTAGGCACATCATACTTCTCTAACTGCACCATCCCTAAATATATTGTGTCATTTTCATTTTTCAGATGGAAATTTGGAAAACAGCATTGGGTCAGGGGAAGGAACGGAAGAGGATGATGATGACAGGTCAAAAGGAAGGCAGAAAAAACGAGGAATATTCCCAAAATCTGCAACCAATATAATGAGGGCGTGGTTATTTCAGCATCTAACAGTAAGTTTACTATTTGGAATTCTAAAGCTACGTCTACACTATCAAACTTTATGTGATGTGGTGTGCCCATATATGGACATAATGATGTCATATCACTACCGGACTTCTTTGTCAAACTGGTTTAATAGTGTAGACAGAGCTTATATGGTACATAGCTAGTACTAGGTTTACAATTATTAAGGGGCACTTTGGAGTTTAAATAGAATCGAAAGGATTTAGCAGTATTATTTTAATTCATGCCTTGTTTAAAAAGTTCTTTAGGTGGGAAAAAACCACTTACTGTATTATATTAGTGAATCTATCTAAAATTAATTATAGCATTATGTTAAAAGTTAACTGTTAATTATTTTTTAGATTTTTTAAAATCTTAATACTTACCTACTTAAACATTTCAACATACAACAGACATGATGATGCACATTAATTAGATGGAGAATTTGGCGTTATTAATGTTGCTAATTTGTCATTTTTTACATGGATTATTATTAGCGCAGTTTCATGCATCATTTTCATCGTAATCCTTGCATAATTCCACAATCATTATTCATGAATAAGTAGGCCATAATCCGGCCGAGTCCAGGGGGAAAACTTGATAAAAACCCTTTGATAACTAGCTGACAAAAAGTTAATTCCACTTTGTCGTAATTGTGTTGGTTTTTTTTTTTCAACCATTCTCTTTTTATTTTATTCATCTTTTGCATTCTTATATATACAGTAGTAAATTAATTACCACATTTTACATTTAATTCATAAATTCATATTTATTCATTTCGGATTCCTTGCTAATATTCATTGCTTTTGATTAGTAATTTTAAATCCATATAACAAAATGATTACCATATACGAAATAACAATCAAATGTGTTTGATGTCTATTACAGCGAGTTGAGTGTAATAACTCATAATAGATAATAATAACAATTAAATTATGAATCACAACAATGAAATGTTTGACAGACACATGCGCCAATTTAAATAAATGAGCGTATAACAAGAATTGTTGGACGTGTTTTCATTCTCGAGAAAGCTTTTTTTTTTAATGTCTAAATATCTGAATGATGTACTGTACACATAATTATCATTGAGTGTCCTACCATATTATACAATTATTACTTACCATCTGTCTATATTCTAGTCAGTATTAACAAAAAAATAGTTTATTTACTGTACAACAGTAGCCTTGTTGTTTAATGTGTAAAGACCACCACCTCTCAGAAAGTGAGAAAGTCCAGTCAACAGGATAGTGGTTTGGTTGGTAGGGTTTACATACAGAAATTGAAAGTCCGGGGTTCGAATCCTATAATATGTATTTATAAAATTAATTTTTGTGATGGCTTGCAAAATAGGAAAATTGACGGGTTTATTAAATTTTTTTGTAGTTTCTTGTTTTTTATTAATCTTGACGTGAACAAGAGTTTTAAATTTATATGCATCATTTTTCAGTGACATGATTATTCAAATAATCAGCTAAATGCACCGTAACTTCTTTCTCCTGAACATTATTCATTTTAGAGTAATTTGTAAAAAAGCCACACACGTATTTAAATCCGAGACGAATCACGCACTCTCCCGTTGCAATATCGGCTGTATCAAGTTTGTTTAGCATTTCAATCTTTCCGCATTTGTCACTTTTATTAGAATCTTTTTACGAAAACATTTTCTGACGTGAAATTTATGTGTAAAGAAACTTTAATCATTTGGTTTCTCTGAACAACTACATCTTCGTATTTTCGTTAATGTTGCCCATTAACTTCAATCGGCTGCTTTTATGTATGTATCACATTTTATGTAGCGTACTGTAAACGCTAAAAGTTCATCAATGTATTTATAAAGCATGATAGTCTCCTGTACTTGTTACTTAAAGATAATTTACAGTACTTCTACTGTCAATGATTCATTGGTTTATTGTGGCATTAAATACCGCTTGGGACCCTGGTGGCATTAAAGACATCTTAGCAATGTCTGGGGCCCCAGTTTCTAATCGTGTAATTCATGAGAAATGTTTGGTTTAGGAGTGCCACATTCTTTAGGTTGGGTTTTTTTTTGTCTGTCTGCCTGTCTGTCTGTCTATGGTTTTTTTTTCTGTCTATAATTTTTTTCTTCTACAATCTATAAAAAATTTTGTAAAACATTAAAAACTTATGCTAATATAGAACTGATTTTTCCAATGGTTTATGTCTTATTTTAATATCTCCATAAGGGTCAAATGAAATTTATTTAAACTTTTTATTTCATATGTTACCCCTTAAGTCATGGTCAAAGTAAAAATTCCCTTACAATCTTTAATTTTAACAAAATGATAGTGTATACTGTATCATAGCATCACATGTTATAAAATAAAACTTAACAGTTGAAATAAAGTTTAACAATTATACTTTACCCCAAATTATTTAGTAAATCCCCTTTATGTATTCATCACATGTTTTTGAAATAAAATTTAACAGTTTAAATAAAGTTTAATACGGTAATAGATTTCACCCTGAAAACATTACCTTACCCCAAAGCATTTTCAATAAATTCCGCCTGACGTTCACCATAACGAAAACTCTTACAATTTATAACAAACTATAACAATTATAGTATCCATATACGAGCATCACATGCTTTCTCAAATAAAATTTAATGCTCTAAACGAGACTTAACGATAATAGATTTTACCCGTAACATTCATTACGCTTCACGTTACCCCTGGAGCATTTCAATAAATCCCTCTTACTATGACGTTACCCTTTTTTTAACCTTCATGATTCTCCGGTTACCATTTCCCCAGTCTCGTCATCTAATGGATACTCAGATTTGATGTTGTCAATATTTGTTAGCGACGCATCTTATTCATATACCCATCTTACGATAAGCCTTAATGGATGTTACTTCTGTAGACTTAAGTAAGGGGTTCAAGGATAGAGGCTTTGCTTGTCAGTTTGTATGTTTAAATACGGAAATTAATGTATAAATTTACAGTTGTACCTATTCAATGTAATGCATACAAACACGAGTATTGAATTATCTTCAGCTCATCTTCAACTGCAAAACTTCATGATTATATTTGCAATTTCAAATAGAGTATTAAATGTAGTAACGTTTTTGATTCTGTTTTTATTAGCTCAACTACGAAATTTAATGTTTAAATTTGCAATTTAAAGTACAGTAATAAATACATGGATAAAGTGTACAGTGTTAGATTTCCATTAGCTGTTAATGCTATAATATTAACTTAAGTTTTTATAAATATTATATTTTTATATAATGGATGTAATATTTATATATTTTATGAATACCGTATAATATTTATTTATAATTGATTTATTTCCATATAAATTACTCCATATAAATTATATTTAGTTAAGAATATATCCTTATCTTATAAAATGTTTTAAACAATTTTTCCTGTTAGTCTATACTAATGATGTCAAATTAAGTTATGTTATATTGAATTAAATGTTCCCAGGCTTTCTTGAAGTAATCGTAGTATTAAAATGAAATGTTGTGGCCTGTTGTATTTCTATAACACCATGTGAAACGTGTCGCCACACTGGATGCGAGCAGAGTGTGGTAGGACTCTTGTAGGAGACATTTTCAATTGCCGTAAATCCCATGCAGGAAAATCGATGTCTTTCTCTATATCCTATGAAACTTGTGAGATTGTTCATATGTATGCGAGTCTATAGTAGCAGTGCCTCCCATAGATTCCCAGGTTCTTTGGTTCTAGTCTAGACTTGCTCATATTTGCTAAAAAGTTTTCAGTTATATGATAAGTAAAAAAATAATTTTTTTTTAATAAAATCTGCTTGAGTCAATAGTATAACTTTTACAGAAAAAAAAACCCCTGATAATGTTAAAATCTAGGCATCTCTAGGATGAATTAAAAAAAGAAATATTTTTATTATTTAATTTAACTCAAATATTATCAATAACATAGAAACACAAAATATCAGGCAGTTATGATATTTATAAATATGAAGAAATCTCCCCATCTTTAAAGTAATTATGCCTACTTTGTTTTTGATCAATTTCAATTCTTTAAAACTGAACAAATTAGTTATTCTGCATGTAACAGGGCATTTGTTACCTTTTACATTGACTTTACATATCCGCTGTCCTGATAGGCTTAGTGGCTTAGGAATTAGCATTTATTACTATCAACGTTGCAAATTTTAGAAACATCACGCGCAACTTTTTAAAACTGTCATTCTGTTGAAGACATGAAGGTTATTGACAGTTTTATGAAGTGTTGGTTGTCTTACAACAGTTTTCTCGTCGCATGTAATGTTTTGAGAGATTTTAATTGCAAATTAAAAGGAAATCAAGCATTGACTTTTTTATATAACGTTGATAGATTATTAACCGATTTAAGAAGTTTATAAAAAAAACTATAGTAATTTGTTAAGGCTATATCAAAACAACTTGTTAAAAGTTTGCAAAAAAAAGAAAGTTTAAGTAAAATGATACGATAAGTTAATCATAGCTTTTTAGTAATGTGTACTATTAGTCATGATAAAAAACAGGTTAAACACAGTATAGTTAACATATCTCTTAAATGTTAACTACCATACTAATAAACCTAGTAATGTGAGGTTTGCGGTATACCATTTGTTTCCAAAAGCTGGAAATCTCTTCATGTTTCTCTTGTGCTAACATTCTTCTTGCAAACCTGCTTTTACTTAAAACTACTTCTGCCAAAATTTAAAGTAACCATGTTAACAGTAGAGTAGCTAGTTAAAGTAGTTGACAAATTCTCAAAACATTTGTAAGTTACAACGGTACACCATGTGTTTCCAAAAGCTTAGAATGTCTGGTTGTTTCTCTTGTTTTACTCTTCTTGCAAATCTTCTTTTTTACGTTAACTAACTACTTTTGCCAAAATCTAAAGTAGCCATGTTAGAGAGTAGTATAGTTAAAGTAGTTAACAAATCTTCAAAACATTTGTAAGTTACAACATCGATTGAGTTTGATTGCATGAAACGGTCATGGCATTTATTCCCCTAGTTGTTCGTCTGTTAACTTGATGTAATTATTTGCTGGTTTCCCGTACTGATCTCTATCGTATTTTGTATCGGGTTATTGTAGTTCATTCTTTCTTTAATCCAGTAACTGTATTCAACATTTTACAAACTATCTTTGAAAAGATTCTCAACACAGATGGAAAAGTTCTGAAATATACATTCTGATGAACTCTTTCATTCATCAATTACTCCATCAAATAGAAACTTAAACATAGTAGTTACGAACTTTCTAATTTCGTAATTGTTAATTGCCAAGTTCAAATCGAGAAACAGAGGTAAAAACATCTGACACAAGTAATTTTGATTAAAAGTTTTTCAGGGCAAATATAATTCTAGGTTCACCAGAATACAGTTCGCTTTGCTGAACTGTCGTCGCAGGTCAGAGCCTAGGCCTGCGAGGGATGTCAACTCTGTGGATAATGTTACAAAAGCCTGCTGAATAATTTGTTTACAACAAACATTGCTCAACCATTTTACTAATGCAATCCAAGATAATTTATTACTATTGGGCAACTTTAGATCAACAAAATCAAGTTTATCAGTTCATAGTTGCTGAATAACAATTTTATTTATTTGGCATTCTTTTTTTGTTTTACCCTTGTCAACTTATATTCATTTAATTAATGTTTTTATTATCTTATAATCTCTTCCAAATATATAAAAAGTTTGAAATTTTTAAACTATAAATATTTAGAAAATTATTTTTTTATATTAAACATAGGCCTATAGTTGGTTGTTTAATTTTAGACAGACAGACAAACAGGAAAGAAGACTACCACCTTACTGTTTTTATTGTCTTTTAACCTCTTCCAAATATTATAAAAGTCTGTTTGTATTGAAATTTTAGATTATACATTTTTTTTAAACTATATTACTTAGAAAAGAAAAGTTTTATATTAAACATAATTATAGAGTTAGTTGTTTAATTCAAGACAGACAAACAGAAAACAGGACAGCCTCAAACTACCTTCATTCTCATCAGCCTCATTTCGCTGAGAAAGTTAAGCAATATTTTATGTACAATACCTTTAGTACTCTTCTTATTAATGTATTTTGCAGTACTGTACAATTTTCAATTTAAAATGAATATCTGAAAGCTTAAAATAAGTACTATTACAATTAGTTCAGGCTCATTAAACTCTAATGTCCAATAATCAAGAAAACAATCTTTTAAAAAACCACCTCAGAAGTCATTACATCTTGTGAAAAGTAATTTCTGCGAGCACATTTGGAGTAGCATTCTAGTTATTAAATCGCTTTCATCTTAAAAAGAATATTTATTAAAATGGAAATTTGTAATAGCTACAACGGAATTGTGCATTTTGTTAAAAAAAATGTAAAAGGAAGCTTAGGGGGTTTTTGAAATATATTTTGTAAGGATGAAATGAATGAAGAAGGGTTGTGCGTTATTATTAAGTAAATTTAATAAAATCTGGCTTGTATTGATTGTTTTATCCTTGACGAATATAAAAGCGTGATTTGATGATATGAATTTTGAGAGCATTGTCTTAGTAGATAGAGTATTTTATTTTACTTATAAGAATTTAAAGACAACGTGTAAAAATAATGACATTTAAAATTAAATAATATGAATTTGATTTGATAGCATGAAAATCATCTATAAAGTTGTAAAAACTGTACAATATGTGATTGTAGAATTAGGATAATTTTAACATATTGAAGAAGTGTTTGTACATTACAGAACCATTTCTTAAAGATGTATTGTCCCCCAAAAACATAAAAAATGAAGATTAATTAAATCAGATTTTGAATAGATTATTTTATAGTTTTAATATAAAAAAAATAAAAAACAAAATAACATAATAAATTCAACCAAAAATCCATTGGCTATTGACCCTATTTTACTGTAATTTACAGTTTTTTCAGGTCAAAGTGGATAACTATTATGTGACATTAAAATGGCATATTCAACAAAAAAAATGTAAACATTTTTTAGGGGGACAATACATCTTTCATGTATTTGTATGTAAAACACTATCAAAGGCCTGTGCCTTATGTAACATCCCTCCCACCTTCCTCTATCAAATGTAACAAAAGAACTATAATTATGCAATAAATATTGACGTTTGCTTGATGTTATCCAAACGTGTTAGTAGAGTGGGGGATTATTTTCTGTAATATCCACGTTAATTTCCTCGTTTTCCTACCGAGAAACGTAATCCCGCGTCTGTACATTGTAAGCGTATGACATATTCACCACATTTTACTGTAATCATTTTTCGCTGATGAATACCATGGCTCTCTGACACCTGTTAAAGAAGGAAACTATTCAATATATAGCTTGTCTTTTTATCTTTTTATTTAAATACATTTCACAAAATAAACGGCGGATGTACGTAGACGAACCTTATAACACTGTCGTCATGTTAATGCATGAGGGCAGGTGGATAAATCATAGTGTACTATTAAAACATAAATTACGTGAACTATAATTGATGATGAAGTTTATTTTATTAAACTTACTGACATTATTATCATATTAAAAATGGGTGTGTTTTGAAAATGCATAGTGGTGATGTAATTACAACATAATAGTAGTTGTTTATTTTATAATTATGATTGATAACTGTATATAAAATCATCATATTGATCATCATCAATTTTTATTACAATATTATTTTTTTCTTATACTGAGAATGAAATTATTTTACTATATTATATATGTTACAAAATGATAATGTTGGCATTTTCTCACTCATTTTGTTATATCATTTAAGAATTAAGTTTATGTAGTTGATTGTTACATTACATTTCTACAATTTGTTAATAACTTTTTCCTTTTTTTCTTGATAGCATCCGTACCCTTCAGAAGAGCAAAAGAAGCAGCTAGCGCAAGACACTGGACTAACAATACTACAAGTTAACAATTGGTGAGTAGTACAAATGTCAAACTCGACCCTTCCGATTCACCCTCAAACCCCTCAAAGTCACCCTAGACCACTCAGAGTCACCCTCGACCCATAAGAGTCACCCTCGACCCATAAGAGTCACCCTCAACCACTCAGTGACTCTTGACCCCTCAGAGCCTTCCTCAGAGTCACCCTAGACCCCTCAGAGTCACCCTAGACTTTTTAGAGTTATCCTTGACCCTTAAGAGACACCCTCGACCCTTCAGAGATACCATCGACCCTTCAGAGTTACCCTAGACCAATATTTTCCAATAGTGTCTTCAAACCTATAATGAGTACCATAAGCCACAGAATGGAGCCTACTGTGTTGGTTGATGCACTACTTTCACGTGAATCTTTAACTTTGCAATATGGAAAGTTAGCAATTTGTCGTTACTAGGTCAGTCAGTCATTGGATCCTTGGCTTTATTGCACGCTTAATTTAATATCATCATCATCACTTCCTTTACCAGTAATGAATGCTAAGTCCAGGTACCAATAGCACTCTCTCTTGCTCCTCTTCTAACAATTTAGTCATTTCCTTATAAAAATACAGAATTAGAAACTTTTTGACTTTTTATTGGAACTTTGAAGAAAGTTTGAGAAAAAAAGAGTAAAGCTATGTCTACACTATCAGACTTTATGTGACAAAAAAATGTGATATGCCTATATGGGAATGATGATCACTACCTTACTTGGGTATATCACTCCATATTTGGACACATCACTACCATATTTGGACACATCACTACCATATTTGGGCACATCACTACCATATTTGGGCACATCACACTTTTTTGTCAAACTAGTTTGATAGTGTAGACAGAGCTTAAAGTGTTTAAATTGACAATTAAGATTGTAGATAGCATGACAATTATTTTAATCAACATTTTAGTTTTATTATTAATTCAAACAAATATTGATAAACTTATTTATTATCAGCAATCACTATCTTGTCCCTTTATTACCATAAACATCTTCATTTATATTATCATAATAATATTAATAATAATGATTGTTATCAGTATGAACATCATGTATTTCACCAATTTCTATAATCATCATCGTAATTGGCAGTTCAACAAAAATTAATTTTTCGTTTTGATCTAAAGCAAATCCAACAGATCGGAAACAAAATCTCAACAACAAATAAGCACTTTAGCCTAATGCCTTGTTCTTGTTTATACTTGACTAATTAACTGCACTCTCTACCAGGAATTCCAACGAACTGATACAAAGTCCTAATTAGTGCGCTTGAATGTTAGATTGCCAATTCATCATCTAGGCCTAGAAACCAAGTTGCAATTAGGTGGGTTAGAACGATTTAGAGCCAAGAGAGAATGAAATGATGACGAAGAATTATTTATTTGTACTTTGTAAATGGCATGCTTTTTGTAATGAAAAATACTAAATAGTATAAAATAAATTTCTGTGATTGATCTATTTTATTTTGAGGGAGAGGAGAGAAGGAAAAAAGAAGGGGTGAGGAGGAGAGGGGAAAGGAGGGCATGGGAAGAAAATGGAGGATAGGAGGAGTCTATACAGTACTTGTGGGTCAGGGATGTAGCTAGAGAAATCTAGGATGGGTACTGCTTGGAGGTTTCTTGGGTGGGAACTGAACTCCAGACAATCTTAATTAAGTGGACACGTTGATTTTGTTGTATATAAGATGTCTCCTTAATAGGGATTCTACCATATTTAAAAACCAAATAAGTTTACATAACGATATATAGCAGTAATAAGCGATTGACAGTTTATAAGACCTTCAGTTTGTGTCTGAATGAACTGACGGAAGTCGCTAATAAAGTATTAAAATTATGAAAATTGGCGGTATATCAAATTTATTACAGCATTATTCATAATCTGTATTTAATTTTGTTATTTTTATATATTTTGATAATTATGATTGTACTATGACCATTAGTTTATTATCATAAAGTAAAAGATCTATTTTATAAGGCACCTTCAAATAGCAAGAAAAATACTTCTGCAATTGCCTTAAACTGCTATCTACTTCATGTTTTGGACATGTAAGGGGGCGGCCGGACTGTTAATTGATAAGGAGATAAATTAAAACAGAAAATTAATTGTAAAGTGGGTCAGTATGTTAGGTCATCATGTATTTAAATTATGATACATACATAAATGTGTTATTTGCCATATTATATATTAATTTATGGCTATTTGAAATACATTTATTAATGTTCATTTTGTATGTAACTGTAGTAGAAAATATGACAAGCCCTTGAGTTGCGGATGCAGTATGAGGGATTAATTAGTTGGCCTTAATTGGGAAATTAAAAGAAGAATACTAAAAGATGCATTTGAACTCGGGCAAACTTCCTTCCCAGGAGTCACCAGGAATAGTGAGGATTGCGATACTGTTACAGTCTGTGAATCATTAGCGTCATTAGCAAGCTAGGCTTGAGCTGTGAACCCGTCGATTGATGACTGCTCCCTGGTACCAAGCCTGTACATACTAATGTAAAGACCTATGTCAATCAACAACTCCTAGTTTGAGGAATGCAAAGTGCTCTGTGCTCTGATCAAATTGGCTTTGCTCCCATCTGGTTAGTTGTCATTAGACTCCCTATTTTTGTACTAGGATTAACAAGTAAATTAAACTAATTATTGTTAGGTGATTAATTAATATCTTGTGTAGGAGTATAAAGTGGGATGGTTTATTTCGATATATATTTTGTTCGTTTATTAACCATTATCAATCATAAAAAGAGTCTGGACAAAGTATAAAGATATACCGATTTAGGTGTACATTGAAAGTAAAATCCCAAGAAAAGGGGTCGGGCTGAGGCGTTGTTTGGCGCTCTTTGTAATATTTTGTTTTTAAACGTGTTTAAATTTAAGCGCATTCAACATCCATCAGCATTCACTACGATATTCAGTTGTAGATCAGTTTCGATTTAGGATCTTCACAAATGAAAAAACAATTGAAAATGAATAATTTATCAAGTTGAGAAGATGAGAAATATTGATAAAGCAATTGTGATAATAGTGAAATGATTGAAGAGAATTTGTGCATCATCTGCATATCAAGTCTGCAGCAAGTTCAAGGCTACTGATCCTGAGTACATCATTCATTTTCTCTAATCACATGCCCCATTCGTTCATGTGTAATTTGCAAACAAAGATGGGTGAATATTTTGATTTCTGAACAATAGGAAGAAAACAATGAACGGTTTAAATATCTTCGATTTCAAATTCAGATTCAGATGTATAAAAAGTTGTCTTTTAAATATCTTCAATTTCTGAGATTTCAGTCAGATGTATAAAAAGTTGTCTTTATAATTATTTTCGTTGTTGTGTGAGAGGTTTTCCTTGGGGTGTTCACCTCCCATTTGCAAATCGTTCTGATTGATTTGCGCCTTTGTAAACACTGCTTACCCTAATGATCAAGCCCACAACCCTACTTGCGGTTAACTATATAACTCAGGTGTAGAAGAAACTATATTCGTCTTTGTAAAAAAACAAAAAGGAATTTTGGATTTACAAAACGCACACAAAAATAATACAAAAGAAAAGACCAAAAATAATCGGCTATGATTAAATGTGGTGCAATGTTATAGACAACTCTTTCCATTCTTCTGCTAGATCCAGCTGGATTAAAACTCTAAATAAATAAACAAAAGAAAAGAATGAAAATTGGTGGACATCACATAATTACTATGATTAAAAGTGGTGCAATTTCCATTCTTCTTCAAGATTGTAGATCCAGCACTGAATTAAAATGTGTCTCCATCTGCTGTGCATAACTGCAATATGGGTCACATTGTTTTGGTAAGACAGTGATGGATTACCCTTGTATCTGCTCCTTGTCCAGTCTTCATCATTCTTCCACAAAGGTCATAGCTGGTTCACTCATTTATGTAAACAGACTCAACACAAGTAATCTGGATAATCTACAGCTCATTGAGGGTCTCCGAAAGGTGAGCAGAGTATACAGATTGGTGTCACCGAATCCTTTGTGAGGGGTACATGATCAGGTATCACTTCCCTTCACCTTCCACCTTTGTCAGAGTTTTAACTCTTGGAACAGTCTGTCATTCATAACATTTTGAAGAATTGTAAAAAATAAATGAATTGAAAACATTTTCTGTAAATTGCAGAGACACTTTCCATTGAAACAAATGAGCGAAAATGGCATGTATGTTTCAACACTAAGGCCAACCAGCCCCTTTAAAGTGTCCCCTTGTAATTCCCACCCCTATTAGGAGGTCACTTTCTAAAGATGTCTCCTAATGCCCCCCCCCCCCCCTATTAGGAGGTCACTTTTTAAAGTTGTCCCCTTACCTTAATTGGGGTTCCTCTGTATTTGTGATTCAATTTAGTAAGTTAATGTGAGCAGAGGCTTCTGGGAAATGTGGTTTTAACAATTGCTTCAAGGTGGTCTGGATGATGGTCTGAGCATGCTCAGATCATATGAACTTAAACTTTCATACAATTATGCAAATTATTGTGAATGTCAACTGGTCTGTTTAGATGAGGCTAATACATGATTGATTGGCTTATGGAATTTTGGCCAACTATCAAGTGACCACAGAAAGGTCCTCTAATAACCTTCTGGTCAATCAAAAATTGTCTAGAAAAATAAATTGAATGCTGCAATTTTTAATTAAGGAATATATAAACAAAATTTATCTTAAATAGACAAAAATAAAACTACAGTATTAATTTTAAGTTTCCTTATATTTAAAAACAAATTGTTTTATCGTGTATAATAATTTTGGTATCCAGAAAACATACCCAGACCAAAATCCTGCAATCAGATAACTATTAACATTTATTAATGTTTTGTTTCATCAATAATTATGCTTCTGAGGACACAGATAATATAGAGCCCTCGAACTTAGAGCTTTTTACATACAAGTCTATTGTCTGTACCATCTTTTGTACCATCTTAAAAAGAAAAGAAAAACAAAATAAAGAATGTGCATTCAGGTCTGTGATTACCACTTTTCAGACTCCCTAGTGTGTTGAAAATTAGCCTAAACTTAAAGGAAATACTGTACTACCAGGTATGACAACTTAGCAATTATATTTGTGTGGTTTGGGTAAAAATGTTGGAATTTTGTTAATGAGGTGGTTTTACTTTAGGAAAAGATTTGAAATTTGGACAGTGTTGCTTAGTATAACTGTAGTATTATAATTTCTTTACTAACTTATTGATAATAATTTATTTAGTACTACTTCTACCATGGAGCTATAAATATTATAGTGTAGATAAAGTCTAATAATTAAAAGCATTTATAATACTATGTACAAACGAGCGTTAAGTTTGCTTCTGTGACCTCTGGTCTTCTGCCAAGACGAACCAATCGTAAGGAAGTTGGCTCAGCTCCATTCTTCTCCAATCAGATATGTTAAATTATACCAAGGCAGTCGTATTATTTTGTGTTTGACAATCTGAGTGACTCAGATTTAAAATTGATGTCTCTATTCATGATACTGCCCCATGAAATGATCGTCTAGAGCGCGCTAAACAGTGGGTAGTAGCAAAAGCTTTTCCTGCTGTCGCCTATCTCTTTCACGCTGTATAGCTGGCAATATCCTGTCGTAACTTTACATGGTAAATAAGATTTTGAAGAAAAACTATCGAGGGATGACACTAAAAAAAGAAAGTAGTTCAGGGAATTTTAAACGAGTTCGCTCAAGGATACATTAAATGTTTTGATTGATAAATCTGATGGTCATTGGACAAAATAATGGATGTTTCATTCTAAGAATAATGATATTTTTAGTTTTATCGGCAGTGGAATTAAAATAATGTAGCCTAGAGTTAGGATTGACCGGACAAAAAGGATTTTTATTTGTCTGCCGGTCAATGTTTTGTGTAATTACGAATGTAATATATGATTGTGAATGGGTTTGAAAATTAAAGACAATGCCATGTCCGAGATAATGGGCTCAGAAAGAGTTAAGGAATTATATTGAATAAAGAAATTAGAGAGGTAGCAATAGCATAGGTTGCTAGCAAACAAATTAAAGTTGGGATGTGGAGAATGCACTGTTTTTGTTATTAATTCAGTTTATAGATCAACAAAAGGAAACAACTTGTAAATGTTTATTCCTATATATATAAGGACAGCACAGCATTGTCATTTTTTCAGTAATTTGCCTTTGGATTTATATAAGGACAGATTGTTAGAAATATGAATATAATTAACATAATAATTAGCATAATTATCATGAACAGGAAGTGTTTTGTTGAGTCTTATCTTTTTTTCAGGTGTAGTAAATGTTTGCATTAAATGCCCTTATATTATGCTTCAATCTTATTACCTTATGGACTTCCTGAGCAACTGCTTTTGTTACTATGGTAACTTAGTATTAAACTATGCATATTAGATCATGGTCATGCACAAATATGAGGGCGCTGTCTATTTAGAGACATTGGTTGTTGTGAAATTTCCTATGGGAGGCTATCGATGTCAAAATATAATGAATTAAAACTGTAAGCAACAATGTATAGGAATTTTTTAAATCAAGTCGTATTGGAAATAATGTTGTGATATATAATTATAAGTATATATAGATTTTCTGCTTTTTAATTTTGATTCACTGATTACATTTTAAAAAATCGTATTAAATCCAAATGGTTTAATAAATAACAGTTATTAGCATTTTAAATTTTAATAATATGGCCTTATTACGAACTCTTTTGCTACATTTAACTCAAAACCTTCCACATGGTGTTCATTTATACTGTTATTTTTTTAGAGTTGATATCTTTTGTTTGTTTGTGGTTATGTGAAATGTATTTATATTCGTGCTTGGCTTTGTAATTCTTTTTTACCTGAGTATGTTTGTACAACTGTAGCTCAACTTAGAACCTTTCCTTGAGCAAGTTCTCAGGGACTCCAGCTAGGTGTGACACCTGTTGACATTCCCATTAACACCTGCCTACTCTTGCTTGACTTTGAACTTACAAGTTACTAAAGTTTTGTCAAAACATACAACTCTACTACTTAATGTTGAGAACTTATTCAAACAGCCTTGTCTGAAATTTGCAGATTTCCAATCCCCCAGCACAGCTCGTCTTATATAAATAATTATATTTAAAGCATCTTTGCCTCTTCTGTTTTTAACCTCTTGCTAATGCTATGGCCTTGTTATGTTTATATAAACTTAAATGTACATTTATTTTACTATACTTTATCATTGTTAAAACAATTGTATTCACTTTTTTAAAAACATGATCAATTTTGTTTTAATGTATGATTAAATATATTTGTAAACGCTTAATTTTTTTTTATTGGAATTGGTTTTATTTGGTTTTTATTCACTTCCATCCTGTAGTTTGAAATAGGCCAAGGCCGACGGAGTCTATTAAGCTTTAGCCAGAGATAATGTATAGGAAAGGATGATAATTATGTTGAAACTCCCTGAGGTACAACTAACAGGGGCCTAGCCCCCTTCCCTAATGTGTACAGTTTTTACTGTGACATGGAGTACATTTAATGTTAGTAATTTTCTTTGGGAAGTCATTCATTCATATTTATTTAATTTTTATTAATATTTTTATTAATAAATAGTGTAGAAATTAAATTGTATTTATAGTAGTAAATTATATCTAAATTGATAACATGAATAAAAGAATATTATGAGTAAACATAAAAGATTAATTATTTATTCAATTCATATATTTTTATATTTATTAAACAGTTGGTTATAAATTTTAGTTTAATACCAATATTTGTTTGAATAACCATCTTTAGAGAGGATAACCCATACAGTTTTTGATTATAAAAGTTATAAGAGTATATTTAAAATGAAATATTATTATTATACACTCAAATTGAAGTTTATATAGTGTAAAAAAAAGGCATGCATGGCCCGCCTATGAAAGAAGGGAATTCACACAATGTTACTGTGCCATATCGACCTAAGGTCTGTTTACACTATCAAACTTTATGTGACAACAAATATGATGTGTCCAAATATGGACATGATGATGTCATATCACTACCATATTTGGGCATATCACTGGCATATTTGGGCATATCACTGGCATATTTGGGTACATCAACATTTTTTTTTCAAACTAGCTTGATATAGTGTAGCTTAAGATTCCTCGACTTATTCTAAAATACAGTAGAAGAACACCTATTGAGACCCAAATAATGTGCCTTAAATAAGAGTTGACCAAATATTAAAATATTTTCCCTTATTTGTCCCCTTAATGGTGTGTCCGTCCTAAGAAAGTTCTACTATAATATATTTTTTGTGCCAAGATGCACATAAATATGAATGAATTTGTTGGTTAAACTTCTTTATGATGTTTTAACGAAAAGTGAAATGATTAAAATGTTATTGAAAAGGAAACCAAATTAAGGAAGCGTACATATTACTAAAGGAGTGCTGATGAACATAGAACACTGAACCACAAATAAAGATCTTTAATTTTATAGGCATCATTAAAATCTAAATCCGCAGGAAATTATAGATCGGTTTGGACAAAATTTGTAGCAGACATTGAAAAGTTCTTCAAATGCAGTGTAATTAATATTTCAAAACAGGAGAGTAGCCTAATCTCTGATGGGGGTATTTTATATTACCATAACAATTTAGAATTTACTTTAAAAAACATGTATTGTTCCCCAAAGAATCAGAATATCTTTAATTTGCATCATCAAAATTTAAATGTTTAATTTTTGAATAATATTCATTTCAAACGTTTTATATTTAAACTCGCTTTTTATTTAGACTCGCTTTTTATTTATTAATCGCAAACACTACTTATTTCAACAGTTTTGGTTCAGTATTAATTTATTTTAAAATCAAAAAAATCACTATATTTTTAACTAGACGCTTCAAGAAACTGAAAAATATTAAAATTGTATTTCTTTTTTGACATTTACCTGTTATAACTTGATTAATTAAAGATCAATTGATACTTAATTAGTAGGTTGACAGTGATGGTTCTATTAAGAAGAGCGATTGCAAAGTTTTCAACTGATGTTTCATCTTTTTCATTGATGACTCGTCTGACCTCTGAGTGATTTCAAAGCTATCGTGGATTACCCTACTTAACGCATTTCCGTCCCTAAATTGCTTAATTCGATTGAAGCCCTATATCAGTCACTTTGTTTCAATTAGGTTACAAATACTAGGACCCCCCTATGTTTGTGAGGTTTTTAATAATTTTGAAAATATTTACAATTTAAACCACCATTTTCTAACTAATAATATAATTCTATAAAATTAGCACAGGGCTGTTTTCGTTTTTATTTATCCATAGATATAGGCACCAAAATAAATTTAGTTGGTTTAAATTAAATATATGTATTTATTATCAGGCTAATTATACTTAAACTTTCCTAGTTGTCTTTTTTATGCTTATATTCTAATGTTTTTTCTAGATGTTATGTGTTTTTTAATGTTTGATTAATATATAATGTACATTAATGTTAAAGATTTTATATCTGTAAAATGATTTCATTGAATGAATAAATATACCTTGAATAAAATAAAAGAAAATCAAAATATAAACAATACTTAAATTGTTGTTTGCACTATTCTTTTTATTAGATTACATTTTTTGGAAGAATCTATGCTTTTGTTTAATTCCCTCTGTTGCGTAATTGAATGGGAGGGACTTAATAATCCAAGTACATAATAAGAAGAAGAACTCCAAAATGAACGAGAACAGGGTTAATAGCAGATTCCACAGCTGGTGAAACTCAGGGGGCTGCCGAAGTCATTAGCATACTTTGGGATGTGTGGCGCCTAAGACGCATGCCAAATCATTAATCATAGTGGATAAATGCCTGCTAGTATACTACTTCAAAACAGGGGTCTAACCACCCACCAGATCTAACACGGATCTCATTACAAAAGTACGTTAGCAGTATCGCACTAAAAAGACAGCTATAAAGCTACACCACACAGTAACATGTGCGGATAATTTGCACCATCAGGGCTAAATTACTGTTTGTTATACTGAAATGCCCCTGGTGATCTACACCACTCACTTGATCCTACATCGCCGCAGATGTGTAGTTAACGTTTTTTGTTATCATTACTGTCTAAAAATATCATCATCAACGATTTAAGTAACTAGACTTAAATTCTGTTATTAGATATCACTGGTGGTAGAAAAATAATCAAAGAACATGGCGTCGTCCTAATGGAAGAAGCATTATTATGGAATAGTTAACATATTTTAATGGATTCCTTCACACAGTAAAATTTTAGGATTAAAGCCCTAGAGATTGGCAACAAAGCAAAGTATCAATTTACAGCCAGCCAACTGGATAGCCAAAGGCCTTGGATGTAAATTGCCTTTCTTGATCTAATTAATACAAATAGATTTCAATTCAAAGACCACTAGCCATTGGCCATGCAGCTGAAAATGATATAAAAAACTTTCTGCACATGCTCAGTAATAGCAGACTAACTGTTAAATCTGCTACACATGCTCAAATAAAATGATTTGATTAGTTGGAAATAGAAAACCATCTGCTCATGCTCAGTCATAGCAGACTAAAAAGAATTAATTGTAAAATCGTCTGCTCATGCTCAGACTTTGCAGATGCCAATTTGATTGGATTAGCAGAAGGACAAAGGTTACTAATGGTCATAATAATATCCAATAAACATTCTTTATTTGTTTTCATGCCTGTTTTATATGCCAAGGTTTTAAAAGTGATCATTATTTTTACGATATTTAACATAATTATGCATTTGTGAACATTAAAAAAATATACAACCAATAATAATACAGTAGAACGTAGAAATTTTAATATTATTGTATTACTTAAATTGTAGATTATCTACAATATTAATAATAATTAATACTAAATTGTTGATGATTATAGTATTAGCTTTTGTTTTGTAAAATATTTCTTTCATAAATTTTTGTGTTGTTAAAAACGAAAAGAAAAACCAGTTTTCATTTTGAATTTAACCGTGAAAGCTTCTAAATAGACAATTTATTTCCGAAAATCATGAAATAGTTTTTTTTTAATTTAAAACCAACATTACAAGTTTTAATCTGTAATAAAAATATGTTCTTGTCAAAACCTATTGGATTCTACTAAACAATATCAACCCAAGTAATTACGTTTTTAACGCATTTTATTTCTGTTATTTCCTATTAAATTATCACAAATGATAAAAACAGAAGTCTGTTCACGTACACAATTTACTGAAATTAATGATGGCGGTCGAGGAAATTACCCCTTAACTTACTGATAAAAATTGGAATACACTATTTGTAGAGGGGTCAAAGTGTTAACGACCTGCTTTTTGGTAATAAAATAACAATTTGTAATAACATTTTTTCAAGCCTAAATTATAATCTAGATTTTAAATTTATTTTCTTTAGGTTTATCAACGCACGACGTCGGATTGTTCAACCAATGATTGACCAATCAAACAGAGCAGGTAAATCGCCTGTTGTAACTGTTTTCAAGTCCAGAAGACGTAAATCATCATCCTGTCTGTCACCAGGACCCTCCCCTGGTATGTCTGTGCCCCACTCCCAATGCGCAATTCACAAAACCTTACCCCCCTTTACTACCCACTTAATGGTTTAGCATGAATGATTTGGACATCTACTGTACAAAACATTTCCTTACAAGAAAGTTGTAAGAAACTTTTGCATGTTTTCTTCGTATACCCTTCAATCGTGATTACAAGTTTTAAGTTTCGATTTTATCCAGAATTTGGTATACCAGCGTACCGCGGGTCCTAAATGAATCCGTCCCCTAGATGTGTCTCTCCGCATTTAGTGATTGCTTTAAAACCCTCGATTAATATTGACACTAGATAATTTTGAATGGCGACCTAGTCCCTCGACAATCCTTACATCCCCCCCTCCGAGTCTCCCGTCTCTACATTGGATCCCCCATTTATTTAATCCCGCCATACAGACTCTAATACATCACCCCACTTGGGAAAACCCTTTTCATATCGGCTATCGTAAACCGGTGTCAGGAGAAATCATTCATGTAAAAAAAGACGTGTATGTAGCGTTCGGCTGAATCTCTAGCCTACGATGTCTTAATCATGTTTGACAAAGTTTCATGTAGTCTTTCCACTCTGCAACCTAGTAACAGGCCGTCATGTCATAATCGTTTGCTTCTTATAGCTTCGTTATGTTCCGTTGTAATCCCCAATTGTGCGTCAAATGTTCGCGATCTAAGATACTCGCTTGATATTCCCGAGAGTGATGACGGTTCAGTTTAATATCTTGATTGTCCTAGTCTCCTCATCTCCTTCCTTCTTTCGTCACCGCGTCCTTGGACCACGACTTGATCGTTATTCCCCGCAGATGTCTTCTCGGCTTTTGAATTCATAATATATCAACATAAATCAAATACATTAGCATTTATGTTAATGTGATCTGTTGCTTGTGTCATAGAAAATTAAAATTCTATACAAGTATACAATGTTCACATTACTATAATTGGAAAGGTTGTTTATATTTCTCTAACATTAGATAAAGTTCAAAATTAATTACACAAATTTAATGCTGTTTATTTTTTGGAACTAAAATTTTTCGATAACCTTGCACAATTTTTAAATTTAATATAAAAACGCTATAATGCTATATATAGATTATGTGAATATGAGAAATGTTTATGAAAAATATATTATGAAGAACAATATTGATATCAATGGTGGCACTGTCCGTCCTAAAAAAAATCAATCTGTTCCTTTCTAGTGCATTTATTATTTATTAACAAATTAAAGCATCTCAAATGAGCATAAAATGATCGCAGAGCATAAGGTGATCGCAGATGGCATGTAGTGAATGTATGCATGCGCTTTCTAAAGCTCTTTCTACATTTTCAAACTAGTTTGACAAAAAAAGTGTGATGTGCCCAAATATGGTAGTGATATTACATCATCATGTCCATATATGGCCACATTTTTTTGTCACATACAGTTTGATAGTGTACAGAGCATAACAACCCTTCTCCAGGGCCCTTGGTTTTTGTTGTACCCCTTGCCGTTGCATGTCACCACTACTGAGGGTGACGTTGATTTACTTCTTCTGGACTTGAAACTGTTTCAACTTTTTCTTTCTACTGTATTCATGTAAGTGATTCTTGCTTACTGAAGAATAAGGTTTGTGTTTTTTTTAAATAATTATTTCTTGAGAACATTAATAAATGATTGTTTGGTTTGCTTGTCAATTTGAATGGCAATTACTACCACTAATTGCATTGGTTTGTCAGGGTTATTGGTTCGATCCTAGCTCTGTTCTAGTATCAGAATCATTACCTAAACTGCATAATGGTAAACATGAGTTTGTTCTCATCTTATTGTGTACTTCTTACTTGGATGTGCAAGTTTAAAGCTCTGTCTACACTATCAAACTTTATGTGACAAAAAAATGTGATGTGCCCATATATGGACATGATGATCATATTTGGGGATATCACCACCATAATTGGGCACATCATATTTTTTTGTCAAACTAGTTTGATAGTGTAGACAGAGTTTAAAAAATAAATTTGTAAGGTAAGAATGAAATAAATGAAGGTTTATTTTTAATTTATTTATGATTTAATTTATGATTATTAATCAATCAATTTCTACCCAGCATGTATAACTAAATGCCTCTTAATCTTTATTGTAATGTCTCAATCGTCTTTTGTCTTGCAGTGCCTGGCGGGCTTGGTGGCGGACCAGGCTACGGTTCAGATAACCAACCCATTGGCAGCTTCATGATGGACGGTCAGCAACCCTCGATGCATTTGCGCCCACCGGGTAATGAATGGCATCCTCACCTGTACTAAGCAGGTTGCTGTTAATTTTTTACACTATTTGTTTGGACGGGACTCCACCAAGTGACAAACATCATCATAAGGGGCAAATATCATTGTGGGGACAAACATCATGGGAGGGACAAAAATCATAAGGGACATCCTCAACACAAGGGACTGAGAGACTACCAATCTTGAACATGTTATTTGGCTGCCTCTCACAAGCTTTACTTTTTTGGATCCTGCCACTCTTAGTTACTCAAATTATTGTACTTTATTCGTATGAATATTACTACATTATCAATATTACTTTTGAGATTCAATGGTGAAAAGATTCCAATAAATTACAGTCAGCATAATATAAATGTTTCTATGTACACATTAATGCACGGGCTGCTTTCCACAAAACATATCATCTACCACAAATTTTATTCTCAAGTAAATGTAATTTTAATGCAAGGAAGTGTACTATAGAAAGTTATTACAAAAATAAATTTATTTTGAAAAAAAACCCCATTTATTTGCAAATGAAAGATACATTTGTTTTTTATGATGTCCGTATCATATACAAACTAGTAACAAATTAACAATTTATAACAATAAAATATACAACTTTCTTAGTTCACTTACATCAGTATTTCCAACATGTATGATGGGACACTATCACCCCCCAACCCTCTCTCCCTGACCCCTGACCCCCATGTATGTATGCACTAGAACTTTTAGTAGTAGTTTTAAGCTGTGTCTACACTATCAATCTTTATGTGACAAAAAATGTGATGTGCCCATATATGGACAAGGTGATGTCATATCACTATCATATTTGAGCAAATCACTACCATATTTGGGCACATCACACTAGTTTGATAGTGTAGACAGAGCTTTTTAGAATATCTAGCTGTATGTACTAATGCATAATGAACCTTAGTCGTTGTTTATAAGTGTAGGTGATTCTTATCGTCGATGTTTACATCATCTGTTTTGTCCGAAGGCTGTGTTTAGAGTTAATAGTCGCATAGATTTGCACAAAAATTAACATGTAGTACTAAAAGTAGTGTAATGGTTTCACTTTTAATTTATCAAATTTAAATCTGCAGGATTTACATAGCTGAAATGTACAGCAATCTGCTATGAAGCAATAGCTGTATATACAGTATGTACTGTACTATAATGTTAACAATATATATTGATAATTATTTATGGTAATTATTAATGCTTTCTATATATTTTATTATTTTATTATGTGTCCTTTTTTAATTTTTCAATTCAATTCAATTTAACTTTATTACAGAAAAACTGTCCATATGAAACATATTCATACAATAGAAAAAGAAAAGAAATACAAAGCATTATGTGACAACCGTTATGGAGAAAGGACCAAGAATTATTTGTTGACATATAGTGCCTCTCTCCACTTAAAATACATTTTATGCTCATATTTCTAAATTATGAGAAATTGATTTTAAGTAATTATTTAGGATTTAGGAGGGAACAAGTATTAATATTTGAATGGTATATTTTTTGAAAAGATATTCATGTTTGATTGTTTGTATTTGTTTACTCCAGGTGGTGACATCATGACCTCATCCATGGCAAGTATGAACATGAGCGGTTCTACATACGCCCATCCCCAAATCTCCCAGTACCATCCAACAGTCCATTCGCAGGCGATGCTTCTACCGAACCACGCCCATCATGCTATGATGATGGCGCACATGCCAACCAGTCACGGTTTGTCATCCAATCACAGCCCACCAGCTCTGATGAACCCCAATGATGTCGACTCTCATATGGACCTGCACTCAAACTGACCGTTGTTGAAATAAACCGATGACCGTCCCTATAATTCGTTTACCGTCCTTTCAGATTGGAAACTTGTATTTAGTTCTCACTTGCAAAATCATTCACAAGTCATTATTATTAAAAACCTTTTAGATAGAATATAATGTATAAATTCTCTTTAGATTTCAACTTTATCTGTTTCAAACTCTATCAATCTTTCACATGCTTTTCAGGGTATAGGCCATTAAAAAAACATTATTAAAATGTATTTAGTTGGGTGGGTTTACAAACTAAGCTCTTCAAAAATAGAGGACACATGTAAGATTAAGACAGCTCTTATAATATCATATTTTAAATTATTCTGTTTTTAAAAATAAAAGTTTTATTTTTCTTGGCCTTTAGATGATGAATCTATTTATGAATTAGAAAAGTAAACTAGCTTGTTTTATTCCATCCATTTAAACTTGTGAATATCTGAAATATTCTTGTTTACTTGTTGTGTAAACAAGGTATGTTAACTAATTTGTCACATGGACATTTTATTTATTTATATTTTTAATATTATACAATATGCTGACATAGTGATGAATTTTTATATGTGTATGTTTTGAGTATTTGAGTTAGCATGGAGGAAAAAATATGTTTTTCCTCCATACGTTAAGCATCTGATTATATCAATTTATTCAAAGCGATTAAAGGGATCATTAATTACATAACAATGATATTATGAATGGATTATTTTTACAAAATCAGCTAATTCAACAATAAATATAATAAAATAATAGTTTTAGTACAGATACCTTACATCATAATGTATTGTAAAAAAATATAAATGCTGATTTTATTTAATGAAATGCTATTTTATCAATAATCTTGTTATTTTATTCTTAAAAATGTTAATATTTAATAATCAATTTTAACCTTGATTGTTTTAAACCTTTCTCTATTTAAAAAAAATGAATATAAATTTCAACTATTTATTATTCTTAGTATTACAAAATCTAAATTGGGTTGATTTGAAGGTGCTAAACATGTCAATTGTATTTGCATTTATCCACGGCTTCAAGTGATAGATGGCGTTCACATTGATTTTTGATCTCATTTTTGTTCATTTTCATTATAAAGAATATCAGCGAGCATCTTTATAATGTGTTCAGAATTATGAGATATGCGGGGAAAATGACAGTAATGTATCATCCCAAATATTATTATCACACCGACGATGGGGAATAGGTAATGACCAAGTTTATAAGAGTGAAATTTACAATTGCACTCGCACTGAATAAATTTTATTCACCGATGCTGTTTAAATTTTAATAAATTATTTTTTAAAAGCAGACTAGGTCTATTAGCTGAGGTATAGTGATAAACATACATTCACAGCTATTTAGTCTAACAGAAAAAGTTTCAACCCGACATTTACAATATTTTGTCATATCCAGTTTCTTTTTCCAGTTTTATCATTTCATAACAACTTTGTTGAAATGAAGGAAGATTTGGATTCAATTGCTCTTGTAAATCTGTTCACTTCTGGTGGTTACTGAGAAAATGGGTGTTTTAAATAATGTATGTTTTAGTGTAAATAGACTGAAGGGAGAATATATGTATAGGTATTTGTTAGTGCGTGGTCACATTAACTACGTAAAGTCGTCTTTCTCTGTACGTTCTTGTCTTCGACCATTCGTAAAAAATTCTCTGCAAGAGTAAAAACACAAACAGCAAACCTGTGTGTTGTAAGTATGTTTATATGTGATAGTTGTTAGACGTTAAGTGCTCTGTCATTTTTAAATAACAAATTATAAACATGTTTTTTTTTAATGTCATTTGATCAAATTTTAGTAATTTAACTAAATTATTGTTTGTATTCATAAATTTGACAAGAAAACGATACCTCATGAATATTTAGATATCCATTTAAACAGAAATAGTTGTAATGAATACAGTTTATGTTAATTATGGCTCATGAATATTCATAATCGTGATTTTGATACATGAATATTAATTTTATGCTAATTATGAGTCATGAATATTCATATTTGGTAACTTTTTTTTTATCGTATGAAATATTCATTAAATTAGCTAAGGTAAAAACATTTTGCTGTTATATGTAAAAACTGTACCAATGCTGGTTAATGAATTTCTATATTCTGTATAATGCATTGTCTTTAAAAAAAATCATAATTTATTAATAAATTCATGATTGGCGCTCATTAATATTCATGTCAAACTAAATATTGTTGTATTAAATAGTTTGACAGCTCATAAATATTCAGATTTGTCTCCGTTGTAAAAAGCCGAATTGTGTGTTCACTTGTAGATACAGTCAGACTACTACAGTTTAACGCCTTGTGTGTCAGTGCCCAACCACGCTGACAGTATGTAAGTTAAAACAAAAAAAAGTTTCAAGCAAAATGAAATGGTTAAAGGTTAAATGTCGGAATGTTTCACACATTTTGTCTTTATCCAAGGTATGTCATTATTGTTCAAATTAAAAATCGAATTCATAAAAGCTCACCGTTTATTTTGTTTTTACGGCGACCGTTTCTATAGTTAGATACTGCGGTTTTTGTTCTTTTATTTAATTTTTTCTTGCTCATTGTCATGAGAACGCTCCATAATGGTTTGTATATGTAAACAAGTTTAGTGGGGAGTGTAGTTAGTAATAAATATTTATAACAAAACTTATTTTAATATAAAAATGGAAAACCAACTGGAATGTGAATTGGATAAACCGTATTTGTGTGAAATCTGTTACACTTTTATAGTAAATATATGCATATACATGCGTATAGTATTGTGTTAACGTCATTTTGTACAGGTATATATTCTTTTCAATTCACATTCCTGTTTAATATCTTTTACATTCTTTTATTACATGATTGTATTTTTTTTTCGTTTAAAAAACACCATGATCTATAAATAGGTCGAGAAATTTGTTTTTCTCATTTGGTAAACAAAGCAGATTGCTTGAATAAAACAAAACTGTGAGAGAAATTTACAATATATTTTTATTTATTTATTGAAATGTACAGCATAAATCAAGGTGTGCTTCTTCAGTGAGTACTGTCTCCTAATAAATGATGAGGGATGACCCATCCTATGATGATTCTGGCTTTTGTAAGCAGTCAAATGCCATGGATAAAAATGAAAAAAGATCAAACGTTTAATGTATCTTGCCGCCAGCGCGCGGGCCGCCCACAATGTTACAAAATAGACAACCTTCTTCCTTAACTACGCATGCGTCGTTCTGACGCCAGCACAGGAACCGCGGTTTCAGTTCGATTAGGCCCGCTTATTGGCTGTGACGTAGATGACCTAACAAGTAGCCAATCACCAGACACTAAAATTACAAAAATAAATTGTGGAGATTCATGGAAAAACCGCAGCCAACCCATACACTAAAATAAAGTTATTGGATTGCACACTACTTCTTTAAAGAGTTTTCCGGAACAATAATCACTGCATTTGTTCTCTCACTTTTATCCATTGGTTGCGACCTAGTAATGTTGGACGCAACAAAAGTAATTTCACCAAGTCGTTGTTGTCGCTGTTGATTGTTTTTGCGACACATATTAAAGCACCTTCCTTCTTTCCCTATCGTGATTGTTCGAATAATTTGACTTTTTAACAATTGAAGTGTCACAGTGGGGTGGAGATTGCACTTGATTGAAATGTAAATTATCTCTTTATAATCGTAACAATAGAATCTACACCAGGCATCAGGCAGCCCATTATTTTAATGAATGCGTGAGCTTCTTAATAATAGGACTTCATCCCCAAGACAACAACCTACCTTTATTCGCCGAAGGCTGTACTACTTGTTATATAATTTCGTACATTTATTATCATCATTTCTTTTCACACAACGCTGCGGAAAGAAATCTCATTTCCACTTTGCATCTTAATTCAAATAGAATCGAGAAAGTAACACCTGCGCCTGCTCTTAGATAGAGACTCTATTATCAGTGTAAACAGTAGTCAAAGGAATAGTAGAAGAGACGGTTTGTATTTCTGTAGTTGACGGTACTCCTCCAGTAGGTATCAAAGTGTTGTGGACTCCACAAAAAGGCGCAGTTCTTTTGCAGTCATGTTTATAACTGTTCGATATGGTTTCAACCAATCTTTGTTGTTTAACCCGTCCTGTACAGTCATCAACTTACTCCGAAACATTCGAATCAGATGTGGATATGGAAATTCGAACTTTGACATCGACTTAGCAGATGAGACGGGTATGCTTGCATTTTAAAATGCATGGTTTGTTTTGATTGCCCGAATCTGGTGTTTTTACTGTTGATCTCTAGTTTATAGTTGTCACCTAGTATAGGCCTACATTTCCAATTTATTATTATATATTTATTTTTCTAAACAGTAATCGTTCTGATACGGTATAGGATATACTTATACGAAATTAAGAATTTTATTTCAAATTTGGTTCTTAGGTGTTATAAAGGAACTGGGAAAATTTCAATACGAAAGCGCTGAGAAATTATTACCGTCAAATAATAGCTACATTCTGGTCGGTCGTTTGCCGGACTATCCGTCACCTGACGAAGAGGCAGCAGCACTGTCGTCAGAGGAAGAAACATTCGCGCGTAAAATAAGTTATAAATTTGTTCCTCTTCTTGAGAGATACGAAGACTTATTGCCCAATTATAGACTGCAGTCATCAGCTGATGGTTCCAACGTCAATAAGTCACTGATGCCGAGCAACAAGACTACGAAGAAAAGATGTCGGAAGTATGGACGTGCTAACACGAGAGACTAAACGGTAGACAATTACACACACTTTTGTTCAATGTTAGATTTGCATTTTTCAATGGATCAACGTGCTTCATTGATAGTGATTGATGTGGAAAAGTCAAAAGGGAATGTTCATTTGTTTGTGAAAACCATACACAATTTAGGTCTATTAATTATGTTTTCGCATCTGTAGCCAGTATGTTTGTAATTTTGTTTGTGGGTTTGTTTGTTTGTGAAAAGCCTAAACCTAAAGGACAGGTATTGCAAACAAATTGCATACATATTTTAGTTAATTTATTGTAACATTTTCAGAAAATTGCGCATGTAATCTCAAAACGGCATGCGCAGACGCACATAGTGTGGTCTGCGCATGTTACTTTTTAAAAAGTTGATATTTTGGCCATTTTTCGAAATTTCCCTGTACTATTATAGTACAGGTTTTTTTTCCAAAAATGAAAAATTTTCGATCTTTTATTTTTCGATAAAACTGGTTACCATAGCATAATTTACATGCGCAGAACCCAATATTCACACTCTGCGCATGTTTATTATGCTATAGTAACTATTTAGGTCAAAAAATAAATAAAACTGGTTACTATAGCATAATTGTAACTATTTATGTCTAAAAATAAAAGGGTCGAAAAATGGCAATTTTTCGAAAATGTCCCTGTGCTATAGTACAGGGATTTTTTTCAAAAAATGGCCAATTTTAGACCTTCTTATTTTTCAATAAAACTTGTTACTATAGCATAATTGACATGCGCAGAACCCAGTATTCGACTCTGCGCATGTATATTTTGCTATAGTAACCATTTATGTCAAAAAATAGATAAAACTGGTTACTATAGCATATTTGACATGCGCAGACACTAATATTCGACTCTGCGCATATTTATTATGCTATAGTAACTATTTATGTCAAAAAATAAAAGGGCCGAAAAATGGTAATTTTTCGAAAATTTCCCTGTACTATAGTACAGGGATTTTTCCAAAAAATTGCCAATTTTCGACCTTTTTATTTTTCAATAAAACTTGTTACTATAGCATAACTGACATGCGCAGAACCCAATATCCGACTCTGCGCATGTATATTTTGCTATAGTAACCATTTATGTCAAAAAATAGATAAAACTGGTTACTATAGCATATTTGACATGCGCAGAACCTAATATTCGACTCTGCGCATATTTATTATGCTATAGTAACTATTTATGTCAAAAAATAAAAGGGCCGAAAAATGGCAATTTTTCGAAAATTTTCCTGTACTATAGTACATGGATTTTTTCAAAAAAATTGCCAATTTTCGACCTTTTTGTTTTTCCATAAAACTGGTTACTATAGCACAATTGACATGCGCAGAACCTAATATTCGACTCTGCGCATATTTGTTATGCTATAGTAACTATTTATGTCAAAAAATAAAAGGGCCGAAAAATGGCAATTTTTCGAAAATTTCCCTGTGCTATAGTATAGGAATTTTTCCAAAAAATGGCCAATTTTCGACCTTTTTATTTTTCAATAAATCTTGTTACTATAGCATAATTGACATGCGCAGAACCCAATATCCGACTCTGCGCATGTATATTTTGCTATAGTAACCATTTATGTCAAAAAATATATAAAACTGGTTACTATAGCATATTTGACATGCGCAGAACCTAATATTCGACTCTGCGTATATTTATTATGCTATAGTAACTATTCATGTCAAAAAAAAAAGGGCCGAAAAATGCCCATTTTTCGAAAATTTTCTGTACTATAGTACAGGGATTTTTCAAAAAAATTGCCAATTTTCGACCTTTTTGTTTTTCGATAAAACTGGTTACTTAAGCATAATTGACATCCGCAGAACCTAATATTCGACTCTGCGCATATTTGTTATGCTATAGTAACTATTTATGTCAAAAAATAAATAGGCCGAAAAATGGCCAATTTTCGACCTTTTTATTTTTCAATAAATCTTGTTACTATAGCATAATTGACATGCGCAGAACCCAATATTCGACTCTGCGCATGTATATTTTGCTATAGTAACCATTTATGTCAAAACATAGATAAAACTGGTTACTATAGCATATTTGACATGCGCAGAACCTAATATTTGACTCTGCGCATATTTATTATGCTATAGTAACTATTCATGTCAAAAAATAAAAGGGCCGAAAAATGGCCATTTTTCGAAAATTTCCCAGTGCTATAGAACAGGGATTTTTCCAAAAAATGGCAAATTTTCGACCTTTTCATTTTTCAATAAAACTGGTTACTATAGCATAATTGACATGCGCAGAACCCAATATTCGACTCTGCGCATATTTATTATGCTATAGTAATTATTTATGTCAAAAAATAAAAGGGCCGAAAAATGGCCATTTTTCGAAAATTTCTCTGTGCTATAGTACAGGGATTTTTCCAAAAAATGGCAAATTTTCAACCTTTTTATTTTTTAATAAATCTTGTTAACTATAGCATAATTGACATTCGCAGAACCAAATATTCGACTCTGCGCATGTATATTTTGCTATAGTAACCATTTATGTCAAAAAATAGATAAAACTGGTCACTATAGCATATTTGACATGCGCAGAACCTAATATTCGACTCTGCGCATATTTAATATGCTATAGTAACTATTATGTCAAAAAATAAAAGGGCCGAAAAATGCCCATTTTTCGAAAATTTCCCTGTGCTATAGTACAGGGATTTTTCCAAAAAATGGCCAATTTTCGACCTTTTTATTTTTCAATAAAACTGGTTACTATAGCATAATTGACATGCGCAGAACCCAATATTCGACTCTGCGCATGTATATTTTGCCATATTAACCATTTATGTCAAAAATAGATAAAACTGGTTACTATAGCATAATTGACATGCGCAGAACCTAATATTCGACTCTGCGCATATTTATTATGCTATAGTAACTATTTATGTCAAAAAAATAAAAGGGCAGAAAAATGGCCATTTTTCGAAAATTTCTCTGTGCTATAGTACAGGAATTTTTCCAAAAAATGGCCAATTTTCGACCTTTTTATTTTTCAATAAATCTTGTTACTATAGCATAATTGACATGCGCAGAACCCAATATTCGACTCTGCGCATGTATATTTTGCTATAGTAACCATTTATGTCAAAAAATAGATAAAACTGGTTACTATAGAATATTTGACATGCGCAGAACCTAATATTCGTCTCTGCGCATATTTATTATGCTATAGTAACTATTTATGTCAACAAATAAAAGGGTCGAAAAATGGCAATTTTTCGAAAATTTCCCTGTACTATAGTACAGGGATTTTTTCGAAAAAATTGCCAATTTTCGACCTTTTTATTTTTCAATAAAACTGGTTACTATAGCATAATTGACATGCGCAGAACCTAATATTCGACTCTGCGCATATTTGTTATGCTATAGTAACTATTTATGTCAAAAAATAAAAGGGCCGAAAAATGGCCAATTTTCGAAAATTTCTCTGTGCTATAGTACAGGAATTTTTCCAAAAAATGGCCAATTTTCGACCTTTTTATTTTTCAATAAATCTTGTTACTATAGCATAATTGACATGCGCAAAACCCAATAATCGACTCTGCGCATGTATTTTTTGCTATAGTAACCATTTATGTCAAAAATAGATAAAACTGGTTACTATAGCTTATTTGACATGCGCAGAACCTAATATTCGACTCTGCGCATATTTATTATGCTATAGTAACTATTATGTCAAAAATTAAAAGGGCCGAAAATGGCAATTTTTCGAAAATTTTCCTGTGCTATAGTACAGGGATTTTTCCAAAAAATGGCAAATTTTCGACCTTTTTATTTTTCAATAAAACTAGTTACTATAGCATAATTAACATGCGCAGAACCCAATATTCGACTGTGCGCATGCATATTTTGCTATAGTAACCATTTATGTCAAAAAAATAGATAAAATTGGCTACTATAGCATAATTGACATGCGCAGAAACTAATATTCGACTCTGCGCATATTTATTATGCTATAGTAACTATTTATGTCAACAAATAAAAGGGTCGAAAAATGGCAATTTTTCGAAAATTTCCCTGTACTATAGTACAGGGATTTTTTCGAAAAAATTGCCAATTTTCGACCTTTTTATTTTTCAATAAAACTGGTTACTATAGCATAATTGACATGCGCAGAACCTAATATTCGACTCTGCGCATATTTGTTATGCTATAGTAACTATTTATGTCAAAAAATAAAAGGGCCGAAAAATGGCCAATTTTCGAAAATTTTCCTGTGCTATAGTACAGGAATTTTTCCAAAAAATGGCCAATTTTCGACCTTTTTATTTTTCAATAAATCTTGTTACTATAGCATAATTGACATGCGCAAAACCCAATAATCGACTCTGCGCATGTATTTTTTGCTATAGTAACCATTTATGTCAAAAATAGATAAAACTGGTTACTATAGCTTATTTGACATGCGCAGAACCTAATATTCGACTCTGCGCATATTTATTATGCTATAGTAACTATTTATTTTAAAAAATAAAAGGGCCGAAAATGGCAATTTTTCGAAAATTTTCCTGTGCTATAGTACAGGGATTTTTCCAAAAAATGGCAAATTTTCTACCTTTTTATTTTTCAATAAAACTAGTTACTATAGCATAATTGACATGCGCAAAACCCAATAATCGACTCTGCGCATGTATTTTTTGCTATAGTAACCATTTATGTCAAAAATAGATAAAACTGGTTACTATAGCTTATTTGACATGCGCAGAAACTAATATTCGACTCTGCGCATATTTAATATGCTATAGTAACTATTATGTCAAAAAATAAAAGGGCCGAAAATGGCAATTTTTCGAAAATTTTCCTGTGCTATAGTACAGGGATTTTTCCAAAAAATGGCAAATTTTCGACCTTTTTATTTTTCAATA
The DNA here is from genome assembly GCF_963402885.1 of Antedon bifida. Lineage (NCBI taxonomy): Eukaryota > Metazoa > Echinodermata > Crinoidea > Comatulida > Antedonidae > Antedon > Antedon bifida. The sequence continues at coordinate 5,265,939 of NC_136234.1, forward strand.
AAACTAGTTACTATAGCATAATTAACATGCGCAGAACCCAATATTCGACTGTGCGCATGCATATTTTGCTATAGTAACCATTTATGTCAAAAAAATAGATAAAATTGGCTACTATAGCATAATTGACATGCGCAGAAACTAATATTCGACTCTGCGCATATTTATTATGCTATAGTAACTATTTATGTCAACAAATAAAAGGGTCGAAAAATGGCAATTTTTCGAAAATTTCCCTGTACTATAGTACAGGGATTTTTTCGAAAAAATTGCCAATTTTCGACCTTTTTATTTTTCAATAAAACTGGTTACTATAGCATAATTGACATGCGCAGAACCTAATATTCGACTCTGCGCATATTTGTTATGCTATAGTAACTATTTATGTCAAAAAATAAAAGGGCCGAAAAATGGCCAATTTTTGAAAATTTTCCTGTGCTATAGTACAGGAATTTTTCCAAAAAATGGCCAATTTTCAACCTTTTTATTTTTCAATAAATCTTGTTACTATAGCATAATTGACATGCGCAGAACCCAATAATCGACTCTGCGCATGTATTTTTTGCTATAGTAACCATTTATGTCAAAAATAGATAAAACTGGTTACTATAGCTTATTTGACATGCGCAGAACCTAATATTCGACTCTGCGCATATTTATTATGCTATAGTAACTATTTATTTAAAAAAATAAAAGGGCCGAAAATGGCAATTTTTCGAAAATTTTCCTGTGCTATAGTACAGGGATTTTTCCAAAAAATGGCAAATGTTCGACCTTTTTATTTTTCAATAAAACTAGTTACTATAGCATAATTAACATGCGCAGAACCCAATATTCAACTCTGCGCATGCATATTTTGCTATAGTAACCATTTATGTCCAAAAAATAGATAAAATTGGTTACTATAGCATAATTGACATGCGCAGAAACTAATATTCGACTCTGCGCATATTTATTATGCTATAGTAACTATTTATGTCAACAAATTAAAGGGTCGAAAAATGGCAATTTTTCGAAAATTTCCCTGTACTAATAGTACAGGGATTTTTTCGAAAAAATTGCCAATTTTCGACCTTTTTGTTTTTCGATAAAACTGGTTACTATAGCATAATTGATATGCGCAGAACCTAATATTCGACTCTGCGCATATTTGTTATGCAATATTAACTATTTATGTCAAAAAATAAAAGGGCCGAAAAATGGCCAATTTTCGAAAATTTTCCTGTGCTATAGTACAGGAATTTTTCCAAAAAATGGCCAATTTTCGACCTTTTTATTTTTCAATAAATCTTGTTACTATAGCATAATTGACATGCGCAGAACCCAATAATCGACTCTGCGCATGTATATTTTGCTATAGTAACCATTTATGTCAAAAACAGATAAAACTGGTTACTATAGCTTATTTGACATGCGCAGAACCTAATATTCGACTCTGCGCATATTTATTATGATATAGTAACTATTTATTTAAAAAAATAAAAGGGCCGAAAAATGGCCAATTTTTCAAAAATTTCCCAGTGCTATAGAACAGGGATTTTTCCAAAAAATGGCAAATTTTCGACCTTTTTATTTTTCAATAAAACTGGTTACTATAGCATAATTGACATGCGCAGAACCCAATATTCGACTCTGCGCATAATTATTATGCTATAATAACTATTTATGTCAAAAAATAAAAGGGTCGAAAATGGCAATTTTTCGAAAATTTCCCTGTGCTATAGTACTGGGATTTTTCTAAAAAAATGGCCAATTTTCGACCTTTTTATTTTTCAATAAAACAGGTTACTATAGCATAATTGACATGCGCAGAACCCAATATTCGACTCTGCGCATGTATATTTTGCTATAGTAACCATTTATGTCAAAAAATAGATAAAACTGGTTACTATAGCATATTTGACATGCGCAGAACCTAATATTCGACTCTGCGCATATTTAATATGCTATAGTAACTATTTATGTCAAAAAATAAAAGGGCCGAAAAATGCCCATTTTTCGAAAATTTCCCTGTGCTATAGAACAGGAATTTTTCCAAAAAATGGCCAATTTTCGACCTTTTTATTTTTCAATAAAACTGGTTACTATAGCATAATTGATATGCGCAGAACCCAATATTCGACTCTGCCCATGTATATTATGCTATAGTAACCATTTATGTCAAAAAAATAGATAAAACTGGTTACTATGGCCATATAAGATGATGATAACACAATATATGGCAATATTATCGCATAATTATTGATTTTTAAAAAAAGTTTATATTTTGGCCACTTTTCGAAAATTTCCCTTTTCTCGAAAAATGCCAAAATTTCGACCTTTTTATTTTTTGACAAAACTAGCTACTATGGCCATAAAAGATAACACAATATATGGCCATATATGGCAATATTATCGCATAATTATTAATTTTTAAAAAGTTGATATTTTGGCCATTTTTCGAAAAATTACAGGGATTTTTTCGAAAAATGCCCAAATTTCAACCTTTTTATTTTTTGACAAAACGTAGTGTTATCATCTTATAGGGCCAAAGTAGCTAGTTTTGTCAAAAAACAAAAGGGTCGAAACTTGATCCTTTTTATAAAATGGCATGCACAGACGCACATAATGTGGTCTGCGCATGTTACCTCAATGTATATCTTTGTACATGATCTAATATCATATGGCTTGCAATGCGAGTTGGTTCATTATAAAACCTGTACAAAATAATGTGCTTCTATAATTTAAATTACTGTGCAACATATATTTTGACACATAAGCACGAATGTTCACATCATCTGTAAATAAAGGGACCTAATATACTTTACAAATGGGAATGGTATGCCCCTCCTCCTCTCCCACCAGCTCCTCACTATTCTCTGGAGGAAATAAATTTCACAAACAAACAAAACAATAAAATTTATGTCAACAAGATTTATATTAAATTATATGTTATAAACAATATAATATAATAATATCGTAATAATAATAATAAATGCCGCTAACCTCTGTACATATTATTACCCTGGCCATTTTTTGATCAAGCACTTATAGTCCCATAATGCAGCTAAGAAAGTCTGTATCAAACTATTCCCTTGTCCTATTTCAACTATTATGCACCCTGTTTTCAACTTTTAGCGGATTGAACGTAACTAATGAATTTGGAAAATGTTGGGCAAGTGCGATGCCTCTATCTCTATGTACGTCCAACTCCTCAATATATCCAAACCAATAGATTACAAGACCTGAGCCAAATCTGTAAGATAAATTGTGTAGCTGTTATTCAAATTGAATTTTTTTTTTTCTCTTTTGTGGGGGCAACCCACTTTTATTGCAATGATAAACAATATGATACAGGTTATATTATCAATCTATCAATGAATATATAAGTGATATTACACAGTCTGAGGTAAAAAGATTATAGAAAAATATTTTGATAAAGTGTTGAAATCTAAATATGATAAAACTAATATGTATACAGTAAAAATTTATATTACAAAATTCAAATTGAAATTGGTAAATTATGAATTATGAGATATGGAAGAGGGCATTTATTATGTCTGATGAGACACAAAAATGTCCAAGTTTCCACATATCTTAGGTTCCTACAGTGCTGATTAAATCTTGAAGTCTCATAGAAAGGCCAATTTACACAAACGAGCGGTAATGGTAATACAAATATAGAATCGATGTTATTCCATTTGACCATTTACACACAATATGTGGAGCAGACGCGTGGTTTTCGCTCATGATAGATACAGATTCTACATTAGACAAGCTACGCGGTTATCCGCTGGTCTGTGTAAATTGGCCTTAAAGAACATAAATTAAATTACCGGTTGACGTAACTCCAGAACTGATCTTTTAGGTAGTTAGCTTGGCTGACTTTGTCTCCAAATGAAGCCTTGCTCTCAATCCAGTTTATAATATACCCATCCATAGCTATAAACAACAATACTTCAATTATGTAATTATTTAAAAACTATTTATTTAAAATTTATACAAATCCAATGGCAAATTACTGAAAAATAATGCTGTGGGTATCAGTGGCTGGTTCTCAATGGAAATACAAAATAAAATAAGCACTGAAAAAATGACAATGCTGTGGGTATCAGTGGCTGGATCTCAATGGAGATACAAAATAAAATAAGCACTGAAAAAATGACAATGTTGTGGGTATCAGTGGCTGGTTCTCAATGGAGATACAAAATAAAATAAGCACTGAAAAAATGACAATGCTGTGTGTATCAGTGGCTGGATCTCAATGGAGATACAAAATAAAATAAGCAAAAAGCTAAATCAAAACAATAAAAGTAAAACAAAAAATAAGCAGAGCTTTCGTACAACACTAGCCCTTCATCAGTGCAAGTGAGAGTACTTGGACAAAGTAGATAGTATTAAGCAGACAAGCGCTGCCTGAGTGGACTGGAATAAAATAAAATTTTAAAAAGGAGACACAGGCTGGTGTAAAATTTATATAAAAATATGCCAACATCTTATACAATATTCAGCAATTCTCTTCCAACTTTACAGCCAGATCTCGGGAGAATAATTATCATTATTAAATTAATCCTTATTACAAATTTCTGCTGTGAATATGTTCCTTGTGTATATTAATTTTACTTTGTTTATTGTTTGTAATTTTAGGAAAAATGTAGAGGGAAAAACAAATTTAAAATGTTACCGATTGGTATTTGGAGTTTTATATCTGGTGTTTTGTCATAGCCTTTGCTTCTCATCTCTTCCTCACCTAAAAAGTAATACAAAAAATTATGTATATTCCATACAACAGTTGCATTGTGTCATTAGTCAACTCGCTTGCGTTGCGTCTCTAGTGGGAACCACGCTTTACACTGTACTAGATGATACTTACGTATAAATGAAATGTTATTTTTCTTTAAATGGCTCTTCAACAAGAATTCATACTCATTACCAACAGAACTTTAGCAGAAGTTAAGGACATATAAATTAAATAAAAACATGTTTACATATTTACTGTATACTTTAAAATTTGAAAGGATACTGTTTAATACTTTCAACAATAGGTCCATAAGTCATGTCATTCAATACAGCCTGAAAAAGAAAATTAAATGAATATTATATATTATAACAAAAATGAATGTATAGTATTAATTCACCCAGATAATAATTGCAATAGATATTAAATTATAAGGTCTCAAGTGACGTTTGGGATCAGCTTGTCTGTGGGCCGATGCTACCTTATCAATCAACCTTTAAGTTACATTATTCCTGCATCTAAGTTTTATATGTTTTAAGCTCTGTCTACACTATCAAACTTGATGTGACAAAAAATGTGATGTGACATATATGGACACGATGATGTCATATCAACTACCATATTTGGGCACATCACATTTTTTTCGTCAAACTAGTTTGATAGTGTAGTTAGAGCTTTAGTCACAATACTAAAGAATATTAAACCAACACTGGTAAAGAAACTATGTCAATGGAAGGAATAATAATAAATATTAAAACATATGTAATCCCTTTCTTTCTTGATATTGCTTTAATTAATAAGGGTTCTACTGTAGATACAAAATATCCATATTCGTAATATGAACACACCACTACCTGCTGAACTTGGAATGAGAGGACTGGATCTTTTATAAGGTGTGTATCTCTAAGTAATTGATTTACTTGCAGTTTGCTTACTGTAAACAAATAGAAGAAAGAATTACCAATACACAGTACACACAATAAATGTGGTGGATATTCATAATAATATTTATTAACATCAGTGGCACTCGGTACTAAAGCTCTGTTGTTGTTGTTGTATCAACAAACTTTATGTGACAAAAATATGGACATGATGATGTCATATCACTACCATATTTAAGCATATCACTACCATATTTGGGCATATCACTACCATATTTGGGCACATCACACTTTTGTTGTCAAACTAGTTTGAGAACCTAGAGATGGATAGAATATATGCCACAAGGAACGAAGAGGAAAGGGAAAAATAATTCAACAAGTAGATTATTTTATTGAGTAATGTTTACCATTTTCGTCATCATTGTCGTCCGAGTTGATAAGATGTTGTTCAAGTATCATCCTTGCTAATAGAGCTGGTGGAAGATCAACCTAAAGAAAAGCAGACATTAGGAAATATAGTATGTAACTGCTTCGCACCACTTGAATACTTATATAAATTGTAGGGGGCAGCAGATAATTCCTGATCACACCATTAATCTTCAGGCAATGGGGTGCCTGTATTCAACTGTTCTTGTACACTATTAAATTTTACATACAGTAAATATGCCTTATATCTTCTTATACCTTTATCTTATTTTTAGTCGCGTGGACGCGACTCTATAGATCACTATGCATTGTAGCACGCGACTTAATGGCTGTTGGCCTTGTTATATCTTGTATCTTCTTTTTATACCTTATATCTTATTTTTATATCTTGTATCTTCTTTTTATACCTTACTTCTTCAGGCAATGCACTGTATTCAACTGTTGTACACTATCATACTTTACATACAGTATATCAGCCTTATAAAAAACACTTTTTTTCTCCTCAAAAAGATAAAATGTAGGTAGATTAACATTTATTCATGACATCATCTATCTACCAAGATTTAATTACCTTCATTGCAAGATTCAGCATTACTGGACCACATGGATCTTTTTTAGAATTCACTACGTATCTGGAGAGAAACAAAATATTTTGTTAGTATCGAGAATTACTGTAAAAGTGATGCAATAAAGCTGATAAATTTACTGAAATTTGTGTCGGACTTGAATAGTTCTTCAATGTGAAATCCATAAATACATTTTGGTATGACCGAGTATAGTTCCAGAGGTTTTGGATAGAAAAGTGGCAAAAATCATTACAAAAGTACTGTGCTTAAGCCTAAATTAGGGGGTGGGATTATTATTGAATGTGGCCATACTCGTATACAGTTCATCCTCCTGGTGGCAGCAAATAATACTTACTCTTCGTAATAACACTTGACCATTTCCACATTCTGGTGTTTGTGTAAAGAACTTTTTACTTTCCTCTGCACAATCTGCGAGTAAATTGCCACTGCCGTCTTGTAATTTAGACTTTATAAAATAATGAAATGGGATTTAAAAAGGTACAATGATCGAGATGTGAGCATAAAAAAACATGCAGCTATTAATTACTAATCTACTCAAATATGTTGCAAGCAAGAAGTGGCATTATTTTTAATGAGACATCAAAGCAATTTATCTTTTACTGTACTTACTTTGGAAATGCTTTGAGTGTTGAATTGATGGCATCTTCGGATGGTCTGGGTTGCTTCAACATGTCCGCAATAGCGGCATACTCGCCTTGTTTCATGATCATATTACAGCAAGAAGAGAGGAGCATTAACTACTAACTAGGGCCTAGGCCTATATAAAAATACCGAATTAGCAATATAAATTTCATAAATCTGTTTAATTTTAATAAGGATAAGTATAATGTTGTTGTAGGCTTACTGTACAGGACTCCACTGTACACTTGGAGCCGGCAGGCGACCGAAGTCCATTACATCACGACCGAAATGAGGTGCGAGATGAATGAATCGGTCATTTAGCCTAGCTAGGGCCTAGCCTACAGACGTACTAGTTTCCCTTGGTACAATAACGTATTATTATAAGATTTTTATTATTACCATTTCCGGCATACAACACACTTGTAGTCACGACTTGTTGATTGATATAGGGGCCTAGAAACATTAATTAGTAAGCACATTTATCACCGGTATTAAACATGCTTCGCTCTCTTGTTTTTTTTTTTTTGATGCAGCGCCTCCAACGGACGTTTTGAATTAGCTAAGTATATGTATGACACGCCATGTATGTCAAAATGTTGTTTTAATTAATATGCACAGTACCTTTATATACTAGCAAAATATAGATAGAATAGATAAAACAAACAGTACATTCAACAATGCAATACTTTATTCAAATAAAAATAATTATTTAGTTGCATCAAAGTACTAATTTGCATAATGGCCATGATTGGTGGTACAAATTTAATCGGGACCAATTCGGCCACAACTTTTATTGAAAGTAGTGAATTATGTCTTTATAAAGAAATACAACGGTATATACAATACTCCGTTTAATCCTTTTAAATAATTTCATTCTGGGTAGTCAAGATAATAAATACATATATAATAGGTTACACCAAACGTACATATTGTATCAGTTAAACAATTAAGTCAGAACATGTTTTATTAAGTTTACATGGTATTTCCATACATTATAAAGTTAAGTTAAGAATGTTTTGACGTTTCAGTTGAATAAGCGCAGACATCTTCTTTATAATGTACAAATTAGCGAGAATGTAACCTTAGTTTATTTATATCACTCACACAAACATAAACATGTACTTTTTTAATTTTCACAAGTATATAGCATTTATTTATACATCCAACAAAAAATGTATTGATCAATAATAAGCATAACACAGGTTATAAGTTGATTTACCAGAGAACTCCACATAGAATATTTTTAAAATACATAATGCCTCATTATATTATGTAATTAAATAGAAATAATTGTTTTTACTAGATATATATTTTCTATTCTTTAAAATAAACAATTCTTCATCAAGGTTAGCGATCGATAAAAATTTGCATTACAATTTAAGAAAATTTAAAGATACCAAACAATAGTCATGACTCATACCTTTTCACTAAAATAGACGTAGAAATAAAATTTAGTTTTTATATAGAAGTTTATGAAGGTGGGTTAGATGATAGATGTAAACAGTATCATTACTTAAATTACGGCCTAACTGAGCTAAAAAAAACTTACTCTACGCTGAAACTAAATCCTAAGCGCACCTAGTTTGATAAAAAGGATACTGTTTACACTTGTTTAATGGTTAAATGAATGGAGAGAGAGAGACAGAAAGATTGAATGAAATAAATATGTATTAAGATTAGAAATAGATACAGTAAAAAGGTATGATTAGAACATGGAAGAGAGCCTAAATTGTTTTTTTAGTAATTTTTGCATACTTCAATTTCCACCGCCCGACCTCCCACTCCCCAAAAAATGTTTTTTTAAATTTCTATTGATTTTAAATTTAGTATATTAATTTCATAATATAATAAGGCATAATATATAATTTAAATATTTGTATTATGTTTTTAAACCACCAATCGGTTAGCAATTCTAATAAATAAATACAAACAAAGAAACATCCGAAAAACTGTCGATGTACTGCATACCAGAGGGTCAACATTGTTGGTCACCTGAAAAACTCACTGTCGACGTAATCCAAAAAGATCAAATCATCTATATTGTTGATGGTTTTTTTAACAACTCGCTGTCGACCCTATTATTTTGATTCTTGATGATAATTTTATAAAGTCACTGTCGACATATGTAGATGAAACCAGTCCAGTGATGATAATTTTATAAAGTCACTGTCGAAATACGTAGATGAAACCAGTCCAGATTGTTGGTGCCAGGACTTGCATTACATCAGTTCTGGTTTTCTGAAAGAATATCGTTTCATATTTAAGCGGCAAATCAATTTGTATGGCCAACTTGTGATGATGAATATTATCGGTTTCATCATGTTCATTGGCAGAAAACTTACCACAATCACATCCTTCTGTTAGCTTCTAACATAGGCCTACTATTCTATCGTGTGTCTATCCACAGAGAAACCATACCGACAATTGGGCAGTTTCTAATGTTGTCCATTTGTCGGTCATCTGCATACCAATGACCGACAGCTTTTAGAGAAAGAAAATTATAGAATTATAGTTACAACAAAGAATGCTGTGAAACATTTTAGTGGTAGTAAATGCAATGTTTTAACTACCATAATCTTTTACATCACTCAAGAATAATAGCATGTGACGATGGAGAAATTACCATATGTAAACAGTACTGAGAGAGCATCCTTTTTACACAGGAGGTGCACAATATTAACATACTTGATAGCTCTGAAGTCTAGGTTCTTGCTACTGTAGTCTTCTGTAACTTCTGCAAATCCAATGCAAGGCACACAGATGCAAGTAGTAGTTGTTGGTCATCAGATGAACTGTCGACATACTCAGATCAAGCTTGGTTGTTAAACTTGGCCCATCTTGAGGTACATCTAGGAAAGAAAATAAATACCTTTTACAAAACCGAAGTTATTCAGTGGTGACATTATTTTCTAGGCAATCACTTTTTTTTGGAGAGAACGCACTCTCATGATGCTTAAATTGATTTGATCATTTTAATTCGACTTCTGTAATATTGAGGGTTTTACTTTTTATATTAGTGTAACATACATCTGCAGCAGGCGTCATCAGCAGCTCAGTTCTGGAAATCCACGGAATCCTAGAATACTGGAGGAAATAATGTGCGCACATCACAATGATATTAAAATGATGTGGAATATGCATCACTATGTAACACAGCATACACACACGTAGGCCTACACTTTCACTGTGCCACACAAAAACATCAAGAATCACATAACAATTCGCACTGACATTAATGAGATGAACGGTAGCTAGTAATGTTATATTATTAGTTAGCGTTAGTAAAAAAGAAAACCCTCAATATTACATTAATCTGATCAAATACGGTGCCGGCATACTAGTTGCCATACAATTTTGTAACCAACTACTACAATAATTTTGTTTTCACATTTTCTACTTTATTATCAATCATACTTATCTTTGACAACATTTAAGCAACTGCACAAGTTGTTGGTGGTCATTTGGTAAAAAGTCGTTGGTGGTCATTTGGTAAAAAGTAGTTGGTGATCATTTGGTAAAAAGTAGTTGGTGATCATTTGGTAAAAAGTCGTTGGTGGTCATTTGGTAAAAAGTCGTTGGTGGTCATCTGGTAAAAAGTCGTTGGTGGTCATCTGGTAAAAAGTCGTTGGTGGTCATCTGGTAAGAAGACGTTGGTGGTCATCTGGTAAGAAGACATTGGTGGTCATCTGGTAAGAAGACATTGGTGGTCATCTGGTAAGAAGACGTTGGTGGTCATCTGGTAAGAAGATGTTGGTGGTCATCTGGTAAGAAGATGTTGGTGGTCATCTGGTAAGAAGATGTTGGTGGTCATCTGGTAAAAAGATGTTGGTGGTCATCTGGTAAAAAGTTGTTGGTGGTCATTTGGTAAGAAGTTGTTTGTGGTCATCTGGTAAAAAGATGTTGGTAGTCATCTGGTAAAAAGTTGTTGGTGGTCATCTGGTAAGAAGATGTTGGTGGTCATCTGGTAAGAAGATGTTGGTGGTCATCCGGTAAGAAGATGTTGGTGGTCATCTGGTAAGAAGAAGTTGGTGGTCATCTGGTAAGAAGAAGTTGGTGGTCATCTGGTAAAAAGTTGTTGGTGGTCATTTGGTAAGAAGTTGTTTGTGGTCATTTGGTAAGAAGTTGTTGGTGGTCATCTGGTAAGAAGATGTTGGTGGTCATCTGGTAAGAAGATGTTGGTGGTCATCCGGTAAGAAGATGTTGGTGGTCATCTGGTAAGAAGAAGTTGGTGGTCATCTGGTAAGAAGAAGTTGGTGGTCATCTGGTAAAAAGTTGTTGGTGGTCATTTGGTAAGAAGTTGTTTGTGGTCATTTGGTAAGAAGTTGTTGGTGGTCATTTGGTAGCAAGTTGTTGGTCATTTGGTCAGTAGCAAGTTGTTGATTACTATTCACACCTTAAACCATTATATAACTCCTGAAACTATAAAATACATAGAATATATCTTGGCCGAGGCGCCAGATTAGAGATTAATAAGGTCAATGGTATTGAGAGGGGAGGGGAGTGGAGTGGTATTGGGAGGGGAGAAAAATGGTGTTTGGGGTTGTTCATTGTAATCCATTAGGGGAAAGTCGGTAACTATGATTTTTAAATCATAGTTGATGAGAATGGAAGAAGGGAATGTACAAACTTTTGTGAAAAGTTTGTTTGAAATGTTATCGTATTTAGATCCTCTTTAAATAATAATTTATATTTTGCAGATCACAAAATAATTATCAGGAACCAGGAACATAATCATACAAACCTTATAAGACAAGACAATACAAACAAAAAAAACATTGTTCCAGAAACTTGTACAACTCTCCTCAGAGCGTCATACAAAGGTTTTAAAATTACAAGCTGGCTTATGGTGGGAACAACACCTAAAAACCAACCATTCTAACCAATGAATTACCACTTTTTATATGAACAGTTTGATAGAGTACAGAAGTACACTTATAAATAACTCTCTGAAAAAGATGTGGTAATATCTAGGCCATGTAACTCGATTGCATGTGGTAACCAAAGTCACATAACGAGACCTAGTGAATTTAGTTTATAGATTTGTTGAAATACTGAGTTCCAAGCCATTTGGCAGACAGTTTACAAAATGACCCTAAACCTGAAAAATAAAGCTTACATTGTTTTCTAATACTGCCCACCACAATGACCGGAAGACAGTCTGTTTACAATTATAGTGGTTAGTTTTTGTTAGCTCAAGTACATTTTCAATTTATCTAAATGACTTATTTGTCCTCACGATGACAAAATAAGCATGTGTTATGTGAATATGAAATGAATGAAGTTTAGCTAGTTCGATTTATTATACTTTATTAAAAGTATTTTAATTCAATCTCTGTTATATGTTGAAAAGGCTATAAGAAATCTCCCTATAAAGATTTCGTTATAAACCTTATACAACATAGTGTTTTATTGTTATTTTAACTCCATACAATTCTTTTTTTTTATTTTTTAAATACCTATATTAAATCAAATACAGTTACTCAAAGAGCTGCCCTATACAACCGCATTGGATAACCACATTTGACGGAAATATTATTTTATATTAGTGACAGTCATGCAAAGACGTGCTGACCTGCGAAGTCACTAATTTGATAGAAAGATAGAAAAGCACCGGCTTACGCAGAAGACGCCATTACGACAGTCACAAAGTTGTTTTTAACAATGTGTCAAGAAAAAAAACCAACACAAATACTCTTTTAACTTGAAGTTGTCAGAAGCATTGGCTTCTAACAATCAGTTAAAAGAAAAAAAATATACATGAGTTTTTTTAGCTAATTCACAAGCCTAGCCTACCCTAGCCTAGCCTAGCCTAAACGAGGTAGGGACTACCCAGGGTTATACCTTAGAACTTACTCAGGTTTTAAGTCTTGAAGCGATGTCTTGCTGCGTTAGTTACTTACCTGTAGTCCACCTGTAGATGCAAATTATGGGAAGCCAGTGTACAACATTATAGGGATATTGCACACCAGCGTGTTGTATCATGCAACAAACAACAATAATGTTTATTACTTATGATTGATGTTAAGTTTGTCTTAACTAATGATTTCTAACTCATCCACCAGATGAGTAGCCTTAAATACCTTACAATTGTACCAATATATACGTGTGCGTGATGATGACAATGTTGATGTTTGATGTTTAAATTGTCTACAAATACAATCCAAGCAATGCCAAAACAAACATGGCTATAAGGCTATGATAATAGTAGTAATTTATCCATTATTTTCCAGGAGTTGAAATCATCAGTGCTATATATGTTAATAAAAGAAAATACAATGCATACCAAGCATACATATATATAGGTATATGGCTATGCAAGTAGCATGTACAACAACATAGTATAAAACATTTTATAATTATCTAAACGACTGCATGATACAACACTATACACATCATTACCATATATGGTGTTATGTGTTTTTGGGGAGTAGAAATTTAACTACAAAGAATGTCAGCTCAATCCACCTGTAATTTGCATATTAAATTATGTATTAGTTCATCTGAAAATAAAGAACCAGTAAGAACTACCATACGTATTGTAAAAATTATTGTGGTTTTTATATGCGTATGCTAGTTTTAATGGTTCGGGTGGTTAGGTCTTACTATGTTTCTTCACGTAGGCCAGTTCTGAGCATCTTTAAGCAGAGGATAACGAAGCGTGAACGTCAAGCGACGCCAGTAGGTCATAATACAATTTGGCTAAATTAATTTTAAGCTTCGAAAAATAGCATGACTTACGTATTACGTATGACCTGAAAAAATTAAATAAATCAAAAAAAGTTAGAAATAAAGAACAAGCATTTTCAAAGCATTAAAACACAATGCATTTTTTAAAACTTAAAATTATTTATTTTTATAGGCATGGCACTATTAATATACAATAAAAAATGATATCCAAAAACATTTATAATAATATAATGTATATTATTTTATTGAACTCTTCGGCGCCACCAAATCTCAGCCTACCGTCCACATACCCACAGACAGGGTAGGTGCGTCGCACATCTTCCAATAAATTGATTAAGTTTGCTTTATAAAATTACAAACAAACAATACAAACAATAATAGCAAACAATAATAATGACCGTGTGATGCAATTTAAATAAAAAGTATTTCGAAACATTTTGATTTTGTGTGTTCACGTGTTTTAAAAGCAATTTAAATCACCCGCTATTGTCAACACCGTCTGCAGCAATCTACTTACGTCATCGGCTGTTTTAACGGTCAAGGAGTTTAATGAAAAACGCTCTCAAAACAAGATACTAGAATAGTTGTCACGTAATGTTTATTTCCACGGTGCAAACCGGGCCTCCATTACAAACCCACGATACATGATGCCTTTTAAACTGTTTATTACCTAATGTGTTCAGAGTTTTTCGAATAAACCGATAGATATTGAGTAAATTATATAGGCCTACACATATATTTATACTATTGGGAACGCTTTATTTGCTTTGTATACAATGTATGTACCTACCGACTGGCGACTCCATCAGCGCACGCCCTCCTCCGCTGCTTACTTACAAGATAATGACGCACAGTCATTGGTTTACTTATTCAAATTAACTCTGCTGTCGTCGACGGAATCGGTATTCAACACACCTGGATGCATGCCTAAGAAGGACACGTGACATGTTATGACGTAAATAATTTGCATCATAAGGTAATCTTGGATTTGGGTATGTGGGTTCATAATATCGCTTTATATATATATATATATATCGCCTACACTCGTCCACCGCTCTTGTGGACATTAGACGCCTACCAATTGTACTGTTGGGAAATTTAACAAATGCGCTTTTATTTCTTATTAAATCGTATTGCTGGAATAATGGGCCTCCTCTAACATAAATAATAATAATACCACCTGCTATAAATAATCAGCAGATTATCGGTACTGTATCTGCTTACGAAGTATCATAGGAACATTTGGTAATATAACATCACATGTGTTTCACATGTATCTAGTAGTATCCTAACCCTTAACCTAAACTGACATGATATAGGCACCACATGAGTGAGATGCTGTATTACCAAATATTCCTTTGATACTTCGGAAATAGATAGTATGTGTATGTGGAGATAGCACTGTGAATCCACTGGGGACTGGGTGAAATAATAGAGTTGGCCTACTACGATTTACATTACAACATAAAAATATTATAGTTATTAATAACATAGAGATATTATATATTATAGTGATTTATTTCCCATTTATTTTACATCTATATATAACATCTTTTAGACGAGTCTGTGTAATGGTCTATCCTATTCCTACCAACTCCCTACAAGAGATACACTTTGATTCTGTATCAAACACTGTTATAACATGTAGAAGCTGTGTAACCAATGTTCTTTGCAAGTATAATGGTAAATGTTATTTCTCAAGATTGTTAATGGAAGAAGCAGCCTAGAGTTAATTAAGATGTTTACAGAGTGTTCATGAAAAGTACAAACACAAG
This sequence comes from Antedon bifida, assembly GCF_963402885.1. Taxonomy (NCBI): domain Eukaryota; kingdom Metazoa; phylum Echinodermata; class Crinoidea; order Comatulida; family Antedonidae; genus Antedon; species Antedon bifida. The sequence goes on from NC_136234.1 coordinate 5,281,630, forward strand.
AAAGCTACATAAGATAATCAATACTACCAATTTAAAACAGACATTATGTTTTATATTGTAAACTGAACGTTGATCATTCAACTTGAAGCTAATGTTTGGTTTGACAGACAAGATGCACTTAAACATCACAGTCCTATTATTAGAACAGAAACAGAATCAATAGGTACAACTTTGTCATATTAGTTTTACATTTACGCTTGGCATTACTTCTTCTGATGAGCACGAACCGAGTTTTCTGTTTACCAAAATGTTTGATGACCTAGATGTATTTTATATTTATTCTGTTGGGCGTAATATTTCTTTACAATTTAAATGCATACCGGGCCTACATTCAGGGGTTCGATCCACGGGTAGTAACGGTTGGGGTCTCGCTACACCTCCACTCCGGCCTCTTTGACAGCTAAAATGACATTATGAACTACTTTTTGATATCTATATCACTACCATATTTGGGCATATCACTACCATATTTGGGCACATCACACATGTGTTGTCAAACTAGTTTGATAGTGTAGACAGAGCTTTACAGACTGATAAATAAAGAAATGTGTATAGCGCTCACTACGGTGTCAAAGTTAGAAACCAATTATATTTTGTTTACTCCACAGCAATCGCCTTAATGCCTGTGATAATGTATGTATCAGCCGGAATACGGATTTAATAAGATGATGATATTAATGATGATGATGATAATTTGATTGTGACGTATACAAATAATTCCCAGTATGCAGACTGCAAGAATAGGCCTATAGGCCTACATCCAGAGTTTAATTATGATAATGACGTTGCAATGATCTGATAATCATGTTGATTATTGATAACGAGTTGACATTAATATGATACTTATTATGACATTTCAACAGCAGCGTTTCCTACGTCCGAGAATTCTACTTTATAAGACAATTAAATATGTTTTTATCAAACGCAACAAGCGAAGACGTATTAACCGGATTTCGAACAATGTGCTTCAACATCGCACAGTCGGCATTAACACCTGCAGAGGAAATCTACTACTTTTTTTCAAACACGCGCACTTTTTAAAATAATTTGCATCGTTTATCATAAAAGCAATAGGATTAATAACTAACACGAATAATGAAATGTTAATTACACATTGACATTTCAATAAAGCATGAAAACTGTTGATAAAACAGCCGAAATGTCTACGAGACGATCTCATCTTCACCTACTTTCTTTTATGACGTAACGAACTTAATAATACCAAGACTAAACTATGGCTATGAGGATGAGCAATGTTCATAATGATACTAATAATCATGAAAATGATTGATTATATTTATTATTAAATTATTTAGCAGCATTGTTATTAACCTTTTTATTTTAGATCATGAAAAGACTAAATTTAATTTACGCCAAGAAAGAAAAATCGTCATCATTTTCATGTTACGGTATAGTGAGTCCTCAATCGATAGTAATCAGGTAAAAATTAACTACGCATGCGTGAGCAGGCGCGTTACCATGAATACGGTAATTATTAGTAATATTTCTATAGAAAACCGATTTCTATATGTTGGAAGCCTAGTATAGTGTTTGAATACGTTTATACCATTGCTGTGCTTTACCTATGGTGCCCGTGCGCCATTCTTTCTTATACCAATCTGACGTCGTAAAGATATTATATTGAAACATTTATTAAATTGGAATACGTCTACAGAAACAAGATGCAAACGCCGAAATCATTTTGGAATTATTTTTGCGACATTTGGCTGAGACAAAAATGACAATGTTTGCTATGTTATACGGACACTAATGTGAATCAGTCAACATGCCAGGATCGAGAAGGGGCTTAGTGGCCCCACAAAATACATTCTTGGAAAATATTATCAAACGTTCTGCCGCACAACGTAAGTGATCATTTTATATTTAGTAGGCCTGTTTTTTTACTGAACGAAATAAAATAGACGTCTATACAATAAACAAGTCTAAAATAAAATAGGCACTGTATAAGCTAAATTTGAGGTTTAGAAAAATGGCGCGAAACACCAGACTAAATGTATGCGTTATAGGCCTATACAACAAAAATAATAATGTTTCGCTTGTGGAATCGCACCGTGAATGGATTAATAAAACGGATTTGTTTTAATCATGTTCCGGAATAAAAGGAAGATATCTTGAGAGATTTTCTTTTATGCATAACCTTGATACAAAAAAGGTAGGCCTAAGTAATGAGACAACACGACATCGCAATTAGGCGCTAACGTACAACAATCATGATAATTAGGCCCAATCTAAAATGTTCGATAAACCAGTACAGGAGAACTACATCTTCCCTCATCCTCCTCCGGCTGTCACTCTCCAAACGAGGCCTACACATTTTAATTCACCAACTTAATTCGGATACATATTTTCACGTTCATATTTAATTTATATTACGGTATGCAATTACTACATTACTACACGTATAATGTTAAATTATAATATTGGCAAATTATTTATATTTTTTTCAATTTTCTGTCATATCGTCAGAAAATAACAAGAAGTATGTTGTAAGTATGTACTCGATCGCACAACAATTTTCCATCTTCTGTGATTTCACGGACGGTATATACGGTAACAGTTATAGCGTGAAAGTATATTTTGCTAATTTTACAAATTTAGTTAAGAAAAATTAAAGCTAAATTAATATTTTAAAAATAATAACGGATGGATGAATATTAACTAAGTGCAACACGAGAACATTCGTTAAAAAACACAAAAAAGTCCAAAATAAGTATTTTCAACTCGCCCTGGACGCGTGTTCCATAAACATCTACGCGAAGTTAGACCTAGGTCTATACATTTTGTAATAATATAAAGAACACAGAAATTAGACAAATAATATATGAGTTTTAACTGTTTATGATAGACCTAAGTGTACAAAGAAGGCGCTTGATACAGAAGATGGTTAATTGTTAATATGAATTTATAAAAAGCGGGAGACAAAATATGAAATACAATACAAAAACAATACTGTTTCATAATTTAAATTGTAATATGCTAAGATATAAAATTTGGATGTTATGAACGTGAAAGATAGGCTATAAGACAATGATTGTATAACGGCGTAGAAGTTAACACGCGTGGAGTATAAATTTCCTTAGGTCTTAAATGTCATTTCGTTTAACCATTCAATTTGTTTATTCTCTTATGTTTTGTCGATTAAATTGTACTATATCATTTTACATTGTGTATGCATAAAGATGCATAATATATTATTAAAATAAGTATAACACCCAACGTTGTGCAATCGTGTCACAATCGGCTACCGTAACACATCTTGTCAGATGTATGCCATTAGTCACGGTTCTATGAGGCAAAAAAAGCTATACGAAACTGTTACAAGTTTTACCTGGCTACCAGATCACGTATACAACATGTTAACGCGACGTACACCTACAAAACATCCGAAAGAAATCACTCGTAAACTTGTAAGATGCTTTTTTGTGTTACAGCTTTCGCACACGGACGAATAGATTTTGGCTAATAATTGTTTCAATCTTCACACACGAACAAAAACCATTTCTTGGTAATAATTCTTATAGTTAAAAATATCGTTTATAAAAGTATGTCGGTGTTGTACAGCGACACTACTTTCAAAAAGTCGACGCGCGCGTACTAAAATCGGGATTATTATTATTATAAATGTTTCACCGCGCGCGTACTATTTAATAAATGTGTATCATTATCAATATTTCAACGCGCGCGTAGCCTATTTACATATGTATCATCATAATCAATTTTTCAACGCGCGCGTACTAAATTCGGTATCATTTTTTTCAACGGGCGTGCTATAGTATTGTCTTTTCTAACGAACGGACTGTGTGGTTATAGGTTTACAAACGCTCGTCCAATAAATTAATTGAATTAATTACTGTTATTTTAAACTTTGTCCTTCGCTTTTGCTTTAAAGACTGTGATGAATTTATGAATGTAAATGAATGAAATCTAAATTTCGAATATTAGAATGAAATTACTGTCAAACTGCTTGGCCTCTATGGTTTAACAACGACACCGGAAGCTGTATGTTACTGTCTTTGGTAGCCAACATCTTCCAATAATCTTATTTAAGATTCAAAACAAAATATTTTGTGTGATCGGTAACAAATTAGATAATCAAGAGCCAGTTCTTATTTGATGAATTTGTCATTCTCGGTTTTTCTTTTGATTGAACTTAATTTGCTTTTGAAATTTGATCTCAACTTACAAAAAAATTCTAAAGAGCCGCATGAAAACTTCACAGAAATATAAATGGGTAATAGACGTTTTATGCAATGTGATAGCAGCCAACAAAGCAGCCGTGTCAAATGATGTAATGGCCAATTTACACAGACGAGCGGTAACGGTAAGCGGAAAACCGCGTAGCTTGTCCCGCGTAGAATCTGTATCTGAGCGGGTTTCCGCTCAATCGCCGCCCGTCCGCGTTTTGTGTAAATGGTCATAGGAAATAACAGATTCTATTTTTATTTTTTGCTTACCGCTTACCGTTACCGATCATCTGTGTAAATTGGCCTTTAGTAGTATTATTATATCTCTAAGCTCTTGACTATACTGGGATGAGTGTTTGAAACAATCCACATTGAAAAACAAAGCTATTCAGACATTGCGGTTTTTGGTTGTATTTATTTCTTTCACTCGAATTGGACGTCAAATTGTCAAATATTCTCAATTTGTTTGATCATAAACATTTCACAAATACACAATCACAAAGAATAAAACATTAATGAAAATATATAATATATTATTCAGTACATTATGATACTAATAAAATCTTCTCTTTAAATATTTTAAGTTTACAAACTGATTTAAAATTCATGACCTTTTGGCTTACGTTATTACAAATAAACACGAACATAAATCATTATCATTTATAGAAATACTCCATCAGATTTCCACAACATATCCTACATTTTTTAAATATTCAAAAAAGTAATGCTCATATTTGATATAAATATTTGATCGCGAGTAACATTTATTGCCTGTTAAAATATGTATAACTTACAAAAATAGCGCAATCAAACATTTTGTTATCAGAAAATAAACAGTTTATTTGAAATATCAAACTAATTTAAAATTAATAGTATTCAAATACGGTATAAAAAATGTATTCTCGATTCATGAAGGGCATCTGATTGTCATCTGGTGGCGGTAACATCAAGACACTGTTTGCTGGTGACATGTAGTACCGTTGTAGAATTTGTATCAGGGCAACTTTACCAACAACAAATAGCTACATTAATTATAAAGCCATTTATACCGTCATGAAGAGTTTGACGCGCGCGTCAAATACTGATACTGTTTTAACACGCGCGCGTACAAATACGGATACTGTTTTTGCACGCGCGCGTACAAATACGGATACTGTTATTACACGCGCGCGTAAACTGTTATCCTGTCTGTGTTGTCACTTCGGCCTCAGTTATAGTCTGTCTGTAATTACAAGCATCAATGTTTGCGCCTTACTTGCTTTCACATTAATGAGTATGTATATAAAATACGATCACCATTAACAAGTTGAACAAGACCCAATGTAACCGAAGACAAAGTTAAACAATGTTAAAACAATGTCATGTCGTCATGTCACTTGTACTTTCAATGGTCATTTTATAGGAGTGGACATCAGGTTTTGAATTAGGAAGATTGAAATTGAACGAGTACAAAGCAGCCGCTTATTTTACGAAGTGTAGATAGAATAATTTAATAAATTAGGCGTTGTTTGTGTTTTTACACGTAAGTGGATATTCTACAAATCTGTGTAAATATCACGTAACAAAAACTAGGCGTGATGTGAGATTGTGATTTAGTTATTGTTACATGATTATAATCACTAATTATGATGAGTTTTGATTAAGATAACACATAGTCGTCTGACGTAAGCCTAAGACAAGTAATTTGACCAATCGCCATTCACCGCAAATTACTTTCGTTGTCCATCGCGCGGTGATTGGTCAAATTACTTTCGTTGTCCATCGCGCGGTGATTGGTCAAATTACTTGCGTTGCGCTTACGTCCAAATGGGAAACAAGCTTTAGATAAAGTTTCCTATTCGTGGTGGATATTGTTCGTCGGTTTGAATATAGTTTGTCTATTATAATTTAGAAGGTAAAGTAATTATTTTAGTAATATGAGCCTGCTAAATCAATCCAAGATAACGTTCTAGAAGTAGGCCCTACACTTGTGCTTTCCAATGATCGTTAACAGAAATTTCCGTTTCATCAGTCTTTTCCACCTGACGGCCATCCTTTGATGAACTCGTTGAGCTAATGTTTAAAATTACTTCTAAAAATAGAACACTTTTTTTTGTTCAATGGAGCTAGAGAAGTACAGTCAACCAAAACCATTGTTATGATGTATAATTTTCTCAAAATGTCAAATGAAATAATCATCATAATTATGATTAGTAGGCCTAGAACTTTAACATTTATTTTACTTGCTTCACCCCCGTCTTTCCTTTCTCGGATCTCTCTATTAATGGAATGGTTATTAATGTAGATGGAGAATTACTGCAAAGTGTTTAGGCCAGGAGGCTCTGAAGTTTATTAATATTATTAACATTAGTCCCAACAGAACAGTTCTAGGCCTAGATCTTTGGAATCATACTGTAGCTAATGTTTTATAGTTACTTCAGTACAGTTCTAGGCCTAGATCTTTGGAATCATACTGTAGCTAATGTTCTATAGTTACTTCAGAACAGTTCTAGGCCTAGATCTTTGGAATCATACTGTAGCTTATGTTCTATAGTTACTTCAGAACAGTTCTAGGCCTAGATCTTTGGAATCATACTGTAGCTTATGTTCTATAGTTACTTCAGAATAGTTCTAGGCCTAGATCTTTGGAATCATACTGTAGTCAATGTTCTATAGTTACCTTAGTGTACACAAGGACATCTGAAGTTCAATATGCAAAGCCCATGAGGTTTGCATTAAATCTACGAATAAATTTAAAGTAATAGTAATTAAGTCGCATTTACTTAAGCAATTATTTAGAAAGAAGAAGCCACAAGCGACACCTTTTGCGAATAAAAAACCCCTTGCTAATTTGAACTCACAAACGGTTAGACCTAATCGATTATTAGAGATATAAATGTAATTCGTTCGATCTTCTGTTCTTACTGAGTTGAGAACCATTTATCTAAAAGACAGACAGCAGACACAATTAATACTGTAGTAAGTTTATTGTCGCTAGACATGATACAGAGGGAAAATCATCACATGATGGACACAACATTTGCTACTTTATCAAATATTGTTTAGTATCAAGGCGACTCAATTGAATTCATGGCAGTATACATTATTATCACGATTAACAAAATCTGCATATACAGTATTCATCGGACTCCTTATGAAAATCATTCGTTTTTATCCAGCCTGAGCATAATATTAATATATTAATAGAACATCACTTTAAAATCTTCTAGCACTTACAACCAAACAAAGGATTTCCTTTGAAAGGCGATGTTCATAAAAATTAATACCAGTAGTGTTACAATATAGGTGTTCAATTTCACGTTAATTTCCATATACTCATTTGTGGCAACAGTGGGTTGTTACAAAGATTCTATAAGATCAATATATCTTTATTTAACTCGTAATAAGCACGCTCATATACCATCAATTAGTTTATTAGCATCAATATTCTCAACGCTTTTATCTGCATCAGGTTGTGTCTTTTTTAACAATTGCACACGTAGTCTACGAGTCAAGTCTTTTAACTTGAAAGATCGACATTTCAATTCTTACTATTCATTGTTGTCGCAAAGGTTAGCAACAAAACAACCGCTCTTCTCTTGTTTGCACATTGGTAGTTCAGTTTGCAACTAGACCTACAAAATCCTAGTTTTTCTACTACAATAAAAACATGTAGTACTGTGTGTAAACTCAACATGTTCTAGATAAAATGTTAATTTTGAAAATCACTCTTTGAGATTGAAATAATCGTATTTACGTATGCTTGTGAAGGATTGAATCCCGATTGGATTCTCAAAATGTTAAGTCTGAAAATCAGTCTTTAAAATTGAAATAATCGTATTTACGTATGCCTGTGAAGGATTGAATCCCGATCGGAATCTCCCGAATCTTAAGTCTGAAAATATCATTCTTTGAGATTGAAATAATCGTATTTACGTATGCTTGTGAAGGACTGAATCCCGTCTTTGCAATGTACTTTTCCTTTTAAAACACATTATTTTAAAAAGAATATTTATTTAAAGACTATATATAGATAGTACAGTAGTGGACAACCCAAGGACAACTACTAAGTGTTTATTGATAAAGCCCACTAGTCATACTTACGATAATTAAAAAATAAAGTGAATTAATTTGTGTCATAATGATGGTAATGCTAATTTTATTTCCTCTTGCGTCATCGTATATTTTACTGCTGTTACACCTCTGCACTGTGGAATTATATTTCCAGTATCATAGGGAGGTTCTGTAATACAGCGTCACATATAGGCCTATATCACATGTAGCGCCTGTATTGTTAAGGTTATGGTTAGGCTTACTCTATATACCAGGATTATTTATAACGATAAAATCAATTCAAAATTAAAAATCGATTGTACAAACAAATCGAAAGAAAATCTATATGAATGCGTTCTAACGCGATTTGATTTCCATTGCGTCTTCATGGAGTAGATACTGTGTGTATTAATACGTATCGATTATAATAATAAGTATCGATTATACGTGCACGTATCGATTATTTTATTATGCAGGGATCAGTATTTGTCATGTTAAAACAAATACAAATACATCATACTTATAAATACCGTAAACCGTTTTCTATAATACGATCGATTATTGTACACGTATCGATTGCGTTATTATTATACGTACTGTAGGCCTATCGATTATTATAGGCGTATCAATTATTCGAATCAATGGCGAATCTTGAGAGATAGATGTCACGAACTTACTTCAAAATTTAAAATTCCAACAGAATTACTATAACAAATGTTGACATCTAAAAATAAAAAGATTTATCAAGATTTAAATTGAACGGCAATTGCCTCGGGATCAGAAATATATCGATAGCATTAAATATAGATAGAATATCTTGAAGTTATCAAATTCCAGATTTTCAGTCAGAAAAAGCACTGCAATATCATGTTCAAACGTATGGATCCATGTGAATATACGTAGTCGTCTGCAGTATATCTACTTTATTTTCGATGGTATGTCTATAATATGCTCAGACAAAAAAAAACTCTTTCAATTAAACAAACAAAATGAAAAAATACAAGTTGATACAATAAAGAGTATACCCAAAAATATGTTTGTAAGCATGCGTACAATACGAAGTACCATGGTTATCAGTACGCGTACGCCCGCGTAAATAAGAAGTAGCCATGATTACCGGTATCAACGTGTATACACGCGCGTACAATAAGAAGTAACCATGATTACCGGTAGAAATGTGTGTACACGCGTGTACAATGAGAAGTACAGCTGTACGCGCGCGTATAACTTGTGTTTCAGAGGAAATCAAGTTTGAAACTTCTCACATAGAGATTACACTATATTAACTATAGACTGATAACATTCGTTGGTCAAAACATTCAGATTGTTTTTAAAGGCTTGAAATAGGTGCAATACAATTAGGCCTACATAACATTTAACGTAAAAGTGTAATGTTTACATAGCATTCAGAATGCAAGTCACACCAAACGTTGAGTGGCATACTTTACTAATGTCAACAAGTCTCCACATTGATAATATTAACGCTAAAGGATCGATATGATTTATTATATCGAAGTAATGGAAAATCACCAACTCATTAATTGTATGATTCTACATTGACGTATTATAATTTTAAAATATTTTAGTTTGTAGGCCAAAGGAATACGCTACAAACACTTAAGATACATAAGCCGGGTATATCCAATAGAGAATAGTCAATAATAATTGAAGTTGCACAAACGGTTGGTATAGTTTGGAAACACGGTACAGGGTTTAACAGAAGAGTAACAAAAGAGCGAAAATAATAAAAAATACAAATGTAAGGAATATAGGTTCACCAAATAATGTATGCAAAGATGTATAGCTTTCCACTTTAATAAATTCGGGTGTGGTTTAAAAACCAGCAAGACGTTCATGGAACCCGACCATTTTACATCCACAACAAAAACTTGCTGATGTTATTCCAAACATTTGAATGCCAATTTAATGTACCTAAATGTGTCCAGTATAAGCAACCGTGATACAGAATCACATGTGATACACATGAGATGTGTATTACGGAGTTTGCATGATACTTGGGACAAAATTACCAACACGGAGATGCAGCTGATAAACGGGTGATTTGCATGATGTATTAAGCTCTATCTACACTATCACTGTCACTTTATGTGATGTGCCCATATCTGAACATGATGATGTCACATCACTACCATATTTGGGCATATTACTAGCATACTTTGGTACATCACATTTTTCCTCAAACTAGTTTGATAGTGTAAACAGAGCTTAACATGGTTGTTTGTTTAGAAGCATGCGATGTGTTGCTGCAGTGTTTCAACAAGCAATGAATCTGAACATTGCTTCTCTCTATTCTTGTCTCTATTCTTATTTCTTTGGTTACATCATTTTCATCGTCGTCATTTCTAACTCTTTAAATGTAAACTGCTTTTTAATTCATTGCCGTTGCCTCGAAGCAATACTATTAAATACGTTGTTTTTTTTTCAAAATGCCATATTAAAAATTATATAAATAATAACTGTCAAATTGTTGTTGACATGCTACAAATTGGAATTCGTTTTCAGTCAAACCTGTGTGCATAATACTAGTTTCTTTAAAACTTAAAAAAAAAAATACTTATTTTCTTTTATTCTACGCATGCCCTTATTTATCCTGGATGGAAGCTGGGCATGACAGGGAACGGGTTCGGCTTGGGGAGGCCTTCGTCCTGCAGTGAGCTGACAATGACTGAAATGATGATGATACCCTAATAGTCACTACTGAACGATCCACCACTGCTCACAAAGCAATAGAATACACTTTTTAGAAAGTAAAACCATGTCTACACTATCAAACTTTATGTGACAAAAATGTGACGTGCCCATATATGGACATGATGATGTCATATCACTATCATATTTGGGCATATCACTACTACACTTTTTTTGTCAGATAAGGTTGCAATATAGTTTCAGACAAAAATGACCTTAGACCTTCTCATATTAATAATAATTTCAATTACTCGAATATCAAAATCACGTATAGTGATCATTATTCACCATATATTTTTACACCATTTTCATTAAGTTTATACTAATTTAAGACAATATCAATTTTGAACACTATGGTAACGCACCCACTTGTGCGTCGCAATTGTGTCTGTAACCATAGTGATTGTAAACGCATAAAGTAATATCTTACTATCTATTAATTTTAGACTATTATTTTTATGACGTTGATTCTTTCCTTATACTTAAATATAATTATCAATCATTGTTCTATCATTTATGTTATCGTATTTTAGAATAGTATTTCTGAACAAAAATCGAAAAAGCGTGGTTCCTCACACAAAGCTTTCTCTTACGTCATCATCGTGCTTACGAACTTAAGTGTACACTTTTTGTTTTTGCAATATATTTTAATCTATTTTACCCACAACAAATACAATACTATTAATCAATTCATTTTGTGCTATTATGCTTGCTCACGTGGGTTAAAGTCACCTTACGAGTACTGTATCTACTATATTATATATACAGTCGAACCCTTCCTTTAGGACACTCCCATTCAAGAGACACACCTATTATGGGTTAATACAATATGTTTTAACACTACATCCGAGCCCTATAAAAGGAATACCAGGGAACTGTTAAGGTCCGAAGGTGTACCCTTAATAGGTGTTCTACTGTATCTGCATTGTCTGCATTCTTTGTACAATGCTATGCGCGTGTAAAAATTGAGAGATGATAGCTTGTACGCGCGCTTTTTGGTGGCGCGCGTACAGTAAGTGAGGATATGTTCTTATTTTAAGAACAATGTGTATACACATACATAGCGTGACAGAACATATTCAGCAAATCTGTGTGAAAAGAATAATAAAAGGAGCAGTTTGACTTAATCACGCTTCATGAAAGATGATTCGGATAGCAATTTGGTGACGTACGATCGGCTGTTACTAGGCAACGAAACGCGAAGGGAAGAAATCTGCATAGTGGTTGTAAATGGTTTGAGGAAAGGATTTTACCATTCGTGATTACACATACAAAATGAGATAACTGAGAACGAATGGAATTGCTTTATACATTAATAGCATAAAACTAGGCCTGTCCGTCATTTGCGTTATTTCACTAAGCAGATGTCAGTTAAAGAAATAATAATTTCAGTGAACGAATATGATATGTATAGATTCATATTTCTCTATTAATCATTGAGAAGTATGTTTGTTGGTATTGATAGCGAACGGCACCTGTTTTTGATACATAAACAACGCAGGTTGGTTAAAATTAAAAGTGTATACATAATACATAATACAATATCGGTTTGTGTGCAAATTGCCTTCCTGTGTTAGCATGCTTATCATGTACGGTAATTACTACTCATACATATTCATATAAATATAATTCTCATGCATATTCATGAATGTAACTGTTATTATCATATCATTATAATATTGTGCATTGTAATAGTAAACGCGCTACTTTTGGTAATTCTGATTATGACAATTATAATATATCATCATCATTACTTGCGACATGATGCTTTTAATTATTTCATGGACAGGGAGGATGCTGTTGCGGTTGATAAAGCTCTGTCTACACTATCAAACCTGACAGAAGAATGTGATGTGCCCATATATGGACATGATCATTTCATATCACTACCATATTTGGGCACACAAACTAGTTTGATAGTGTAGACAGAGCTTAAGAAATAGTCCTATTACGTGACCATGATGTTTACATTCACTGAATAATAAAGAACATACTCAAACTTTATCAACAGTCGTTGAGAGACTACTTTGTGAATGTACAAGAAAACAGAAACCGTATAGTTGATAGCAATCAAGCATTTAATGAGCAGTGTAAAGGCTTTTGCTTTATTTCATAAAAAATACAGATTTCTTTTTCGTTTGAATACATTTGACAGAGCCTCTTACCTCTTTACTTGGTTTCATAGAAATGAGTTAAATAATTGCATTTAAAGTCCATTGCTATAACATCTAGCAACAATCAAAAAGTCGATTTATACGAATAGAAACCGAATCCTACGAGAAAAGATGATAGTTGTGTTAACACATTCGATAGAATTAGAATTTGCTTGGTGTCTTGTCGACGTCATCATGTGAGGATAATGGTGTGGTTTAAGCGGACATTTGATACTTAGAAATTAACAAGTTTTTATTTATTAGAAAATAATCTATTGTTAGATATTTTGATGTTTTGGCATAGGCCTATATCGGTGAAAAACAATTTAGAAGCGGTGATATTCAACGCTTTGTGAATAACAAATAAATCATCAATAAGTTAATTAATTACTAAATTGAATTAATGTTTTTAAATTTGACGTGTTTGCTATTGTCGTGGGACACCACCGCGCAACATACATGAATATCATCTTTTGTCGTGTGTAACTGACGTTATTATAGCATCACGTTATTATCAATAGAACAGAACGTCGAAAAATAATCTGTATTTAAGTTGAATAAATTATTACCTGTACATGTTAACGATGTATCGCTAAACAAAAGGTGTGAAAAAACATCGCCTGTGGCTAATGACGGGCCACAAAATTCGACATGTAATGATGTCAACACGAATTAGTACGCTCACACAAAATAAGGTAATTATTAGGTTTGCTCATGCGCCATTAACATACGCAAGTGTGTGTACCGAAAGTAATTTTATAAATGTTGATATTATATATCGAGCTATTTATAGTAGATAATTCTTATATCGATTTTCTTTGATATTATGTGTAGTTAGAATTACAAATAAATGTCCCTCAACAGTCACACGTGTGTGTTGAAAATTGTTATTCATACGTCAGTAACACTTTCAGCAGACGAAAAAACAGTAACGCGCCCGTACAATTGTAGATAATCACATCACTCAAACATTAACGCGCGCGTACAATTGTAGATAATCACATCATTCAAACATTAACGCGCGCGTACAATTGTAGATAATCATATCACTCAAACATTAACGCGCGCGTACAATTGATGATCATGTCACTCAAACATTAACGCGCGCGTATAATCGTGGATGATTATGTCACTCAAACATTAACTCGCGCGTATAATTGTGGTTAATCATAGCACTATTTTAATCTTTGGACAAAATTTACATTGAAAGCTAAGGGTCATATAGGATCTTTTTTTTTTTTATGATTTTGATTTTTCTCAGTTAATTTAATATTGTTAGACAGTCTTAAGTAATAGGAACAGCTTCCGTTGCATTGCTGACAGTAGGTTCGCCTTATTCTAGGGCACTCTATTAAATGCCAAATGTACGGTGACTCAATATACATTATTGATAAAATGGAGCTGCATTTCCCTATGTTAAACTATAGTCTCTTATGTTAACTATGAACACAACATTGGGGTCAAATGAAATATAAGGAAAATTTTACTTAAACTGGGCATATTTCCTCACTTTCCATAAGAAATAAATGTCTTACTAGGTATTGGAAGAATTATTTTATTAAATCATACTACAAAATGAAGGAGGGAAAACTAAGTTGTCTGTTTCTGTACCAATCCCACATACAACATTTATGTATGTATAAACATTAGTATTTATTATTGTTATTATTATTTCAGTGACATAGGCCTAAACGAAAAAAAAAAGCAGACTTTATGGTAGGTGTGCGATTAGCTGAGCTCGCCTTTCGTTCCCCTTCTGTGCATAACATTTACAAAATAACCAAGAAAATAGTCAATTAATTAATCATAGAATGCTGGATTATACATTTTGTTTCAAGAAGTCTCAAAATACTGTATTTTAGAGAGATGGGTTGTATGCTTCTTCTTCGTGAAAACATACCATGTCTTCATCTCGAACTAGATATATCTAGTCATTTATTCATTATTCTTACAAGTATACATCTTTAGAAATTACTTGTGTTTTCTTTCTAAACAAAATTGAAATCGTACTGACGGAAAAGGTTTTACAGAATTTGGTTATATATTTTAAAATATTGATCTAAAAATAATCATTCAATACAACTTCTTAAAAGCTGAACGTAACATTTTATTTGTCTCAGTTCTTTTTCTTTCTATGAAATCCTTTGGGCCTACCAAGATAGCATTCTAAAGCATCCGTCCTGTTGTGAGTCAATGTCAGTAGACATTTCCATACATCGATTCAGTATTATAATTTCTAATGCAAAAACGTTTACATCTTTCCGGTGGAGTGCCGTTATAAATGCACATCGGTGAAATATCTATTTTATCGAGTCATGTTTGTAAAAAAGCAATGCAATCATAATGTCAATGTCTAATTTCATTTGAAAGTTGTACATTTTTTTTGCTAAACTTAGCTGATCAATGGTCAAGTAAAATCTGAATTTCTATTACCAGGTATCAATATTTTTCTTTCTTCTTTCTTTTTACAAATAGGGTTGGTTTAATATACCAAAAATCCACATTGCTTTTTACGCGCGTATAAACGATGATATCAATACGTTTTGTACGCGCGCGTATACTCTGTCCTTAGGCGGATTCTCTCAAACAATTTACGCATTACATGACTAGTATAAAGTCATGGTTTTTCATACGAGCTGTTAATTACAAATAAAAAGTATTCTGAATGTGTATATTTTTACAGGCAAAAAAACCAGGATTAGTTTGTGAGATGAACTGTGCATGCAGGCCTATATTATTTTGTTTATACCTCACGAAGTTTGTAATCAAACTTTGAATGACGCAGCTAACACGAAATCATGTCATTAATAATCACATTTTACTTGCAAAGGGGATTTAAGATTATGTCTTAGAGATTATGTAAATCGCAATATCATCATCATCATCGTCATCATTATATCATCATCGCCTCTAAAGCCTGTTTTCACAGGCGAATTTATTCGCGCGCGAACCAAACATTTCTAACTTTGATCATTGGAGCAGAACTACATGCTCTCCCTGCTGATTGGTTGCGTATTGCTTAGATTCACATACAAGATTAATTTTAAGATGATTTAACTTATAATCACGAAGGACACTTCGGTTTAACGTCCCACACTTTTTTTCTTTTTTTCTAAACACTATAATATAATTTGCAACGAAAAATGAGACGAATGAAATTTGACCAAAAGCTGCGAAGCAGTATGCTACTAATAGCTCTGTCTGTATGTGACAAAATAATGTGATGTGCCCATATATGGACATGATGATGTCATATCACTACCATATTTGAGCATATTACTACCATATTTAGGCACATCACACTTGTTTTTTGTCAAACTAGTTCGATAGTGTAAACAGAGCTTTATAATAGCTATAGCTGATCACTATTTCTTGTTGACAATAAAGTGATTATACTAACATATTTATAATCCCTCACCATAGATTAATAATATAGAAATTAATTAAGAGATACCGTCTCCGCCATCATAAGATATCTACATCAATTATTACGTGTATCTAGAGTATACAATATTTCTGTTTGTCGGTGTCCTTTCATTATTATTTAATAATTCACCGTTACAAATCATTCGACAAAGTAATTCAAAAATACTTATTATTATAAAATTGTTTTTTAATGCCAAGGCCAAACATCAAGAATGGGGCGTTTGGGATATATGAACACAATCAATGTTGCTGATGGTAACGGACGGTTGGTTATAGAGAAATAATGATTCTGCAGTCGTTGAAAAAAAAATGAAATGTTGAAAAAATAATAATAACGAAAATTAGAATAAAATAAGCTAACTTTCTCTTGATAACTACATTAATCACTGATGATTTGTAAAACGAAGGAACAGCAGATTTTGTCGATGACTATTGCGCGATACGCAACGCTCATTTAAAAAAAAGTCTAGGCCTACGGTATACTACTAGTAGAGATCAACGGGACGGGCATCAGTTGCATTCATTTTTTATTTACTCCATATTCTACAGCCCTAAAAGTCTAACATTACCAAACTTCGAATTCAGTCTCATTTTCTCACAGTGTTCCACAAATACACGAAGCTCTATAAATATCGCATATTGGAAAAAAGTTTGCGTTTACGTGGAAAGAGATTTAATATATGGTAAAATGATAATCACAGTAGTTTTGCACTGAATATCGACGGAATAATCAGTCTTTATTGAACCCCCATTCGCTCTGATCACTCAAGCAAAATCAACATCGATCTGTATTAGTATAATACCAGACAACATCTCGAGTGTTACTAAAAATAGATTCCGTAATTAACTAAGATGTTTCTAAGAATAGCTCGGCTTTTTGATAATAAGACTACGCGCGCGTACAAATGTTGATAATACGCACGCGTGCGAAATACGCGCGCGTTTACTTTGTTTGGCTGTTTAAGGTGGTTTTATAATTAATCATCTGACTTGAAGAGTAAAATTGAATCATATCATGCTAGTTTAAAATTATCTATTATTATTCTGATATTTTAATTACTACAGTGTACTATATTATTTTATATTTTAACATTTCTTTTACGCCATTGGATACTGTAGTTTGATTTCGATTCGCACTACACAGACGGCTCCTCACGACATTTTAGAAAATGGATAATTACTTTCGTTGCAGTATTTAACTCACTCACAACCTAAACAAAATAAAAGCTTTATTGTTGAATTTGTATCATTAGTTCAATTATTATACCTGTCTTAAATGACAAACGTACATGATGATGATGATGATGAAAATACTGGAATGCTACTGCAGTGGCAGTTGAGCAATATTACTTAATTATTTATTAGATTCAAAGGAGTCTGATAATGATACCTTACCAGGACCATTCACAAAGTAAGTAATGAATTACATTGATCTATGTACTGAATAACGTACATGTATTAGCTTTCTAGTTCCATTCGATAATAATAATAATTGTGCTGGATTTCCATCAGGTTTACTTATTGACTGCGTTTCCATGGAAACACATTGGCGTCACTTGCTACCACGGACGACGTCTCAAAAAGCCTCGGTAGCGAAAGTTGAAGTAAAAACTAAATCCCGGACGAATACACGAATACGGTTCCCGAAGGGAGGTTATGAAGATGCTAATTGGTTATGGCGCGTGATTATAACGAATAAATACACTTCATTGCTATCGTCTGCCTGGAATAAACCAACACGATTTCGGTTCGGTCTTTACTAAACGTGATTATATAACGAATGGCTACTTTATTCTTATCATTGCCTCCAACACATTTTAAACCAAGACGACATTTCGGTAGACGTGATTTAAATAGAGCGATTACACTTTATTTTATAATCGTTGCCTCGAACACGATTTCATTTCTGTCGTCAGTGTCTTATAGAACCTCCAATTTCTACGATTTATCAATGCTTTAATACTTATTTATTGTTAGTAGGCCTACGTCTTTTTCTTTTATTTACATATACTGTTTAAGTATACTTAATTTAGTCTATTTTTCCTCTTTCTAACGGAGTTATGATGCGTCTATTACAAGGTTATTGATCAAACTGTATACAGTACTTGTGCAATTTGAAAAAAATAAATAAAATTACCAAAATACATAATTCTAAGTAAGATTAAACCAATGCAATATAATAATTACGATTACGATTCAGGGCTAACGTGATCGGTATCGTTAACGTCATTGCTATCGGTATCGTTAACGTGATTACTATCGGTATCGTTAACGTTATTGCTATCGGTATCGTTGTCGTTATTTTCATTTAAATATAATACAGCTCTATTTAACAATTTATTTCATTTAGGCTTTATTTCTTATTTTATCATTGTCATTGTTGTTGACGTTATTGATGTTGGCAGTTGTTGACAAATATCTTATCTCTCGTGTCGTCTTTAATATATTACGTAATTATTTAACTAAAAATAAGCAAACTATATAAAGCTCTGTCTACACTATCAAACCTTATGACAACAAAAAAGTGATGTCCCCATACATGGACATGATGATGTCATATTACTACCATATTTAAGTATATCACTACCATATTTGGGCACATCACACTTTTTGTCAAACTAGATAGTGTAGACAGAGCTTTAAGTATACATTCAATAGCTTCCTTACTTTATCTATAAATAAATTTTACAATTCGGATGAAAACTTGATAAAGTAATTACTATTTTAAAATCTCTTGCTTTTCGCTGCTAAGTCGTCGAAAGCCGATCGGATTTAGCAACAGTACTTTCATATGTCGTATAACAATGTTATGCTGTAGGTTATACACTATATAAATTACAAGCTTGTTACGCTATGTCCATCTATTAGGCTCAGTATAGTCCCTTCAGGTTCAGAAGAACGACATTACGACAGCCTTAATCCCTTCTAAATGTACTGACTTGATCAGTCGGATAATCCCGAAGGATTTAGATATAATCCATAAGCTTGGTTTCACACTGAAAACACGACTTGTTTTATTATAGAAAGAAAGTAATACATTGTCTAATGGTAACATTTGTGATGCATACAGCGTAAAAAGGCTAACATGACATTACAACGCTTCGCCAACAGAGCGTTTCCAGTTTATGCAGAAATATACAATAGTATTAAACATAATATTATTGTATTTATTTTCACCCGATTCTTCTTATTGTATCTCCAAATTATCTGTAGAGTATCATATGAAAATTCTGTAATACACTGTCACATATGCTTCACATGTGACCCCGTTCAAATAAGACTTAGTTTATGCTTATTACCAAGATACAGGCTTCACATGTGATTTATATGCGACACTGTATTACATAATTTGACTGATGATACTGGACAAATTACAGTACCGAGAAAAGACAAATTATATAGTCTGAAAAAACCTCGATTATATATTATAACTAAAAATGTGTGCATGATATCGCCCTAATTCTGATTTTCGATAGAAGAGATAGACATTGTTGGAGGAGTTAATGCTTCACAATGATTCCAGATTTATTACATTATTATACAGACACACCTCAAGCATAAAAATGAAAAACAATTATAGAATTGTTATTGATATACACGAGTGGATATTGGTACTCTTTCTATTAATTTTCATCCAATTGAAATTTACTTTGATATGTATTATCAGAGTGAATAATTGCGTATAGTGTGTACATCACTCGTTGCACGAGTTGTTAAATTATAATTTATTATAACAAAATCAGGTCGATAAAAAATAAATTACTAAAACTGCGAAAAGTGATTAATGAATAATTTTGCTAAAAGGAGGAATATTCTGGAATTCGTGGAACACATTATTTAATTATTAATACGAATACTATTTTCGTATGGTTAAATTTACGCGTTAGAGAATAAATTAATCAATGAAAATTGTAAACAATTCTATAAGTTTATAACATTGTATTTTAACTGTTTTGATACGTTTAGGTTATTATTATTAAATCGAATTAAAAAAAATACTAATTTCAGTTTTAATTTAAAGATATTTAATTAATTTTAAAATTTTAAAAATGAAAGATAAAACTTAATATTATACATTGACTCGCGCGTTGAAACATTGATAGTAACATTTCCGCTTTAGTACGCGCGCGTTGAAACATTGATAGCTACAGTACCTCTTTAGTACGCGCGCGTTGAAACATTGATAGTAATAGTACCGCTTTAGTACGCGCGCGTTGAAACATTGATAGTAACAGTACCTCTTTAGTACGCGCACGTTGAAACATTGATAGTAACTGTACCGCTTTGGAACGCGCGCGTTGAATCTCCGCGGGGGTGTCACTGACACTATTGCATTAAGGCTTTCTTGCATACATTTAATGATGCATGACTTTTGTTGTTATTTCGACATGAAGTTGGTGACGACATGATTGTCGGGAGTTTTATGACAAATTATGAAAATATGATAAATTCTTTTGAAGGATTCTGTTAGGCCTGTCTATTTTTTGATGTTATAAAGAACGCAGATGAAACAAACATCTATACTCTTCTTTCTTTGGTGTCTTTTCATATTAGACTGTTTACCCATGAGTCTCATAATTGGATTTTCTAAGCGAAATTATCCTCTAAAACATCATTTTTAAGAAAAACTGATTTTCCTGTCTCTATTTTTGAATCCAATAAGAAATTAATTAAATCCCGGAGCTACCATAATCTCATAAAATATGTCCGTCATTTGTGTTTTATTCTTAATACTGGTTGCAAATGTTGGATATTTCGAGGGACACGGCCAGCCTCACACGTTATATACATATCTTTTGGATAAAAACTGACGGATTTGTAAGAAAGTGTTGGGCAATGTTAATGTTAATACAAACCCGCGAACTTTAAGAGCAAATTATATCGCTACAATTTAAAGGCAAGAACTTTAGGCGCAAACAAAATCGATTTAACATTTTAAATAAAATGTAATCTTTACGATTTAAAAAGAACTACACCCTCTCAATCAGATAAGCATGAAACATATAGTTTTAAAGTAGGCCTACAATTAGATAGATAAGTATAACTAATATTGCAATAGTGAAACAATATTTCTTAGGTCTATTTCATTATAAAACAATTATTTATGCCTATTACAAATTAAGTATTACCAATGTCAACATAATGTGTCTATAAAGTGATAAGAAAATTATCTACACAGCTGACAAGGTCAAACCCAATCAACATCTAATTTTATGTGGTTCATAAATATATAGGCCTAAGCAACATACAAAACACGGATAATTACATTTACAAATAGGAATGATTTCAAGATTATGTAAGATAATCTGTTGTGTTTGTCGCGCGTTGGAATGTTGTAATAAAAGTACCATTTTTTGTACGCGCACGTTGAAACATTGATAGTAACAGTACCGCTTTGGTACGCGTGCGTACCACAGAGTACCAATTATTGATATCAATATTGTGGAAAATGTTTCTGTTCATATGTTTGGTGTCCGATATGTAGGCATAATGTATATTGTCTTGGGAATTAATCAAGATTTTATGTAATATGTTATTTTAGTGGTCTGGAAGATGGGAGGGGTAGGCCTAAGATGGCGGGGGGGGGGGGGACACTGTTTCCAATCTCTTATCAATATGGGATGCCTGATTTGGCGTTGATGGTGTCACCTGAAATACGAAGCTAAATATATATAAACATATCACTAAACTTGGTACTAAAAGTAATTACTTTCAACAATAATTGACTCTAAATGAAATAAAATATTCCAGCACGTTTTTAAAATTGCAAATTGACACGGTTCACATACTGTGATAACTATTAATTTGCTTTATGTGTGATGCAATTTACTTCACTAACTTCACAAAATAAGATCCATACACTTAATGTTCATTGTTTTAAATGTTGGCCTGTTTATCAAAGCTACAATGTGCTGACTATAAAATATTGATACTGAATCACTCTCTCAATAATCGTTAAATTGAAGAGATTGATAAACGATACAATCAATTCCCTTCGAATGTTCACATTTAGATATTGTATTTCAGTAAATGACTATACGCCAGAATTCCGAATTACCGAAATTCAGAATAATTTCTGGTTATTCTGGTAAACGAATAAACGGAATTCCGAATTAATGAAGTTTCGAATTACCGGAGTTCCGAATAAACAGAATTCCGAATTAACGGAATTACGAATAAACAGAATTCCGAGTTAACGGAATTCCGAATAAACAAAATTCCGAATAAACAGAATTCCGAATAAACAGAATTTCGAATTGCCGGATTTCCTCCAATTAAACAGAATTCCGAATTAACATTCTAAAAACATTCAAACTGTACATTAAAATAAAACGTAATGGCATGGCATAATAATTTCAATAGTAAATATTATCGTGACACACGGTCGGATTCGGACCACCACCTCAGGCTTACATGTTGAGCGTCTACCCAACTAGATCACAGGTTTTTTAAAAAACGACTAAAAGAAGACTACAGCCAATGCCCTACAATAATTTATAGCATTTTAGGCCGTATTAATTCGGTGTATAGATTGAACGGACTTATGTTTAATATCTGTAAATGCACTAACTGAATTTCTGACTTATAATGTGGTCTCCACTTCAAAATCTACGCCTCCAAGCTGGCTTCTTTTAAAAGCCACAACTTGGTGACTGCACTGGAAAAATTAATGTAAACACGTATAACACAGCTTACATTCATAATGAATATAAATGTAGCATGCTTAACATTCAAAAACATATATTAATGTGTTTGTAATGAATAAGGTATTCAATAACGCCGAATGTTCATTATGATGAACTATAACACTTAGGCCTACATTATTTACTCTAGAAATGCTTTGCACACAACTCAGGCCTACATTTCAAAGATAATAAAATTTGCATGTGTTTTAATGAATATTCGATAAGTTCTAATAATATATGTCATATGTTTATAAAATGAACTTTAACAATTAAACCTACATTTTGAACTCTGTAACGTCTAGATGCACAAATAGACATAATAATATAAACATCTAAAACGTATTACTAAGAATTTACTTATATTGTCATTATGATATTGATTATATTTGGTCTTTTTTCCTATCTCTATTGTTTGAGACTTTTTAAATAAACTTACAAAGAAATAAATGAGGAACAGTTATTATAATTGTATTGAAAATGACTTTGAACAACGTCGTTTCATTCAAAGCATTTCATTCAAAACATTTCATTCACATATCGCGTCATAAAATTCACGTCATCGAAATGTTGCGTACACGGCGTGTAGGGGATTGGCCTAATTTTCCTACTGTATGCTTCGGTATTGTGTGGTAGGGTAACTAGTTCCTGTACAGCTGAGTTCTATATTTTATCAGGAATTGAACCCGGGTCTTTCTGTATGATAATCAAGTGTCTAAAGCTCTGTCTACACTATCAAACTAGTTTGACAAAATGTATTATAAGGTCAAATATGGTAGTGATATGACGTCATATATGGGCACATCAAATTTTTTTTTCATATAAAGTTTGATAGTGTAGGTACGGGTAGAACTTTATACTAAAATCGTCTATAAACATTGCATTGCAACATTAGTGATTAATGTCACTTTTTACACGCCATATTAGTGGAATACGAATTCGAAAACGTATCCTAAAGGCTGTCTTATACGTTATGTTTTTAACTATGCTAATCTTAATTTTGTTTTTACTTTGTGTATTCTATTGTGTAATTTCCAAGAAGAAGAATGAAACACACACATCCTTTATCAGTTTCCATAGCAACCATAAACAAACACCACAGTGAGCGTGATTACGAATATTAATCATTTTATAGATAATTTCATTTCAGATGACGTACCATAAAATTATTGAATTAAAATATTACTCAGCCATATATGACCACCAACATAAACATAATTTAGGAACAGTAATAATGAAAGAATATGTATATATACGGGGAGTTGTTGGTTATTGCTTGTGTTTGGGTGGAGTGAATTTAGGAATATTTAAAAAAACTGTACGATACAGTACACAATACTGTACTCAAACCACCATTGGGCACGGATCCAGGATTTTTAAATAGGCAACATGATGTCCTAACATTTGAAATATAATTTCCAAAATGTAGGTACCCAATCCCTCAACCCCCCCTTGGATCGTCGAAAATCTCCCCAGTGGTTAGGTGACGCGTAAAGGCCAATTTACACAGACGAGCGGTAACGGTAATAGAATCTATGTTACTCCTTATGAACATTTACACACACCGCGCGGAGCGGACGGGCGGGTTTCCGCTCAGGATAGATACAGATTCTACTCGGGACACATTGGATAATTAGTTACCTTAACCTTAGGACGACGACGACTTAATGGTGATAAAGTGTTCTTTTATACTATCATTAAGAAGTATTACAGCTATCGACAAGATTATTACTTTATATAAGAATTATCGACTTCATTCTTAGAATGTGACGTCATAAGTTGTTAAGGCAGACTTTAAATCTTGTCGCCGGTTGTGGGCTGAAGTTAACCAATGCTCGTCCATAATGTATGGTGTATACTTACAACGCCAACATTTACAGAAGGCGTAAATTGACTCAGAGGTTAATCAGTATTACAAACTGCGCACATTCAAACAGCTGAAGAGCTTACGTGCGCATGAGCAGTTTTCACGTATTGAGAACACCGCGACGTCAAACGCAAACGCCGGAAACTCGTCCCATCCAGCCGTCGCCGCGATTATATATTTAAACGCAAGAATACTGATATAAACCTAGGGTTAGTGTACACTGCTGGCGGTCATTGCTTTCAATTTGTTTTTCCCAATGAACAAATGTTAGACTGTGTGATTCCTACTATTGTACATCATAAGACTACTACAGGCTACAATTACAACATAATCGACGTCACGTTATTCAACCAAGCGGAACATTAACGCGCGCGCGTGCATAAGTACGGTACATACCGTACCGTACTTATGCACGCGCGCGCGTTGATGTTCCGCTTGGTGGAATAACGTCACAGGTTTGTTTGAAGATATAATATAAAATATGATTTGTGTATTTTACTCTAGGCTACGTTAAATCAAAATGTAGTTTCTTTCATTCGGAGTAAAGGATTGACCATACTAGACTAAACCACTCAATATCCTAACAAGGCCTCCTAAATGACCGAACAGACGCCTGTCTGATATATTCACTAGGACTAATTAGAAAGCGAACGTTTTAGTGAACATTTTACCAATTAGCCTGTCACTGTTTACAATAACTTGATTTTAATCTTCTCGCTTCTTACACCTTGATTAAGTGTCATTCTGACGACTTCTAAAGAACACTCAAATTTACATTACTCTTAACATTATTAATTAGCAATGTTTATTATTTAAATAACGGGCTATGTCAGCATGTGTTTGGAAGCTTCGATGATTCGCAAAATGGAGAACAAAATGCATAAACTAACAGGGTTGCCAACGTTCATTTTTAATCGTTGTCGTAATCTCTGTTCTGTATGGCGCGCGTATCGTGCCCTGGTAACAACAACAGACACTCGACACAATCGCGTATACTCATCATTTTGTGTACGCACGCGTTAATGTATTGTTTGTTGTGGTTTCCACTGATGTATTGCCAACTGTATTAGCTATGACAAGACTGATTATGTAACTATTTCTTTTCCCTGACTCAAGGTTCGTTTTCACACGGCACACGTGATTTGGATTTATATACAGAACGATCTGTAATTATCCTGACACTTCCCTATGTTGCGAGCTAGATCGATTCGTGTTATTCATTCTGTACCTGTACTATACAGTGTGAACAGAGATCATGTCATCTTTTCTCACGTATTCAAATGAAGTTCATTTTAAGTGTTGATACTGTACTTCTTAATTAAGATTCTCTTTGACTATGACAAATCGACGTTATTTTTTTTTATCGTAGCACAGTTTGGTGTGATGATGTGCTTGATGATAAAAGACAAAAACTCTACATTGAGGCGCGCGCGTACAAAAACTCTGCAATTATCCATCATCAATTTCACGCGCGCGTAACACTGTCGGTACCTTCTAAAGAAATAACTCGTATGCCTTGATGATGAAAGACAACAATTCTACATTGAGGCGCGCGCGTAAAAAACTCATCAATTTTACGCGCGCGTAAAATTGTCGGTCCTTCTAAAGAATTAACTTGTAAGCCTATACGTCCATCCTGTTGGTGAACGTGCGCGTGGCCTTGTCATCAGATTTCTTATTCTCACCTCGATTCCTTCTCAAACTCGATCGATGAAATCTTGCGATTCAAAGCCGTTGGTTAATCGGAGACGTTATTAACGCAGTCATTAATAATCATTACGTAATGTTTGTATAATTATGTTTCGTGAGTTCCATTTGTAAATGTCTGGTCAATATTGCCAGCGAGTGTATCAATTTCTATTAAAGCCGCGGCTGTTGTGTGAGTGATGGTCTTGCACGTTGTAAATTATTATTTAGTTCTGATATCTGTTTTTTTAAACATAAATAGGCTAATATAAGCATGTTTTCTGGTTAAAGAAACAGACATTTTTATTTGAAACCATTAACTTACCAACAAAAATATGCGTAAGTACCCAGTGGAATTCAATGTATTTAATTTTGTGATGTAAGTTCTTGGTCTTAATACATAATTATGCCACCAAAATGTACAAAATAATTTTGTTAACTTTGTGTGAACCTTAAAAATAAAACATGAATCCTCTTCACATACGTTTAATCTATAGTAGTATTGTTACACATTGTGTGCAGGTGATATCTATTATTTGAATGATCAATGTCACGTGGTATTAATATCTGAGCAAATGACGTCAGGTGCGAAAGTTCATCGAACCAACATCGACATTTTTTGTCGTTTGACATGGAGGAACTTGTGTCCGGTTTTTTTTTGCCGTCGTTTATTATTGACGACGACCCGAAAATTCTGCATTTATAATTGTTTGCCGTCGTCGTACGATGACGACGACGCGAAATAGAATTGTACGTAGTTTTAGACTCGGTTATAACGACACAAGAAGTGTTAAAGGTCAATTTACACAGACGAGAGGTAACGGTAAGCGGAAAACCGCGTAGCTTGTCCCGAGTAGAATCTGTATCTATCCTGAGCGGAAACCGCCCGTCCGCTCCGCGTTGTGTGTAAATGGTCATAAGAAATTAACATAGATTCTATATTTTTCTTACCGTTACCGCTCATCTGTGTAAATTGGCCTTTATTGCATGTAGTAGTTTATTTGAATTTGTTAATCGGAATAACTCGCTTTGAGAATTGTTACTATCTATAGATTGCTAACTGGAATTAGACCGTGTTATGCCATATCCACACCTATTTGAAGGTGATACTACATCGCGCGCTCATATCACTCCGAAGGCTGTCAAATTAATTCGAATTTAATCCCAGTGGGAGTGATAAAAAATGAATTCAATTGATACTCGGCAATAAACATTGTTTTATAGAATGGAGAATTTGAAAAATAAAATTTGAGGGTATTTGAAAAATAATATTTTCTCTCATTATTGCTTGGGATGTTTTATAAATGAAACGTGTGTGAATTCAATTACTTACTACAGTGTTATTATTTTTTAAATATAGAGATCACATTGTTTTTAATATATCTAAAGCCTTGTCTACACTATAAAACTTTATGTGATAAAAAAAATGTGATGTGCCCATAAATGGACATGATGATGTCATATCACTACCATTGGGGACATCACACTTTTTTGTCAAAATAGTTTGATAGTGTAGACAGAGCTTTAGGTTTTTTCATAATAGTCCTTGTTATTTGTTTATTCTCATTACCTCGTCCTCTTGACAAGACGATTTGCCGTTGGTTTTTGGTAAACGAACCAACGTGGGCAAACAGACCACAGGCCTAGCTGTTCCCTTCATGATGGGCCCTATATACAACAAGGCCGTGCTCAAGTTAGTGTATACCGACCAACCGACCGACCGACCGACCGACATAGTGAGCTGTAGAGTCGCGTTGCACGCGACGCGACCAAAAACCCAATATATACTTTCAGGTTTTTACTTTTTTCTAAACGTTTCTCTTTTTCTTCTTAATTTACAGACAGCAGCTTTGTACTTGGAAATATTCAAGTGGTGGACTATCCAATAGTGTACATAAATGAAGGGTTTTGTAAGATTTCTGGCTACAACCGAGCAGATGTCCTGCATCAAAACTGCTCCTGTAGCTTCATGTTCGGAGAACTTACCGACAAAGAAACTATTAAGAAAATCGAAAAATGCTTGGAAAATTTCGAAACAATGCAATCAGAAATATTATTATATCAGAAAAATAGTAAGTATTATATATTGTAAAGCT
Source organism: Antedon bifida (assembly GCF_963402885.1). NCBI lineage: Eukaryota > Metazoa > Echinodermata > Crinoidea > Comatulida > Antedonidae > Antedon > Antedon bifida. The sequence goes on from NC_136234.1 coordinate 5,310,487, forward strand.
CGGTCAAACTATCAAACTATTTTGACAAAAAAAGTGTGATGTACCCAAATATGGTAGTGATACACCCAAATATGGTAGTAATATGACATCTTCATGTCTATATAAGACCACATCACAAGTTGTTGTCACATAAAGTTTGATAGTGTAGACAAGACTTTACGGTTAACTTTTCAAAGAAATTCAAGTTTCGCTTCTATTTTTCAGTGTATTTTTTGCAAATATATATCAAAATATCTTTGCTGTCATTACCACATTATGAAAATTGCCAGAAAATTGTTCCTTTTCACCCAAAAATGATATAGCTTTTGTACACTTTTAATTTCAGGAACGCCTCTTTGGGTCATGACTCAAATTTCACCAATCAAGGACGAGAATGACCAAGTTGTATTGATTCTATGCACGTTTAAGGATATAACGGCGTTGAAGCAGCCGATTGAAGATGATAGTGTTCGAGGTAACAATTATATTAATAACTGTATTACAGATGCATTGTCTTAAGACTTGCGCTTTCAATCCCGTAAAATTATCACTAAATATTGTCCACAGTTGGTTATATAATTATACTGTAAAACAACTGTTTGGTGAGACTAGATTGTTGTTCTTCATCGGCTCACTAGAGTCGATGTCGCATCGTCTTTCGGAGAAGACGTTACTTTAATAGCCATAAGTAACACGATGCTGTTTAAACAGGTGGCGACAAAACTGTCTTCCCTAAAGCCACATAAGTTCTTTTTAGGTCGCGCCTCCTCCTCTAGATCATAACTAATATATTTCATCTACACTCAAAATTATAAATCTTCACCGACGAAAACATAATTAACCTAAAGACAAAATATAATATACCAATAAAGAACACGGTAAAGTACCAAATTCGGTAGTTTTCTGTAAAATCATTCTGATAATACACAGGCATACTATGTAAAGTCATCACCGAAGCACAAATGTCTTTTGGGACAACAATATTCAGGGGAAATCCCTATTAAAGCGTGGTTCCCACTAGCGACGCAACGCAAGGACGTAAAGCAACGCAAGTGAATTGACCAATCACAAGCGATGGCTTATTATGTCTGGTCCAAAAGTGTTTCTTAATAGGGCTTCTATAATGTATAATATTTGAAAGAATGGGATGGGTCTTTGTGTCCTATTTCAAGAACAAAAAAAACATATTGTGAAAAATTTCATTAATCAAAAAAGAAAAAAATGACGTAATAAAACGACCTCTTACACCAACTAATTTGTGACCTACCTTGACATTTGACCTTATTGCGCAGTTAATATATGCACCACATTGGTCAAAGACCGGAGAGTAGCGTTGTTCTGCGCGTGTATATTAAAAAGCAATTGTTATTAAATTGTTATAAGTAAATCGATATTTTATCTTTTAGATATTGTATTAAAGATATTACGTTATCGTTTGTAGCGATCAGTTTTAACATTTTTGTTGTTACTGCGCAAATAAAGATGTTTAATCGCAGACTATATTCGGAGCGATCGTTTTTTATCGCAATGAACAAACAAAATTAATCGAAAATATCAAAATCATTAAATTCGTTGCTATGGTAATTAGTTTATAATGATGCATATATAGTTGATGATATTATGTATTTCAAAACTGTCTGACATTCAAAGCAATTACTTTTTAAAGGTAACAGGGTACAAGATGTATATAATATATTCTTTTTTTTTTATGAGATATGTACAGTATGTGTTGCAATAGCATGGACCAGTAGGACATTGACAACTCGATATATATTGTTAAAAAATCTATATTATATTATTACTGTATTCAATTTCTGTATAGATAAAACATTATAAAACATCAATAAAGAATTTATTATTTGTATTACTCACAATAACACTAAGCCTTGGTGATAAAACGGCCTTAAGCTCTGTCCACACTATCAAACTAGTTTGACAAAACAAATGTGTGATGTGCCCAAATATGGTAGTGATATGACGTCATCGTGTCCATATATAGGCGCATCACATTTGTTTTGACACATAAAGTTTGATAGTGTAGACAGAGCTTTAGAATAAACGTAATAAAGGAAAGAAAGATTCATAATGGGAATGATTATTATTCCTCTTATGCTAGATATATTAATTTAATGCTAAATATTAACATAGTAAAACCTTAAATATTGACGTTTTAACTTATTGAATTTTTGATCGCTTGAGAACTGTCAAAAAAGTTTTAGCTTTGATAGAGGGCGCAAATCTTTAAAAAAAATACCTATTGAATATTCATAATAAAGTTTCACAAATTTGCATATCTTCCAAAGTATGGTAGGCCTATAGCTTACTTTCATTTCAGTATTTTTTGGATAATCTTTTTATTTTATAATTATCATAAACTTTATTTATTTACGAGACTTATTTTAACTATGTACAAATCATGTATAATTGTTGTTTGAGAGCCTAGGCCTATATTCAATTCAATTCAATTCAATTTGCTTTTATTTCGTCCTACTGCAGCACAAACAAGTATAAATATAAATTTATGATGTAAACTTTTTTTTTTAAAGCGGGAATGGGGCGGTTTGCCCGGTTAGCTAGAAGTGTAACTCGAAGCCGATCTGTTCTCAATCAAGTATCACAACATTTGCCAAAGGTTGATGTGGTAAACAAGGCACAAATCACTCAGATATCACACGTACGTGTAGCACATGTTATAATACGTTAATCTCTGTCTGCACTATAAAACAAGCTTGAGAAAAAAAGGTGTGATGTGCCCAAATATGGTAGTGATGGCATCATCATGTTCATGTATGGATGCATCACATTTTTTTGTCACATAGAGTTTGATAGTTTAGACAGAGATTTACAATATATACAATATTATTATGGTAGTAGTTGCGTGGTGAGGGTGTGAATGATACCCAGTGGTTGTGGTAATGGTATAAAATGGTTGTGTAGTGGTATATTGGTTGCCACTTGGTTGTGGCCAGTGGTTGTCAAAGATGACACGCAGTGTTGGTGGCTGTTTATCGGAGATTTATACGGTTTGGTGCATTGTGGTACAGTCGCATGGTGTGGTAAACCCGGTAACCGTTTGTAATGGTAATGGTTGTTTTGTTGGTAATAGTGATGACGTGACAATGACGTGGGTGACGGTGTATGTTTAAAAAGGTCCATTAAAGAATATCTTTTATTAAAGTATACCTCAGATGGTTACCTAATTAATTAAGATACTGTATTCTTTTTTTTTTTTTTTTTTTACTGATATAATGTACGTAACGGCTAATTAAGATTAGCCTAAGTGTTGTATTATTATTATTATTTGTATTTGTATGTTTACTTGTATAATGTAAAGAGGGACTACAGCGACAGGCCCATCGGGCCTTTTGTAGTCTCTCGACTATATATATTATATGCTAACCATTGTTAATGTTATGCTAAAATATGGTCAATAAATGTTTCTTGAATTGAATTGGTATGAATACTTATTATACGATTTAATTACAATTATATATTGGAATTAAATCTGTGGCGTTAAAAAGGTGATACTTTTGAATTCACAAAATCTTTCTTGTCGTATTTGTTTTCAATTTTATGAAACATAAAAATGAGAAATTGTAGTTATATTTCCGTTCTTCAATTCAAAATGTAAGTTGATATGAGGATCGTATACGCTAAAATATTGAGGCAATAATCAAACAAATCGAAGTCCTGTTTGCATAAATGAATATTAGTGGCCAGAGGGCGTTCTGTAGATAGGTTAATGTAAAATATGTTTAATTACATCAATTATACAGTAACAATTTGAATTTTAAACGAGTTTTGGTATTGACAAAAACATTTATTGTCGTAATTTAGGTTATGTACATTAAAAAATAAAATTGCATCAATTAATGATGATGAATGATGATAACGATAATGGCGCTGTTGATGATGATGATGATGATGAAGATGATAATGATGATGATAATGATGATGATGATGATGATGATAATGATGATGATGATGATGATAATGATAATGATGATGATGATGATAATGATGATGATGATAATGATGATAATGATGATGATGATAATAATGATGAAGATGATGGTGATGTTGATGAAGATGATGGTGATGATGATGGTGATGTTGATGAATATGATGGTGATGATGATGGTGTTATTGTTGTTGATGATGATGAAAATGATGATGATGATGATGATGAAGATGATGGTGAAAATGATGATGATAATGTCAAGTCAAGTCATGATGAAGATGATGTGTATGTGTATGATGTTATTTACGTTAATAACTATGTTGATGAGTTTGATAATTGATGGTGGATGTGATAACGATTTTATGATTGTGACGAGGATGATAATCATTTTTATTTAAATTTATTATTTATAATAATTCATATAATTTCATTTTCTTTCCTTCATTCAAGATGATGAACATGGACGCCGATATTTTACCGCAATACAGACTGGAAGCGCCTAAAACACCGCCACACATCATTTTACACTACTGTACATTCAAAACTATATGGGACTGGATAATACTAGTTCTAACGTTTTACACCGCCGTTGCAGTGCCTTTAAATGTCGCCTTTCAGTCCAAGTCCACGGGAGAATACGTCGTGTTAGTCATAGACGGCATTGTGGATATAGTCTTTTTCATAGATGTTATATTAAACTTTCATACAACTTTTGTCGGCCCTGGTGGTGAGGTTGTTTCCGATCCAAAGATTATTCGTATGAACTATTTGAAATCGTGGTTTATTATTGACCTGTTGTCATGTCTACCGTATGACGTCATCAACGCGTTTGAAGATTCAGTAAGTTGATTATAAATTGATTGATTAGTAATTATCACAAAGTGTATGATCTATTGCAGTTGCACGGATCAATTAAAGGGATGGGTATAGAACTGACGAACTAAACTAAAGCTAGTTATTACTTGATGAATATATTGATTGGCAATATCCGATGTACCCTTACACATTCAGAACACATAGCACTGCGCTGCAGTAAATGACGCCATTAGTCACATATCACATTATCACACCAACTAAAGTATAAAAAAGTAAGACAGATATGAAGAAACAGAAAATAACGAAAAAAAGTAGAAAATTTACTGGATTTCATTATCATGTAAGAAAATATCTAAGATTAATGAATGGATAAAAGTGGTGGTAAACCACAAAAGAGAGAGCAAAAACACAAATTCTAAAACAAGACAATATTATATAAACACTTAGCATGCACTGCTGATCCTACAAAGGAATAAAAATCTCATTGACCAAACAATACCGTATTACTGACAATATAGCGTACGCACATGAGTTATGTTTTGATGGTGAGAAGATGGGTTTTACTCGCACGTGACGCCTGTATGTTAAATACGATTTAGTTAGGCGTTTGGCCTATGGTAGTCTGGGTTCCAGAAGGAGTTTTGACTTAATATTAGTAAAAAGATAATATTTTGGCACATATGGCGTTTCATACGTATACTACTTGAGCTTGTATTTTCAGACAAAACTCGAAACGTCGACTGGTGGACTAACATAAAATAGACAATACATACAGACTTGGGGCAAGTCTAGGCCTATGGTACAGTCGTCAAATGAATTTGCCTATATGATACTGTACAAATTATAGCACAGGGTTTTAAAAACAATATTTGCCAATCGCTACATTAGATAACCGGCTATGCAATACATAGCATATCTTACGTATTTTACGTTTAGGTATAGCCTTTCTCCCTATAACCACCACGATTGAAATGTTAAGGTTCAGCAAGTCATGAATCATTGTCATTTTTAAAGAAGAAAAACAGTACCGAAAATCTGACGTATCCCTTCTATAGTTGTCGAATTTGATAAAATTGTAAATTGGCGTAAACGAAGCGAGGCGATAATTTTGTTCCCGCGCTTTTTGTAATGTCTGGAGGTGCTTTTTCCTTAATCGGCTGCCATCAGTCGTCCGAAGAGACGAAAACATTCGAAATGTATACCCTGGAGTTATGACAACTCACTTTTGCAATTCTTGTTAAAAACAAAGTACACATTCATCTACTTAATTGCCATTATGTAAACAGTAATGATTGTATCCCAGCGGGCTTTGAAAAGGTTACGTGGTTATGGGTAGTAATTGTGGTTATGGGTAATATTTTGGTTTCAAATGAAGAGTGACAATTTAGCCAATATAAGACCCAAGGCTTAAAACGTGGGAGATTGTCACACATTCATAACATATTGCGTGAATATTGTTAAGATGTTATGATTGACCCTAACTAATAAACAGTAAACTGCTGGGACTCCTGTCAGAAAAATATCGTTTATTAAACAAAAACTACAATTGATTTTGATATATTACTCCCACTGGTTGCGCTCGCCCTTCAGATTGAATGTCAAACGGGTAGGTTTGTTAGCAGAAATTAGTATCAAACGGAAACCAATGTAATGCGTCGTCTTTTAGTATTAGTAATCGCTAATAACATGCGGGATAATTTGTCTATACAAAATTAGATTTTCGGTACTGTATCTATATTTGTCCAGTATATATTATAGACAGATTCCGTGATACAGAATCAACACATGCAAAGTCTAACCCTTAATCTAACCCTATGATACAGGCATCACAGATGCTGCATTATTGCATTTGCTTCTATGATAAACTGATACAAATTGTGTGGAGATAGGCCTACAGAACTGAGAATCGGGCGACACAAACGTGTTAGTGTGTAAACTTTCGTCTAGAAACTAAAGAACACACGATCCTGTAAATTCATGTAATTATACTATACTGTAATACTGTAACAACTGAACTACATTTGAAATTCCAAATAACACATTTGTTAATGCTGACCAAAGCTGTGTTTCCTTAGCAACCGGTCGATATCACCTTGCGGATAATCTTAATAATGCTTTCTTGACTCTATACAATTCACAGACGGTCTTAATTACAATTTGATATTGGAGGTTATCATTAACATAAGGTCAGATTTAACAAAATGTTGACAATGTTAATAATACACGTTTACACGTGATAATTAATATTAATCGAGGGTTATTGGAGGTTGAAGGTAACATAAGGTCAAAGGTCGAATTTAACAAAATGTTGACAATGTTACTAACACACGTTTACACGTGATAATTAATGTTAATCAAGGGTGATTGGAGGTTGAAGGTAACATAAGGTCAAATGTCAAATTTAACATTGTTGACAATATTACTAATACGCATTTAGGCCTACACGTGATAATTAATATTAATCGAGGGTTATAGGAGGTTAACGTAATGTCAAAGGTTAAATTTACCAAAACTTCACCAATCATGACGATAGTAATTGGTATGATATCAATGACGAAAAGATAAATGACGATGATACTAATAATTAAATACAGTATGTAACATAAGGTCAAAGTTTACATTTACCAAACTTCGCCAATCATGACGATAGCAATTGGTATGATATCAATAATGAAACGATATTGATAATGACGATGATCAAAATAATTGAATACTGTATTGAATTAACAAATTGTCTTCAGTCCATGCTGAGATTCACTAACACTTTACTTCACAAAGGTCAAAGTTGAATGCTTTTGGCGACGATAATCATTCTTTTCAAAGTTTAAATATCAAATATCAACAGCAACTTGTCTTAAATTAATAACATCGATTATTCTAAAAGTAACTATTCATACATCATATTAAATAAATTATTCATCGATAGATAATTAATCAACGCGCGGATGTTTTAATGAATATTGTCTGCGGCGCGTTAGGCTGCATTACGAATGCTGATGGCGCTGTTCTAACCAAAAATAGTAAAATATACATATGCCATCATTAATTCAATTATAAATTTGATTTTATTAATTCAATTTTAAATTTGTTTTTAATAATTCATTTATAATTTTGTTTTATTTATAAATATATAAATATATAAATTATAAATTTGTTTTTTGTTTACAATTTATGCAAAATAAAATCTTCTTTGGGTGTGGAATCACAAAGTAGACGCGCGCGTAACACGGAATCAATCGCGCGCGTCGAAGATGTGTCAAATGTTAAATGTATTATTCTTGGTCCTCAAGCTTAATTGGAAGCTGAGGAAAATTGGATTAGCCCCTCCACGGACCCACGGCAGCAGTGCCGCGCCTACCAGATTAGCATTTTCAACTTTATTATACAAATTATAAATGATTTTTATACGCGGAATTAACGTAAATTATGAACTAAAACTGCGTATAAACAACATGCCATAACGTCAATCTTTATTTTTTTTTTTCAGAATATCAGTAACATTTTTAGTGCCCTAAAAGTGGTGAGACTATTGAGACTCGGTCGAGTCATACGCAAACTGGACCACTACATAGAATACGGCACAGCCTTACTTATACTCCTTATGTTATCATTTACACTTATCGGGCACTGGTTTGCCTGCCTTTGGTTCACCATTGGGTTCAAAGAAAGGAACAATACCGCAGCCTGGCTTCACAAGCTCACGACTGACCTGAACATTGAGCTCACTGAAGACCAGAACCAGAACCTAGTAGCACCTACGATAGGGATGGCTTATGTCTCATCTTTATATTATACGCTTAGCAGTCTCACTTCGGTAGGATTTGGAAATATTTTTGCTACAACTGCTGCGGAAAAATTATTTACAATTATAATGATGATCGTTGGATGTAAGTATTGTTTTCTTCTAATATTAAATTACCAATATTTTTCATCTCTGATTTGTTTTCTTATTTTATTTGTTTCTAATATTTTATAACATTATCTTTGTATTGATGTTTACGCATCTTATCTATAAGATAATTTTTATTTCAGTAAAGGATTGAATAAAATAGAACTCAACGATTCAAGGGAAACCCGATTCAGGGGACATCGATATTAGGGAACACTCTCATGTGAAACGAAAGAAATAAAATAAATATATGTTTAGCACTATACGGCCAATCAGTTTTCCAGGGGACATCCCTATTAAGGGCACAATTTGTTTGGTAACGTCAATTAATTGGGCGCGGGGTTCTACTGTAAATAACACTCTGAACTGAGCATGTCACATCATACATTTGTTTTATATTTACCCAGACGAACTGAAAGTCTGCATTAACACAGTAACGAAGTAGATTTGCTTTCAATCCGTTAAAAAGCTGCTATTGACTTCAATCGCGATTTCCATCAATCAATTTACATATTTTGAAAGTACTGTATACAAAACCTTGAATATGCATACTAATCTCAGTAATTTGAAAGTACACGCGCTTCTCTGCGTTGGTAACCCGGGATACCGGTTTATATCCGGGATAATATGATTGTTTAAATAGAAAATGGTAAAATCAATAAAATATCAAACATTATTGAATAGTAATCAGACTTGGAGACTATTACTGTACTTATTTTTACCGGAATTTAGAACGTGTCTTTAGAAGAAAACAAATCTATAGAAAAGTGGAATATTTCTTGATCAGCGAACAAACTATATAATAAAATAGAACTTCTAAAAAGGTGGGGGTGGGGGGGCACCTTCGAGTGATACTATTAATATTGTCAGAGAGAGGTCGCAGGTCCGAATCTAGGAGGAGGCATTTAATTTTATCACACGATTAATTTATGGGAATATATCCGATGTGAGCTAAGTTACGCGTGTTGCTGAAAATCTACCGTATTGTTTAAATCTATGTTAATATTTCTTTCTTCGTTTAGTAATGTCATTTCTATATAAATCGCTATTATAAACATATGATTATTGTTATTATATATTATGATTTCGACAACAATGAAAACGCATGCTATTTAGAATGTCTAAAAGCAAATCTCGTAATAATATTCTTAACACCACAGAGAACTTAAAGCTGCTTTGTTGAGCCAACTTGTAGAATTAGTTTTACGTGACTCTATCATGTGTTATTAAAAGCTTCGAATTCATAATTCCAGAAAGAATTAAGGTGTTCACCTAAATACTCAATATATTACAACCAGCTATAAAAACACCATTTTCAATTTTCTGATGTTCTTTCAAGTGGAAATTGAATTTTCCATTTACTTATGAAACTGACCAATAAAAGATGTTTTCATTCTAAAAATGAGGATTTATGTGTTTCGGCCGACCTACATCTGAAGCCTCCAAGTTGAACAATGAATTGTGAAATAATATAAACAATCGATAAAGATACTGGCATATGCTGTAGAATTCCTATATCAAGGGAACACCTTCGGGACCGAACGTGTGTTCCAGGAATAGGTATTGGCCATAGTGTTAAAGAACACATCTCTCTTCACAAGTAGGTGTCTCCTTAGTGTCTAACAGTAATACTGTCTAAACCATTATGTTAAAACTAGACGAAATATAAGTCAATGAATTCAAGAGAAGTACAGTATTATTAATCAAATCAAAACAATTTGAAAACACTTAAATTTAAGAGAGGCGTCTAATTGTGTATACATGAAAAATAGTAATATTTTAAACAATATATTAGTTTTTGAGTTGTCACTAATACTGGCCGCGAGCTTTTGTTTCGAAACAGATCTGTACTTTCAGAGCGACCGAAGCAGATTCGTACCAGCACAACACGGCAGTACGACCGCGTTGAGCTAACGAACCTAAATGACGAAATTCGGACGCACTGCGTCTTATCGTGCCGAAACCGAGCCGAACATAACAGAGCTAGTTTGGTACAACTTGACTATTGCACGCGCAACGCGATTGCGTCACACGCGGGCTTTAATAATCAGATCTTTTCCCAAATTTACAAGCTTGCCACCTGAAAGAATATTGACGGAGTGGCAACACTAGTCACGTGGTTAATTCCGTGACCTTTGGAAGAAAGGTTAATAAAAGTCTAACCTTTATCCGCGTATAGTTCTCGAGGCCATTAGAACGATATTAAGACGGAGTGCACCTACAAACACCTCGCAAATTCGCAAATCTTTCTCACGGGCTTTTGTTAGAAAGTTAGTGGGATTGTGTTGTTCGTGAATCAATATACGCCTACGCGCAGCTGTAGCCGTTCGTGTCTAATTTGTTGGACTTATTGAATATACCAACTGCCTTTTTAATATCTCATCATCGTCTGACAATATATGTCTCATTTTCTTTTATGCGTTGTCTAGTAAAATTTCTTATAACACATTTTTACATGCCAATTAAAATTCTGAGAGCTTTTTGTTCTCTCTATTGTATTTTTTAGAATAGCTTAACATCATATGTAATTTCTTACGTTTACATCTGCGTTGAAAACATAATAGCTATTCTTCTGTACAGAGACATAGATAAACTACAGACGCATGCCTACGTTTGAAAAAGTAAAGCTCTCATCACTTGACCAATCATCTGTCGCTTGTGATTGGTCAATTCACTTGCGTTGTGCGCCTACGTCATTGCGTCCCATCTATGTGGAAATAAGACTTGTCCAATGATATGACGCGAAATTCCGAGTACAAAACAAAAACACCTAGCCTACATAATAGACATTTCTACAGTATTTACTTTGAATTGAATTACTTTTTCCTATAGAAAGCATTCTGTCTAACAGTTAACGTAATAGACTATACCAACTCATATCATCATGTTATATACATTTCTGTGTTTTTCTAGCGCTATTATATGCCACTATCTTCGGAACAGTTACCACGATTTTTCAACAATTTACATCAGCAACTGTTCGGTATCACGAGAATTTGAAAAACGTGCGAGAGTTCATGAAATTACATCAGGTTGACAAGGCTCTGAGTGAGCGGGTTATTGACTATACGGTGTCCACTTGGTCGATCACGAAGGGAACCGATTCGAAAAGGGTAAGTTGGATTGATCATCATGACATCATCAATGACCAGAAAATGATCCAGTCTTTTCAATTGATTACAATATAACATTTCGCAAAACTAAGCAAATTTCCCCCCTGATTTTTGGTATTTAAGACAGGACCACAATGCAAAACAGGTTTTCTTTTACCTGATTGTGTAATCCTGTATAAATATGTTAAATAAATGTTAAATCAATTAATCAATCAATCAATCAATCAATCAATCAATCAACACCTTAATTCTACTATAATTGTTTTCGTAGATTCTCGAGTTTTGCCCGAAAGACATGAAAGCCGATCTATGCGTGCATTTGAATCGGACAGTTTTCAGTGGCCATCCTGCCTTCCGATTGGCCAGTGAAGGTTGTCTGCGCGCGTTAGCCATCAACTTTACCATGAACCACAGTGCCCCCGGTGATCTGCTGATACACACTGGTGAAAGTATTGATATATTGTACTTTGTTGTTTCTGGCACGCTGGAAGTTATCCAGGATGAAGATATTGTTGCAATTTTAGGTAAGTTGTCAATGTTCCGTCTCATATCAAGCTTGGTTCCCACTTGGGTGAGCCAATCACAACCAACAATTCAGATGATCCATCGCGTCGCGATTGGTCAAATTACTTGCGGCGCGCTTACGTCATTGAATTATGTCCGAGTGGGAATCAAGCTTATTATCGAATTTCATACCATTATTTAAAATGATTCAAATCATTTTTTAGGGTACGGTTTAAAATGTGGTTTTCCGCTCCATATTGAGGTTTACTATACACTCAGGGAAAAGTGAAATAACACTATTCCCTGCTATTCTTTACTTTAAAAAAAAATTAGGCCTTAATGTAATGAAAAAACGCATTAGAATGAAATAAAATGTTGCCAGTGTACAAATTATATAAAGCATTAGTAAATTACTGCTGTGAGAAAACGGCGGGAATAATTTTATCGCGTATAGTCTGCAAACTATACAGTGCTGTTTCGGTGGAGTTTTACTCGTCCTTCCTTTTATTTTTTTAGTGTTATCAACTTTTGAAGGTATGATTTTAAAATGCGAATTTAGAATAATAGTTATTTATCATTACAGCAAGCGGCGATGTTTTTGGTGACTACTTTTGGCGGGAAGACCTGTTAGGACAATCGGCAGCCAACGTCAAAGCACTGACGTACTGCAATCTTCATAGCATCAAGCGGGAAGATCTGTTAGACGTTCTAGACTTCTACTCTGGCTTTGCAAAAACATTCGACAGAAATATGGTTCTTACATACAATCTACGGAATAGGGTAAGCTCAACATATAATCGTCAATGGGGAGCTTTCGATTTGGGAGATGTATTGTGCGCATTGGGACGTACGTGCTTTCTCACTAAATTCGTCGACACCGTTTTGGCGGGTTTTTTTTTAAGGCGACGACCAACGACACGATATGCGCAAGACATAGGTCGTCGCACAAATCCAAAGCTCTCTTGTAAGGAAACCCAAATTCGGAACGCACGCGCACGCAAAATGTGTATCTCTAAAGCTCTGTCTACACTATCAAACTTTATGTTACAAAAAAATGTGATGTGCTCATATATGGATAGTACGATGATGTCATATCACTACCATATTTGGGAACATGGCACTTTTTTGGTCAAACTAGTTTGATAGTGTAGACAGAGCCTTAGTGGCGTCTTTGACGTCGATGTTGCGTGAATGTGATTTAAATGGCAATAAAATATCAATACATTCATTCTGTTAAATCGTCTTATCCTTTACAAAGTACAGATTTGTGAATTTATTTTTAGTAAGTGTTAATGTAGAACATTATTCATGTTCAATGCAATTGATTCAGAGGAAATCAATATTGAAATCCTTGATAAATGTTGGCGATTTAAACTGAATGCTAAACCTTTTAAGATTGCCGCGTGAACTATACATAATAAAAATGTTTCTTAAAAAACAGAACATTAATAATCATAAATAAAATTGCATTTATCACTACCTACCTTTACCTAAATGTAATACCGAAACTAATTTTGCCTAAACATGATGGAGTAACAAATACTATGTTGTAAAACTACTATATATTTGTTTTTTTTACAGCGAATATTTAGACGAATTGCGGAGGTTAAAGCAGAACAAGAATCAGCGCTAAAAAGGAAAAATGATCCACCAATTGATAAAATTCTAGCACGAAAAGCTTTTACCAAATTTCGAAAACCAGAAAAACCAGCAGAAACGCCGCCGCCGCCTGCAGCAGTAGTACCACAAAACCAGTCCACTGCAGAAAGGGGAGAAGCCACGCCAAAAACAGACGGTGCCGGTGGAGAGATGCTTGGAAAGCTTTATCAAAAAGGGTCAAAATGGGTGGATGCGAACGGGAAAACCAAGTTTGTGCGCATGCCTGACGCAAAGAAACCTAGGCGGGACGATTCGGCAGACGATCCCGCTAAACTAGGTATATTTACACGTAAATCAAATTTACGAAAGACTGAATCCGGAGATAGTGGAATATTAAGGAGTGAACAAAAATTAGATGAAATTGGTAGAACTGAAAGTAAAGACAGTCCGTTGAGCACCTCAACGACTGACCATCAAGTACTTACAAGTTTATTAGAAATTAAAGTTGAACTGAAAGAAGAAATTGAAGCCTTAAGCGTCAAGATGTCACGCTTGGATGATCAAATTGCTGACATCATTAGATACTTTTCGCCTGATAGCTCACCGTATAATTCTAATTCGCCGAGCTCAAGTAGTTCTCGCGTAGGTTCTTTGAATGAAGTGTGTGAACAGGACTATGTAACTGCAAAATTACCGACTCTACTTCACGTCCAAGAGAAACGTAATGAACATGATAATATTGTTACAAAATGTACGAATGAGAAGGAAGCCGAAGCGAAATACAAAGGTGGCAGGAGTCCAAGCGGAGGAAGCGCGAAAGCGTTAGCTATGGCAAAGAAACAACCAAAAGCGCCAAAGAGTTCATCGCCAAAACAGGTACAAACGGGTGGACCTACACCTGTTGAAAGCCCTGCATTTAATAACAGTATGTACGGTGAAGAGGACACAGCTGATCTTGATGATATTGAATCACCACCAACCGCCGAAGAAACGCCTCAATTTTAAATACACATTTTCCAATATATAGGCCTATCTTTTATATAAAATGTATTAATTTGGTTTAAACTTAAAATACACTATAAACATTAATGTAATTTTGCCACCAAAAAAGAACTTCTACACCCGACTCCACAGCTGTCACTAGACGTTATACATTTCTGCAAATATAAAACGAGATATTTTCATGACAAGGTATTTAATACAGCTAGACTCGTATCTAGATGACTTGCAATAGTCGGTTAGAATTTATCTTGTGACAGTTGCAGAATCGAGTGGCTTATGATATGTTTCTATTTAAAGGCTTAAATGCATAATTAATTAATAATTAATAATGTTTTATAATTAAAACTGTTGCGCGCCGCCGACGCGTCGGCTCACTATGCTTTGAACTGAGCAATAAGAAACGCGTTACGTCCCAAGAAAACGTCAATAGGAAACGTTTTCAGTACAGAATACAATGTTCTGCAAAAAAATGGTTTGAAGCATGTGTGATCAGTAACTGTACATAAACGAATTATAATAACAATGCATCTATTAAATACAATACATTTATATTTACCATGGA
This sequence comes from Antedon bifida, assembly GCF_963402885.1. Taxonomy (NCBI): domain Eukaryota; kingdom Metazoa; phylum Echinodermata; class Crinoidea; order Comatulida; family Antedonidae; genus Antedon; species Antedon bifida. Next base: position 5,325,912 of record NC_136234.1, read on the forward strand.
ACATACAAATCATCCTCAATGGGTTTATAATATTATTTGTTCCAGACAGACAATTATCAAGAATACAAATTATCGTGGCTTGGCTTACACGCATTTCGTCAATTACTTATAATAAACTGGGGGAGCACATATTAATATTACATATTTCATAATGCACTATTGATCCATTAGACTACAAAACAACACTTAAGGCAACTTTACAATGTAATGAGATAGTTATTAAGATATCAAATTAATAATAATATCCAAAACAGCCAATATTTCACAAATTCTGTTCTCTTTTCATCACGATTAGTATCTATAAATTCGATTCAAATTATTGAATTCAAATTAATTTTTTATTTCTATTATTTTTTTACTCACTTTATTATATTCGATCAATATCATATATTTTTACAATTAAACACGTATACTTTACGTAGACGAGAATGTTATAATTTCGATTGACATACTCAATTGTTTTCTACACCCTTTTTCTTTCTTTTACTGTTGAATACAAACTTGTTTCACAATCAAGTAATTTGACCAATCACGACGCAATGGGTTGAACTGCCGCTTGTGATTGGTTAACTCACTTGCGTTGCGCGTACCAACTTGCGTTGCGTCCACCAATGGAAACCGAACTTAATCAAGCTTACGCAGTGCTTACAGTTTAGTGTTTATTCTATTGAAAATGGATCTCCTGCTAATATTTCGTTTAATAATGATAAATAATGGGCGCTTTTAATCACAATCGACCAAAATAATAACCAGAATAGGAACAAAAGAGGGATATTAAGATTTACGTATGTAGTCTTGTTTTAATTGCCAGACACTTCGTTTCCTTTCTGTACGAACAAACTCAACGTCAGTGAAATCTATTAAAGCTATATCATATTTCAGTTGAGCACACCGTACGTATAAACCAGTGGCCGCTGTCGTCTGAAAAGACAAATGCTACTGACAATAGAATGTGTTTGCTATTTCCGCGTTTCTTGGTGATGAATGCGCGTTCTTGTGACGTAACATGGAGACGGTTCGATAACATAATAAGAAATGATTATGATCCGGACTCTATTATTTATTTTATTATTAAGCTAAAACATTAAAGTTTGGAAATTATCGATCCGTAAGATTTTAATTATTCAAAGAGGAGTGTTATAATTACTCAGGTGGTATTTCTTTATTAATCAAACAATATATTAAGCTTACTATATTTCACATCGATATAATGGTTACTTCTATTATTAATATAATTCGTAAAATTTGGTGGAAAATGGAGAAGATAGTTGTCATAATAAACCTAATTCTGTATCCAAAGCTACTTTGTTCGATAATCTAGCAATTTATATACTTTAACAAATATATCTATATGCCTGTGTTTATATCAAAATAGCAAAATTCTTATTTAAAATGAGGATTTAATGTAATGTGTAAATTATATAAATATAAATGTGCAGTTCCAAGATATTGTAAATGGCACGTGTAAATATTTCTTAAACTCGCATAAATATACGAAATAGTGTGTACATATTTACGTATACGCTAATTGTACTATAGAATATTTAATAATTTATCAATTTTTAATCTATTTATCTTAAATTATTTTTGTATGATAACCATTCCAACGGTCAAAGATATGTTTAAACTGTGCAAGTTACGGTATGTGTCCGAATTTCTCGGTCTCTTCAAATTGCTTTGTAAATAATTTATTATAAGCCATCAATATATATTATATTTATTGATATTATTATCGATAACTACTATATAACAATTGAGATCATTTTTTGTGAGATTGCACACATATTTTAATAGTATTAAGGTTTAATTTTATAATTTCATGGCGTCACATGACGTCAGTGACAAAACGAAAAGATAAAAAGTTTTGCACGCGGCAAATTTAAACGATTACGAAAATATACCTTTTTGTACGCATATCATCCGAACGCGCGCGTAAAAACCGTGTCTTGGTCACTGTCGAAAATGCGTCCTTTTAAATTTGCACTCACAACATGGTCTAGCCTATTACACTTATTCTTGTTATTACAAACTTAAATATCTACATTGTGCAACACTATAACGAGAGGCTGTGCAATGGTTGGCTGCCTTTTAAAGATTGGTTCCCACTAGGATGCAACGCAAGTTGAGTTGACCAATGACAAGCAACAATTCGAATAATTCATCGATTGTGATTGGTCAAATCACTTACGTTGTGTTGTGGAAACCAAGCTTTAACATTGTAATTAACAATTTTTCACATGTGTACATTATCTATGCAGGAACACATGCAATGATAATAATTTTATATATTAAAATATCAGTATGGTTACTTGACCCCTGACCTTTCAGTGTAAAAAGAGGTTGAAAGAAAAAACATGGTGATTATAAAAGTTAAACTAATGTGTATTCTGTGTTCACAATCAGTTTATATCACGTGATTCTTGTTTAATTGGTTGAGCAAGAACATTTGTAGCACAATAATAAATATTGATTTTTTGTTTTAAACAAGTTTGCAAATCGTACATGCTAAGACAAAGATGTTTAATATTAACTACAATGTCGAGAATTTTAATTTTGAGTACCTTTATTAATTTGACCAAATATTACGCAATACTTCATCAAAGTTTTAAACAGCGCCATTATCGTCTGTAAGTTTTTCTAAAAAAAGACGGTGTGTTTGGTTGTCATTCTTTTAAAGATTGATGTTTAAACTTTACCGGTTGTGGGCGTTTTTTAAATTATTATTTAAGTTAAATAAGTTATAATCACAAATAACAAACATTTTGTCCACTTATAACGAAACACAATGCCTATAGTAGATGGTAAAGAATATACGAATCTGGGGTAGAGTATAAATACGATTTGTTCTTAATTTGCTATTATTAGGTTGTGGTGGATATATCACATCACTTAAAGGCATACTACGAGATTTAACGAACACGGAAATATTGAGGTGATTCAACGTATACCGTTTATTTTAAACGGTTCGTTGGTTCACAAACTTGTGCAATTGTAATTCTTATTCTTATTACCGTATTAAACAAGAAAACTTACTAATTTCCGTCTTGTAGCATGAATGATCGTTTTATTATTATTTATTTTATCATTTATATTATTAACAATGCGTTTAGATTGTGCAAAATACTATATTGGCATCATGAGGTATTTATGCTCAATTATCACCATCAAGATGAACTGTAAATCCGCTTGTGACATTACGCGCGCGTACAAATTAATGTTTGTTCTCGGGATAGGCCTTTATAATGCGCTTATTCGACACTGTATGGATTTGACATACAAACTAACATTACTAACATGCGTACATTAATACATTGTGTTTCTTTCTGTTGTTCCCGCTATTGTTGTTTACAACTCATGTTCATTTTTTTTTAATCTTGCATGAATCTGTATGATTACCACAACATATCTTTTTTCCCTAAATTATTTAATTACATTCCATTAATTATTAATAAATACTAAATATTTCCTTCCAATTAAGGTATGGAACGCCGACTAACGCAAAAGGATTGCGCGACAGCTTCCAATTAAGGACCATTAATTTTAGGGTCAGAAAGATATGGAACGCCGACTAACACAAAACGATTGTGCGACAATGTTACGAACTACCTTCAAATTCGTAAGTTAAAAAGGTAAAATAAATAAAGATAGGCCTATGAGGAAAACACAATAATTACTGTCGTTAATGTTTCTAAAAACATTTTGATAACTTTCATAATCGCCCTAAAAGTACAGAACGAGCAAGAAATAACATTAAAATAACACGATATTGGCTCATTATTATATAACAATAGAATCGTGATGTTGTACATGTTCTCCTACTACGTACGTCATTCTAAGAACTAATCAATACAATCCAACGCGTAACCAATCGTTATCATTGGTTAAATATGTTTACATTATGTTGTTGTCCTAGCAACGCCGGTTAACAACGATTGGACATAGAATGTTTGAATGATGCTAAAATAATAACAGTCAAGGAGAAACATTCATTTTCTTTAAAGATAGAAAAAAGTTCGAGAAAGCAATAAACCAATAATCCCTCTTTAAAGATATTGGTGGTACAATGTTGTTTTAAATTATCTTCTAAATGTTACGGTGAAAGTGATTAATGTTAAAAATGGATTCCAATGTTATGTTAAAGATGTATTGTACCTCAAAAACATGAAAAATAATTAATTAATAAAATCAGACTTTATTAGGCCATTTTGCAGTTTTAATAAAATTATTCACTTCTTCTGTAAAAATCATTGTCTGATAGAAAATTTAAGTATTTTTTGCTTTAAATTACATTTTTTCAGGTAAATCATTTTTTTCCGACCCAGTTTTTTGGTCAAAGTGAATAAATATTACGTGACATTAAAATGGCATATTCAACAAAAAATTGGAGAAAAAAAATTTGTAGGGGGACAATATAATATCTTTAATGTAACACAACAAAAGTTTATGATGGGATAGACGGCGGGCATTTTTAAACAGCGCCATGAACGTTCAGTTATTGTTACTGTGGAGATTTTTTCTTCTTTTTTTTCTACAGATTAATATTTCTTTCAGAGAACCAGTTTACATTAATGAAATAAAACCGCTGCTGGACCCCCTCCACCCTTTTTTTGGGAATGGAACGAACGAGGGGCCGTACTACTACGTCTCACGGCGACTGCGCTAGCAACTCCATTCAATGGACACTTCTATTAAAGGGACAATTTCGCGTGAAACATGGAGCGCTGTATATAATGTTTGTAACACTGCCAAGCCCTAATCAGGAGACACCCCTATTAAGGAGACACTTTTCTGGAGGGATTCTGTAGGGGTTCTACTGTATGTCGCATTCTTTATCGCAACAGTTACTTAATTGTACCAGGGGCTTGTACAATTTGTTTACCCTAGATACGCACTAATAAAACATAACCGATGATGCACATTTAAAAGGCTAATAGCACTTAACTATACGCCCTAGATACTTAAGTCTGAAAGAAAAACATTTTACAATTATCTTTTACAACCACCACGCTCCTTCGGATCGATAATAAGACAGATAATATATTCTGACGCCAAAATTACAATTTCTTATATTCTAATGGAAATTGGATCATAGTTCTCATAAGTACCTTGTAGGCTTTCAATACCTTTTATTTAAGTTAAAATATACCAGATGGTGGGACGAGGTTGGGGAAAACCCCGGCAATAATTATCGATTAATTCAAACTAAGGCTTGGTTCCTACTAGGACACAACGCAAAGACGTCTAAACATTGGTTTCCACTAGAACGCAACGCCAGCGAATTGACCAATCAAGCGACAGTTCGAATAATCCATCGATTCTGATTGTTCGATTCATTGCGTTGTGGTTTAAATTCCTGCGTTGCGTCATAAGAACCACACTTTAACAGACACTAGAGGGTTAGAGGAAAGCTAGTTGCATGGTTGGATGGTTATTGCTTTTGCATCCCAGTCCGAAGTAAAGGGTTCGAACCCCGTTGGTTTTTGTACACATTATAGATTGATTAAAAAGTTAGGTTCAGTTTATATTAATTTGGATTGGTTCCCACTAGGACGCAACGTGGTGTAAGCAACAACGCCAGCGAATTGACCAACCACAAGTGACAGTTCCAATAATCTATCGCTTCTGATTGGTCGATTCGTTGCGTTGTGCTTTTTATCCCTGCACATCCCTGCACGTCCTAAGAACCAAGCTTTTGCATGGCTGAATGGTTACTGTTTTGGCATCCCAGTCGGAAGTAAATGGTTCGAATTCCGTCGGTTGTTTTTGTATACATAATAGCGGGTTATTAGGTTTTGGATGAAACAGCTCAGCAGTGTATTGTCTATAGACACTGTACGAGAATCTTCTCATAAATAATATGGCAAACTTATTTTAAAATGTTGGAAGTACAATGAACCTAATGAATAACGTGTACTTACTTATAAGGTATTAATTATGAGTTTATTGAATGATTCTTATTATAAGAGCTTAGGTAATTACACGTTAAAAATCCATCAACTTGTGGTAAATGTATACTATTACTGCATTCAATTTATCTATTGAAATATACATATAAATCGATATGGGTTGCCAAGGGAGCCGTCCACAACTGAATAATTCGTGTTCAACCATTTTAAATAGAAATAGAAATTCATGTCATCGGTTTTGAAGGTTAACGCTTGTTGGTGAAATTTTCGAATTGACCAATCAAAAGCGATAGTTTGAATAATCCATCGTTTTTGATTGGTCGATTCGCTTGCATTGCGGATTACGTCATTGCGTTGCGTTCTAGTGGGAACCAAGCATTATCACTGATAGGTAACATTTGAGCACTAATGGATATTTTTTGGTAAATGTTTAAACATTACTTATTTATGCATCGTTTACTAGACTAGTGTGAAAAATACAAATAAGGATTTACAAAATTAATTATCATTATAAATTAAACGAAACTTAGACTAATTAAAGGATTGTATCATATTATTATAAGAAAAAACATTTTTAAGGTAATCTTTAACAATAACAGTAGGCCTACCCCAGACATGGCTCGAAATATTTCCACACATTTTTAAAAAGGCAACAACAGAGGTAGCCAGCACTGCTGTAATCAGCCGGACATGTTATAGGCTACCTTCATCATTATTTTAAATATTATTAAATTTAACCAGAGTGTGAAGAAAATGAACACGGTTATATATATATTTCTGTAGGTTTATGTCATCTAAAAACACACAAATGCACAAAACGAAAAGTAAGTAGGTGAAAGAATGGACGGATGGATATTATGGATGGAGAAAATAGATAAATCCATAATATCGATAAAATCGATAAAATATATGTATAGAGAGATAGCCTGTAGACAGACAAATAATATAGGCCTAAACATAGAAATTAGATATTACAGTGTCTACAAATAGGGTGAAATTCAATACACAACACAAGAAACCAATATCGGTCGTCGTACCAACAAACATTTACTCGTCGGGCCATGATAATCAATCTATTTTGTTATTCCTACACTACTGGTTATATCGCTTGCTTCTTCATTAGACAAATTGGCTTGGGATTGATGACGTAAAGAAGGCTCACGTGACCTTGATCTTCGGGTTATATGAGGCTATAACCAACAAAGTCATTGTACGCTAATTAAAATGAGACTTTGGGAACAGTGGGATTGGTTTCAGCAGATGAGGATGACTCAAATAACAAATTGATGGAAATTATAAATTATTCAGTAATACATATACATTGTTTCTCTCCTTCATTAATTCAATATTTTACTTAATACAATTAATTATCAGTATATTAAACGAAACTTCGGATTTTATTATATAAGAAAAAAATATCTTTAAGGTAATCGTAAACAGGCCTCCTAATATACACATCTGACAAAAAACAATTCTTGGACGCAACGCAAGGACGTTTTGACCAACCAGAAGCCTACAGAAGTAGACAAACATAACATTTAACATAACAACTTCTGAAACTGGTAATGGTGGTTCAAGTAGGCCTACCTGTCTACATAGAGGCCCCTGTGGTAGCCATTGACGTAAAGTTGGCATTTAGAGTAATGCTACTTTTAGGTGGACACCATATTTAATATGGGAGACTGACATACCACAATAAAAAAAAATCCGTCGAATTCGTATAGAGATATACAAACAAAAATCATGGAATTGAAAATATAAACTTTCTAAAAAATTTTAAAATTTCGTTTAGATTTTCAAAACTGAAAATCGGGTGTATTTTCCAGAATTAGACATCATGTTTTCAATTTCACTGTAAGAATGGATGGTGATCGATACGCCATCTTATTTGTTTTTCTATTTTTTCAGCGCGTGTTGAATTCTTAAGTTGATTTTATTTAATGATGTGTTGCTTTAGTGACTGTGTACAGGTTACGGCACCCATGGGAAGCAGTATCTTCCTATTAACTAACATTAATGAATAAATAACGTATTATACTGATCGTTAAATGCCTTTCTGTCGTCGATTCCATTTGATTAGTTTGTTCAATTTTCTTCAGTCCGAGCGACCTGTGAACAAGACACTGACTTGAAATAAGCGGTGCCACTTAAGTATCATATGTATCGGACCGTGTTACACTCAAATTAAATCACCCAAAAGGGAGCATGTATTACCCCAAATGGTTCCACATCATACCTTAAGGATCAATCAGAATGAATCGTTAAAACAACAAATAATCATTTACAATATGAAACAAATCTTCAATTTCCAATAAACTATACAGAAATGGCGTAATTATTAATAAATAAACTCATTCGTTCTGCTTCATAATTTTTGGAAATACTCAATTAAATTTTCATCAACTAATGTGGTTAGCATAATTGCAACTGATTCGTAATGCAATAGTAATGATGCTCTAAGCTGCCGGTTTTTTTTCTATGTTTAGAGAGATAAAAATGACATGCCGATGGGAAGAATAAAACATGGTAATAAACCAAAGAAGAGATAATACACCAAGGCAATATGTGTTTGGGAAAAAAGGAAGGGAGAGGAAGATGGAGATTTGATGAGTGTGATTGTGTGTGTGTTTTTTTTATTTCTTGGCACATAGCCAATGATTGGCAAGTGTGAAAAGGCACTGTTCCCACATAGGTGGCAATCCATTAGAGTTTCAGAATACATTCGTTAAGCTCTGTCTACACTATCAAACTTTAGGTGACAACAAATTTGAAGTGCCCATATATGGACACGATGATGTCATATCACTACCATATTTGGGCACATCACACTTTTTCGTCAAACTAGTTTCATGGTGTGGACAGAGCTTTAGATTAATCATAAATAGTAATATCACGACAACTTGATGAGGGTTTAAATTATGATTATCATAGAAATATTTGGGAATGGGTTCTTTCATTTCCAAACCTCGTTGACAACATAACCATACTGATAAAGTTGACATCATATCAAACACAAATATACGTTCTTGTTGTATATAATTTAATTGATGATCGAATATAAAAATAGCGTCTTTCTAATAAATTATAGTCATGCTTAAAAAAGTATTTGAAGTAGCATCATGCATCGAACGTACTTCTACGTTCTCACATATAAGTCGCTCATATCGCAAAGAATCGCGTGAATAAACTTGGCAGTTTCAAAAGCAAATTTTACGGTTCCAGTAAGCCTCGTCTTATACTCGAGAATAACATTTTTCTTCCTTTCCGAGCCACAACCAACAGAGACAGCATATCTGCAGTTCAGTCAAAAGCTGTAACCTTTTCAATCCTGGCAAGAACATGCTTATAGACAGTGTGACAGAGTTAAATGGATAAATTTGACGCCACAATCCTCCTCTGACAAGAAGGTACTACTCATCGAGAGTAGCCAATTTGTAGTAGTTTTGTTTGATACTGCAAAAAACCTAAATAGGCATCATCGTGGTTTTGCAGGCAGTTCAGGGACAACACCAGAGAATAAAATGAAATTGGTGACAGGTACAGTTTTGAGATCTTCTCACGGTGAACTTCTTGCACTTTCTAGAGCAAGCAGCAACAGAGGAACGGAAAAGTTGGTTGGTTTTGCAAAAATGGGGTAGCTTTTAGACGATAGGTTATTTTCAGGAGTCAAACTTCGATTAGAGAAAGCTATTTTTTTGGCTCCTTTTCACATATATACTGTATATGTATATGTGAATAAGTTTTATATTGCATATTTCATAACATTTACTGCGAAGAAATGTTGGTTTTGGAAGATGCATCTTCTAATAAAATGTGTACCATACATAAAAACAGGAGAATCCACAAAGAAAGTTAATCCAAGTGCAAAAGATGAGTTGCTAACTTTCGCTATCATTGTAAAAAAAATCAGCTTGTTCAGATCGCGAGTAAAAAACTGCACCAACACGTAGCATTAAAAATAGAAAGATTCTAGCAAATTAAATATCAGTTAACAAATGAGTGCAGAAAAAGTGCAATTCAAATATTGGTTAATAATATTTCTTTTCACAAAAATATTTTTTACCACAAATCCGATGGCATTCCAAAATGAGTTGTATCATACAGTAGTAAAGAAGCAGCAGCACCAATGGACCAATAGGAAAACCTGAAAGGAGAAAATGAATATTCATAAGGTCATTTGACCTTTAACCATCTTATTCTAAAGATTGGTTCCCATTTGGGCGCAACAGAACAACGTAGGCACAGTGCAAGTGATTTGACCAATCAGTAGTGACAATTCTGATGATACATCGTGTCGTTATTGGTCAAATGGCTTACAGTGGGTTTACGTCCTTGTGTTGCGTCCAAGTTGGAACCAAGCTTTACCATCAGCATATCATAATATTTATGTGATAACTATATCATTTATTTCCTTATTTGGACATCTACATGGATTGATGACACATTATTACCATATATGGACAATTATGTCTATATAAGGTAGTAGAGCAAACTCATACCATTACCATTATATAGAAACTTCATGATTATATAAGGCAAATAGTTGTAAAATGTCCTGGAACATAATCTTAATAACTTCACAATCTCTTTTTAAAACATATTCTATTATATAATAAAACCAAAGTTTAGTTATATACATGAACTATGCTTTCCTCATTTTTCAGATAAACACATCAAGGGTAAAAAAGCATCTTAATCACAGTTCGAAAGGATTTCCTCTTTTCCTCTAACTAATGTGCTGGCTTATTGGTTTTTTACAAAACAAAATATAGCAAGAAGTATCGCTACTGAGGGATTATTGGTAAGCATTAACGGAAAGAAGATTTCATAGCGTGTCGTAAAACTCGCTAACTAAGACAGGGTCTTGACAGATAATCAATTGTACATAGCAGAGTTTTCAAAAAACAAATTGGTACAATTTTCAAAGACGGAATTTAATGCATTATTAAAAAGAAAATTATAAAATTAATGGTAAATTGATTTTTCCTTTTATACCCATCTATGACAGGTTAATAGACCCTGGCTAATTAAAGTTAATAAGCAACGATTTATTTATTAGATAATCACACTCTGAATAGACATGGGAAGGCAGACAAGACATTTCCGGATGTACAATCTAAATTAATCATTATTATATTTAATAATATAAAGCTGAAATATAAAAACTTTCATTTTTGTGCCCTAGGGAAAACCTATTACCCTAATTTAATAATTTGTTGATATAATTTATATAAACATTTTACTTGGCATCTTAAGGGCAAACCCATTACCTAGATTGAAAATTGATACATTGATACAACATTTTTCTTTCTATTAAAAAAGAATTTTGAAAAGATTCACTATCAATGAATTTTAACTCAGAACTTGGAAATTCTCTGAACAAATAATTCTTGAAAAAAAAATTGTTGAATATGCCATTTTAATGTTACATAATAGTTATCCACTTTGACCAAAAATTGGACCGAAAAAAAACATTAATTACCTGAAAAAAATGTAATTTAAAGCAAGAAATAGTCAAATTGTCTTTATTTTGTCATTTTATAAGTGAATTTCAAATAATTTACAACCTAAAACATCATTTTCTTCTCTATTCCCACTCAAACATTATTAAAAAAAACACCTAATAAAATAAAACTAATATCGCAAAAGCATACAATCTCCAGGCACCTTTATTACAATCCCAAGGCACTTTATTAAAATCCCCAGGCACAGTTTTTACTAGGATGGGAAATAAATTGATTTATAATAAAGAAATACTCACTGGTAATAATCAGCCGTTCAAAGTATATATAGCCCATACTGATACCAGATAGGAATAGAAGATTGGCAAGACTAAGGGCAATATATCCAGGCACTGAAAATACAGCAGTCACACGCCGCAAAGTAGCACCACTTAGATTCAATTTCTGAAATGTACAAGAAAAAGATTATAAAATAAGTTATTAGAAATAATATCCTCTGTTTTTCCAACATGAAATATCCTGAGTCTGAAAATACAGAAAAGCAAAAAGAATAGCAAAAAAACATATTATTTATTTTTGTGCTTTGTTAGACAATAGCCAGGTCTAAAAATACATTGCAAACTACATCCAGGGGCCGAAAATTACAAACAACATCCAGGGGCCGAAAATTGCGAACAACATCTAGGGGCTGAAAATTACAAGCAACATCTAGGGTCTGAAAATTACAAACAACATCCAGGGGCTGAAAATACATTGCAACCAACATCCAGGGGCTGAAAATTACAAACAACATCCAGGGGCTGAAAATCACAAACAACATCCAGGGGCCAAAAATTACAAACAACATCAAGGGGCTGAAAATGCATGGCAAAGAACATCCAGGGGCTACAAATGCATTACAAACAAACATTTAATTAACTTTATGTAAACAATGATGATAATTAGATTTCTTTAAAAGGCATACATCATTATTCCATTGTAAAATATTCAGTCAATCTGTATTTTTATGATTTAATAATATTGAATATACTTATACATTATGTGTGTAATGGACCTACAAAGTTTATTCTAAAATAAAAAAGATCTAATCTAAAAACAAATTGTAATAGCTTCATATCCATAAAGTGTGAAATTTAAATAAATCAAATCCAGTTAAATTCAAAATTGGAAACAATTTCACAGAAAATAATTTCTCACATTATAAATCATGTCTGTACATAATTCAAAATAGATTTCAAAAATTAGAAATAAACCTAGAAACTCTAAAATTGATCCTTCTGTCCAACATTAACCAATATAATCCTTTATTTAAATTAAACTAAAGCGATCATGTAACAAAAAAAAACCCCAAAATTTATTTAAAATAAATGTTCAACATATTAACGTTTTACAAATTGGAAACATTTAAGAGCTTTTTTAAGCTAATAATTTCCTTACATGTAAAGATGCAATAAAAATTGTAGGTATAATTGAGAAAGAAGATGACAAATTGTGCGAGAAGCCATCTTCTTCTGTCCTTGAGTAACGTAATTTATCAACAATCTCTTTTCACCCAGGAGTAGAAGTGGGTACTTGAGCTTCTTCATTATGCTGTAAATTATCTTAAAGCGCTTTCAGGAAATTGTAATTAATTTAATTAAAATTATTAATATGTAGAATTTAAACCAATTTTTTTTCTTCTCAATAGTATCATGATTTCCACAGGATTTTTCTATTCTAAAATGTCATCTTTACAAAATGGAATACAGTATTTAATTATTATTATTTATAAATTCCAAGGCATTCGCTGTGGAACATATTCCTCAATAAAGAATGAGAATTGACTGAACACATCATTCTCTTCTAATAAAAAAAAAGATACATATTCAATTATTCAATGAATTATTTATCCTTAAAAAGCAATTAAAAGCATCAATCAACTTCGATAAAAAAAAACCTGAAATGGGTGCATGTTCAATGTGAATTCTTGGAAAACTTCAACATCATTGTTGTATTAATGATGATTAATTAATTATTAATGAATTAAGTCATTAATTAATACTGTAATACAGTCGGTTAAATCCTGTAGGATGTAATGGATTAACACTGCAGTAGAAAAACTTAAAAACAAGTCAATCTTAATATTTAAAAAAGCATTTGAGAATAACACTCTGTCTACACTATCAAACTTTATGTGACAACAAAATGTGACGTGCCCATATATGTCATATCACTACCATATTTGGGCATATCACTACCATATTTGGGCACATCACATTTTTTGTCAAACTAGTTTGATAGTGTAGACAGAGCTTAATTTTTAGGATTATGTTATCATATCAAATTTGATTTCCCTGAAGGCGTTCAAATTAATTATTTTAATTAAACTTAAAGACAATAAGTATGTCATTCATTCTTGTTACTACTTAAATATTACTGGTTATTATATACTGTTAGAAGCCCAGTAGGATTGGTGGTGTAAACTATCCATAAACATCATAAATAAATAGTCTTTGTCCGACTTCGAGATATAATCTTTTTCTTACAATAAACTCTTTAACGTCTTTCTAGTTTCTAAAATAATGGCCACATATTCATACAATATTGGATAAAATTTGAAAAAACTGTAGAATAGAATAGAATCAAGCCAGTTTGACAAAAAAAGTGTGATGTGCCCAAATATGGTAGTGATATGCCCAAATATGGTAGTGATATGCCCAAATAAGGTAGTGATATGACATCATCATGTCTATATATGGGTACATCACATACAGTAGTTTGATAGTGTAGACAGAGCTTTACAATGCTAACAATACATACAAGAAAAGACTTTGTTCATGATGTATATTAGATGACTTTTAACATTAATGGTGTTAAATTTCCATCGTTTAATATAAAACATAATTGTAATCATGAATGATGATAAACAAAAGATATAAGTTTGTGAAATTTACAATTCATGTTCTGTTTTACCACTCATCTGAAAGAAAGTGGCATTATTACACCATGCACAAATAATACATAAATGCCAACCTCATCACCATTATTAAGACATTGTATGAAAAAGCCAAAGTAAAATGAAAGCACTGGAGATTGGTTTCGGACAACAGTAGGAGTTATAAATTATTTTATTATTAAATACATAAAAGTACCTATACTTACAAAAGATTTGGCCTTTTCAGTTTTTGAAACTTGGTTGACTATTGTTTCTATGACAACGCCGACCCAATTAAACAAAGCCCAGTAAAAAATATGTTCTTCCAGACCGTGCCAATAAAAGACAAATATGAAGCAGAGTAGAGACCCAATCAACTGTCGAAATGTGCCGCATCTTGAACCCCCAATAGGAATATATATGTAACTGCAAAAAAAAAAAAAAAAAAAAAATTATAAATTATTAGGTAATTGTAAAGCTCTGTCTACACTATCAAACTTCATGTGACAAAAAAATGTGATATGCCCATATATGGAAATGATGATATCACTACCATATTTGGGCACATCATAATTTTTTTGTAAAACTAGTTTGATAGTGTAGACAGAGCTTAAGGAATATCAGAGTAGGAAGTGAGAGGCATGGGTATCCTTAGACAAATACTTTACTCTCATCGTCCTTCAGATGGGATGAAAAGAAACAATACCATGTTTATCAACAAAAATTCACTTTTGGTTATAAACAAATTAAATAAACCAAGCCAGAGAGGTATGGGTTCGAGACCTGTCTGTGCCATATGGCTTGTATCTTTAAACAAGATGCTTTACTCTCATTGCCTGCCTCGTCCTTTAGGTGGGATGTAAAGCCGTCGATCGCCTAAACATACATTGCACATGTGCATAATAAAGTCGAAAAATTCTGCTGATTATGGTCCTGTACTGGGCCGTCTGGGAGAACAGTTTTAAGAAGAGGTAATCCAGTATAAGAAATAAAATAAAAAATACTGAAAATGTTATGCTTTATATTTGAGTAGTTAAGAGACACATCCACCTGGGAATTGGTTAATTAACACTTAAAGGTTGCCTCTGACAAACCTACTAAATCTCAAATTATTATTAATTAATCTAAATTTAATCATTATATCACAAAGTAAATTTCCATTAGTTAATTGTTATTCTCTAATACAAATTAACCTCCTCAGCATCAAAACAATTTTTGATCAACGACCCAGTATCGTTACGCTCTTTTTAACTGGGTCAAATGCCGATGGCGACTGCAAACAGTTAATGAAAAATCAATCGTAAGCATGTTTTTGTCGATGAAAGGTTTGTAGGTGCAGTTACGAATTAATTGATGACTTTTTAAAACTTCACGTTTTCACAAAAGGGTTGTTCATCGTAATCTATGAGTATTTCTGTGCAGGATTCATTAGCATGTAGTAAGTGACCATTAGCATTCAACTACACTCACATTTATTTAATTTAAACTTGCTAATCAAGCTAGTCAGTTGATCCTTTCCAAAAATTATTTCATGGTCAGTTGATCCTTATTTTGTTTCAACATTAAGCATAGTTTAAACAGGACCAAAATGTGAAACAGGTCTTATAACATATTTTATCCTTAATATGTTTTAAATAGGCCTAGGTCGAAGAAGAAGAATGTAGGTAGTTATAGGTTAATATAATAATATCCTGGATTTATATAGCGCTTTATATAGCTTACTGCAGTAATTGCAGAAGAAAAATGTAAACATAATGGTATGTAAACAGTATGAGCCTAGATCACTTAGTAATTATGAAAGTAGGCCTACAAAAGTGTATTATTATTATTATTCATAAAGTTTGACTTGTTAAAAGTAGTACAATATACAGGCTATATTGTGATTAACTGGAGGATGATGTATGATATGAATATTAAAAATCATCTCATGTGTTTGTATCTCTATTGTGCTTTAGTTACGGCAGAAAGTGGTAAGTATTAAGAAGATGTGCAAAGCACAAAGAATGGTGAGGAACAAAACACTTTATAGCGATGAAAAATCAATACCCATTTTTATTTTTGATATAATTCAAAGTGCAGACAGGTATATAGCATTTATACTATATATATGTTTATATAGGCTACTTGTATGTAGGCTACTTGTACAGTATGTGGACCTCAATCTTTAACAGTAAAAATGTATTATGGAAATAGGGTATTATAGCAAAATACTTTTGTATGAACTGTTTAATAAATAAAGTGCTTGTATTGTAAGCTACACTCTGGCATATCAATCAACAGCAATAGGTGTCTATCATGTAATAGTTAGAAAGAAAAGGGGTGGAGGAAAGGAGGGGGTGGGAAAATTGGGAGAAAAAAAAGTGGGGGAGAGAAGAAGGTTAATAGTGGATGTGTAGTTGGATGCAATAATTTAAAATGCTAAACATCTAATAACAATCTGATATTTTGATAGTACTGTATCATGATGTTACTTTCCACAATTTACTTCAAGGGCAAAAAAAAAGCGTTTTATTTTCTCAATTGATTCTCAAAAACATTACTAATTTTTAACTCATATTTTTTCACATGCTAATAATTTCTTGTGAATACTATGATCTTGAAGGCTACTTGTACTCACTTGAAGGTCAGGCAATTATTATTTACTACATTGTTTATGAGAGATAATAAAAAATATAATATAAAAAAAATATAATTTAAAAAAACTTATAACTTATATAAATAACAAATATTGATTAGGCTAACTTTTGTGTATTGTGTCACCGTGTCATTGCCATGGAGATGAGAACACTAATACTATCTGTATTATTTTAAGAACCTAGCTATACTATGGTTTATATACTGGAGTAGGGTGGAGTTGAGTAGGGTGGAGTTGAGTAGGGTGGAGTTGAGTAGGGTAGTTTAGTAGGGTGGAGTTTAGTAGGGTGGAGTTGAGTAGGGTGGAGTTGAGTAGGGTGGAGTTGAGTAGGGTGGAGTTGAGTAGGGTCAAGTTGAGTAGGGTCAAGTTGAGTAGGGTCGAGTTGAGTAGGGTCAAGTTGAGTAGAGTTGAGTAGGGTCAAGTTAAGTAGGGTCGAGTTGAGTAGGGTCGAGTTGAGTAGGGTCGAGTTGAGTAGGGTCGAGTTGAGTAGGGTCGAGTTGAGTAGAGTCGAGTTGAGTAGAGTAAAATTGAGTAGGTTCGAGTTGAGTTGAGTTGGGTTGAGTAGGGTTGAGTTGGGTAGGGTCAAGTTGAGTAGGGTCAAGTTGAGTAGGGTCAAGTTGAGTAGGGTCAAGTTGAGTAGGGTCGAGTTGAGTAGAGTCGAGTTGAGTAGAGTAAAATTGAGCAGGTTCGAGTTGAGTTGAGTAGAGTTGAGTAGGGTCGAGTTGGGTAGGGTCAAGTTGAGTAAGGTCGAGTTGAGTAGGGTCGAGTTGAGTAGGGTCGAGTTGAGTAGGGTCGAGTTGAGTAGGGGTTGAATTTCAAATGAGTAGACCTGTAGAACTGTTGAGCAACCTAAAATACTATGATTTAAGTTGGGTTGGATATTGATGTCAATTGATATTCCAATTAGTGCTGTTGGAATATTTATATATCAATTTACGACTTATTGTAAAATATTTTGACCTTGTCGTAACATCATTATCTTCTTCAACACAACATACAATAGAAACAAGCTAGGCTTTATCCAATAACTCATTATTTGAATTCACGAGAAGACAGACAATAGAGGAGAAAATTAAAAAACATAATCACCCACGCAAATTTTGTTAATGATTAAATTTAAGTTTCAAAGTCCTTAAAAAACAGAAAAAACTGTCAAAATAAAAATAGGATTCTTAATTCCTGCAAACCAAATATGCTTTTCTCTTTTTGATTATTCTCTAGAAATTAGAGAACGACTAGAAATAATGTACATATAACCTTAAATATACAGTACAAATTACACTTCAACATGGAATTTTTAAAACTCTAAATAATATTTCAACCTTCACATTTTTATTGGGTTAAAATGGCTGTGTTCAAAGCAATACATTTTGTGCGGCGTTTGAATGCGAGGCCACTAGCTATAGGAAGGCTACGCCTACACTATCACCAGAGCCAAGCAATCCAGAAGGGCCCCGCGCCGCAAGACAGAGGAGGGAGAGAGATACTGCTGGTCGTTGTCATTTTCGAACAAGGGTGCGTAACTAATAAAACTGCTATATCGACTGTATATGATTTTACGCTCTAGCGAACACAGGATGTCCGTTGTACTCCCCTAACCGTTGTGTTTCGTAAAGTCCTTAATTTCTTTTTAAGACAACGAAAACTGAATGGAGTTGAATGTTTTTCTAATAATTAGAATTCTGTAATATTGCATCCAGGATAATATTTGTTCTAAACACCTCGTAATGATCCTGGAAAATATTAGAATAAACAAACCACTATTTAGGGACGCATTATCAAACCGAATGAACACAAGTGTCATTGAAACAACAATATATTGCTTTCAATTTGACGGTTGCGTAAGTGTAAAGAACAATATTTCAATGTTGTTTTAAAGATTTTTTATTTTTAAATTCCTTACATGGTCTACAGCAAAAAAAAATTGTATTTCAGATGAGTTTTCTTAGTAGTTTATTTGATGCTAACAAAATATTATTTTGAAAATCTGTCAACCTTGTACGTTTTTTTTTACTTCAAGAATTGGTCACATGATCACAGCATACATATTGTACGATATCATGTTCTGATTTTTCATATAGAAAATTATTGTAATAATATTGTTCATGATAGTTGTCAAAATGACAAAATTTGTTGATTTATACTAAAATATCTCTTTAAAAATCTATTTTTCAATTTTATTTGTTTTGTTTCAACATAAATTATGACGTTGTTTCGATGAGTATGGTAAAATAATGAAAAAAACAATGACAGTGATACAATAATCTAATAATGATGATGTCATATCACTACCATATTTGGGAATATCACTACCGTATTTGGGAATATCACTACCATATTTGGGAATATCACTACCATATTTGGGCATGTCACATTTTTTTTGCAAGAGCTTCAGAAAAAATATGATCTATAAACCAGGAAATATCGTTAAATATTGATAGTAATAATCGATATCGATATTAATAATATTTTATGGAGTAGCTTTTTAGTCTAATTACAACCATTGTAATTAATTGTATTGTTAATCTGTTGCAGTAGAGGAAAGTGTTAGTTAATTAGAGATTGTCTTTAATAGAGAAACAGTAATTAATTAGTGATAATGGTTTACTTACTTAAGAAGAATTGAGTGTAGACCTCTATCAAAATACCTGTAGAGAAAGTGATAATAATCAAGTATTGCTAAATATATACAATAAATAATCCAATACTGTATAAGCATACAGACTCAAATGTAAGCCCAATGCTCATTACTTGAACAGGAGTTACCTACATACAGATTCAAATGTAAGCCCAATGCTCACTTGAACATGCATACATACAGATTCAAATGTAAGCCCAATGCTCATTACTTAAGCAGGAGTTGCATACATACAGATTCAAATGTAAGCCCATGCTCGTTACTTGAATAGGAGTTGCATACATACAGATTCAAATATAAGCCCATCCCTAACTAATTCATAAGCCCATTCTTTATTTATTAAATACAGGCTCTAGTATAAAATGATACGAAGATTTGGTTTAGGTATTACACCATACTAAAAAAACAAATATAAGTGGTTTGAATTTAAATGTTAATACAGAAGAATTATTTTACAATATTAAGTCAGCATAATAATGTAATGACAACATAAGATAAGATGTTTCCATTATGTATATGGTTACTAATAGTTACCATTTGTGTTTGGTTGCTTAGTTACGACACAGTCTTTGCATTTTTTAAAAGCTTTTACAGTTTACAAAAATATTCAATGAAAACAGTGATGAATTACCAAAACACTAAGTCTTACTATTGAGAATATTCTTACATTGCAATTAAGGAAATAGAAAATATCAATTTAACGAATGAGCACTTTGTAATTATATACAACAATGATCTAGTCTTATAGAAAACATCTCAATAAGTAGCACTATGCATTATCCGGTCTTGTGCATTTTGACTGTTTCTTATAAAAAATGAATCGTATTCATGCAAAAATGTGATCATTTAGTAATTATAGCTTTAAGCTCTGTCTACACTATCAAACTTTATATGACAAAAAAATATATGCCGATATGGACATGATTATGTCATATCACTACCATATTTAAGCACATCATTACTATATTTGGGCACTTTTTTTGTCAAACTAGTTTGATAGTATAGACAGAGCTTTAAAGACATATATATTTAGAGGCTATAAAACAGGTTTTTGCAGCCTCACAGATTACGAAAAAAAAAAAGCGCTCTTAAATAAGCAGAAGAAAGTAAGCAAAGGTTTCCATTACTATACCTCCACATGTCTGCAAATGTATATATGGAAAAGATGCAAACAGGTGGCTTGAATGTGTCCACCCGATCCAACATGGCTACCGCATTTGGAATACCAAACATGACTTGATACTTTAACTGGAAGAAAATCAGGTGGCACAGTGCATTGCCAGCTGTAACAGAAGAAACAAAATCTAAATTTCCTTTTTTCGACTTTTGTTAGGGTTGGTAGCTAGTGTTCTGATAGATGGGAGATGTGGATTCTGAAAAATGTCGGACACTTGGTGATAATGAGTGAGGCTAGCAACCAACTGGGACAACATAATACATGAAAATAAAAGGTACATCCTGCAGGGTTGATTTGATGCTAAATGCAGGTGGATCAGTGACCCAGGTCTGTCTACACTATCAAACTTTATGTGACAAAAAAATGTGATGTGCCCATATCTGGTCATATCACTACCATATATGGTCATATCACTACGATATTTGGGCATATCACTACGATATTTGGGCACATCACACTTTCTTTTGTCAAACTAGTTTGATAGTGTAGACAGAGCTTTACACTGGCTACAATTGGTTATCATGTTGGATACCAGAGAAGTGGGTGATGAATTAATGGCAATTAAGTTCCTCTTTTCCCTATTCCTGGTTCCACCACGGCCTTATCTCTCTGTAACTGACCAAATATATATTCCCTTCGCACAAGCAGGTAAACGTTAACGCTATTTCCCAACATGCAACACGCAAGCTCCGCCCAACTTTGTAAACAAAACGCATTGTAACCTTCTAATATTATATTGTACTTGCCTAACGCCCATATTGGAAGACCAGTCAGAATGTTAGCCCTTTGATGATAAGCAGCGAAGAATAGGAAGTGAAGTGCAATTTCTATGAGAATTATATATAACATGTAGCGAGCCAAATCTTTTACAACTTGTCCTATCTGGGAAGAAGATAATTTTTCGGACTTCTTTTCAATCTGTAAAAATACAAAAACACATTTTTTGTGCCATAAACGATCATGATGATTAATTATGATTACAATAATATTTTACTTTCTATGGACCAGAGATTCCAAAATAAAAAATTAATGAAGAGGACTCTGTCCTCTGTGCCTTCATAATCTACACTTATTAAATCAATAACAATAACATCCAATATAAATTCACGATAGCAATTACTTTAATCAAGATTATCTAATATTGGCCAATTCATAAACATATATAATCATAATGAAAAAATTGTTATTAAATTATCATAAAATTGTTTGGCCTCCAGCAAAAATATAAATTAATCAAGCAACCTTTTGCTACGAAGTTTGTCTGTAATAATTTCTGAATAATGACCAAAAAAAATGTTATGTCAATCAATAGTTGAAGGCTATGAATTATAGATACTGTAGGCCTACTCATGAATATTCATAAGCCAATATAACACTTGTTTAGCATAATACTATTGGAAACTAAACTATATCATACAAATACATCAGAGCCTTTGCTTCCAGCATTTTCTTGCTAAAGCGAACAGTTTGTTTACGCATTTATATCATAAATAATAATTATTCAAAAGTTTTTTATTTTTTTTTTATATATATTTAGGCAATTTGGAAAGGATAACCATAAGCGAATTCATTCACTATCCTTCTTAAAGGTGGCAATCCTGTTCACAAGACAAACCTATACACAAGATGCTCTACATTAACAAAGTCTTATTGCAAGTCTTTGAGAGTGGAGTTGTATTAATTATCATTAGAAAAATCCTGACATAATGGGATGATTGTACTAAAATATTCCACTAAATTACTATATACACAATACTTTGTAAGATTAAATAAAAAAAAAACATTCTGACACTGGAGCTGATTAAAATTAAATATTATAATCAATCGTTTTTTTTTGACGATAGAATTGTGGTAATGAACTCGAGTAGCATAGCGACATAATCAAATTTCATCAACTTTTTAATTCAAGGTAAAAGTATTTTTGTTATGATCATCAAAATTGTTTTACAGACACACTAGATTATTGAGATCAACAACGCATCATAGAGATAAACAAGCAATCATTTTTGTTATTGATGGTCAAGAATTTTTAAAAAGCGCAAAAAAAAAAAACCAGTTTTGGAGAGTTTTAAACAAGTAAAAGATCCATGCCAGCACCCAAAACGATGTATGGAAATATGCTATCGTTGCTAACTAGTGTTCATTCTAATAAATTGCGGTTGGCACCAGTGAAGTCGCGGTCTTCTCATGACACAGAAGTCTCCAATGGTAGTGTAGACAGAGCTTAAGTCACAACGTTATTAACCCATTTGAATACAGTACTTGGTACTAAGCTCAAAATTAATGTGATGTGTCCATAAATGGGCATAATGATGTCATATCACTACCATATTTGGGCATATCACACTTTTTTTGTCAAACTAGTTTGATAGTGTAGACAGAGCTTTACAACACCCTTACTTAACAGTTATTGAAAGTTTAAACAAAAAACAAACCTGGTGATGAAAATCTTTGTACATCATCAAAGGACCAAAGAAAAATAAAGGAAAATAAAATACATAAAGTAGAAAATCTTTATGGCTGAACTTAGTTGTATCTTCAATTCTACTACTGCAGTAATCAAGACAAAAACTGAGGAACCGGAGATTACATAAAGCTACGCAGAATATTGTCAGATGATAATCAAATGAATTCTCAATGAAATTGTTCTGAAAGAAACAAAATTATTGGAAATGACAATGTGATTTATATTCAGTGAAAATAAGCAACAAAAAAAAACACCAAAAAAAAAACCTAAAGCACTGGAATGATTAATATCCTGTATTTTATGGTTTGATAAATTCTTTCATAATGATGTAGCAATTTCACCAGCTCAACTATGAATTCATTAGCATATAAATTAATTTAATGAGAATCAAATTTACAATAGACAGGAAGTCTAAGTTATATACATTATTATAAATCTTTAAATAGATATGTTTTTTTCTTGGTATTATGACATCATTTCAGTTGATTATGGATCGTGAAAGTACACCATTACAATACATAATTTCCCCTTGGTACTACAGTACATCTTATTATATATAAGCTGGGAAATCTTCATCTTCGTTAATATCATAAAAGCGGACGCTGTCATCTATTTAGGTTAAGGGTAATTATGGCGCGGTAATAATTACTTTTAAAAGCACTTATGCGATGATAATGTTAAATTGGACTCAATATACACCAGAAAGCAATTTTCATTTACATTTAATGAAATCATGTTAAGTAATATATTATAGAAAAATGGCTTATCCTTTTGCAAGGCTCTTTGCTGATTAAGTAATTATGTCTGGTGTTTGCTGCAGTAATATTACTATAATGCAGCAATACATTTTTGTTATATTATGCATTGATTCAGATATTAAAGATATATTGTCCCCCTAAACTTTTTTTTTTTCAAATTTTTTGTTGAATATGCCATTTTAATGTCACATAATATACTGGATCGGAAAAGTCTGATTTAATTAATCTTCATTTTCATGTTTTTGCAATACATCTTTAAATGGCATTTGGTGAATCTGCCGTAATTACACTATAGATACTGCAGTAACTATCCTGGTTTTCTGCAGTAATTATAAATAATACAGAAAGTTCAAACTTACCAAGTAAAATATTAAAAAAGAACTTGTAATGGAGTATAGTTGAAGAAGTGCGGCCACCCAGACAACTAGCACCCTCTTGCTGTAGGAGGCTAAGTACATAAAAGCGGCATTCAAGAGTAGCACCAGCATACAGCGCCAGGTTGCCAGCAACGTGACTGATGACATCGACAGCACTAGCAGCAAAGTATTCCGCCACTAAAACAAATAACGGATTGTTAAATCATTTTCTTTTTTTCAAGTTTTGTTTTTGCTCAGAGAAAATGAATTTAAATAAATATATATTTGAAAATCATTAAAAAAAATTACTTTTATGATCTAAGCCAAAACCAGCTTTGGGAGAACACTTTAATATTTCTATTAATAATATTTG
Source organism: Antedon bifida (assembly GCF_963402885.1). NCBI lineage: Eukaryota > Metazoa > Echinodermata > Crinoidea > Comatulida > Antedonidae > Antedon > Antedon bifida. Next base: position 5,350,598 of record NC_136234.1, read on the forward strand.
CATTAATAATTATTACCTCCGCCAAGGAGGTTATGTTTTCACCCCTGTATGTTTGTGTGTGTGTGTTTGTGTGTGTGTCTGTGAACAGCCTGGAGGCCACAGTTTTTATCCGATTCTCACCAAATTTAGCCACAATGATCTATACCCCAAAAGCTCGGACGAGTTCGAATTTGAGGGGAAAAGGTCATGGTCACAACTAACAAAATACTATTTTACTGCCTAGAGACCACAGTTTTTATCCGATTCTCACCAAACTTAGCCACAATGATCAATGACTCATCATATAATTTTGGTTAAATTTTGAAGGGTCAGGGTCAAAGATCAAGGTCCACAAAAAAAAAATAAAAAAAAAAAAAAAAAACTCTCAGCGGGACTTGAACCAGCGATCTCAACTGTGAGAGGCTGGATACATAACCATTACACCAAACTCTCATCCACAACTTAGTAGTGTGCAGTTAGCCTTTTTACACTTAGCACTAATAAAAAACATTTTTAAAAATATATATATATTTTCCGGAGACATGACAGACAGACATTTATGAAGGGGAATTTTACAGTAGGCGGAGGTTTGTACTCTCAGAATACCCTCTAGTTTAATAATTGTTTACCTCCGGACAAAATGTCTCTGCTAGCCGTCCAACTGCTATGTAAACAAATACTATAACACCAGCTTGTACAGTTACAAGCTCCCTCCAGAAGTTCCACTCAAAATCTCCCTCATCCTGTAAAAACAAATATTTTGTGGTAAATAAGTGAGAACAACAATTAGACTGAAAGAGTGTCGTAGCTACCAGTACGGTTGGTACAGTAAGGTTCAACCACTTTTTGACAGAGGCCTTTGACAACCCTGTAGCCAGCAAAAGCTTTTTTTGTGACAACCGCACCACTTTAATTCTCATGGCTACAGCTTTGTATAAAATTATTTTATTTTGAAAGCTTCTTTTTGGTGGCAAATACTTTTCATACAATACAGTACCTTCAAACCACCAAATAGGTCATATCCATCAGCCAGAACACCATAAAATCTAAATGCAGATGCTGAAAAGAGGATTGAAAATCAAATTAAAAAGAATTCAAACTACATATATATTACACATATTTTGAATGGAATATTTCTTGAAGCATTTCAATATTATGTGAAGTTTGCCATTGGTCTAAAAGGATAATCTTGTAAAGAAATATCTTAAGCATGTCAGATCAAACCCTACAGTATACATCCTTGTCACCAAAACCAGCACCATGGTCACCAACCACCAGTACCCTGGTCACCAAAACCACCCTTGTCACCAACACCACCCTCGTCACCAACCAGTACTCTGGTCAACTAAACCACCCCTTATTCTACCACTAAATATGGAAATAGCTACCTTGACTTTCTTTATAAAGATTGTACATTGGATAACCTATAAAACAGGTAACAGCAACAACGGTATAGATTAATATCTCAAGTCTAGGAAGCCTGGCTATACAAGGCTCCTCCTTTCTGGAGGCAACACCAGAGGCATCTTGGATTTCAGCTTCACTTTCTGAGATCTTTTTGTTCCTTCTGGAAGGCATTGTAAAAAATCTGTGAAGGAATATGAGTTTACACAAAAATAAAAATAATTAATTTAAATGTGGCTGACGAAACTGTCGCCTGATCTGAAAAGGCATAGCTTAACTATTGTTTATACCAGTGCTTCATTTTAGTAGGGCAGTTTCTTGAAATGGTGGTAATACTAATTTAGCCATCAACTCCATCTCCCTCCCCAGTTGGAAGTTCTATCTCATATTTTGTTATTCACATTGAGCTAAAAATATGTTTTGAATTTGTTTATGCAAAATTCTTTAAATAACATGCCTGATTGTTTGAACGATTATTAATTTGTAAAAAACCAATTTATTCGAATAACTTCTGATGCCCACACCCATGCTTTTTAAAATAATTTACTGCCAACGAAACCCAATCTTAAGACGGTCGTGGCACCGTTCTCAAGACTCAGTCAGTGAATGTGCTGGGCCTAGAGACAGACAATTTCTGTTTCCTCACGCCCGGTTAATTTATATGAATGATTATGATAAAGAATTACCGTTTTTATGATTTTATTATTACCACGAACTCATCTTGCTGCAAAGTAAGTAAATAAATGTTATTTGAATGATGTATTAAAAGGCCTTTCTTTCATCAGACATCGGCTGCTTTTTGTTGATGTAGAGGAAAGGTTACATAGCGCCCTCAACGCCAAGTACAATTCGTACTTTATTAAAGTTTGGTAGGGACTTATAAAATATTACTTTGTCTTTATAAATGTATTGTTCCTAAAAACATGAAAAACAAAAATGAATGAAATCAAACTTTGAATAGGCCATTTTTATTTTGTTATAAAGCTATTAAAAAAATAATATTAATAATAACTAAAAAATGATTTCGCTTATAAAAAGATTACAATTAACAAAAAAACACATTGACTTCCAGACAAATGGGTTAGGGTTGACTTTAAAAAAAACAGATGCAACAAAAATGGGGGACAATACATCACATGTATATTCCTGTACTTAATTTCCAGCAAATTTGAATCAATAGTCATTATGCATGGAGGCCAATAGCCTATAACCCATCACTGAATTTTCTTTAAAATAGCATAATGCACAAATTATGTTTAAAATGATTTGCTCCATTCCTTGTGATTGGTCAAATTACTTATTAAGTATGCACTTGTGTTGTGTCATTGCGTGTTTCCACATCATAAACTTATATTAGGAAATCAAGCTTGTGGTTTTATAGTATGACAATTGGAAGCCTGCTGTAACCATGACAACTCCTAATATTATTATTCTATCGCTTTTTAATCATGATGCTTGGAGAATTGTAAAGTTGCGCTAAAGCTGCTCATATTGTGAAATGATTCTAATGGATTTAATTACATTGAGTGTGATCAAATACCATGGTATCATTTACATTATTATTAGTTATATTGCGTTTAGAATTAGACACATTTTTTATTATAAAACTGTGAACATCCCTTAAACAAAATACATATTCGTTAATTAATATTCTATCAAATATAGATGAAAAAATATTTTATTTTAAAATGATAAATAAACTGCTCCTAATTAAATTTAAAACTTACGAATTTAAATACAGTACATTTATTTATTATAGCATTATACTTAAGTACGTATACATTAATTATATTATCATGTATAAATACATTCAAGCAATATATATATTGGAATGTACAAATATAGATGAAAAAATATTTTATTTTAAAATGATAAATAAACTGCTCCTAATTAAATTTAAAACTTACGAATTTAAATACAGTACATTTATTTATTATAGCATTATACTTAAGTACGTATACATTAATTATATTATCATGTATAAATACATTCAAGCAATATATATATTGGAATGTATCTGATTAGTTCCTTAATTACTGGTTCATAAAAAGCACATGGAGCGAAGTAGTATTCTCTTTTTAACTCGCCAATTACAGGATGGATAAACTATTTTATAATTTATCATGCTTATAAACTAGGAAGTGAAGTTTCAACCCTGGTACTAGGTCAGGATTGAACCCCGGACCTTGGGATTGGAAGGCAAGTACTTTAACCACTCCAGCACAACATACCACAACAGGTAATTCTTTTTTTTATTTTGTATGTAAAATATTACTTTTTTACTTAATAAAACGTATATTCTGAATAAAATGGAATTTTAGTCATTTTTATGCAATCCTGTAGTTTTTTTCACAAAGATACTTTTTGCCAAATTGTAAGTGACATTCTTTAATGATCTGTATCGTCATGTAGTACAAAAGCCACAGAAAGCAGCAGTTACGAGGAAAATCTGAAAAAAGCAAAAAATAATATAAAAAGTGTGATGTGCCCAAATATGGTAGTGATATAATATGCCCAAATATGGTAGTAATAAGCTTAAGCCCCGCTGCAGCTTGGTACAAACATAAAGTTTCTCACTCCTGAGGATGATCTCAGGAGTGAAAGTATAAACTCAACAGTTCTTTTTAAAACTATATACATGTGGTGTACCGCAAACTCAAAATATTGATTTCCCCATGCAAACCATATATTACAAAGATAAAATACAGCAAGGGTAACTTATTATGAATAAATAATAAACTAACCATTTAATATAAGCCTTTCAAAATAGATATAAGTAGTCCTTGTTCCTGCTAGAAACACTATATTTGATAAACTTAGACACACATAGATTGGCGTCCAGCAAAAAGCACTCAAGCGACGTTGCATTGCACGAGAAAACAATGAGTTCTACAGAAACAAGAAAAGTTTAATTTCTAATGTTTTATTTATCTCTATTTCTATGATGGAAAGATGAGCAGTACCCCAACAAAATCAGTTAACGTATATGACCTTGGGGCCTGATACAAAATTTGGTGAAGATTATTATAATTAGGATTATATAATACAAAAACAACAAAAAACAAAATTTTGTGAAGATGGGATTATACCTCTACAAACACAACAAACATTTATTTTTTCTATTATGTGTATTTATCTTATCAAATATATATACTTTCGCTATTAACCTAAAATAGGAGGTGGCAACATATTACATAATATTATGAATAATGAATATTAAATGTATTCTTACCATAAAGTTATTAAAAGACTCAGTTGATGTAACTATAATAACAACAGATTCAAATACTATGCCCATCCAATTAAAGAGTGCCCAATAGCAGTAATTACGGTTGAAGCCATGCCAATAACAGACATATAGAAAACACACCAAAGCACCAAGTAATTGACGTATGATACCATGTTTTGAACCACCAAATGGAAAATAAATGTACCTGATTAAAAAAGAAATAGATAAAGAATTGTAGCGAACTTTGTTATGAGATTGGGAGTTAAAATTTGAGGACAAACAGAAGATTTCTAAAAAAGGTGTTAAATATTTTCTTACTTCATAAGTATATGATGAAGTCCTCTATCAAAATACCTGGAAAAAAAAATCAACTATGCATGAATTATTAAAACCTAAAATGCATATTTTAAAAGAAAAAAATCGTTATCCTACTAGAGATCTGGTAAATGACAAACGTCACAAAAATTGAGCTTTTCATTTTCAGATTGCAAACAGGATTCCTCTCGTTTTTTAACCTAACTACATTTAAAATTAAGAATCAAGCATATATTTACCTCCACATGTCTCTATATTGATACATAGCCATTATACAGTTAGGTGGCTTGGGTGCTTCAACGCCGTCAACTAGAGCTAGGGTTCTTGAAAGACCGTAAATTACAACATACTTGATTTGAAAGAAGTACAGATGACACAAAGCTGATGCACCTTTTTGAAAAGATGATATGGGTTAGAAGCTGTCCTTGGTCAAGACACTTTAAGTCTGTCGTTCTACACTATCAAACTTTATGATGATGATGATGTCATATCACTACCATATTTGGGCATATCACTACCATATTTGGGCATATCACTACCATATTTGGGCACATCACACTTTTTTTGGGCACATCACACTTTTTTTGTCAAACTAGTTTGATAGTGTAGACAGAGCTTAAGAGTTTTATATATACTTACCAACTGCCATCGGTGAAATTGACATTAAAACAGATCGTTCATTATGAAATGCAGAAAAGTATAAAAAATGGAGAATCAGTTCTAGAAATACTGCCCAAAATATATAGTAGAACAGCTCTTTTAAAATATTGCTGTATCTGTGGATAACTGGTGATGAAATATACTGAAATAGAATAGAGAAACATATTTTATTTGAATATATGCTTTGTTTGTTTTTTGTTTGTTGCTCATTCATCAAATAAAATATTACAAATACATATACAAATGACAGGATGAGAGCAAGAGGATAACTGAACCTATGCCTATGAAATTTGAGGGAAACATGTTTACGACCATCCTACAGTGCCACTATTCAGCTTCTATTATAAGATGTGTGAATGGAACGAGGGAGAAGACAATTGATAGTAGTTTGTTTTGTTTATATATTTAGGCAAATTGCCAAGGATAACCATAAGCGATAATGCATTCACTATCCTTCTTAAAGTTGGCAATTCTGTTCACAAGACAAACATATACACAAGATGCTCTACATAAACAAAGTCTTTGGGAGTGGAGTTGTAATTTGTCATTAGAAAAAATCCTTACACTGACAGGACTTGAACCCAGGCCCCTGGGAATGGTAACCAAGCATCATAACCACCAAGCCACAACTCCAACAACTTGTCAGGTCTTGGACCTGGGTGTTGTTGATGTAATATTACAAAAAACACAACAACATTTATATTTAGTACCTGCTGATAAAATTGTTCATATGACATCAGTGGACCAGTTATAAATGTTGGCAAGTAAAACAAATAGACAAGATAATTGAAGAAAGTGTACTTCTGAATGGCTTGAGCAGACTCCTTACAGTAGTCAAGTCCAAAACTCATACTGCGTACACTCGCCATGGCAACAATAATAACCATGATGTAGTAGTCATCACTTTTGAAGTACTTTAGCTGAAAAATATTAAAATAGATAATTTTACAATGCTACAATTGGTCTTCTTTACCTATACGTTACTTTTGTTTTGTAACATACGATGTACATTTTTTTTTGAGACCCACATAATTCTCTTAAAGCTCTGTCTACACTATCAAACTTTATATTTGGACATGATGTCACCATATCACTATTATATTTTCGGCATATCACTACCATATTTGAGCACATCAAGCTTTTTTTGTCAAACTAGTTTATAGATATATAAAAACAACAAATCAAATGCAATACTTGTGAATAAGTGCATTTTGTAGGATTGTAGATAATAAATCATTGCTACGAAAAAGTATGACGTCACCTAGAAACAATAACAACAGATTTCCAGGAAGTAGCAGTGGACCGGATCACTTGTGATCAAGTCATCAGCCAAGATGGCGAAAGCTAAAGAATGTGAGTAATTTCTTTTGGATTTGTCAAACAAAACGATTTATTCAAATGCAATACTTACAATTGGAGACATCAAAAATGTATAATTTAATGTTGAAATCTGGAAGATGACGCCAGCCCATATGACATACACACTCTGCGTTTTTGCCAAGATGAACATGCCAATGACATGTGCACATATAAGCAGCAGAGTTGGTAGGCTGAGGGCAACAAGATAGCATACTATACTGTATACAAATAGACTCCATTGTTTATGCTGAAAAAGTGAGAACAATTTAAAGACACTAGACCTACGTTTTTTCAACCTAAATTTAATTTCAAACACTACTTTTTATATAAAAATACTATATGGACTTATTGGGATATTTTTTGTTGTCTTTAAACAGTTAAAAATGTGAAAAATAAGTCAATTCTAATCATTTCAGTAGCCCGCTATAAATACCAGAATACATTGCGCGCAGATTGATATTAGGTTACTTAGGTGGTGCAATAATTCTCTCTTTTTATCATAATTAACCATAAATGTACATTTAAGACAAGGAATGACCTGGTTTAATGTTTCTAAAGTAATATATACCTGAGGAAGATTCTGTTGCATTATGTGAGATAGTACAACATAACCAGCAATACCAAGCATGTTGACTGGATTAAACAGACTTATGAAATGTTTCCACTCTTTATCAGAACTATCCTGTAATAAGAACAATACGGTGTCAGATTTTAAAATATCCTTCAGATTAAAATGCCAATAAACAGCACTTTCACCTAGCATTATAACTACTAGCTACCATGAAAGTCAGCCTAGTTAAAGGGTCTTTCACACCTGTTATGGCACAGTTCCAGTCCAGTGTTTCGTGACATTAAAATATGGCATATTCAACAAAGACATTTAAAAAAATTATTCTTTTCTGAGGGTGGACAATATATCTTTAATGATTTTGTATGTGGGTCCGTTAAAGAGTTTTAAAAATTACATGTTTCTGGAAATTTGGTTATAGTACTCCGTCACTCATGTAAACATGAATGATAGGTCATGTTCCTATATTACAGTAGACATTTATACCTACTTTTTTTAATATGCCAAGAATTGACCAACCATCTTCAAAATTGTATCTCTTCAAGTTAAAGAAGTAGGCTAAACAAAAATGAATTTTGCGTTAAATTTTGTTAAAGAAATGTATTGACAATTGTAACATTTAATTGTTTAAATATATTTTGTTTTATATATTTTTAAATACAATTTAAATACAGAGGCACAAGCAATGTACTGATAGATAAAGTTTACATTTTCACTGAAAATACCTTTTGATTGTTGGTGTAGCTCGTTCATAACAATGTACATCATTACAGCTATGAACAGACAATAGAAGCCTACTTCAAACCTAGGAAGCGCTGCAATTTCATCTTTTCTTTTACCAACTTCGTGTGAGGATGAGACGGTCTTTGAATTTCTTGTTAGTTCATTGGTTTTCTTGTTTTCAGGTTGCTTCATTTGTTTGCGTCGTTTAGATTCCATGACTCATTCAATAAATCTGAAAATAATTAAATTATTTCATGTGGACATTATTTAACGAGAGAACCAAATAATCGACTCATTTTTACAAAATTAATACTTATTGTTTTGTTGTATTACTAGTCTATAGGCCTAGTATTATATTGAGTAATGATTGAGGAAACTCAATGTTTAATTAAAAAATGCAATCCAATTTATTAAGCCTAACCATCTTTCAAAATGTCATAATTATTATTATCACAAAAATGTATTTACAATCATTCATTTGTTTCGATCTAAAAATAGGGGGCCGAAACGTCCTAGGTTGAAACGTCCCTGCCCAAAACGCGTGGGACCGGCCTGGCTTTCCCTAACCCTACTCTTACTCTAATAATAATAATAGGCCTAGAAAAAAAGATATTTTTATATCATGGAATGCTACAACAACTGAATAGAATAACAGGGAGAGATTATTAAATGAATAAATTAGGTGAAACAATAAATATCACCAATATATACGTTTTAAAATTAAACAAAACGCTAGCGATGACGTCCTAGGCTAGGCCTGGCCTACATATACACACAGCTAGCGCGATCACACAAAAACAACATTATTTTTAGTCCGCAATTAAATTGTTATACTCACTTTGTTCTAAGATTATTAATAAAATATAGGTTTATACAAAAAAAATAACGATAACAGCTAAGTATATTTTTTATTGTTAAATACAATTTTAGAAGCAAGCAAATAAGTTTATTTATTTTAGTAATGCAACATAAATAACTTATTTGGAAATAGTTTTTTGTAAGTTCATAAAAACATGGCGGGATGATTGAAAATGTGAATTTTGTGAATTACAACAAATTAGTCCTGTAAAACCTTCCCGATGAGTCTTACATCTATGTATCCTATGAAGAAAAAAAGAAAACGTACAGCTGACAAAACACCAATTAGAAGAACTCGACGGAACTGGGGTTTCTGCACTATTTTAAAACAAAAAGCTAGGCCCTACAGAGCTAGCCTTCCTTACCTTATTTATAAATTATTTTTTTAGTTTAGAAGACCTTGCTTGTGTAGTATATAGCCTAGAATAGGCCTAGGCCTAGTGAAAAGTAGGCCTGACTCCGACTGTCGTACGTAGGCCTACTCATAGATATTATAGGTTACTACCAGGCCCTATAGGTACATTATAAACTGCCCTACTTAAATTACTATACTAGTAATTATAGCATAGCTAGGCCCTAGCCTAGCCTAGTAGGAGGTCCACATGCATGATGATGATGATTTTTTGTTTGCCATTTTTACTATTTTTATTTATGAATGATGTATCTTTCTTACAGATGCAATTAGCCCGATGGCTACATCATTCATAGGCACACCAAGTCCAAACAACTCAAGTATCGATGCTGATAAAGATATAATTTGGGACAACTGTTCTCCAACTCAACATCTACCGATGCGACTAAGTATGAAAATAATAATTTTGATATGGTGGGCAGGTGACCCTAGTCTATTTCCCAAATTTAACTATCTGAACATCAATCAAATCTTGAAGTTCTTAAAATAGTTGTGCCCAAGGTAGTGACATCATCATGTCTATATATGGGCACATCACATACAATTTGATAATGTAGACAGAGCTTTAGTGACTGTGATAAGTTTCCAAACAAGATTTCAATTAGTTTAAATGCTATCCCATGGATCTATTATACAATGGAAAATAATTTTACTTATTATTTATAAAGGAACTCAAGGCAGACAAGAAGTTTCTGACATCGCTCAGTTCATCAAGTTAGTTCCAGCTGAGGTATGTATCAAGTCATGTATAAATGCGTACACATCAAACATTGTGACAAAAAAGTGTGATGTACCCAAATATAGACATGATGATGTCATATCACTACCATATTTGAGCATATCACTACCATGAGCTCATTGATAGTCAAATGGACAGTGTAGACAGAGCTTAAGTTTTCAAAAGTTTCAAACAAATGATTATTGATACAATGTTGTTTCCATTTAGAATGCTGTTAATGTTGAACAAAAACTACCACCACTACTTGGATTATGGATGGAAAGAGGTCATGACCTTACTGATAATTTCAAATCATCTAGTACTCGCCGTAAAGTGAAGTAAGTAATACAGTCTAGCACAACGAAAAATAAAGTTCAGTGCCCTTCCGCAAGCCATTCTCTACACCAAGTTGAATTTATAAATGTTTTTGTGAAATAATGATTACGTTATATGTATAATAATAATCTTGTTTAATTTTGCAGAGGGAGAAAACCGAGGAGTAAAATTGGTCATCTCAAGTCTGATGTGTTTTCGTCTGAGCTCTGTAAGCTGGCTAAAATGATGGAGAACAGACAAGATAGTCCAGTAGCTAGAGACAAAATGAAATTAAGGTAATTTAGTAATTGGTCTGAGCTCTGTAAGCTGGCTAAAATGATGGAATGATTGTTTCAGTAGCTGAAGACAAAAATAAAATTAAGGTAACTGCTCTACATCTATATTTTCTTCTAACAGATCCAATGTACCCCATGAAGTTCCAGAATCCATATTTTGTAGAACGTCGACGCCAAATGAGGAAAAAACCATTAATTTTATCAACCGGAAAAGAAGTTTGAATGGTAGTACTGGTAGTAGTGAACTTTGGGGTCAAGACGAGTGGTTTGAAGATGAATCAATTCTTCAACAGGCCACACAAATTGAGCAAGTCATCTGCTCACAGATTAATAATGAAAACACGCAGAAAATACAAGAACAACCTAAAATTCTTCATCTTCCGAGCGATAAAACTCCTGTCACACGGAAAATGAAAAGCGGGGGAAACATATCCAGTAATAAGTTTAAACCCAAGAGAACAAATAATTTAGTTTCTAAGAAAACTGAAGATAAACCGGTTTGCAATGTTCCAACAATTCCACTCAAGCCACGACAACTCCATGGAACATTTCAGAGAACGGTTCGGGTAAAATCGGAAGAAATTGATGTCAGCCCAAACAATTTGTCTCCTGTTGTTGATGAGAACAATGAATTGTGGGATGATTTGGATGACAACGAGTTGGATTCTGTATTTGATAGTGTCGCTTGTAAAGATACAAAGGTGGATAAACCTGCAGGTCAGAGGTCAAACCGCGTTGTACAATCACGTAAATGTTTTAGGTTCAAGTCTAGTGAGCAGGTTGAGATAAAAAGTAATAGTCGAGCAGATGAGAAGCATTTCAAAACAACAAATGTTGGTGATGTTAAACATCCAGGTTTCAATTTTAATCCAGATGGTAGCAAGCAATTAGCATTCCAGAAGCTATGTTCACCTGTAACTAGGTCAATGACCCGGAATAGAATTACTGTTCAAAAACCTGAAAACTTTGGTAAGTTAAAATAACATTTCTGACCTTCTGAACCAAAAACAGTATAAATTTGAAATCAATTAATTGTTCACTTTTTCAGACACAAGAAAACATTTCACTAGGTGGTGGGAGGGGTTAAAGGTTAGAGGTCATTGGGCTATTAATCAACAATACAACCCAAAAGATAATATAACTTGGATCTTGAGTGTTCAGTTTTTCAGACACAGGAAAACATTGCACTAAGTGGTGGGAGGGTTAAAGGTTAGAGGTCATTGTGCTATTAATTAACAATACAACATTAAACATTGTTTATTGTAACTTCCTGTTCTTTACCCTGTTCTTTCTGATTGTATTATCATTGCAGATGTAGCAGCTACCAACAACAATAACAATCCACAATGCAGCCAAGAACAAATAGAACAAAAGAGGCTTTTAGCTTTACAAAGACGCAAAAACAAAAAACAACCCAGTAAGAGCCAAATCAATCAAAGATATTAAAATAAAAGATGCATTTTTGCAGAATTATAATTACTGTACTCTCTTGATAAAATTACAATTTTAAAACTCATTTATGCCAGCTTTTTTGGACGGTGATATATTTTGTAGAAAAGGTTTGATTTATTTTTTCCGCATGTTACAGGGCTTGTAACTTAAATTTTGTTTTTCTTTCTAAATACAAATTCTAGGTTTTAGCTTACTGCTTTGAAAACGATGTATATTATAAGTTAGGTGCATGCTCTGATCTTGCTAAATGTTCTATAAGGAACACATTTGCTACAGTTTTAGTAGTAACTTCAGTTAAGTTAAAATACACTGTAAGGTTGCCGCATTCAAATGTTTTGCTATAACAACACAATACTTAACAAAATACACATATAATTGTTACTAAAATAAAATACTGCTAGTGAATTGTATATTACCCATTGGTGCTTCAACTATTAAATATTATTACTTGAATTAGAAATAAAATCAAAGCTTCATAATTTATTGTTCTTTTTTATTTAAAAATGTTTTTATTGTCATTTCAAGAGATTTTCTTTGCACACAGCTGTTGGCTGTCACACATTGTAAAGATACTGAGAAAAAGATGCTGTACATCACCCTGTAATAATACTTGAGCTCTGTCTACACTATCAAACTAGTTTGACAAAAAAAAATGTGATGTGCCCAAATATGGTATTGATGACATCATCATGTCCATATATGGGGACATCACATTTTATACATACATTTACAGGCATAGAGAAACTGCAAACTGCCCAGTTATATACTGGGGATATATTACTTATTTTATAAACAGTGAAAATGAGGATAATTGTGAGAATAAGAAGTCACCCCAACCAAGATTTGACCCAGGAATCTTTTGCTTGTAATGCAGGAATCCTACCATTAGACCACTAAGCCTTCACCCTCAGCATACTGTAGTACAGTGGAACAACACTAGTTGTATGCATGCACAACAGAGATCATTTTGATACGCCCCAGCCATAACTTTCTTTAGGACTATATGTTTTACGTTCTTACAGATTTCACTTTGTACCAAGAACCATGACATATCATTTTCTCCCAAATAGCTATATAAAAAATAATATCCTAGATTTATAAAGCACCTAAAATGTTGTGATGCAAATTGAGAGAAAAAATAGTATATGCCTTAATATCAATATAGTCCCAGGCTATCACCTGGGGGTACGAAATTAGGTTGTGTTGAGTTATACTACAGTAGGATGCATTAACAATGTATTTGAGGGCTCCTTAAAATCAGCTTTCGCTGGCTGGGTCACCCTCTTGAAATATGGTTGAATAAATAAATAAATAAATTTACCAAAGTCTACTCTTGTGTCTAAATTTACCCTAAATTAGTGTGTGAGATTATACTTGGTCATATACTATCCTTTGTCCAAGTACAGATTTCATTTCAAACTTTTAACTATGAAAGTTACAGAAAAAAATCTAAAAATAGATATGATACACAAGAGATAAGAATTTGAAACAAGTTTCACATATAAATATGAAAACAAAGACCATACGCTGAGGTAAAATATTTGATTTGAAAAATATAAGTACAGTACATACTGTATATACAGTTAAATCCTCATCTTTACAGCATCAACAAAAACAACAATCTAAACAACAAAAATACTAAAACCTGTCTTTCTTTTCTAGAAAAATAAGATGTCTTAGTCTTCTTGAAACCAACAGATGCACTGATTATTTTTAAATAACATAGTTAAAACTAACTCCATATAACGAGAGGCAAGCCATGATTCAAGTCTTCTAAATCTTAGTTTTTTAGAAACCTATCATCGGATCTAGACATAAGATATCTTAGTTTTCTAGATATAGATATCTTAGGTCTTATTAGTCTTCTTATCTTAGTTTTCTAGACATCCCAAAAATACTACAGCATAACTAAAAATGAAGAAGATTTTTGGAAATCCTGTAGAATATGGGTATCTTTAAAGCCAGGATAATTTATGGAGGAGTGGAGTTGTGGCTTGGTGGTTATGATGCTTGGCTACCACTCCAGTGGTCCTGGGTTCAAGTCCCGTTACATGTCAGGATTTTTTCTAAGGACCAAATTACTCCACTCCCAAAGACTTGTAATAAGACTTTGTTTATGTAGAGCATCTTGTGTATATGTTTGTCTTGTGAACCTCTGAGGGTCCCTAATGATCAGCAATAGCTGGATGGATCACCCTCATTAAATATGGTTAAAAAAAAAAATATGGAAGGAGTGCCATACCTGGGTTCTTTAAAGTGTACATTAAGCTAGGTGTGTTTGCTCTGGAGGTCCAGCAAACCATGGAGCTATAATGGTTTTTGTCAAACTAGCTTGATAGTGTAGACAGAGCTTAAGGCTTGCCTTATTCATAAATCTGGTGGTAGAACAAGTCTTCTTGGATAAGGACTTAAAACTGGAGGTCCAGCAAACCATGGAGCTATAATGGTTTGCTGGACCTCCAGTTTTAAGTCCTTATCCAAGAAGACTTGTTCTACCACCAGATTTATGAATAAGGCAAGCCTTAAGCTCTGTCTACACTATCAAGCTAGTTTGACAAAAAAGTGTGATGTGCCCAAATATGGTAGTGATATGACATCATCATGTCCATATATGGGCACATCACAAGTTTGATAGTATAGACATGGCTTTAAATGAACCCATGCCTATTTTATATTTTAGTTAATATGATACAATCATCATCTGGTTTAGCCATGAAGAAATAAAAATACAATTTTTTAAAATGTTTAGTTTATGAAAAAAAGAAGTGGCTATACCCTAATCAATGCATTACATGTTATATCTGATTATGACATCATACAACCTAAAGTATAAGCTACTTAGGTGATTAGTTCAATCTAGGAGAACATGCAACATTCTTAAGCTCTGTCTACACTATCATACGTTTTGCGACAAAACAACTTGATGTGCCCATATATGGACATGATGATGTCATATCACTACCATATTTGTGTATATCACACTTTTTTTGTCAAACTAGTTTGATATTGTAGACAGAGCTTTAGAGGACACAACACTTCTTTCTGATCCTGATTTCCATCAAGGAACTTTTCCTAAAAAAATATAACATACTATAAAAAGCAACTCAATGATTGCTATGTGACCAATATTCTATACATGATATTTACATTTTGTTTAAATTTCTAGACTCATCATAGTCCAAATTGTTTTCTTAAAAACAAATAATTGTTTTAAATACAATACATTGTAATAAATAATAAAGTCAAAGAATAAACAGTGACATGTGGCCGTATTCACCATTCACACTTAGGCTAAGGAAAACACCCTTAAAATTAAATACAATTAAAGGGAAATACTTAAATATTTGTTATGTTAAGTTAAATACTTAATATTTAAGGGCTCTGCTTTCTAAGTGGGACGTTGATAGACATAAAATAATTTAATATCATTATTTAATTAAAATTTTTACTTTTATTAAAGTACTACTTATTCGTTCTGCTTTACTGCTGATAAAAAATAAGTAGGGTTATTATTAAAGATATATTATCCTCCTGAAAAAAAAAATAATTTTGTTCAATTGTTTAGAATCTTAATTTTTCATGTTTTTTGTTGTTACAAAGGCTGATATTTTATATTATATTATAAATTATACCATTCAAAATGAAAGAATTGTCAAACAAAATATTTCCGTTCTGTTTTCCTATGATCATTTTTTTCTGATCTTCTTTGCAAACATGTCTGACTTTGAGCTAGTACTCTGAACTTCTCTATGAGTTCGTTTTCTACTGCACGTATCTTTATCGTCGCCAGTCCTTTCATCCAACATGGCCACTTTGGCCGACAAATCCTCAAACATTTGATCGTATTGCACCTGTTTACTCTGTTGCTCTAAAAGTTTGCGTTCTAAGACGCCATTTGCCGTTGATAACTCCGCTATGAGGAGACCCTGTTGGGCTACCGTACGACCCTGTTCTTCGACCTTACGTCGTTCCTCCGCCAGTTGCGTTTTACAGTTCTGTAGTTCTTTCTTTAGCATAACAACGCTTGTCAGGGTGTACCTTTGTTTTGATTGAATTTTATGTATAGATTGTTGGTAACGGTCGACGCCTATATCAGATGAGTTGCTATCTCCTGACATTCGCACTCCTAAACAAGGATAAAGTGTACAATGTTAAAGGCCAGGTGCCAATTTCTATTGATCATACATTCCAATAATTATCGATCTATAGTTTCCCCTATGTTTCATAATTTTTGGGATTTTATTTGTGTTACACAAGCTTGTTGAAAATAAGCACTTTCTTATCAGTGGGGGGATAGTTCAAATTACACAGTAAAATCTGTATTCTTTTGTACACAAATTTTGTAAATAGAGAGGCATTTTAAAAAGCTATGAAAAATAAACGGTGTGGTAAATAATATTATCAGATGACTAAATATAGGTAATATAACTTGAATTTTACATTTCTGGTATTTTTATTCAACTTCAGATTTTTATTTTCATGCTATAGCAAAAATTATCCACCGTATATCCACCATCTTTTTTCACCTTCTAGGGAGTCACCAGACATGTTATTACATTAAATTAAACTACCTAACTACTGAAAAAAAGTCTTCCTGGTTTTTATGGCAGAATTTTGCAAAATTTTTTATTTGACCATATTAAGGGAAATTCATGTTTTTTCGTCTTGATTTCTGTTACAAATATTTGATTTATGTACAATTAACCAGATATTATATTTAAAATTCATGCCTGTACCTGAGCTTTAAACATAAAAAACCAATAGATGCACTGATTATGTTTAAATAACATAGTATAAAACTGACTCCAAATGTTCACATGTTTAACATGGTTAAAAATGACACTACTTTATTATGTACCTTGGAATGTTCGTACTCTAGTAATAAAACACCAGTTTTACCAATATAGACATGGTTGCCAGAGAATTGTTTACTTTCATGAATATTTACCCCTTTTACATCTACTACTACTAAAGGATATTTCTCAAACTTTATACTTTACTTTTGCATTTAACAAATTCAACTATTCAAGTTTCTTGTCTTTGTAAAAAATGTCTTTGTATTTGAGTATTCAATTCTTTGTTACTACTATTGCCGTTGTTCTTTAAGCAACACTATATAACTTACCTGAGCTACTAAACGTTTGGACGGGTGATTCGCGTGGCAGGAGTGATTTCTTCAGACCGGGAACAATTTTTTCATCAAAATGTTCCATCGCCATTGACGAGATATCCCGGAGTTCTTGAAGAAGCTCATGGGCTCTAGGGGGTGACTCGGTTGATTGTAAATATCGTAACACGTAATAGACTTCATCGATTACCTTTAAGAAAAATATTTCTGATTTAAGAAAATTTGAAACATCAAGGAGTAAATGAAGAAGGAAACGCCAAGAAAATTTTATTTAATGTCCAAATGAATACAAACAAAAATACTGTTTGCTTTGGAAACTTTCTATTTGTCTATAATTAATACAAACAGAATTTAGAGATGCAACAATACCACTACTATCTATTTAAAAGGGGGTGGAAGATGTTTTGAATTTAATTCTATACATTTTTATATTTTGTATCTAAATTTACAGACATTGAGAAACTCTCTAAGCCTTAATTAATTAAGATTATTTTAAGATGAGATTATCTGTGAAAATGAGACTCCAACTCCAACGTGTGAGTTGTGTACTGGGCACTCTGTAAGGAAGGTTTTTGTAATGGGAGGAGGTGGTTATCAATTTATTATAATAAATAAAAAAATATTATCAATTAAGAATAAAATAAGTTGGTAAACTTATTCTTATTTTTTTTGTTATTTATTGTCTAATATTATTCATTTAAAAGTTTTCTTGGACAACTATTTCTGTTTAAAAAATGGGTAGTAAATATTTTATAGTATTTTTATACATTCGCTTCGTTTGCACTTTTTGCGTTTCATACTTTGATGTGAGGTCACGTTATTTACCTTTCCTGGAATGAAGCAACATAGACGGAGGTCAATGTACTTAGAGTAGGTCATTGATAACAATGACATTCTTGTTTCAATAGCTGATAGAATGTCGCAGTGACGTGAAAGCGCATGGTTGCGCCGCTCTGATTCGCGTCGGGGGAGCAATGCCTTCAGTTTACGTGAGCATTGGTTGTGGTATCGCATAACCTGATGTAAACCTTGGTTTAATACATTTTGACAAACTTGATTGAAGAACTTACATACCTGAAAAATGAAGAAAAAAAATCTTTAAAAAATTATACATTTTATTAATTTCCTATTAATTATTATTAAAATATAGTTATTATTAATTTATTCATCAAAATTAAATTATTCAAACACGCACACAAATTAAATGAGATCCTAGGTCTATGCTTTGGAGATAATACAAGGGAACAGGCCATTGGGGCACACTGGCAGACATCACAATACTCCAGTGTCAGTAGCCTACTACTAGGCCTAAGCCACCGTCCTAGCTAGGCCTTAACTAAGCTAAAGTTAATTACAACTTACTAGACGTTTTTCACTAATTTCTGAGTACGAACAATTCGACAAAATAATCTCCACAACTTCTGTAGGTAATGATAGTAAATTTAGTTGTTCTAATACTTTGTTGTCATCTGTGTCGTTCGTTTCTTCATAAGATAAAGATGTTGACGGAACAATTTCAGAACCCTGCACCGACGGATCCATTTTGTTTTTCATACCAAATCTACGTAGGCCCAGAAGGCACGTTTTTTTAGTATTTTTTGGCTTAGTTTATATTGGTACTGTCAGAGCCATATATAGAGAGAGTTACGACTTCGAATGGATTAGAAGCCATGTTTGTGTCCAACTATTCCTATGTAGCGTATGGAGTTGAGTCTTTTGTTTTGAAAATGTATAACGTTCAAAAGGCTTTAATTATCGAATTTAATATCAAAACAATCAATTTGATTAAAGGTTTTTGTTAAAATAATAAAAAAATTATAAAGTTACTGCGAACATGATTAAAAACAACAAAAATAGCAATTTCGGAACGGCTCTGGTTGTGCGCTCCATGCACGCTCTACGCGTGCGCGTTTAGTTTGTACAGCGATTCTCTATAGTAATGCATTGTTTTTACATTTTGTTGTTTAAAAATCATGTTCGCAGTAACTTTATGATGATTTCGTTATTATCTTAACAAAAACCTTTAAACAAATTGTTTAAATTCGATATTTAAAGCCTTGTGAATGTTATACAATGATTTTTTAAGCAAATGACTCGACTCCATACGCTACATAGGCATAGTTGGACACAAACATGGCCGGCGTTCACACCACGTGACTTTCTAAAATCCGTGAACGCAAAGTCGTAACTCTCTCTATATATATGGCTCTGTGTACTGTACTTCAATAGCGCCACCATATATAATATTTTTATCGTAACAAATTCGTAGATATTTTTTTACCAAACAATACTAGTAGGCCCCCGAGTAGGCATATCGTATTTTTAGTTTTGGGTTGTCACTATTTGTGGCAATGTTCTGCATAAACCATTGCCAAAATGTATATCTTTTTTAAAGAAATCATTTTAACTAGTTTAAAAACTGTGTACACAAAAAATAACTCGCGAATTGAAGTTACTTTCTGAGCTCAATAAATGTATTGAATGTAAATGTAAAATTGTATTGTATTTATTTGTTGAAATAAACATCGCGGTTCTTGTTTTACTTTTTGGATTAAAAAAAAATCCCTCCCTCCTTCGCATTAAAAATAAAATATTTATTTATGTATTCCTTCAGTGAAACATAAGGGAGCACCGAGGAGAGACAAGAGCTGTCAAAGACAACTATGGCCAAAGGGTGTGTCTCTCCAACTCCAGACAAACCCCGAAACAAACAATACAAGCAAAATAAAATAAAGAATTACAAAAATAGTACAATATTAATGAATAAAAGAATTATTGTTGACTTTAAAAACATAGTTGTATCATATGGAGCTATAACATTTTATAGCTCCATGGTTGTATTAAAAGCCGTTTTAATCTGCAGTGCCAACTGGCAGTGCATAATCGATGGATTAAGAGACCTAGTGTAAATTCAGAGAACTGCAATCAATCAAATAACATATTTGTATTGTGTATTTATTTATTTAATCACACTCTTGTTTAAATTACCAGACCAGCCAATTATTCTATGTGTGCATGAATAGGCATATTGATTGTTCCCAACATTCTAGTATAATGTACATCACATGTTATGCGCGATTTGAACGATTTGCGCAATTTGAAATTGCGCAAAAAATTCCTTGCGCAATTTGAAATTGCGCAATCAACTTGCGCAATTTAACATACACATATTCCAAGGCACCACTCAATAAATGATATGGATCATAATCTATATCCAGTACCTGAATAATGCTGCTAACTGCTCGTGTTCTCAAGGTTACCAGTGCAGTAACAGATACATGGGCGGGTACCTATTTTTCTATTGGCTGTCGAACTGGGGGGAATTTCCCACATTTCCCCTTTCCCAGAATTAATCTAAAAACAGATTTTCGTAAATAACCTACATCACACTTAACAGGGCTCGGCTACACTGTGTGCACGTACAGAAAATGAATTGTCTACCGATTAGGTAAGTTTTCAACAATTGTCTACCAGGCCTACACGATAGAATAAATTAATTTTGAATAAGTTAAGCTGGCTAGGCCATAGTTTATTTATAAAATGCGAAATTCCCCCGGCAGGTCGTGCTGATGACGTGCATTATGGCTTGAAACTACTGCTGTGCAAGATGATAAATAAGCTTCATGCCTGGGAAGAAATATTTTTAACATTAAATTAACAAACATATCATATCTAATAATAGACATCACGTACCCTGCTAAATCTAAGTGTTGCTAGGCCCTATAGTATTAATTACATGGCCATGCACTCAGACTGTAATAACAAATAATAACTCAAATACAACTAGAGGTCTAGGTATATGCCTGCCTCTATATAGGTCTATACAGGATAATACATGTTTTTAATGTAGGGCTTTATCAAAAATGTTTGTTCATTAAATACTAATAAAAAATGTTATACTATATTTATTATTTAATATTTGTATTTAATATTTTTCTAGATGGGACTGTTTTTTCTACAGACAATGAACATTAAACGTCTTTACTTTAAAACATATCGACATGTCAATTTATTACCCGAAGAGGACAGTATACATGCCGATAACCATACAACTATTATTTTAAACCCATTTACGCCATTGAAACGAAAGAGAAAACAATGCAAAAAACGAACGGTTATGATACCGAACTTTTTATTGACAATGTTGAAGATGAGTACTTGTGTACGTTATGTCAGCACGTGTTACAGAAACCAATGCAGGCATTATGTGGATGTCGGTTTTGTGCGCCATGTGTCTCGTAAGTTGATTATACAAATATATTTGTCTCTTCTTTAGCCCTGCCCACCTCGACTCTCCTTCAATAGATTCTACAGATTAGCATGATTCCATGTTATGGCTACGTAATTACGGTTTCACTGTCTTAACCACTCGGCCACTCACTCGCATAAAAAATATAATAAAATAAAAAATAATTAAAAAAATAATACTAATAAAATAATAAATTTGAAGAAAAAGGTTGCTGAAATTTCCTGTGCTCAATTGAATTACAATTTATCAATAAAATTAATAATTAATTTTTCTTTTTAGGTCTGCAATTGGAACATGCCCATCATGTAACGGAATCAATAAACAGTCCGATTTTAACAATGATTTTTACGCTAGAAGCCAATTACGAAAAAAGTTGATGTTTTGTATAAATAAATCACTTGGTTGTACAGCAACTATTAAACTTTCTGAGTTAGAACATCATTTATCTGACTGTTCATATAAAAAAGTTAACTGTGTACATTTTAAGAGTGGATGTGATGCTAAATTATTTAGAACTGAATTACAGGACCATTTAAAAAATGACTGCGATTACCGTTTAGTGGAATGTAAATACTGTAATGGAACATATACTTTTAATGATATCAATGTAAGTACTGTATTTCAATATTCTTTAATTCTTTAAATTCTCTACAGTGGTGAAAAGCAGAGGCCTGAGGCCCCTGGTTAAGGGACATGAAGTGGCCCTCCAACGCCTTTTTTCAAATTATTTTGATACCTTTTTTTCTTCTGTAATAAGCTCAAGGGCCCTTGGTTTAGTCAGTGAGTGCTCATAGCCGTTAAACCACTAATTCTTGTTATCTTGTTGAAAATACCAGGGGCCAGATTCTGATATTGCATATTAATTATTAACAAAAACAAATTTTCTTGCCAAATTTGGAATTTCTAAATTAACATTTCTAGTCTAGACTAGTCTACTCTGAAAAATGATCCTTTTACGGTATGTTATTGTATTGTATTGTAATCTATCTATCAAACCATAAATTTATATAGCGCCAATTCTAAAAAGATGATCAAAGGCGCATTGTACCCTAAAATTTGCTCAAACTCAATGTTTACTTTGTGGAAACTCGCCAAATCGAGCAACGGAAAGTTTGAATGTTATTGAAGCGGAACATACATTGCAATTGTTGAAGTTGTTGATTTAGTTAGTACATATTTATATAATGTTTTTTATTATATACTTCCACAGAGCCATAAATGTAAAAACAAACCAACTGCTTGCCCAAATGATTGTGGAGCAGACAAGCTACTTTCTAAAGAGGTAATTGTTAAACACCTTTTTAAAATGTGTTTCCCCTTATATTATTATAATTTCCATTTTACACTCATACATATGGGATCCTCCTCTTCTACGTTGTAAAGCTGGAGTTAAAAACCCATCTTTTTTCTTTGTAATTTCTTTCTGTTTTCAGTGCTTTGGGACAATCTTTTGATTGTATAAGCGCTATATAAATTGAACAACATTACATTACATTTAATATTCAGCAATTAAATAGCTTACTGAGGTGTTCATTAAGATTTTTTTTTTCTTATTGAGTAATGGCTTCTTGCCTGTTTTCTAAATAAGATAATAAAGATTGTAATCCACGTATCACGATAGTACCATCTTGTTGGGACAGCAAACACCATCTTTTTTTTTGTAATTGATGTATTTGGTGCAGATATGACCAATATATCGGATATACTTTTGGAATATCCAAGTTGATAACATACAACTTGCATTATCCCCCTCTCCCCTTCTGTCGAGCTTTTGCTGGTTAGTAATGCAGTAGTCAGAGTGTTGACATGACACATTTGGAATCAATTCATAGAACTTTGCATGATCGACTTTTTAAAAAATATTTTCAATAAGGAAAAAAATGAGCATGAGAAGTATTGCTTGTTTCTATAAATCCAAACAATGATATCCTTATATTTCCCACAATTCAACCTAATTCAGGATGGTATCAACTAAATGAATTCATGGTCTAGACCACACAATGAATTATTGTCAAGTAATTAACAATTTTAAAATTACTGAGAACCTGGTAATGGGAAATGACAAGTCTTTATTAGGACAAACCAAACGCACTCAGTTTAAAGAATAACAAAGCCCATAGCCTGAAGGGGTGTGTCGGGCAGCGCTGGCGCCAGGATCTTCCTGACTGGGGGATATGCGAAGCAACGCATCATTTGTGCCGGGGGGAGGGATTCTTGATATGCCGGCCCTTTTCAAACTAGAGAACATATGGGTGTGCCGGGCAGTGCAGCGCTGGCGCCAGAATCTTCCTAACAGGGGGCTATGCGAAGCAATGCATTCTAACATAATTTCTGCTGGAAGTGCCCTTTTCAAACTAGAGGAACAGTAGGCCTAGTATGATAGGCCTAACGTAAACTAGATAACAAAAACCCCCTGTAAAAATCCTGACTACATGCTAAATAATGTACAGGTTACTATGGGCTTATTAACCTACTTGTGGTTTAGTCTTTCTTTTTTTAACTACATGAAAACAGAATGAGGATGTGAGTAATGAAAACACATTAATAATATTCTCAGAATTTCAGAAAAATTTTCCGTTGTGGTTCCTAAATCAGACTTAAAGAGATTGACACTTTATCACGACACGTGCACCATGCCTCCTAAAAGGTCCAACAGTCAATTAATCAACAAATAAATAAGTTGAAAATATTTGTTGTGTACGTGTAATTACTGAAATTTGTTTGAGAATCTTATATAAAAGTATTGACCATGATAATGACCAATAACGAACAATAATGACCAATTTCTGTGAAATCAACGTCATTGTACGTATATGACCTGATAACCTCTAGATACAGTATGTACATACAAAAAACCGTAATCACGTAGCCATAACATCGGCAGGGGTTCGAGGCTCACTCACTCCATGGTTCTGGTGGTAGAACGAGTCTTCTCGGATAAGGACTATAAACCGTAGGTCCAGTGTACACAACTTGCTCGTGTGCACTTTAAAGAACCTAGTACATCTTTCGAGACGAGTAGGGGGTTACCCCGGTGTATTAGTACATCACAGCCACTGATCACCAACTGGGCCCTCTGGGAGATCAGTCTTTGACTGAAGAGGTCACCCAGTATAAAGATAAACAAACAAAAAAAAAAAACAACTTTTGTTGATTATTGACAAATTATCTATCTGTTATCGAAAAGGTCTGTCATTGCGATGACATCGCAACATTGTCCAGTTTTGCATGATTCATATCATATCATATCCTTCTTCTTCTTTCATATCTATCAATTATAATATTAATAATGCATTGTGTTTTTTCTATATTGGGAAATTTTAAAATATAAAAATAAATATTGACTAATAACAACAAGCCAGATGTTACATAGGCTTAAAACAAATACAAACAAAAATATTGTTTTGATGATCCTCTCTCATTTTGTATGCTAAATTGCATTTAGTTTCTTATTTCTTATTTACATAAATCCTGCACACCTGTATGCAAAACATTCCCTAGGAATATCCAAATTATTCTGTTTCGTTTTCCCAGGTTCTAGAAATGTCAACCCAAAACCAGACATCCATGAAATTTATGCAAAGTTGTATACTTTGCATACAATGTGAAATATTACAATCAATAACTTTACAAGTCAATGTACTATGAAAAATTAGATTTTATGATTAAACCACGGCTTAAAATCTGCCGAAATTTGCTGCAATAATACCATTTAACTTAAAATCTTCACTTTCTTATTGTTCAAATGACCTTTAAAAGTGGAGAATCTAACAATAAAAGAGAGTTTTGTTTACTTGTCAGACATTTTTAACGCATGCAAGGTTTCATATTTCATTGATTGTTTTGTGATTTTTTTCATATATATCTGTCAATCTCTTTATAATAATTGGGGGTTGTAATTGAATAAATATATGGGCATATTATTTAGCTTTTATTACAAAAACCTACCTACTACTTACTTCATCTCCCAAAGCCCTATTGAAACATTTTTAGGCAGGCTATATTTCTATTAGCATTATTCTTACAGCTGTGTACACAATAATTGCTCACTATAATCATATGTAGGCCTATTGTATGGTAATTTTTACTGCACTTTGTATTAAATACAAACATGTCTGGACTCATAGGACATATTCTATTTTAGTACTTCAGTACAATACTAGGCCTATCTTTCGCAAATATAATTTGTGTAAGGCCTACAATGTAAACTGTAAAAAAAAGCAAGAAAAATAATAGCTAATTTGCCTGAAAAAATGTCTATGCTGCGTGTCTTATATAAAAGCTCTATTACACTATATTGTTAATCAATCTATGATAACTAAAAATAACTATAGGCCCAGAGGAAAACCTTTTCTATACTGTATAGTAATAGAATGTATTTAAGCAATTAGTACAGTACCTGCTTTGCTATGGTTACTACTATTGGAAAAATACTGCCCATGCATGAGCTTTTGAAAAAATACTGCCCACGCATGAGCTTTTGAAAAAATACTGCCCATGCATGAGCTTTTGAAAAAATACTGCCCACGCATGAGCTTTTGAAAAAATATATAAACATGTTCAGTCTCTTAATAATTGAACCAAAACAAGTCAGCCAACACACTACAATCACCGAAAAAGAAAAGAAAAAGAAGTTATAACATGGTTTGTTAGTTAAAATGTACAGAAAAAATTAATTTATTTATTAAGTTTTTATTCTATTTTTCAGGTAGATAATCATCTTCAAAATGAGTGTCCACTTGTCAGAGTGACATGTCCATTTCAACCAATGGGTTGCAAATCAATGGTGAGACTATTTTATATCAATAGTATTTGTGTTAATTGTATAGAATATAAGATACAATGATACTTATCCTTCAAACCGGTTTTGACCTTCAATACCACTTAACGTGTGGGCATAAACAGAAATATTTTATATACAAACTAATAAAGGAAAAAAAATCCTTGGCCAACAAAAAAAGATTATTAACATCAACACGCAATAGGGTAAAAGCTATGCCACATTGATTACCTATCAAATACAATAATGGTTTTGTACTTAAAAATTGTACTTAATTATCATGTGGGTGATAAAATTATAAGAAATTTGAAACCAATAAACCATGTTTCTTTTGTGTATTGTCGTTAGCCTCTGTAGCTTTAGTGTACCATAAAATTCAAATAAGGAAAACGGTTTGAATGCTTTGAATGTTCTGCCAGTGACTGGTGGCATGTATTGTGATGATGTCATAGTTACATTACAATGATAATATATGTATAATAAAGATAACAGTTGCGCAGAACTAACCATAGTAACATACACATAAGCATTACTTCTTCAATAAATCATAAACATGTTTATAGGCCTATCAGAATAACAGGAAGTATTTTGTAGTTGTGATTGTTGTTACATATAATACAAACATTGTTGTCAAAAGCTGGTAGTCCATATTAGGCCTATTAATATAATCTCTATAGGTGGTAAATTCCTGTTTTTTATACTTAGTTGAATCATGGACCTATGGTTAAATTCCCATATAGAGTAATATTATATCTTGTAACAATAGCCATTGTGATTTGATTTTATTTTGTATATCCCCAAATATCTTAAAATAGTATTTTCATGCACAGAAAGGTATGTAGGATTTGGGGTTGGGGGGGGGGGGGCGCTGTTATTTGCTGTTTGGGATTACCGCAAGACACTGTTGGCTCCCATTGTATTGACTTTATTATTAGTAATGTACATGAAAATATCAGATATATATAAAAAAAAAACACAACTCTCTGAATTTGACAGAATATAGTATGTATAAAGAGTTCATTAGCCTGTACAGTAATTGTGAAAATGAAATAGTTTTATATTATTATTATTTCCTGGTACAGTATAGTCATAAACAACATAAACACATAGACATATATCAGAACTGGTGAATTGCCAATGTGTCCAACATAATCATGCTTGGTTTCCATAAATATAAAACAAAAAATTCAAAAACTACTTAAAAATGCTAAATATATACAGTAACTATTCACTCTGAAGATTGGAACTATGTATAGTATGCCTACTTACTTTATTTACAGCCTCGTCGCCAAGAGGTTCATGTACTTCTCCGCCTGGAGCTCAGTGAGCACTCACAGCAGTTACACCAACTATCAAAACTCACATTTAAGACTCTTATTGTTTTCTCGAAGTGTTGGTAAATCTAGATTATTCATATTTTTCTCTAAAGATTTCAAGAAAAGATACAGCAAATCATCAAACAGAATCTACAAGTGAACATCTTTTTTTAGTTTTGGAAAATTTTGAAAAACAGAACCTAATAAATGCTCAAATTAGACGTGAGAATGAGGAATTAAAGTCTACCTGTCATCTACTGTTAAATAGGCTGCAACATTCTGAATTGGAATTGAAAAAATTTAAAGTAAGTATAATTTAAAATATTTCCTTTGTAACATTTATTTAATACATATGGTATATTATTATTATTATTATTACCGCCTTTCCGCTGAAAAGTCTGCCAACATTTCCGCTTGGGCTGCTCCGTAAATCTCTTTTACTAGTTTCTTCCAGTCTGATCTTTCATTGGCTAGTTCTTTAAGTTGTTTCATGTCTTTCTTGGTTTTCAATTGTCCGGGATACTTAATGTCTGTATTATGCTTATAAAGGGTGAGTAGGTCGTTGCTGAGAGTTATTGGTAGGGTGGTTCTCGGTCTTCCTCGAAATTTTATATTGGTAGTGTTGCTGAAATAATAGCTTATTGCTATGTTGGCTGGTGTACATGGGTCTTGTCTAAGTATGTGACCCAATAGTCTCCATCTTGCGTCGACTATTTCTAGTGAAATCGGTTTTGTTTCTGTCCTTCTGTATAAATTTATGTTCGATATCCTGTCTGGGAACCTGATACCTATGATTTTGCGAAGTTGCTGTCTGTGAAATGTGTCGAGTTTATGTGCTTCTTCTTTTGTGAGTCCCCATGTTTCAGAGTTGTAGAGTAATATACTTTTAACTAGTGAGTTGTACAGCTTGATACGTATTTTTAATTTGATTTTATCTTTTCGAAGCCACATCGAGTTTAGTTTGGTCATTGCTACATGCGCTAGTTGTTTTCTTCTAATTATGTCTTGTCTGTCCCCAAGGAGCGATCCTACTTTTTTCGTGTTTCTCCATTGTTCTTGTCTAATTTTATATAACTATATTCTGTACCTATTTCACCTTTAAGGGCCACAATGGAAATAAGTTTGATATTGGTTACTTTTTTGTGCTACCCTAAATTCATTGTGTGCTGTTTTTTTAATGTTATATTGTTTTGAATTCGAATAAAGAAATGAAAATTAAACCATAGTTTAAAGGTGCCAAAATTGTGAAAACATTCTTGAAAAATATACTGAAAAATGACATTAAAGATGAAAATAATGATTGATTTGATTTTAAAAAAAACCCCAAACATATCCCTTCCCATGCCTCAGTAATTCATCACAATATAAATATTTTCTTCACAGCTTACATAATAATGTTCATTGTTGTGTTAAAATAAAATTTCAAATTTGTTTTGATCGACATTGTGTACAGTAGTAGATTTCACAATCTACTGTAGCTAACAAAAATCAATAAAAAGAGAAAATGATACATGAACAGCAGAACACTTCTTTGTTTGAATGACAAATATGTTAATGATATGTATGGGAAATTCCAGAATAAAAAAAAAACATTGTTTGTCTTAATAGGCCACAAGCGGCTAATGTGGTAATAGATGAAAATAGTTAATTTGGAAATTTTGTAATAGGTTAGTGCATTCAACTCAAAACAAGGGACCTTTATGTTATTCCTAAGCTGCAGTTAATTGTTATAACAATTTTTTAAATATATTTAGAAAAATGTGTCATTTTACACAATTTTAAAATTATTCCCTCCCTTCCAATTCCATTCTCCCTTTTCGTTTTCAAGATTAATTATGTCTTGAATAATCATTAGAAGAATCATTATCATTAACACATAAGCTTTACTGATAAACATAAAATATATTTATTTTTTAGGACCTAACAGAACGCAGATTCAATGACTTACAGAAGAAAACAGAACAATCATCCAAGGACCTAACAGAACAGATTGCAATTCTAAATGAAGAGCAGAAAGATCAGCAACAATGCATAAAGGAAGTGAGTGCTAGAAATGTGAACACAAGACAAGCTTCTGCCCCAAGAGCAGGTGAGATTATAGACAATTGTATTTATTTTATTTCAACAACATTTTACGAGGGTGGTCCATCCAGCTGAAGCTGATCATTAGGAACCATCACAAAAATACAATATGACAAGATATAAACATGCAACAATTAAAATAAAATTAAAACAGAATTCATGAAGATAAATAATATAATGAATGCATAAAATAATTAGAACCAAAAGGGAAATAAAAACAAAACAAAGCTTTCAAAGATAACTGTAAGCGAATTCATTTTCTATCGTTCTTGGTGCTCTGCATAAACAAAGTCTTTAGCTCTGTCTATACTATCAAGTAGTTTGACAAAGAAGTGTGATGTGCCCAAATATGGTAGTGATATGACATCATCATGTCTATATATGGGCACAGCACATTTTTTGTTACATAAAGATTGATAATGTAGACAGAGCTTTAAACAAATTGTCTTTGAGAGTGGAGTCGATAATGACTACAATGATTTTTAATAAGATTGTTTAGGATGATGAGATAATGATGGTAATGAGATGAAAAAGATCACTATTATGTTCCTCTTTACTACAGATGTTAATGTCGAAACAAATATAATGAGAGTTGATATTTCCGAGTTGCAATTCAAAGTGAATGCATTGGAGCAAACAAGCTACGATGGGACTCTATTATGGAGGATACCAAACGTTGATAGAGCAACGAGAGAGGCCATCAATGGCAAAACAAATTCACTCTATAGTCCACCATTTTATTCATCCCGCACTGGGTACAAAATGTGTTTAAGATTGTACCTAAATGGTGATGGTATGGGCCGAAACACGCATGTATCACTCTTCTTTGTTATAATGCGTGGGATGTATGACGCTCTGCTTCCGTGGCCCTTTAAACAAAATGTAAGTTTTTATAACTATTCTTCAATTTATACAAAATGTATCTTGATTTGATAAAACTGCACATACTAGAACAAACCAGAGTAAGGTCTTCTACTTAATATTGCAGAAGCATATGTCTAAAAGGACTTATGAACTGATTTTACCCTTAACATGTTAGGGTTAAAACAAGGATATAGTAGATGTGATAGGGGTTTGACTTGGCAATCCACATTGCAGACCAATAACAATATTTTTACTATATATTTGCAGGTCACTTTGATATTGTTGGATCAAGACACTGGACAGAGAAGTTTAAGTGATTCCTTTCGTCCAGATCCAAACAGCAGCAGTTTCCAGAAGCCAAAAATTAACAGAGATATGAATGTTGCAACTGGTTGCCCGCTCTTTGTCAGTAAACAAGTTCTCCGAGACCCGACTTACGTTAGAGACGATACACTGTACATTAAAGCAATTGTGGAGCAAATGCCAGTAATATGGTAAAATGACATTTATGATTGAACGTGACAAGTTTAATTTTTAAAGTGGAATAAAGTTAGTATTAAGAAAAGATTTACTGTTGTATAATTAATTTAATTAATATGGTAGACTGTACAACAATAACGCTTTCATTTTTGCTCAATCATATGCAAATAATGTTTCTTAGTATTCCTGGTTCTTATTATCGTCTTAAAAATCAGCATCCAAGCATAAAGCCTTGTTTACACTAGCAAACTTCACCACATTTTTGTTTGCACACTCAGAATTTGCAAACTAAAGTTTGCCAAATGTAGACTTCTGCAAACTTGTTTTCTGCAACTTTTCTTGACAAATAAAAAGTTTATCAGTGTAGACTAGACTTATATAACAATGTCTCTTTTTTATTTACCTCATAATTATGTATTTTTGACATGCAAAATCGAGATAGATTGACAAACATGCAGCGACAGATTTGAGGCAGTGTAAAAATTCTACTATGTTCTTAATAAGAAATACAAACCTGCTGACATTTGGGGGAGAAACACTTTGCCAAAGTCTATCAAAGACAATAAACAAAATATTAAAATTAAAAGAAAAACTAGTGGAAGGTAGTAAAAAATTAATAAAGATAGCATAAATCATAGTTTGGCAGGTTGATGTAGTATGTATCAAACATTTAAAGTTAATTGAAGGTCCTGTTTATGTTTTAGAGGGCTGGGAAAAATATATACTAAAAAAAGCAACAAAAAGAAAAGATAAATTTGATTTACAAAACATTTGTTTGCTCACTTAATACAGCATTCTGACCCAGAAAATCATTAATATCATTTGAAATTTTAAAAATTGAATAAAAGCATTCTCGCACACGCATCTAACCGTTATCAAAGAGAACTAACCGTTAGACTAAGATATGACTTTCTAGACGCCCTAGTCTGAATCAGATGCATTGTTCCTATAAATATAATAACTTCACATCTCTGTATCTGACATGCTAGTAGATGTACTGTTTACTGTCCTTATCAGTTGCATTATTGCAGCCAAAGTTTAAGTCCTATCATGCCTACAGAATTCCTAGGGCCTTTAATATTTATCTAGACCCACTCGAGTCTTGATAACCATGTAAATAGATTTTCTCCTACCTTCTGTAAATTCTTATCTTTTATGAACCTGGATATATATATATATATATGTGAAAAAGCATTTTTGCCTATCTCTACGGTATCCATTATTAACTGTAAATAAATTGATATGGAATATAGTCAACCATTTAAATATCGGACAGCTGACACAAAATGATTGGTTTTCCGAAAAGTTTGGTTTTATTTATACAATTTGAAGAGTATTATAAAATGTTGGGACCCTTTGGAAATTCTTGTTTTGGGTAGTCCAGTATTCGAAGAGTTGACTGTGTACCATAAGTAACATGTAAATAATATAATAGAGTAAAAAATTAGTCCTAATTATTAAAAATGTTTATAAAATAAAATGTAAAAAAGATAATTTTAAAATGAATTAACATATTTTTGTAAAGAAAACAAAATGTAAAAAGCAAAAGTGCAGTGAAAAAATCCAGTTCAGGGACTTTGGAAAGTCTCGTTTTTAGTGATTTTCTGGTAGTCTAGTAGGCCTATGTAGTTGAATAGTTGATTGTGTACCATACTTCCTCTGAAAGTATATCCTATTAATTAGAAACGTTTATAAAAAAAATGGTTAAAAACAAAATATCGAAATGGAAAATGTGCAATTTAGTAAAAAGTGTAGTACTCAATGCAATCTTGCATTCACCTCTCGCAAGAGAAGTTGTAAAGTGTATTTAACTGAACAGCCAAGCATTTTCATAGGAAAATGGTTACAGTGGATTTAAAATCATTTCAGAGATTCTGGTTATCAATTAAATTGAAAGGTTTTTAGTATAGAGTGGCCTTTTTTTTTCTATTCTTCTTTTCCATTTTGTAGTATAATCATCTCATTTATTTCAACATTTAAAACATCTATCATTGTCAATTATATATGTCATGTATGTATATATGTATATACCATTTTATCATTTTATTATACCCATTACAGTATATACTGTAGACTAGTGTTTAGGCAGTATAAATTGTAATTACTTTGCAAGAGAGTAGGTCTGCCAAGGTGTATAATAAAGGTTTGTACAGGGAAGAGTATGATTTTACTCTTCCGTGGCCCATGCTAGATATGTCACAAACATAAAGTATGTTACTGTACCTCCAAAAGGCTTCAATATGAAATGTATTTTTTAGGTATAAATATAAATGTTTGCAAAGAAACAAGACCTGATTGAAATATCCAATGTTGGCTAACACCGGCTGGTATATAAACTGGGTTTTACAAAACATTTGAACACTTTGTATTTAAAAAAAATGTATATATAAGTATTATCTTTTTCATGTATGTCAGTTTGTTGTATTTTTTAAGCTCTGTCTACACTATCAAACTTTGTGACAAAAATGTGATGTGCCCATAATGCCATATCACTACCATATTTGGACACATCACACTGTTGTGTCAAACTATTTTGAAAGTGTAGACAGAACTTTTAGTTTTATTATATGTGATATTGTAATTAAGAATAGAATGTCAATTGTTAAAATTTGTAAAAAATGTTCAATATATAATTGTATTTTACTAAAACCATATAAAATGGTTTCTACAAATCTCAATATTGTATTTTAATTATCATTTTATGTAAGTAATTGTTGTAAATTGTTTTTTTTAGAATTAATCAATTAATCAAGAATGGAAACCTAATGGAATCCAATTGCTAATATTTGTTTTAGTCTTTCTAAATATTTGGTAAAGCAAATTAATGTATTGTTCAAGTATACCTGTATATTTGTATGTTACATTTTCTTTTCATTTGTTTTCCAACCTTATTATTACGTTTCATTGTTGTTATATGTTTCTATCTTTTCTGCAATTGAAGGAAATAAATGTTTTATATTTATTTGAAAAAAAAATAGCATAATTTGTACAGTATTTAGACAAATTCTATGATACAGCATTACATTGTAAATAATGTTGCCCTATAGTAAGCCAATACATTGTATTAGTTATTAATTCCAATAAAACACCTTTCTTTTTAAAAAAGCATTTTTATTTTTTCACAGTTAAAAAAACATGGTTCTTTTTTTTTTCTCAACATTTAAAAAATGTTCACAATTAAAATATCTCCAATGATTCTAACTTAATGTTATCATTTATCAAGAACAAACATAAATTCATGACGTTGAGAAATCAGAAATACAGAGTATACTGACTTTTACCGGACATTTCATAAAGATAAGGAAATGATATACTGTACATATAATTCCTGCGTTGATTTCATGCTGTATAAATTCATCATTGAAAAAATATGGATCTGGTTATAATCAATATACATGTACATCATTAACACTTTCAGGGTAGATTAATTTTAACAATGCTCTAATTTTAGACGATAAGGTAATTGAGCAAGAACTTTCGGTTTTTAATAACCAGCATGTTCAAAGAACATAAACATTGTAAATTCCCATATAATAATTACTAATGGTCCTTGACTTTCATTTTCATTAATACACAATACTTTTGAATTTTGAACTACCTTTTTTCCCCATCTGCATTGTCCAACATTATAAATAAATACTGAAGAATTCCCACAAAGGGGAGACTTTGAGACTGAAAGATTGTTTCCCTTTGGGGTATTCCAAGATAGTTCTATTGTAATAATGTATTTTCTCAGTTATAAATAATTATAATATCCTGGATTTATATAGCGCCTAATGTTGTGAAACCTCTAAGCGCTCAACATTATTACCCTAGTCATTTTTTGCACCTCCATAATGCAGCTAGTAATCAGCGCAAAGTTGTGTCTTGATCTAACCAGGTACCCATTTATACACCTGGGTGGAGAGAGGCAAACGTAAGTAAAGTATCTTGCCTAAAGATACAAGCAATACGGCGAGAGTTGGATTCGAACCACGATCTCACGATCAGTAGTCCAACGTCTAACACACTGCGCCACACACACTCACAGTACATGTTTAAGTACGAATACAACTGAAATAGCCACATTCAATTAAAATATACTCTACAGAAATAATAATGAAATGGTGAAGATGCGAGACATAACATTAGTATAAAATGTATTGTGATTTTAGAAATATTCACTGTGATATCTCTATACCTTATCAAGCACATTTATCCAATTTAAAAACAATATTCATTAACATATTTAATTACCGTTACAAATTATTTCCTTACAATCTAAATAATACAAATAAATTATATTTTTTATTTCTTTTTTTTAATAATATTAATATAGATAAATTGTAATAATACTAGCTAAAATAATGCTTACTTAAACATATACTTTTGGAAGGTTTAAAATTGAATTCAATCCTCAAAAGATAAAAAACACAAATATTTCAATTAGTTAAGCAATAAATGTCTCAAAACAATATATTAATACATTTCAAAATATATATACAGAAACACTTATAAAAAATGTGTTTTTTAATTTATAAAATCATGTGATTTGTTGCTTTGATATGAGTTGCAAAATAATCCAATTTGCTAATAATAAAGTGCACGTGAGTTATATAACAATAAACAATATAAAATCAAAACAATCAAATATGTATTAAAATAACTGTCCAAAAGTCAATAGTAATTGATTATGGACCAAACCATTATAAAGTGGGGGTGCTCTACAATCAAATTTTTATATTGTTATCATTGAGGAAGTATAAATTTATTTCCTTCATGGTTATATCAAAGTACATTGACCCCTTCTCCCATAAACAATAACATTGAGATATAACATGAAAGCATTGACAGATTAATGATGTGTGCGTGCAAGCGTGAATTTATGTCAAAAGCCTTCCGTATATGATACAAGTTTGACTGGCTTATGTACTATTGTACTACCAATCAAAGTGTATCATGTATCAAGGCATACCATTCTATTCTTTGTGTGCAGCAAAGTTTTTTCAAATGGAAGGAATCAGAAAAACCCAAAATTGCAATCAACAGTTAATAAATATTGTGATTAATAATACAAAATCAATAAAACTGTGTAAGAATACAGTAGAACTGTTGAGACACCCTTATTCAGGCACATCCTTATCCAGGGACACCTTTATCCAGGGACACCTTTATCCAGGGACACCTTTATCCAGGGACACCCTTATCCAGGGACACCCTTATCCAGAGACACACTTATACAGAGACACCCTTATCCAGGGACACCTTTATCCAGGGACACCTTTATCCAGGGACACCTTTATCTAGGGACACCTTTATCCAGGGACACACTTATACAGAGACACACTTATACAGAGACACCCTTATCCAGAGACACCCTTATCCAGGGACACCTTTATCCAGGGACACCTTTATCCAGGGACACCTTTATCCAGGGACACACTTATACAGGGACACTCCTACTAAAAGGGGACAATTTGGCATCCCCTTTATAGGAGTTCTACTGTATTATCAACATGAACAAAATGATCATACATTTTTACAAGTTTGTTTTATGCTCTTTGATATATCTTTTCCTTTCTTACCTATAGAAGAAATCAAATTTGACAAATTAAATATATTTTTTTGGCTAAATTTGTTTTATAATACTTCTTGATGATATAATCAGTCCGAATATAAATATATATCAACTCCCCCAATACCAGACACCCTTGGGATGGTTTCCAGATATTCTGGTATTCCGAATGTGTTTTTAACGGCAACAAAAAAATTGGACGTAAAGTATGGTTTTGGGAGTTTCCAGTTTTCAGGGAGTCCAGTATTGGAAGGGTTGACTTTATTGACTTATGCTACATGTGTAGCTTGCACTTGATAAATAAACACAATAAATGTGTGCATCTATTCTCTACACCTTCGAGATGATTGTTGATCACAGTACTGTTATCATAAAATTCATTTATTAAAAAAAGATCATAGCCAAAGGGAAATTCATAATAATATTAAAATCCTGTTCCACATATTCACCAACTATCTTTTAAAAATTAAACCAAAATATAGTCTTACAGCAGTAAGTTGTTTTTATAAGGTGGGTGTATTGGGGCGTTGGTTTGGTAAACAAGATTTGATGGTAGTCTATTGTATCGTTGTATTATAAAAGGTGGATTAATTTGCATACATTACCGTTGGTGGGTAGCGGCCTCAATGGGTTTATTTGTTCGAAAAAGGACCCCTGTAATGAATTGATAGAAATTATTAAATGTTGACATGAATTGGCTAAATTTAGTCCTAATAATTAAATGTTTGTATGTTCTTACCAGTTTGTCTATGCTTTATTTTGTACTTAAGTTGCACATTCAAAATGTATTAAATGCTTGAAATTAAGATCGCTTCTCTCTGGCTTCATAATCATCTATGATAACATACAAGATAAAATACATTACTTTTAGTGGATAATATTCTAAAATTAAAAATATTGGCTATGTTGAAGCTTGAAACTGAAGACTATGTTTCATTTCAAGTTTAACATCGATAAGATAAACCTCAGTGTTGAGATTTATGGTGAAACTCTGCAAATAACATCGAATGAAAATAAAGGCATTTGCCTCTTGGAAGTCACTATTTGCTTCAAGAATATTGTCCTCGTCTGTGAATTGCGCCCTCTAGCAATACATATCTCGCTATCTCGTGGAACATATTACTGGATCAATAATACTTCTTCTAAATTATAGCCACAGAAAGCTGACCAATATCTTGGAATATGATGCGTGCGAACATCCAATACGGGCTGTAAACATTATAAATATAATTCTGACAAACTAATCTTTTTTTTTTTTGTAAAATTTCAACATGACCAGTTTCAAGAAATGTTTCATAATTTGTTAGTGGAGCAGCACACATTATCTCTCATCTTGGCATTCATCTCATATTTCATAATTTAAAAAAATACTATTGTTTTAAGTGATTCATGGAAAACTTCCAGTTTTGTGTTAACGATGTACGATCACATTTTTGAACAACCAACGCTTGTCCTTTAGGGTTCTTACTATCAATACATAGATTACTGTTTAGGAATCGCAAATGACGATCTTGTCGCTCCCATTTCTGTTTGAAAATAAATATCAAAAATTATATGTTATTGTAGTATTTCTTTCAAACAGGAATAACGTTGAATTAAGTATTTCTGCTATTTCTCTCCATATTGAATTTTTCTTTCTTTTCTCTTCCCCACAAATAAAAAATATGTAAAAATACATATTCTGAGGTAGGTAGGTAGATGCTTAAAAGCACCAATAACGTACAGTTATAACATATTTAAAGAAAGGAATTTGCTGAAATTGATAGATTAAAAAAAATAAAAATACATCTTCGGAACTAAAAGAAGAAGTACTAAATAGAGAAGTATGGAGAAAGAAGACTGTCATGGATCTGCCAAATGGCAGATGACAAGGTAGACATTGAGTACCTCCCTCATCCCAAGTTTTCTCCTCTACTAAAAGACAATACATATTTTACTTCCCATCCCACCTCCTGAATCTTTCCCTTTTTACCTCCTCAACATACTACTTCTATATTACTGTATCATAGGAAAATTATGTGATACAGTGTTATATATGCATCACACACTCCTGTATCATAGGTCATAAGCCTAAAAATTTACCTCATCAAATAATACAAGGGTTATATGTGACACTGTTTTACATCTGCCTATAATACTATAATCAAGTAGAAATAAGTTAGACCTATAATACTGTGACTGACATATAATGCCATAAAACACAAAATAACATCATACCTGGTTTTTATTTCCTGACTGGCAACCATGTAATTTTATTTCAGATCCCGGATTTTTGTCCAGTAACGTTAAACACAAATCTGCATGTTTTATAAGTTTATCTTTGGTTAAAGAAAATTCCTGCAAATAACAAAAAATGTTTTAGGATTTTAGAACATACTTAACCCTGCCAGCTCCCGAATTAAATCCAAATGGCTGTCTTGATCAGTGACATAATGCAGGGGTCAAGGGCGCTGGTTTAGCACTTGTAAGGGCCCTCCAATGCAGGTTAGTTGCATTGGGGCTGCTTACGCGCTCATACAATACTGATCTTGATTTAGCTTACTTGATTTCCACCGCTATTGTGGCATTCATATACACCTATTGTTCCATCGTGTATGTGGCCTAATGTATCTATACATAAATTGCCCTGTTGTAGAGCTCCAAATGCTATATCTGATTTATCAGGTACCCTAAAAACAAACAAAAAAATTAATATTAACATTTGTATGTTTGTTGGTTACATTCATATATGTCAGGCACCAAAATGATCAGAATTGTACTGGGGAGGTTTTAAACTACATTTAAACACTGTTTTGGCCCTAGTATTTTTAATATTAGTAATACCTTATATCCCCTGGATGTAGAACATAAAATTGGACTGACTTTGGAGGGTGGGACTATACTTCGACTCAGGACTCAGGTTCAGGAAACAAATGATTGGTAAGCATTTCTTGTAAAGACTCAAACTGGCTAGATAAAGGCCTATACTCAGACCAATACTGGGACTATAACTGGAGATATGCCTGTTTTTTAAATCAGACATAAAGTAGGGAGTGGGATTAAACCCAAAGTGGGATTAAACCCGAGGATATACTGTATATATCTTGATAATTTAAATGTGAAACGTACCTTAATTCTGGATAGACATTTTCAAGGTACCATTTGAAAGGTTTGCAGTTTAGTTTTTTTCTTATTTCCAATCTACCTTGAATACTATAAGAACAAATTCAATCATTAATATTAGTAATCTTTTTTACTACTACTACTACTGCTGCTGCTGCTGCCACTACCACTACCACTACCACTACCACTACCACTACTACTACTACAAAATTTGGAACTGTCATCTGGTATTCTGTCTGATGTGTCAAAGCCCTGCCATTAGACTACTGGTTTTTATGACATCTTTAAATTTGACTATAGTTATATCAGAGTTCTAGTTGTATGATAGCTAGTTAAAATGAAGGTGGAGTTAGCATACACTTACTGTGTATGAAACTGAGGTGCATACACTTTTTTTAAACTTTCATACACACACAACCGCGAGCAACTCGCCAATTACAGGATGGATAAACTATTTTATAATTTATCGTGCTCATTTGAGGTTTAGGGAGTTGAAAGAGTTGTGAGCTACAACCCTGGCACTAGGTCAGGATTGAACCCTGGATTGGAAGGCAAGCATGTTAACCACCAAGCTACAGCTCCAATACAAGCCACTACAATTTTCTTATTTTTTTATTTATCATATCTAACTTGATACTGCTATTTGTGTATACTTTCTACAGATACAGTATGTTTATCTTTAAATTTTATTATTTAAGATATAAAATAAAAACGACTTACTTTCCAAATTGTACATTACGAGCCGACGGGACAGCGGCGTAATAAAATTCTTTATAATCATCCATCCAAACTTCTGCTGCGCGTCTTGTGTTTCTACGGGAAATTAAACATTATTATTCACCAATAAAACTACAAACTTAAATTTGTCTTTTTTTTCTTATGTTATGTAATGTTTTACACATTTTTTTATACAAAAGAAATGCGTTTTGCTTAACACAACAAAACGACATAGGCACAATGCACGCGAGTTGAGGTGACCAATCACAATTGACAGTTCGGATGATCTTTCACGTTGTGATTGGTCAAAGTACTTATGGTGGACTTACATCGTTGTGCCCAAGTGGGAACCAAACGTTCTGAAAACGATGTTTAAATTTGCTTATTTCACTAAAATTCTCCGGCAGACAACACATATACTTTTGACACAACTTAAACTAAAACGATGTTGACACAACTTAAACTAAAACTATGTTGACACAACTTAAACTAAAACTATGTTGACACAACTTAAACTAAAACTATGTTGACACAACTTAAACTAAAACTATGTTGACACAACTTAAACTAAAACTATGTTGACACAACTTAAACTAAAACTATGTTGATACAACTTAAACTAAAACTATGTTGACACAACTTAAACTAAAACTATGTTGACACAACTTAAACTAAAACTATGTTGACACAACTTAAACTAAAACTATGTTGACAGAACTTAAACTAAAACTATGTTGACACAACTTAAACTAAAACTATGTTGACACGACTTAAACTAAAACTATGTTGACACAACTTAAACTAAAACTATGTTGACACAACTTAAACTAAAACTATGTTGACACAACTTAAACTAAAACTATGTTGATACAACTTAAACTAAAACTATGTTGACACAACTTAAACTAAAACTATGTTGACACAACTTAAACTAAAACTATGTTGACACAACTTAAACTAAAACTATGTTGACACAACTTAAACTAAAACTATGTTGACACAACTTAAACTAAAACTATGTTGACACGACTTAAACTAAAACTATGTTGACACAACTTAAACTAAAACTATGTTGACACAACTTAAACTAAAACTATGTTGACACAACTTAAACTAAAACTATGTTGACACAACTTAAACTAAAACTATGTTGACACGACCTTAAACATTTGTTTCATAAATAATGCTAATAATAATTTCTACTAAGCAAAATGGTTGCTGCCTGAGATTTAAAAACGATCATATCTACATTTATTATGAATTATTATTCCTCTAAGACCAAGGTTACGTCCACATGGACCAAAACAAGATCAAATGTACAATTAAATAATTCTGTATTCAAGTTACTGTAAACATGATCAAAACTCAAGAACATAGGCTATACATAAAATAGATTTAACTAGAGGTAGAATGAATGAAATCCAGACAGTAATCCACAACATTAAGCTCTGTCTATACTATCAAACTAGTTTGACTAAACAAATGTGATGTGCCCAAATATGGTAGTGATATTCCCAAATGATAGTAGTGATATGACATCATTATGTCCATATATGAGCATATCACATTTTTTTTGACATAAAGTTTGATATTTTAGACAGAGCTTTAGTCTGTGAATCGTCCACCACATTGAATACAAAGATTTTTAATATACATGTATGCTTTTTTGCTTCCTTCGAATAAAACATTGATGTACAGTATATTTTACTATCGTACGGAAATGAAAATTACAGTAAAA
Source organism: Antedon bifida (assembly GCF_963402885.1). NCBI lineage: Eukaryota > Metazoa > Echinodermata > Crinoidea > Comatulida > Antedonidae > Antedon > Antedon bifida. Next base: position 5,392,896 of record NC_136234.1, read on the forward strand.
ATTAAAATCATAACATCGATATACGAATCTGACACTTAATGCATAAACATTTTTAAGGTAATATTCAACAAGAATTTTTTATTGGTCCACATAGTTTTCAAATAAGTATTTCTAACTATCATAACAAATTAAAAACTAAAGTAATACGATACATATGCTCTACCTTGCACCAAAACATTCATTACATTATCAACGCACACCTGATAATTATTAATAGTCAGCAATGACATGTAATTAATGTGGAATTGTATCCATCAACATGAACACATAACAAACGTCCATGGATTTATTAAACGTCAAAATAGATTATTAATTGAACACATAGACAGAGAATGTGTACAAAAAGTAACTCTTTAAAATAAGATATTGGTGTAGTCAACTTTGAACTACTTTAAGATGAATGACCAGTGTGTGTAAAGGCATACATCAGAGAGAATAATTGTTTATTTCTACAACCATATAATACTATACTGAAATTCAAAAACCATATTATATATTTACTCATATACCATATTTGGGCACATCACACTTTTTTTGTCAAACTAGTTTGATAGTGTAGACAGAGCTTTAAGCGATAAAAACATTGTATTAGGCACTATTAGACTATCATTATTATTACATTGTCTGTTGTAAATTACTTAACATACCTGGCAAAGACATTCCCACTTCCACCTGGGAATGTGTACGGATGTTGTTTACGGAAAACATGTCCTACACGACTGCACGGAATAATCTCTAATGTACCCCCACACTGCCACACACGAAATGATATTTCTGAAAAAAGAAAAAAACACAACAAAAATTATTGTTGTCATTAGGGTAAAGTACCTAGACTTTTGAGATTTGTAATGCATTACAGTAACTGCAGAGTATTTAGGTGTCATTTTTGATCCTCAACTAAATTGGAAGGAACATATAGACAAAATGTCTTGTAAAATAGCTAAACGTATCGGTGTGATTCGTCGTATTAAGATGTATCTTCCTATGTATACTTTAAAAATGTTAGCAAATGCTTTAATTATTCCATTATTTGATTATTGTTGCTGTGTTTGGTCCAATTGTAACATAAGTTTTTCAGATTCTCTTCAGGTTGTAATCAACAGATTAGGTAGAATATTGTTATCAGTAGACATGTATACCCCTATTAATGATATCTTAAGTACTCTTGGATGGAGTAGACTTACAGAAAAATGGAATGAAAATATTCTTATAATGCTATTTAAATGTTTAAAAGAAATAGCTCCAAATACTTAACAATATTATTTCAATTTACTGTAGATAACCATAATAAATGCACTCGCTCCCAAAGTAATAATGATTTATGTATTCCGTTATGGAATAACTCTCAGGGAAAAAGAACTTTTGTTTATAGATCAACTAAATTATGGAATTCTCTACCAAATAACATAAAATCAGAACTCCATAATATGTCTTTGGCAACTTTTAAATCTTCACTATAGAAAACATATATGTATTAACCTTTTTGCCTTCACAATTGTAAATAGTTTTATATCTGTTTTCTTTCTTTTTGTTTTTCTTTTATATTTTATTTTTGTTGTAAATATGTTTACTGAACCACTTTGGAAATCAGTACATTTGTATTGAAAGTGTATTTCAGTTTAAAGAAAGAACAAATAAATATATTAAATACCATTTAGTGATAAAGATCAAATATAATTCTTGCATTATATTAAAACCATTATATTCTGATTGAGAAATCTGAATTCACTTCTATGTTGAATACCCGGCACATACATTACTCATGTGCTGGGAGTAAAATGTTAAATTTAGGTTAATGTGACATGTTTCCGCATCAATAAGCATCCAGATAGGTAATTTGGGATTTAATGTGATCTCATCATCAACGCATTCTAATGTAGTGTCTTCATCAATGCATGTACTGTATGAATTAAAATTATGTTTAAAACCTTTTATTATAGGATTTATAATAAAATTAGTGAGTGGACAATTTGGACATTTCTCCAAAAAGTGAACAGGTGATTTTGGTCAAGCCATAAATGTGATACTTCTGTTTTCCCACCAGTTTTTATAAATTAGTCAATGTAACTGGGTCATTATCCTTTAAAGCTCTGTCTACACTATAAAATTAATAATAAAAAAAGTATGATGTGCCCAAATATGGTAGTGATATGCTTAAATATGGTAGTGATAGTGTAGACAGAGCTTTAGAGTGGTTCTTGTAAATGAACCAGCAAATAAATATTTCTTAATAAAATGAATTTTAAAGATTAGAAGAGAGAATTTGTGACCTTATAAGTTATATTGTTGTTAGATCAACAAAAGTAAATTTATAGTCAGAAAATGAAGACAGTAGGTAATAGGTAATGACTGTTATAATGGAGAATTCTTTTGTATGCATAAGAATTGCACATGTTATTTCTATTGATCTAGAATTATACTGTATTGTTGTTAGGAATCATTTGTTATTGTTATAATACTTTATGTATATAGATATGTAAACAAAAATGAAATTGAAATGAAGTAAATATCAACTTGAGATGAAATGTAATTAAAATAAAACAGTCATTAAAGCTCTGTCTACACTATCAAACTTTATGTGACAAAAAATGTGGTGTATCCATATATGGACACGATAATGTCATATCACTAACATATTTTGGCATATCACTAACATATTTGGGCATATAACTACCACATTTGGCCACGTCACACTTTTTTTTTGTCAAACTAGTTTGATAGTGTAAACAGAGCTTTACAACAAATTGTCATTGACTTTATACTATAGCAAACAAGATATATATATATATATACCACCTGCTGGAATGTATTGTCAGTCAACAATAAGTGAAATATAATAAATCTAAAATCAATATTGTTTTCATGGTCAACAACCATTTTATGCAGTAATGACAGTTTAGCTGTGTGAAAACAGATATCTATCATATACTATTGGAAGTAACTCATGTATGAATAAGGATGATTTACTAGGTTTTTTGAAGAAATACTTATTTTATAGTCAAATTTGATAATAATATGTAAGGTGATATTTATCTGTTAACTGAGAATTTAATCAAATTTTGTCAGTGGATGAAATAATTGTGAAAAAGTGATATGATGATACTACAATGGATTTTAGAGATATTCATATAAAAGTCTTACCAATACACCAATTGCAAATGACAATAAATTTTGTGAAATAATGTTTACCTAAATTTTCACCGCCCCATATATCCATCATCATATCGTATTTTCCGAGGTCGTCAAACCATTTTTTAGAAATTGTGAATAAACCACCTGCAATCATTGGTGTTCTGCAAGAAAATGTAAAAAAAATGTAAGAAATTATATGAAAAATGTAAGAAATTGTATGAAAATGTTTAAAAAATGAAAACAGATAAAAAATACCTTTAAAATCATGATAACAACAATAATGGATAATGATTTACTTTTGGGACATCATTGATGTTGAATTATTATGGTTACAATAATTTTCAAAATATGTTTTCTATCTGAAGCATGTCTACACTATCAAACTAGTTTGCCCAAATTTGGTAGTGATATGCCCAAATATGGTAGTGATATGACATCATTATGTCCATATACGGGCACATCACATAAAGTTTGATAGTGTAGACTGAGCTAACAAGCTATTCACCATCATGCAGTAGCATAATACTTCAGATTAAAATTGTCAGTACTAAATAATCTTGGCATTAAGTAAAAATACTGTTCATTGTTCAATTTTTTCAACCATCATATCATCACCAACCCAACCATCACAAGAAATCAAGTGTTCACAGATCACAAGAGATCATATTGATGACAAGTGTTATACCTGCAACATAATATTGTACTTTAGCCTACAATACTATAATAATACTACAGTAGTACCATTATTGCTCTCTCTTATACACATACACTATACACAACAGGTGCAAACAATGTATGGCCAATAATTACCAGACTAAACATAATGTAACATTAGTAAACCTATTAAAAAAGTATCAATCATAAATGGCAGGCAGAATTTATGAGTTCTATGTTTGAAGTACTTTTATTATAGATGCATTTGGTAACTTGCCATGATTAAATTGTAAGATTAATGGTATTGTAGCTTGGTGTTAACCAAGACCAGACTGCTAGTGGAAAATATTAGATCCCGCCAATTGAAGTTCCTGGGCCACGCGCTTCGAATGCCTGAACCATGCAAAGAGTACGCTCTGTATGTTCCCCAACATGGGAAAAGAAAACTAGGAATGCAGAGAACCAACTTTCTGAGATACATCCAACAGCTTTTGGGGGATGAAGAAGGCATGATTACCTCTGATAAGCTGTCAGAGTTAGCCAAGGACCGTTGTGGCTGGAGAAAGCTTGTAGTCGCCTGCTCCGCAGCCGACTGATGATGATGATAATGTTTGTCTTGTAAGACCAAAATGCTTTGTTCAAATCAGGACTGCGGTAGAACCAGCAGCATTGATCTACAGTATCCCATATGTTCTCATGGTCAACAAAAACCTTTTAGTAAGGGTTCTAAAGCTCTGTTTACACTATCAAACTTTATGTGAAAAATTTAAATGTGCCAATATATGGACATGATGATGATTTTGAAAAAAAAAACTACAAAAGCAAATGTTCAATTCTTGGCTGTGAATCTCTCACATCACTCGTCAATACCAAAGCTTTTTTATAACATTTGTTTTAAAAGCATACATACTGATTCTGTTAATTTGCTTTTGGACAATTTCTGACTTAAATGAAAAAACTGAATATGGATGAAGTGAAAAAGTGCTGTCACTAATGTTTAAATGTTAGTATGATTGACTATATGACATTTCAAATGTGTTTGAACGCCAAAAGAGTTCAACTAGCAGCTAGGTAGTCATTGCAATGCGGCCTATATTTTATGCAGAGATCCAAGACGCTGAATTTAATTTAACCAGAATTTTTGTCTTCTAAAACTCTGTCTACACTATCAAACTTTATGTGAAAAAAAATGTGATCTGCCTATATATGGACACAGTGATACAGCCCATATTTGGGCATATCACTACCATATTTGGGCACATCACACTTTTTTCGTCAAACTAGTTTGATAATGTAGACAGAGCTTTAAATTAAAGGATTTAAACTAACTTTATGTGAATAACAATTTTATTTTGTAAAAATAATTTCTGGTAAAATAAGAGAAAGAAATAAAATCTCCTAATTTTATTTTTGTTTAAAAATGTACAGTATTGTCCCACAAAAACATGACAAATGACAATGTATCTCTAAAGAATTATACACCATACTCTTTTCCACTGAATCAAACTACATGAATTTGGTGTTTTTTTAACTAAATATTGATTCATATTTACTATGACTTTATAGTTATTAATAAAGTCAAAATATTTACAAAATTATCTTCCCTTGTCACTAATAACTCACCAGAGCACATAACATTCCATCTACTTACACAATTTATTGATTAAATTAAGTATATTTCATTCTCAAAATAGATTTGAATTCATAGACATAAAAATTGCTTTTTTTTATAGTGACACTGAGACAAACAGTTTAATTTATTCAGGTGAAGAATTTGACAAAAAAAATGTCCATATATGCACACAATGATGTCATATCATTACCATATATGGGCACATCACACTTTTTTGTCAAACTAGTTTGATAGTGTAGACACTTTTTATTACTAGAATCAAAACAACCAGATACTACAGTAAATGTTGTACCATTTTTTCTACTTTGTTTCAAAAGGGTAGCTCTAACAGCGGTACTACAGCACCATGGAGAAATAAGTTAGGAGATTTTCCATGGTTGTACTGTATCTGACCAAGTATAGGGTACCAGTGGGGCCTGGGTACAGAATTTGTAGAAAAATAGGGGCTAGGATTATACTCCACTTATTATATTTTTTGTACTTTTACTTAAATGTTGAATGAAGATTGAATTAATAATGGAATTGATTATAATCTTGTGTCCATATAGCCTAAATTAGGTGGTGGGATTATTATACTCAGGGATGAGATAATACTTCAGCATGCGATTACACTCGTTCATACCGCCTACAGTATATTTAACACACAGATACCTTATTGGTGCAACTGGGTTTGATCGTCTAGAGTTTCTTTCCGTTGCTGTCATGTAATCCCACCGGAAGACTAGATTCCAATCAAAGCCTCCCTTCAGATCTGCAGAAGCTGCGACGTACTGAAAGGTATCCATGTTAATGACATCAATGATAGGGCTAACAACTGCTTTCCAATCCTAAAAAAGAAATTGTTGGTAGAATGAAATTTCATGCAATAGATAATTTAAACACTTGATGATATGAATATAACTGGAACTGCTGGTATTAATTGTTTGCAGCTTTATAGGGATGAAGTTTATCCCAAGTTTCTGAAGAACTCCTCTCCCAAAATTGGACCAGAGTGTTACCTTACCAGATGGGCACCAATAAAGCTCTGTCTACACTATAAAAAAAAAAGTGATGTGCTCATATATGGACATGATGACATCATATCACTACCATATTTGGGCACATCACAAACTAGTTTGATAGTGTAGACAGAACTTTAGATACCCTAAAATAAAAATAGCAAAAAAAAAAAAGAAAAAAAAGTTTTATGAGTGATAATCTAAAAGCTTTTGGTTTGATATCAACATCAGAAACGTTAATTTATTTAACATTTCAATCCTGATATCACCTCAGGCCTACACGAAATGATTATTAATCTATTATTTATACTAAATGAAGTAAATAGTTAAAATCATCTCCACAAAGGAGATACATTACATTTACATTAGCACATAAAAGTAGGTTGCACCCACTCATGTTAACCACATAAGTTGCAGGAATCCATTACTAATATACAACAATTAAGTTGTTAAATATAAAAAGGTGTAATTTAAACATAAAACATGAATGAATTTAATTTTTTGTGTTGTTGTGCTTACTGTATCTGTGTTGGTGCAATTTTTGTGTGTATTTTTAGTGTTTTATTTAAATATGATATTCCAGTTTTCAAAACAAATTTCTGTTAATTTTTAAAATTTGGACAAATAAAGATATGCATGGAGTTATCTACGTACATAAGACTATGATTAAATTGATAATATATTTCTGCAATACAAATGATACATAATTACATGTGGGTGGATAATAATTCAAATTAAATTATAAACTATTGTTATCATTGCGGGAATCTGGGACAATATTGTGTACTTTATTACAGCTAGATCATGTCTACTATCGTTTACACAGGAAACAAATTACCGTAAGGTGATACCTTAGACAAATAAAATTAGACAAAATGATTGTATATAATGATTGATTTGGTATTAAACAGTTTTTATAATTGATGACATATTGACGTAGCTGTGTTGTGTATGTGTTTTCTACTACAAAAGGCAGTAAAGACCTTCTCACTATATTTGTTTAAATATATAACTGTCAAAGTCTAAAAGAAAACACCAATGTCTCAATTTCCAAATATCAGTAAAGCTCTGTCTACACTATAAACTTTATGTGATATGCCCAAATATGGTAGTAATATGAAATCATCATGCCCATATATAATCAAATCAAATATTTAAAAGGCGATATATTCCAAGACTACCTACTTTTCTATTATTACTCAATAACCCAAGATAATTTATTCCAAAATTGATGAGATGGTAAAGAGGGGTTGCCTTAGTAAATGGCTGGAAGGTGTCATTGACACAATAACATAAGAACCTCCTTCACGCTTACAACAGTTGATATATGTTAAATTTGTTTACATAGACAATTTCTGACATGTAAAAGTGCTACTAAAATAAACTACATTGTATGTAGATTGAAGTGTTAAACTAACAGCTACGAATTAACACTTGACAGCAAACAGGGATATGGCGTAATGGTAAGGGATATCGGACTAGCGCGTGAGAGGCATTGTTCGAGCCATATTGCTTGTATCATTAGGTAAGATGTATTACTCTCATTGTCACGTCCTTCAAATGGGACGTAAAGTGGAAATAACTTTTCTATAATTCACAAGATGAATAAATATAGTATTACTGTAGTTCCTACATAGTATCAGACTTACTTCACACAAGAGCAAACTAAAGCACTATCAAACTCTAAGCTCTGTCTACACTATCAAACTTGATGTGACAAAAAATGTGATGTGCCCATATATGGACATGATGATGTCATATCACTACCATATTTACACATATCACTACCATATTTGGGGACATCACACTAGTTTGTTAGTATAGACAGCGAGCTTTAGAAGCATCATGCCAATGTTCTGCCAAGACATTTAAAAATGAATCTAATCTCATTCATTATGCATATCATTTTTATTATATTAATATAGTGAAAGATACATTTCATGTAATTAAAACGCATTGTTCTTTTTAAAACAAGCTTTTTATATTTAAAATCTAGTGTTCAGTTACTGAATACATTAAATTTATATCAAGCATTTGAAAGAAAGGAAGGTGTTGCTTGGCATTGTTTGTGGTAACATGTTACTAAAATCATTTTTATTTTAGGTGTTACAATTCTATATAAAGATTATTTTCAATAACAAATATAGACTGCAATTAACAGCATGTAACAAAATATTTGTTTAATCTTTGAATATTTAATTATTCATTCATATAAAAAAAATAGTTTTTATATAATCCAAATCACAAACTAATATTACAATATCATAGCATAACAAATGTGTTGGTGCCACTTACCTGGATAAAACAATATTACCCTTTCCCTCCATAGTGAGAGAACAATATGCAAAACACCCCTACCTGGAAATGGGACAATCTCATCATACCACATCATCATTTCATTTACACACTACCTAGATAAAGGAACTGAAGAACTCCAGTTAAGCTAGGCATGAAAACACTTACCTGCTGAACCCTTGAAAGGAGTGGTTCGAGCCAGTGTTGGTTGCATTCACAATGACTGTCTAGGAATGTAAGAATTTCTGCTGATGCATAGTCTGCACCTCTCACTCGAGATCTCATTAGACCTGCAAGATACAAGAAAATAAGTTGGTTTTTTTTCATACGCATCCAACAACGAGTAACTCGCCATTTACAGGATGGTTAACTATTTTATAATCTATCATGCTTATAAAACTAAGTCTTATTTGAGATTTTCGGTAGTATAGTTGAAAGAGTTGTGCGATACAACCCTGACACTAGGTTAGGATTGAACCCTGGACCTTGGGATTAACCACCAAGCTACAGCTCCACTACATTTGTTTAAAGTAGTATGCTCTGAGCAAACAAGTGTGTATTGGGGAGGAGGGGAGGGCTGAGGCCACACAAAGGTCGTCCAACTTGGCTCAATTTTATAAGTGCTCTTAACTGTAACTCCTTTGAATCTTCTTGATAACGTTCAAGTAGACTGTTGTTTATGGTTATATTCACTTTAATGGTTTTTAAAAAATTAATTTCCTCACAAATAAAGCAACACAATCTAAAGGGAATGACTTATACTGTAGTATAGTCCTCTAATAACTTGGATTTAAGAAAGGAAGATTATATCAAAATCATGATAAATGATTACAGTTATTATAATTCAATAAACAATTTACTACTACATTATTCATTCTTACCCTCCCTTCTCTCATTTCGTAATACTTTAACTTTCTCAATTTGTTGAAGCTGCTGGCCATCTTCAGCTGTAAGTACAAACATAATATAATAGCATCATTAACAAGTTTGTTTTGACAGAATCTATACAATTTGTGAATTTAATTTGTTTGAAAAAGAATAATATATAAGAACAATAATTAACTGTCGTCAGTGTTTAATGTATATTTAATGTAATGACGTTATATAATTAATTATGTAATTATGTAACACATAATTCAATACAAACTGTACACCTGAGACAATATTAATTGTTTTAATATCATTTTTGTAAATTAAAGTTTGCATTCAAATACATCTGTGAACATAGTACCCAATTATACTCCTGGTTGAAGGCGATAGTATGGCATGAACATAAGAAAAGGATTTGAACCTTTGACATTGTAAGCATAAGCACATCTGTGGGTCAGCAAGGTAAGGGTCAAGAGTGTGATGGGTCAGAGTTCAACTAATTGATTGATTGGAATTTCCATTAAGATTGAAACATAAGGGAATTCACAGAGCGTATGTTCTACATTGTAAAAATAACATTCACATTTTTTACAGATTTTGAAATATGGATTTATAATTATTAGAAAACAACATTTGTGAACATTATTTAATAAAATTGAACAGTCCTGAAGTAGAAAAATATAGTTCAAAATATTAAATCATAGTGGCTTGCCTCGTTGCCTTGTTTGTTTCATATTATCATAATTAAGTCAAGATGAATCGATGTTTAACTAACTGTCTAAACGTTTGACCTTTTTAAAATTATTGTTCTCAGAAACTGTCTTTCTGGGGTTACGCTCTATAAAGTTGAAATGTAAAAAAAAATTACTTCATGAAAATATTTTTCCCTTAACTACTATTTGGTTTTCTGTTTGATATGTACTATCCAATTGGGACTAACCTTCAACTATTGAGATACAGTATTCTAAACCGAGTCTCCCATTTTAAAATTTAAAAAAAAACAAGACAAAATTGCTACTAGAACAGTAGTTCTAGTTAAATTCCGTTCTCAACTAAATGTTGAACTGGATAATTGTATATTTAATGAGATATTTCACATTAATGCAGTGTTTGACTTCATTAAAATAGATTGTTTTAGAATATCAGTTCACACAGACACTTCACAAGTACAAAGTCCGTTTATTTCAAGCTTGCTTAACACCTTTTCACACCATCATCTTGTTATTTTTCACATCTTATCTACCAATTTATTGGCTGATAAAAACAGAGAAACACTTCTCTTGCAAACAGACCTAAACTTGGAATATCGTAATCGGTTAAACTGTATTTGGCATTGTTTAGCAGAGCAGTCATGATGTAGTGACATTAAATTAGCTGCCTGAGATAATTAGTAATTTAATCAACTTCCGTAAAAGAAGTTTCACTTCCTGTAAAATTATGTTTAAAACACAGTATATTGATGTTTAAAGCTGAAATTTTAAAGAAAAAACATAGGAAAAGGTACAGAAACGGACACTACAGAACTTAATTGACTTATTTTTGTTCATAAAGAGAATTTATACAGTAAAATATATTCCTGAACATCTTTTTTTTGTGTGATTTAGTTTAGATATCAGGGTTGTATACTGGGTTGTTAATGAGGGGAGGTTGTTGAACCTAGTTGTATTTTCTCAAAGTGCATAGACTTTTTATTATGGATGAATATTTGTTTACCAAGTCTATCATCTCACAGTCTTTGTTTTGTTTATTTATGTTTATGTAAAGCTTATGTAATTGCCAATTAAACATTTCTCAGTTTTGCAATCTGTTTTTTATACCTTTAAATGTTTTCTGAAATGGTTACATGATAATTGACAAACAGACAAACTTACGATCATCACTAAAATCATCAACTAATATAATTTCCTTGATTAGGTGAGGTGGGCTTCTTCGTAAAACACTATAAAATAAAAACAAAGTATTATTTATTTAAATCTTTTATAATATTTAGTGGCTGTATTTATTACATATAAATGTTAGATGTTTATATAATTTTAAAAGTATTACTACCAGTACCAGTTGAATTATCCAACAAGAAAAAAATGTATGAGTTTATAATAAACATCATTACACCAAATTCCGCAAATCGGCATCATTTATGACAAAAATCAATTCTAGTAAGAGTCGTTTTCTTGACTTAAAACCTATTAAAGATAAATGACCCACATGTTGTCATAGCAACAACATTCGCAATGAATACTTATCTATTTTAAGGTCCCTGCTACATGTTTTAGAAGCTCAGTAAGCAGGATGTCGACAACATAATCGTGAAATAACTGGCCTACGATAATGTGATGTTAGAAAATGAACGAAATTTAACATCTGATGCTAAAGGAATAATAATTATTACTACTTAAAAGAATAAGGCTCACTGCACTGATGCCTAAAGCTCTGTCTACACTATCATTATCAAAAACAAAAATGTGATGTGTCCATATATGGACATCTGCGGTCATATTTAGGCAGATCACTACCATATTTGGGCACATGTCAAACTAGTTTGATAGTTGTACACAGAAGACTAAACAATAATCATCTTTCATTTAAATTTATTTTTGTATACTGTACTGTATGTACTGAAGAAAACCTATCCAAATAATTCTTGTGTGGAACAGAATCTTTTACAGTACTTTGACAAACATGGAAATAAATTTGGAGTTGAAAGGATCTAACATAACTACGTCAGAAGATTATCTCCGACCATTTAATATAAATTGTTCTTAACCTTGTAAATGCAATACAAAACTATAAATAATACAATAAATAAAACTAATGAGTATTTCATTGAGTTTTCAATATTAGTTTGAACAATCAAATTACATTTTTATTTTGATTGGTATGGTAATAAAATAAAAATATTGAAAATCTAATCAAAATGATTAAAATGTTATGTGCAGTATCAATTATGGTTTAGAATTTAACCTGTATAGTAAAGTTCAAGAAATAAAAACATTTTTTCCCCAGTGAAATGACATGTATTTGTCTGGGCTCGCACTGGCCGATCGCCAAGTCGCCATGGGCGAAAACGTTTCCAGATTGGCGAAAAATAAAACGGCTACTTTAGCCATTTTGGCTATGACATATGATAAAATAGATAATAAAATAATCATTTTGGCGAAAGCATAAAGTTCAACTAAAAGGTCCATTTGTCGATCTTCAAACATTTATTTTGTTCGTTATATCATGTTGTTTACTTCAAGCTCCATTTTCGTCAACTTGTTTCGTTGTACCAGGCGTCTCTTTGTTTTTTCAATATGATGGAGATAGCAGCGGTAGACTGCACAGAGAAACAGACGTTACACGACACATGGATGATGGAGTCTACCCAAACTATCACGTGTTGCGCTGCACAAACGATCGACGACTCGACAGCCGACGGTCGGCTATTTACCGGGATTGTCTATTTTTCGATAAGGGTGTTCTTTTCAGATTAAAAAAAACATAGTATCTTCAATGAATGATCTTATCGAAATCAATATTCATGCGTTATGCATTTTAGGCTCCAATAATGTAGTTTCATATTTTACCCTTAATAAAGTTTCCTCGTGCGTGCAGTGCGTCAGTAGAGTAAACAAAACAACATTCGGGAAATGGTAGAGTCTAACGGGGATTTAGCTAAACACACACGTGCATTTATTGCGGACTATATAAACGGCGCGGCTTCTGTGTTGTTGGGTAATAAATAATCGATCGAGCCGGGATGGTATAAATTTCTCCCCCGACAGAAACGCCTTTTCCCTGTGCTTTGGCCTATATTATCTGCACGTTCAACAACGATACGAGTGTTCGTTTGCTAGAAATATTTTTAGCATATAGGCCTACGACGTACCGTCGTACATAATTTTGTAGGCCTAGGCGTGCGCTACTGCACTTTCGCACCTCTTGAGCATACCCAATTTAAAAACATTCACCCGCTGCGCGGCGGTGGGTGACCGTGAAAGTCTTAGGATTTTCGCGTGTTACGGAAGCCACCAGCCAAGCGTAAAAAACAAAAATAACATAGCGTTCAGGGGATTTCAGAAAACTGTAAAATGTTTCTTATTAAATTGATAACTGTATGAATGCTGTATGATTAAAAACAATTTGAACAATTGTTTTGATCATAAAATACAACAATTATTTTTTTAAATCAAATATACACAGTGATGGCTCTCTTTCCCCAAATGCCTTACAAAAACGTTCAGGGAACAGTGTATAGACCTATTGACATAGATAAATTAACTAAAACGTTTTTACCATTATATTTCAACAATTTTTAATTTTGGCTAATGACCGATTCATTTGGCTAAATAAAAAAATTGGACTTTAGCCATTTTGGCTATCGATAAACTGATTTGACTAAAAAAAATATTTTGACTTTCGCCAAATGGCTAAACAAAATGAAATGTTAGTGCTACCCCAGTTTGTCTAATGTATAGAACGGAAAGAAGTCAAGATTTTCAGGTCATCGTAAAGTCAAAGGTCAATTGATGATATGTTCCCTAAGTTAATCATAATATACATTTGTGATCAATGATATTTCTGAATACCGTAGAGATTTGCTTTGAATGAAGATACTTCCATTTATAGCACAAAAATGTCTGTTTAGTCTTGCTAAAGCTGTACTGTATACAAACTATAATGTATCATTTTACAGGTATATTGTACATGTATAGGTCAAATATTAAAATTCAAAATAAAAAGATTTTTTTTTAAATTATTTTTACTCATACATAATGTTTTTAATGTATTTTACTTGGTAATAATTACCCTAAATATGTTCATGGTTTTTAAACAAAATTTAAATTCTCATGATACTGTACAGATGAATAACAAATAATCAAAATATTCTGTAGGAATTGACTGACATGCAACAGACGAGAGATGTCGACATTTTCTAAATTAAATTTTTATAATAAAATACTCTAAATGGTAATTTGATGCATAGGATGAATAACTATACAATTGTAAATGAATCACTGTAATATGATGATGCAGATATATTTAGGTTTCTACAATTTACACCAAAAATGACAGTTTATTCAGTATTACAGTACAGGACAGAATTATTGCAAAAATCCCAACGCATTCAACATGTTGTCGTTGCGTTGTGTTTGCGTTGCGTTGAACGACTTTCAACGTATAGTTGTTTATTCAACGAAAGTCATTATCAGCATGTCAAGTAAACAATGAGTTATTTCAACGCTAGCTGCTACTGCAGCGCTAGACTGGCCGATTGCACGCTTGAACGATCAATAACAACAACAGGCAAAATACCTACCGGCAGTCACTACCAGATATTTTAATATAAATAAAATATATAATAATAATATGAAGCTTAGATATATTTTTATGTATTGAACGGACAGTTACCAAATAAAACACACAGTGATCCTCAGTGTTTATTTATTTCCCAGTGTTTAGTGAAGGAAAACATCGAATAATAAGGTCGATGCTAAGCCTAACAGTTAACACTGTACTGTCTCCCGCGAAAAACACGATATCACGTCGTAAAATCAAACAACCTGGTAAACTGAAAAATCAACACACGAGGCCGCCACTCCGGCTTCCGGTTCCTCAAGAAAAACACCACGTGTGTTATGACGTATTTAACAATCGTTAATGACGACGAAGTAAATAATTTTATTTAGGCCTACATTTGTTAGCTGTTCGAGATTCAAGAGGATTCAAGAGATAAAGTTAAAATAATGTTTCTCTATTTTGGTTTTTATTTTATAATTGTCCCATTGTTTTTTGTAATGTAATTTGAAAGAACTAAAAAATTTGACGTGTCCGACACCCTTGAACCAATCGAACAACATTACATTTTTAAGTACAACAAAGCGTTTTGAATACGTTAACAATAGAGCGCGTTGAATGTGTTGAACCCGTTCACCGTTCATTGACGACGTTAAACAATTGATTTCCATAGCGTTGAACGCGTTGAAAACGTTGCACGTTTTGAAAAGCATCAAACAATGCGCTCCCCTCTATCCGGTACACTGTAAGTGTTTGAAATGTTGACTGTTTTCTCGCATATTCTTGCAACTCCCATTCCATTCATACAGTTGCAGGCCAGTGTAATTAAGAAACAATAGTATTGGTGTGGTTCATAAGCTAATCTAGTATGTGTTCAAATTAAGGCCTACAACACTTTTTTAAAGATAATAATTAATAATTTTTCTTTGTTCAATATATTATTACTATTAAGAGGATAATATTAAGGGGACACATTTGTGACCCGATATTTGTGACCCAATATTTGTCCCTTTAATTGAATAGTCTGAGTGTCCCCTGAATTAAAAAATCTTTTGCTTCTTGTTCTTGACATAGGAAAGTGTCCCCTTAATAAGGGTATCCAAAGGTAGGTGTCAATCTATTTTACTTAGTGAAACAGGAACACTAGTAGACCAAACCCAGTACCGTTTTGATTACGATCATTCAGGAAATTACCTCACTACTTTATAAAGCAAACAGTATACAGTACAGTAGGCCTAGAGTAATTGAAATGATTTCTAACAA
Organism: Antedon bifida; assembly: GCF_963402885.1. Taxonomy (NCBI): domain Eukaryota; kingdom Metazoa; phylum Echinodermata; class Crinoidea; order Comatulida; family Antedonidae; genus Antedon; species Antedon bifida. Next base: position 5,409,018 of record NC_136234.1, read on the forward strand.
ACAAATTTAGCAATTAGTAAAAAGAATAGACATAGAATTCAATACAGAAACAAGGACAGTATTACCAGACAAATTTGAAATATGATATACTGTTGCATGGTAACAGTATACAAAATATGTATTAAAGAAATAATATATGATGGAAACCTATGCCTTGAGGTCCCTCAAACTTTCTATAAATAAACTTTTAAAATATATTTTGTTGAAACTGACCTTTGTACACAGTACTATAAATTCAAAGTTTCTTACTTAAAATGCTATAGTAATATAAGTTTAAAGATGTATTGTCCCTTGAAACACAAAAAATGAAAAAAAAAATATTCTAAATATAAATTGGCCATATCAAAGTAATATTAAAGGTATTCACTTTAAGTCGAAAATTTGAGCCAAAAACAACAAGTTTACGTAATTAACAGGTAAATTAATTTGATTACATTTCGTCTGGAAAATCATCACAAGCGAAAGTAAACAAAGATTTCAAACCACGAGTATGCATTATACATGATGCTAATTAGGACTGTTTACAACTCGTCGCGGTTGAGAAGGTGTTTTCACACAGATCGCGAGGAAGTTTTATGATTATGCATATAGAGTAGCCAAACAAGCGCGTTGCATTATGAGATATGTTTTGATCGAAAACTTTGACTGGAAGTCAAAGTTATTTTTTGAACAAAAAAATGTCTGTATTTCGGTTAAATAATTTTTTTTTTTACTAATTTTTGGTGAAAGTTAATAACTATTATGATACTTCAAAATGACCCACTTTTTTTCTAAATTTAAAAAAAAAAATTTTTTTTGAATTGGTCAAAGGGACAATACATCTTTAAATAATGTGCTTTTTTATGTACTTGATATTAATTTAGCAAAATACAAAGTGTTTCTGTTTACTCAATCAAAAATCTTTTAAATATAGAAATATATAAAGTAAAGCTCTGTCTACACTATCAGTATCAAACTTTATGTGACAACAAAATGTGATGTGCCCATATATGGACATGATGATGTTATATCACTACCATATTTGGGCATATCACTACCATATTTGGGCACATCACACTTTTTTTGTCAAACTAGTTTTATAGTGTAGACAAAGCTTAAAGATTGGTAAACATTAGTATCCATATATCAAAATATTATGTTTATAATTAACAGATTTTTTTCTAAAAATGATATTAATTGTAACTTACCTAACAACTGTTCTTAAGAGTGTTGATCTAGCTTCATTGTGAAAAGTTATAATAACACTTGTAGTTGGTAATGAATCATCATTCCATTTTTGTGATTTACATCTGAAAGTAAAAAAAAATTAATTTATGATAGCAACTGTGATTACGATAGAAAAGCGCATTAACTAATATTAAAACCAATAATATTTGAAGAAATAATTAAAAAAAGGGGAAGGACATTCTTCATATTGTGCATAAACTGTGGTGTTGGTAATGTAGTCTATGAGTGCCACTTTATACCTGGATAAACAAACAATGGCCCACTCTCTCTGAAGAGATGGTACTTTTACAAAAAGAAAAAATCAAGTTGGACACCCTTACTGCATAATGAGGCAGTCCACTTACCATCGCCATCATTTCTATTCATCAATTTTTAAATAATTTAGGTTTAGCTCCAGTGTTGCCATTTTAATTTAACCTCGTCTATTTTGTGCCTAGCTTACCTGGATAAACCGACAATAGCCCATGCTCTCCAGAGGGAGGGCTTAGATACGAAAAGTTAAAAGTTCCTAGAAAACTCCCCAACCACATACCACTGTCATCATTTTGCGACTTGACTGCGAATCATGCAAGTGTTATTTGTGTATCAAAAAAATGTGGCTTAAAAAAAAGGGCTAATTTAATGTGATGTCCTGCCTGTCATTCTGTCTGTAGAACCTTAATTCCACTACAAATCAAACTGCGTTGACTTAAAATGTCAAAACAATACAAAGAAATGACATAATTGCCATGTGTGTTCATTCTAATCTTGGCATGACTTCATGACCACTGGAAAACTGGAATCCATGTTGGGTATAATTGACAGAATTTATTTTTAGTCTGTCCGACAAAGTTACTGGTGGTATAAAATGGTCTAAATTCAGTTTTTGTTTGTCCGACTACAAAGTTACTGGTATGATATGAAATGGTCTAAATGTGATTTTAAAGGCCAGGTGCGGGCAAAAAATTTCTATTGATCATACATTCCAATAATTATCGATCTATAGTTTCCCCTATGTTTCCTAAATTTTGGGAATTTATTTGTGTTACACGAGCTTGTTGAAAATAAGCACTTTCTTATCAGTGGGGGGATAGTTCAAATTACACAGTAAAATCTCTATTCTTTTGTACACAAATTTTGTAAATAGAGAGGCATTTTAAAAAGCTATGAAAACTAAACGGTGTGGTAAAAAATGTTAACAGATGACTAAATATAGGTAATATAACTTGAATTTTACATTTCTGGTATTTTTATTCAACTTCAGATTTTTATTTTCATGCTATAGCAAAAATTATCCACCGTATATCCACCATCTTTTTTTACCTTCTAGGGAGTCACCACACATGTTATTACATTAGGTTAACTACCTAACTACTGAAAAAAAGTATTCCTGGTTTTTATGGCAGAATATTGCCAAATTTTGTATTTGACCATATTAAGGGAAATTCATGTTTTTTTGTCTTGATTTCTGTTACAAATATTTGATTTATGTACAATTAACCAGATATTATGTTTAAAATTCATGCCTGTACCTGAGCTTTAAAACACAGAAAAAAAAGTGTGTAAAACCTCTTATATTTACTACTTTAATTATAACAAAAAAAAAAAAAATAATGGTTGGTTGTGTTGCTCCTACTTTTGGAAGGGTTCATGGACTATACCATTTATGAATAGGAGTATCAAATAAAAAATGAAATAGGTCTGTTTTTCTAGGCACAAACAGATGAATGTTTATATCGGTATCAAACAAATTATTATAAAAGGGTAAGAACATGTTTTATTACGTATAATAAATCATGAAGGTTGAAGGAGGATTTCTTCGAGCTTAAACATAAATGTCAAAAGTTGAAATGAATCTCTTAAAGTGAAGAATTTTGACTAATTAAACCTAACACATTTCAACACATAACAACGTATAATAAACAATTCTACATTTGAAATGTTTAGCATTCTGAAAATGTCGTTACCTTGTCGAGCACAACGCTTAATTGGTTAAAATGCTTTTAAAATCGATTAAACACGGTTGAATATAACACTTTCATCGTAGAGAATATTAACACAGACTTTTATTTACGTCAATATTTTTTAATGAAAAGACAATAACATTTCAATGTTAATTTATAGTTATTGATATTCACACAAACTGCTGACTAGTTTGATAAATGTTATTCAAAATTTAATTTGATTTGATATTATGTGGAATCTTAAACACTACAGTACGTCAAATCTGCTGAGTTAATCTGCAAGTATAATATAACATCCACATTCTGAAATAAAAATTAAATTTTTTTATATAAAATTTGAAAATATTATAAACATATTATATAAATCAAAGTTTAAGATGTGTACCATCTATAAAAACACACGACAGTAAAAACAAACACATTTTTTTATGTGTGAAAATAGTTTCATCTGGTTTAAATAAATAATACTGTTACTATGTTTTTTAATATGGTGTATTTTTTTTATATATATATAAATGTAGTTTTAAATGCTGGTTCCAAGAATCCAGATTCCTAGGGACATGTTGATCTGTTCTTATAGACATGAGACGGCATCAATATAAATTGAAAAATTATGTTTACATTTATTTATAGAGAAGTTGATAGTGTGTAACAGAAATGTTGGTACAGTTGAACGTATGGTCATTTGTTACGGATTAAAACCTACAGGAAAAGCAGGATGGTTTTGTGTATAGTAACCTTTGTTTAAACCACTGGGTGCAGTCCTGTCTATACATTCTAGTCTAGTAATATACACAGTACACCATCCCATAATAAGGTTTGACGGAATGCTAAAAAAAATTAAATCAGTTGTTCCAAGACGTAGATTTTTTACAGGCCTGAGGTTCATTTTTCCACAAGAGGGCATTTATAGTGGGGATTCTTCTTTTCGTAAAGGGAAAGGGCTAATGTCGGTTTATCCAGGTACAATAAGCAGGCACAAAATAGACAACGTCATTTACTATCAAATCTGCTGACTACTAGTCCCTACTTTAAAAAGGGCACCACTTATCTATTTTTTTGTAGTTTTAATTTGCTTAAATTCAATTTTTAAAGACTTTGTTTATCTATTCTTTTTTTGATAATTGTAGTGCATTTTAATGAACACAATGCTACCTACTCACTCTTTTGTCATCCACTCTTTAGTCTCATCCCTAGGACACCTAAACTTTTAAAAAATATTTCCATTGTTTGAATTTGAAGGAGTGTCTGCCATTCAAAACGATGGTATTATTGAAAGCAGACTTGAAACTATTAATCTAAACACATCTAACTTTCAATTAGACAAGTTTCCTTTGCACATAAATACACACAATTCAATATTTTGTCACGATCAATTGAACTAATTGAGTCACTTGTCTACTACGACTGGTTCTTCCACCATTAAGCTCTGTCTACACTATCAAACTAGTTTGAAAAAAAAAGTGTGATGTGCCTAAATAAGGTATCGTGATATGCCCAAATATGGTAGTGATATGACATCATCATGTCCATATATGGGCACATCACAAGCCACTGTGTCAATTCTAACACAGTGTGCAAATTCAAACTCTATCAAAGGAAGATAAATTAAAAACCAGGTGAAAAAACTGAAGTTGTCATAAAGAAAATACACTTATTATAATTACAAACTATTGTAAAGCTCTGTCTACAGTATCAAACTTTATGTGACAACAAAATGTGACATATGGACATGATGATGTCATATCACTATCATATTTAAGCATATCACTACCATATTTGGGCACATCGCACTTTTTTTTGTCAAACTAGTTTGATAGTGTAGACAGAGCTTTAGAATCTAGTGATGCAAAGTGTAACTGTGCCAAGGAAAAGGAGTAGGAAGGAAAGCAGGAAGAGGTATCCCACAAAATATAATGTTATTTCAAGGAATTATTTCAACCTGACAACCCTAAAATTAAAAGCTCTCTTTAAATATCAACGCCATTTTTTTCATGTTTACCAATTCACATTTGATTACAATAATTCACACACTGGCAATGCAAGTGAAATCTCAATCGTGTACAGATTAGCAAACGTTTCCCTAAATTGTAAATATTGCCTTACTTACTAGTAAGTTGGCTAGAAAGCTCTACTAATGTAATTATTGATTGTGAATTATGATTATTCAACCTCCAGACACATTTCAGTGACTCATTTCATAAAAAGCATGTTAATGTCGTCCAAACGTATGTATACTGTAGAGATAGGTTAAAACATTGTGAAATTAATTAATTTACATATACCACAGGCTATTGTCGGTTTATCCAGGTAAGCTAGGCACGAAATAGACTATGCAAACTTGTTATTACCTTATTCTACTAGCGACATCATCAATTAATGGCATAATAATATTTCAATAAAGAGGTTCCTCTACGGATGAACCGGCATGAAAGGAAATAAACAGTCATATGTACTTAAAGTTACAACATTGTAAGAACAAATAATTCAAAATGTCTAAGTCTGTATATTTTTAACAATAAGACTTGAATGATCTTTTCAGATGTACTTTTAAGTAGGAACACCTACACAAATAAAAAGTGCTTAATTGTTACGATTGAATTGGCAGAGAAAGCAAATAGTCAATTTTACCTCTGTTCACTATTTAGTATTACCAGGGAGATATTACAACTACCTGCTATTACAGTTTAAAGTATTATAAAGCTTTTTTCATAGCAAAACATTATTTCTTTGAATTGATCATTAAATTGACTTGCACGTTAATAGTCTCAAGGTGCAATAGCTTTAGTTGTAATAAAGTTGAAATTAAATTTGATCGTTCTAAGTTGTTGAGGAAAAGCAAGGAGTTTATAACGCTGATCCTATGATAACACAAAGATGGCTATACAGGAAGAGGTCTGAAATTAAAGAAAACAAACATTTTGAAAAAAAAACTCTCCTAAACTAGTCACAGATCACACACAACATAGCATGCAGGAAGTTTCATATACTCTGTGTCTGTAGGGTAGAAAAGCTTGTAGAAGGGTGGGAAGCATATTGGTAAGATGGTAGGATTTTAAATTCTATTTGTTTACAATCCTAAAAAACTAAGCTTAAACAAATAAAAAGAAACTTAACTTTTCAGCAAAAATACAAGGTCTTCTCAAATTTGTGTTAACAGATTTTGCCAAAAAAGGAAAGACAATTACAATTCAGCAACAAGACAACATCAGACTCTGTAGGCTAGCGTATGCATAGCTATGTTTTTACGTTACCTCTCTTTACATAGACCTACAAAACTACTGTAAGCCTAATTAAACTAGGCCTACATTTCTACGAGATTTAAACATTTGACACAAGCTACTTCGGTAGAGCATTTTGAACTGAATTAACTTTAGAACACACATTTAACACAAGAAATGACCTGGTTTAATGTCTTTAAACTATTAAAAGCATTTTTAGAAAATGTCAACAATTGTAGGTATATTGTTTTTAAAGTGAATTCATAGAGAAGGGTTCTAAGAACCTTTGTCACTTGTGGATTTCCAATTATATTTCCTATGTGAAATTCTATCTTACATAACCTTATTGATTGACAAGATGTACAACTTAATGTCACTAATACATCAATACAAAGGCGCAGTGCAGGTTTTCAGAAAGGAAATCATTTTTTTTTTAAATCAAGCAGTTAGAACTACGACAAAATTAAATATAAATATAGGTATCATTTCAATAATTGAGCCAATGATAAAGGGGTCATTTTAACCAACGACAAAATGACGCTGCTTTCGTTTTTATTTATAACGACCTTTACAACACAAAGTTTAAGGCAAATTACAATTCCTTTTCAACACAGAGTGTATTGCCTATAAAATTGTCAAATTTATAATTCATAGACAACTTTTGAATATTTCATTTAATCTATGAATCTGTTTGAATAAACCCAGTCAATTTGGCGGCTACACAGTTCGAAATAGTTTCAAATTTTTTATTTTTATATTAATCTAATTTAGAAAGACTAAAAATAATAGTTTGCAAATTATGTTTGTCCATTTCATGCCTAGCTTACCTGGATAAACCAACAATTCTTCCTATAATTTTAAAACTGTGTATTTGTTAAATAGGCAATTTTAATGTCACTTACAGTATACAGAAATAATATGTTATTTAATTTGTCCAAAAATAGGAGCGAAAAAAAATAATATAAAAAATATTATTTTATTTTTTTTCAAAGTAAATAACTTTCATAACATTTCAAAATGGCCTAAATTCAAAGTTTGATTTTACTCATCTTTATTTTTTATTTTGCCTTTGAAATAATAAATCTTTAGTTTTAATTGTGAGGACACAAAAGTCATAGAGGAAGTGTGGCACCGCACATTAACAGTAACCAACTAGCCATGGTTTCTAGGCTGTCAAAATGCAAAATGATGTTTAGTTACAAAAATTAGTATTCGCATAAATACATTAAATGTGATGCAAATACATTTTTATAATTTAATAACTGGGTTTAATAGATTCTTGGCTGAACACTAATGCAACATGACTATAGGACTGAAACCCATTTGCAAATATTATGTTATCAATCACCAACCAGTCTGTGTTGAAATCCCAAAGGGAATGGGTATATAAAGGGATGCAGTACATCATCCAAGAAGGGCATCAAAAATTTAACAGAGCTTAAATTAATAAATTATTCAATGAATATACATAATGAATATTCATAATGCTATTTTGAGTTTTGTTTAAGAATAAGCATCGGTGCATGAAATTAATTGTAGCTAGGCTCAAAAGTGATGACATTTCTCATTGACGATAGATACTGATAAATAGCAGGTTTCCCATTGACGAATTACAATCGCTATAGATAGCACTGTATACTGTAGGCTTAAAAATGAGGTACAGTATTCACTGACGACAGACCTGAATAAGCTTTATTATTCGCGTGTACTTTGCTTTCGTTTCTGGTTTGTAAATAACGAACTGGAAGAAGGTATTTTACTATTTTCTTAATTTGTACCATTGGTTTGATAAAAACAATTTTATAAAAATTCTACAAAAAGTCTACATGTACTTTACAACATAAGACCATATCTATAAGTAACAACAACGAAAGGTTTGGCTTTGTTTATAATTTCAATATTATTTTCTAGGTTAACCCTACCATAATGTACCAGCATATTTCTTTTATTAACAATTCACAGCTATGTTTTATATAGTCAATTTTTACAACAATAAAAAAAATATGTTACCTTAAAAATAAAAGATATTAAAAGCTGTGAATGATTAATATTTGATAATACATATTTCAATAGAGCGCCTGATATAAATATTAAATTGGTAAAGTACACAAAGGTACTTCTTGAAAGCTAACATGTTAATATGAATGCTTTAACAAAGTACCGAATAGTTAAAACATAACCAACAAGACACCGAAAGGAATTTACAAAATTTGACGCAAAAGAGCTGTATAAATCCACATGGAAATATTATCAATTATCCATGCAAATATGTTAAATTAAAGGATCAATGTCTTATCACCTCAAGACAAAAAAAATTAATTACATTTTGACAGTCAATAAAAAGTCCCAAAGTTCAACACAATCCTAATATAATTTTTGAAAATACTTTATAAATATTTATTTATAATTTAAAGACACCTTACCTACAATTTGTGACGTTTTGTAAAAATAATACATATATTACTTTAAAAACATTAAACCATGTCATTCCTTGTCTTAAATGTACATTTTATGGTAAATTATGATAAAAAGTGAAAAACAATGCACTACCTAAGTAGCTCGCGGCGATTGACCTCTCGTGGACGGTCTTAGGCCTAGCCTAGCTAGGCTTAGTTTTGTAGGCCTAGCTGGTAAACATTGGTAACGTACAAACATCGTACGCTAGCTATATACCTAGCCTGACGTATAGTTGCTGCATTAATTGTCTTTCTATTTTTGCCAGACTCCGTTGATACAAATTGGGGAAAACCCGGTATTTTCGCTGAAAAGTTAGGAGTCTTCCATTTGTTTTGGCCTCACGATTGATCGAAAAGTGGGTGAATTACAGTAGAAAAACAAAAATATCAATCCGCGCGCAATGCATTTTGGGATTTATAGCGGGCCGCTATAATTATTAGAATCGATTTATTTTTCACATTTTTAACCATTTAAAGACGAAAAAAGTTATCGAAATAGGACCATATAGTATTATTTTTACATTAAATATAGTTTTTGATCTTTAATTAGATCTAAAAACGTAGGGAAGGTGTCTTTATTAAATAACATTGGCAAATCAAAGCATTTATACTATCTGTGTCATCAACAGTATTATTAGGTTGTTACATCCCTAGTTAAGGTAATTAAATTATTTTTGTAGGAGTAAATGCGTTGAGCTTAAACTGGGGAAGGCTGTGTTAACAAAATCCTATAACAATTCGTAATAGCTGGAAATTCAAAAGTAGCAGATCTATGCATTACGCTAAGGTTTTCTATGGAATACTGTTACAACACTTGAAATGGTAGTATCTGGGCTTAAATGGTATCTACCTTAATGCTCTAATATATTTACTTTCTTTAAATTGTTTTAGTATTGATTAGTATGACCTCTCTATGACTTGTATAATCACCGTAACTGGGATAAGACTGTGTTAACAAAATTCAATAACAATTCATAATAGCTGGCAATTCAAAAGTAACAGATACATTTACGCTAAGGTTTTCTATGGAATACTGTTACAACACTTGAAATGGCATTATCTGGGTTTAAATGGTATCTACCTTAAATGCCCTAATATATTTACTTTCTTTAAATTGTGCTTCAAATTATTACAACATGATTAGTATGACCTCTCTACGACTTGTATAATCATCGTTTCTACTCTTTAAGCAACGAATGGATTGTAAAACACACAATACAATTTACATCGCAGGATAAAGTTCATTTTATTGGAAAGTATAAATGCCACCTGGGTGGATACACTATGCATGGTTATTATTTATGATTTAAGAGGGATAACAGATTGACATATATCCCAAAGGAAATTATAATTTATATAATTATTAAGTTTGTAATTATCTCAAAGCTGAATGCTGAATGTCAAGGTGAACCACTATAAGAAAATATGAGGTGTACTGTATGTACTATAGGCATAATGTTATGTATACACATTATCTATATAGACTAAGTGTATTATCAACCCAGGGTTCTTGTATAAGGAGCAAGATAAAGAAAACCTGTAGAAAAATAGGGGATAACGATTTGGTATGCACGGTTTAATAAAGCCTTTAGCCTAGGCCATTAAGCAGGCGTATCTAGAAGGGCCCAGCTGGCCCAGGCCCTGTCCCCACTATTTCAAAATCCTGGATATTCCACTGATGAGATCATAATATAATAGCTAGTGTAAAAGTCTCTGCTTATCTGCATACCGTTGTACAAAAACCCTGTTATTCTATTTTCTCTCATCTTTGCAAAGTAGGGTTGTTGAAAGATCAAAAGTGACTTCCCTCTTTAACTAATAACACAGCCTTTATAATTGAAAATTTCTACTTTTCGAGTTATATCTCACTCTTTGAGGAGAAAGGGCTATTGTCGGTTTACCCAAGTAAGCTAGGCACGAAATAATATTTTTTGCTTGCAAAAAAATGTATAAAATGAGTATACTATACTGTATTATATTTAGGCATGGGATACTTTGAATTGATTAATGCAAATATGTTAAAGAGTTTTTTTATGAATTTAATTTAGAGGAAATTCTCTTTAGTATGACTAATGTTTGCTTAAATCAATTATGTGTTGAAATAATAAAGTCTGTTCATAAATGTTAAAAGTTTAAATTGTTTCAGTCCAACAAATTCAACATTCAACATAAATAATAAATAATACTTGGGATTAGAGATCTGAATATGCAAAAAGCTTTCCATGAAATGGCCAATTAAAAACTTAATTTTATAATCTCTTATTTAATGAGAAACAATTTTAATTAGAGATCTAAACAACCGATACTTAGGAATTTGTAGACAAAAATGCAAATTAAGGGCGGAAGGCATAAAGAAGATAATAAATAATACTTGGTTGGAGAGGCTAAACTTGACTTGACTTGTTTTTAGGGTGGGCAAATGGGAGATCTTAAGATTCTGCCCATTCTGTAAACTTATTTCTTAATAAGAAATAAGTTTGTACAGAATGGGCAGAATCGGATTAATTTGCAAAATTAACATGCATACATAATGTTCTGTAAACCTTAAGTTGATGTGAAAAAAGATTTAACTAATGGGTTAGTGTAGAGTTTTATATATTTTGAGGGATTATCCAGCTATCTGATTGGACGACATCAAGACTCCACTTAAGGCATATTGACCCTTACTTAACCTGCTAACAATATAATGTTCACTTCCGATTCAGTGACTATTTTCATACAGTATGCTGTGCAGGAGTACTAGTACTACAGTACACACTGCAGGAGGTGTTTTTAAAAACCTGATTAAAATGTAAGAATGGAGATTTAAAATCCACCTTTTACTAAAGGCAAGCAGGTGTTCAAAACCCACTAACATTTTAAAAGCAGCTACTGTATATTGTTTTTAATTGTTAAGCTCTGTCTACACTATCAAACTAATTTGACAAAAAAAGTGTGATGTACCCAAATATGGTTGTGGTATGCCCAAATATGGTTGTGATATGCTTAAATATGGTAGTGATATGCCCAAATAAAAATACAAGACTACTGTATTTAAACCAACATCGCAACAAGTTACAACTAATACTAATTAATAGACTACTATATATATTACAGGAAAAAATAAAAATAAATAAAAAAATAAATAAAATAATAAGATTAATTAATTAATCAAAAAATAAAAAGTTATAAAATGAAATATACAAAATATACAGCAATGTAGGACATCATTTGATTTAAAATGCAGTTGAGTGAATAGAATTAATGTTACCAATAAATTATTGCTAAAAATATCTCCTTCTTGAAGACTCACACTATCACTACATTTTAGTCCGATCTATCATCACTAGTATGTCAATTTGGCATTAAACTCATACATTTATAATGAGGTTGTAAAAAGGCAACAAATTTTAAAGTCACGTTCTGGACAGAAGAAATATAAAACTAGAATAGATGAAAATAAAAAAGAGAAAATCTTATCTTTTTAAACATACTGTAGAAGCTAAATGAAATTCTTTGATGATTTGGAATTGATAATATTAATATAATAGTCACAAAATATTGATAATATTAATAAACTATACTTTATATTGATGAACTATTTTAAAAGAGAAATAAAATATAAAATTTAAAAAATATTATGATTATTAAAAGTAGAATACTATATGTCCATTTTTTACCATATAAAGAGAAATAAAATATTAAACTTAATGGAATATTCACTAAAAATATTATGATTATCTAATATAATAACTGTATCTCTATTGTTGTACTTAAAATCCACATAAAATGCATGAAACTAAAAAATATTATGATTGTGTTAAATGGCAGTCATTAAATAAGACTTGCTTATGAGAGATACTTGATAAAAATAGGCTATCCTGTGAACTCAATGTATGCTTTGTATGCAATGATTATTATGACTTTACGATTACTTTAAATGACTGATAATAAAATATAATTTTCTTTATGTCTATTGTTCAACAATATCGACTATAACGAGGCGCAGCAACGGATCTCGTTTTCTTCATTATTGTTGTAAGAGGTATTATTATTATAACTTTAAAGAATGCAAATTGAAATATAATAATAGAAATATAAAGTATCATAATTTTAGGCTTCAGGTTTTACTACTTGAAATAAAATTTTAAGAGAGTATTCGAACAAGGTAGTACAAGTTGAGCATACAATATGTGGGCGAAGAAATAACAAAGGAGACATCAAAATGATACATGCAAGCCTACAAGATGTTAGCCTACCTACTGTACTGTACATACTGTATGCTGTCTTCACAAGGAAATACATTACAATAAACATTATTTCAGTACAGTAGTTGGCTCAATGGGGTACATATGTACATTGTAGGAAATCATTTGGCCAGACATAAGCAAAGTAGATTGTTCTCAGACAAATCTGTACCTAGATTCTGATCATATTTGTATATATTTATCTATGAATTCAGAGCCTGAAGAAAGACCAATGATTGGCAAAATATTGTGAATAATACCAGTCAGTGGACTTACACTAGTACTACTGTTGTATTATTATTATTAGATGTCGAAAATATAGTGAAAATGAAGCAAAGTAACGCTAGCCATGTGGCTTAATTTTTGTCATCAGGCTAAAATTAAACGATTATGAAATAACTATTATATTATACAGATATTGACTGCTTAGAGGTTAAATATATAAATATAATCACGTTCACGTATTTACATAGGCTATGTAATATACAATTATATTTGATTTGTGTATTTAATATGAAATCTGAAAGAAATGTTGATTTGACCTGACTTGAACTATGTGTAAAATTGTGTTTGAACATGCGGTCATTGATCGCATGGTCAATGATCGCACTGACCACCTCAGACCAACAACTGTCTAATCTCAATAAATTCTTGTGATTTTTTTCTCACCTTTTTTGTACCTAAATCTACAAATGATACAATATTATCATCATGCCTTTTGGCAATTTCTTATTAAATTACAACACAGCTGAAACGGCACACAACTTTGGTGATGATATTGATCTACGGATCAATTACCAAACTGACCATTCATAGGTCAACAATTCTTGTACAGTAGCCTATAGTAGTTAATGGAATAAATAGATACTGCAATTACTGTACGGTATATTAATTTTCCTATAATTCAGGTGTACAGTACTGTAAGAGCCTCAAACAAATTTGGATTAATTTTCAAGCATTCAAGTTCACCCCACAATTTTGACCTTTATTGAAAAAAAACACCCCGGAGATAAGCCTTTATTATAGTATAGTAAAGAACCCAATAATAAACAATAGCTCTGTTAAATCCCAATACAGTAAAATTACTATTTATATCACTAGGTTGTACTCAAGGCAAAGAAAGAATGCAAAAACCTTTTATCTCCTCATTGATCTCATCTCTGGGATGATTACAATACAATGTAGCTATACTTATTGTCTCTATTGAATGGATAAATATCTATATCACTTGCACTGATGAAGGGCTAGTGTTGCCCGAAAGCTAATTTTTCTGGCTGTTTTACTTTATCGTTTTGATTTAGCTTTTTGCTTATTTTATATCTCCACTGAGATCCAGCCACTGATACCCTCAGCATTGTCATTTTTCAGTGCTTATTTTTTTTATTTTGTATCTCCATTTTAGATCCTTGCCACTGATACCCACAGCATTGTCATTTTTCAATGCTTATTTTATTTTGTATCTCCATTGAGATCCAGCCACTGATGATACCCACGGCATTGCCATTATTTTCATTAATTTGCCTTTTTTAATACCTTATGCCTTAATTTATATATCTCTATGTAAACTTTTATTTCAATATTCAACCAACTAAAAATGTTAATTACTTAGGTAATCTTAAAAATTGAAAGATATGTCATCAACGTAATTGAAATGTAAAATCAAGTTTAGTAGTTGCTCGTTAATTAATTATCAATTCCCATCAGATCAGCAAGTTTACAACTCAATTGGAACCCACGTTCTCTCATTCTACCCTGGGGACAGGTTGAATGCCATTAGCATCCGTCCGTAGATAGATTAATTTTTGCTCTTTTCCGATTCTATATCTCTGACCGGATGATTCGTAGCATATGGTCTTATTGGTTTTAGTCTGGTCAATTTTTAATTAGTAACATTTGTATCATTATGATTAATAATATATTATAAATGAGTTCAAGGCAAGTGATTTGTAAACAAAATTTATATTTCTATTCATTAGGGAGTTTATCTGAAACTGGATCTTTCACTAGTTATCTGTACAAACTATAGTTCATGGACTATACCATTTGAAAAGGAAAGGGGGATTCAATGAAAACTTCTACTTTTCGAGTTATATATCGCTCTTCGAGAAGAAAGGGCTATTGTTGGTTTATCTAGGTAAGCTTGGCATGAAATAGACTCTATATTTTTGCAGACAGTACAGTAACATAACAATGTTTCTTTCCGCAGCAAATGTTAGGATACCATTCTCCATAATAGGATACAATACCCATCTCCTCCTATACAGTAACTCCCTGGGACCATCACAATAAGGTTTATCACAAATAGCGTGTGCGACACATGGGGATTTGGGAGCAAACGTCATGATGCGTACGTACATGATTTGTTGTTTGTACGTACACTCTCAAACCCTTTCCCACCATGCATTGTGCAATGATGTTCTTCGCGAAATCAAGCTATTTGCGATAAACCTTATTACAATCATGATTCATACAATTGAACTTCTTTCCCAGATTAGTTTTTTTTATTATGATCAGTGGAAAAATGAATAATTTAATGGTTTGACAAATTAGGTTCATTTCCTGACAGGAAGCAAGTGACTGAATATGGTGCCAGTACACAGTACCATCTTCTATAGGTCACTTCATGTATAATGTTCTGAATATACAGAGTGTCTTCATTATAAGACAACAGGCCTATATTTCAGGTGTGCTACAAATTGCACTTCTCACCACATTTAGGTGGTCTAGGTATGAACACGAGGCTAGTGATCTGGAGGTCGTGGGCTCGAGTCCCACCCAAGAATTACTTCTCAATGTACTTAATATAAAGTACAAATTATGTCAGAGTAGGGCAAAACATCTGACCAATTACTCAACACCTGATGCAAAGCAGCTACTCCACAATCACATTTGGGAAATCAGACTGTGAAAAGACGGCAGTGATTCAGATTGACTATAAACATTTTGAAAACTAGACTTACTGTGAATTCCTCGAATCAGGAACGTCCCTACTTATTGGTGTTTTATCACTCTCAACTTGATTAAATTTATTTCGTATATAGGCATCCCCGCCCGGTTTTACTTTAGTTTTTGCTAAATACGTCTCAACGTCAAATGTCCTCCAATCGTTGTCACTGTGAAGAACTTTGCCGTTATCCCGAACACGGTCGGCAATTGGTAAGCTATAATCCTGCAAAAAAAAAACCAAAAAAACATTAATGTTGGAATTAAAGATGATAACGTTATAAAAACGATGACTACATTTACACTTCTTAGGTTTCACAGAACAGAAAACAGCGCCGTTTATTAAATAATGGAAAATTATTAAAAGAATTACGGTGGTACAGTCTTTGGTTCCGTGAAACTGAACAAATGTGGATGTAGCTTAAAGTATATTTGAATTTAGCAAAGCATCTTAAATAAGATTTGAACTCAACACTTTTGTGTTTTTGACAATGCAATATCTACCAGCATTAAGACCCACCCGAGTCAGTTATTGGTACTGTATATAGTACTATAAAAACATGATCGATACAGTTCCTCAGATACAACATTAAATGTTATTTGAGATGTGGTGACATATGCAGTATACCGCACTCTTAAACGTTACGGTCAATCACTGTCAAGCATTACTATCAGCTTTTAGAATTTAAGCACGTATCAACCTTTTGAACTTTGCATTTAAATCTTTTCTAATTCTGTTTTTGTAGTAATTTTAAAGACTAGTTTTGTTTTTGTATCTACCTATGTATGGTATATCAAACATGGGTAAGATTGTTAAAAAAACATAGCTCCTTGTATCTCCCAATGACATAGTGTCTTGCTAACTGACTGAGTCCAACATTATTTTTTTTGTAGCTACCTATATCTGTGTGAAAGGGGCTTATGATGGTATTGAACATGAGTGAGACGATGGTTAAAAAAACACAGCTTGTTCTCCTAAGGCAAGTCTTAGGCTAGAAAAACAGTAGAAAGATTAATAATATCTAATTCGTAACATACTGTACTCCGATCTATACAAAAAAAGTAGCATTAATTTGTCATTGAAATTGTTGCAAACATTTAATCTAATCCTTTAGCCCTCCTGCAAATTGCAACATTACATAGATTTCTTTGATCAAAAACTTAGGCTGTGCTCTTCAAATATTTGTCTCTCAACACTGCAAACAGGTGCCAGCCATTAAAAGTACATACATTGATACCTTAATACAAGGATCTGCTATGTACTAGTTTCTAGCATTAAGTTGGTAATATAAAAGGTTAATTTAATAAACCATGAAGCAGTCTAGTAGCCAGACGTGACAGTACTACATAACATTAAAGTATAGGTTTCTATGAATGAAAATTATGCTAAAATTGTGGTATAAAACTTCATAGCATTTGCAATCACAGTCTGTATTAAGCTCTGTCTACACTATCAAACTAGTTTGACAAAAAAATGTGATGTGCCCAAATACGGTAGTGATATTCCCAAATGTAGTAGTGATATGACATCATCATGTCCATACTGTATATGGGTACATCACATTTTTTTGTCACATAAAGTTTGATAGTGTAGACATAACTTTACAAAACAGCTTGGACTCAGTCACTTAACATTAACAAGCTAATCCTAATTATTCTGATAGAATTGTAATTAATCTGGACCACTTTAGTTAATACAAATTAGTTAGATAGGACCTGTAAGCAATACATAGCATGAACATAATTCTTAGTATCTTGCAGAAAACAATCCATGGTTATGGTTTATAAAACTTAGTAGCAGACTTAAATAAGTATAAATTGAAAATCTTTAAATCCAG
Source organism: Antedon bifida (assembly GCF_963402885.1). Taxonomy (NCBI): domain Eukaryota; kingdom Metazoa; phylum Echinodermata; class Crinoidea; order Comatulida; family Antedonidae; genus Antedon; species Antedon bifida. The sequence goes on from NC_136234.1 coordinate 5,426,872, forward strand.
TCTACCGGCCTAGTTTCTTTTGGTAGCAGGAGAAAACATCGACAAATGAATCGCTGTTAATGCTACAGATTTAGAGCAAGCTATGAGTGTTACTGTATGGATTGTAGATGATGAATTTCTCTGCGGGTCTCATAATGGACCTGGATTTATACAAAGCTGTGTAATAACGAATGTACATCACACATTAAAACTGAACATTACAATTGTATGTTTAAAAAAAATTAATAAGAATTTAAAACCTTATTTATAGCTTTTCTCATTAAGTTATTTTAAATGCTAAATTTTGAATTTACTACTGGTATGCTTGCTGTCATCTTCCAAAGTTTTAGTTTTTCTGTCTTTTTTAGAAGTTAGTTACTTAAGTTAGAACTTAATGCAATTTTCTGATTGACTCCACATATCTATCTGTTTGTGATCAGCTACTGTGCATGACTGTAGGACAATGTAAAACAGATGGAAAATGAGTACAATTAAAGAAAAAATGAGACAAAATATTCATCTTCCTCTCTTGGCAGATATTGTCTGGACTGACTACAAACAAGCATAGGCCTAGATACAAACAATGATTTATTTTATTTTTAAATACACATTTACTAAAACCTACTAGGGGCCTATAGGCTAGCATTATTAAATAACACAGTACATACTGTATATTCATACATAGGCCTATACACAGTACATTCATCATACATAAACTTTTTTTTGGAAAAATGTGGGACAATCACATTTATTTATTTTTATTTATTTTTTTTTTTTATGGTTTAAATAAAGTGAAACAATGTGGTGAACATATAATACAAGCTAGTCCTTTACCTACCCTAGGCTCTATTTTCTGTTTCATAATATAGCCTAGACTAGGCCTAGTCTAGTTAGACGCAATGCACCTGTTCTGTGTGCTGTATTTTGCTGAACTGAGGCTAGCCTAGCTAGGCTAGGCCTAAAAAAAAACAAGCAAAAGTTTGAAACTTCCAAACTTACGTTTGGCTCATCGCCAGAATTGTACATGTACACTATCATACCTAATACCCAAGCAGCTACAATTAGCAAAAGAAGACGGGATTTCCTACGAATCATGTTGTTTAAATTGCACTAAACAGAAATAAAGAATGTAATGTTTTATAGCTACGAGACTCGGTCTCCAGCCGAAGTAAACCGTGCCACTCACGGCGTCAGACCACGTCCTATTTCCGTTCGATGGATCAAACTTTGACGGTAGCAGCAGCCTTCACACACACGACACGAGTCGCGAGAGAGTATCGTCTGCTAACTCAAAAAAGAGGGCAGTGTTTACTTTTATGTTTTTTTGTTTATTTTCTCTTTCCTTATTTTACAAACAGAAAAAAAAAGCTCTCTGCCTACCGCCAAAGAAATAGAACATAATATTAATTGTCCTCCTACACGAAAAAAGAAAAATAAATTTAGACTTTGAATAGGCCATTTTTATCAAAATAATTATTTCACTTATAAAAAGACAAAATATACGGTTAACTAAATGTTTGGATAACTATTATATGTTACATTCGGGCATATTGAACAAGAAATATTTCTTACAAAAAACGCTGCTCGCTTATTGACGTAACAGTTTTAAAGATATATTGTCCCTCTGAAAAATATTTGTTATTTCAAATTTGTTTTTGAATTTGTCATTTTATTGTCACATAATAGTTATTTTACCTGAAAAAATGTAATTACAGTAAAAGCAAAAAAATACTTCAATTGTCTGTCAGACAATGGTTTTTGAGTTATAATTAAACGTTTCTTTTCTCTTTTTATAATGTGAATTTTGTTACAGAAGTGAATAACTTTGATATGAAACAGACTCAATTTAGTTTATTTTATTGCCAAGGTCAAGTCTGGAGGTCACTTCATCACACCTTAGATATTTCAAGTGTAAAGTATCATATTACAAACAAAAACTTTCCTGGACTGTTTTGATAATAATTCAATGATTATCTGACAGCAAAATACAGTATTGTCATGGGACTCATAAATACCAGAAATACAGTTGGTACCTATAAATTATAGTCGAGTTTCCATTTTAACAAAAATGTCAAAGTGTAGTACTAAACTGCTGCTTGATTTCATCTAATAAATGAGTCATCTCGTGTGACGTAACGGGCTAGAGCAGCAGCGTGAAAAAAATGTTAAATTATATTTTTCTGGGGAAAATCATCTTTAAATTCATATGTAAAAGTATATAATAAGGGTTAGATGAAATGTGAAAAATATATCCAGACGAAGAACATATAGACGATTACGAAAAGACGTTTTGGTTGTACGGTTGGTTATAATATTTTCTCCAGTAATATTATTTTTAATTGAATTAACATTAAAACAATAAAACATTGGTTTTAGTATGTTCTGAGTTCACCCATAGGTCTGAATTAATCTTATAATGCATTGCATATCACTGGACGAAGGGTGTAGCTTTTTTTGGCAAAATAATAATTATATGTACATTAAAAATTATAATTGCATTGGTCACACGCAACTCATAAACTACTACTAAATTGCAAACTGTGAGTTTGTTGTTCGTTTTCAAAGTTTTTGCTAATTTCGACAAGACTCCAATTTGGGGACATTTCCGATGCAACATTTTTAAAATTTGTACATCCTAAATTGGGTAGATGTGAATACGTCCAAAAATTACCATTTATCCAGTAATCCTGTATAGACCTAGTGTTTTTCGTGAGAAAGGCAAAAATGGCGCTCCATAACAGTTACGGTCGTTGAGTTCGTCAAAAACCAGTCTGCTGCCCTCTTTAAATAATCCATAACCTTTGACACTCATAAACAAAAACTACGGAAAACACACACACACACGAAATTATTTCCATTCATTAAATGCTGGTAGCTATCCGATTAGCCAGCAAAATTATAAAAAGTGGAAAGTCATGCGTGATTTAGAAGAAGTTTAATATATTTTAATATACAAAATTGGTTGAATGTATTTTCTTATCGTAAGTATTACTGTACATTTAATTTAAAAAATAATTATTATGCAGCCAACCACGTCGAATGAATGACGGATCGGAAACCCTTCTCTAGCATATCTATCTAGGCTAGGCCTAGGCCTAGTGTATACTCTAGACTAGGGCCGGCTAGTTTAATAAGTTAAGGCATAGATGCCCAGAGGGTAGGGATGGTAGCTAGCTATAAGCACTACAGTTCTCGCCTAAGTAGGGACTACCTATTAGACCATTGCCTTGTACCAGTACAGTAGCCTACTACTATTTAAGCATATTTATTATTATAATTAATTATTATGACAGGAAAGCCTTTATAGGATAAATAGGTTCCACATTTTAACAACAGACTCGACTTGGTCTGTGCCTGCATGCACGTACATATTGATATATTTCTTTCTGATTAAAATGATTTTTTTTCACTCTAACAGCACGGTACATCATTATTGGCTTATTGACCAATATTTGCTTGTCATATTTCGTCCTTGCTTGGCAGAGTCCTCAATCTCTTACTACGAAATGTCACTAATTTCTATGGAAATTCGGAAATTATGGACGTATATAATAGAGATATATATACCGTACAGAGATACATACAAAATTATGGGAAAACCCCATGGTAAAACACAATATTGAACAAGTCAATGACCCATGCCACGAAAAGCTCTGGTTTCCATGTCCGTATAAACAGCGTGATGGCCGTTTACTTTCATCCCGAGCATAGTACTACACAGCTGTTACGCACAAAAACATGTGCACAGCGTGTAAAAAGCCTCCTGAAATGTTCTATTTACGACAGAGATTACTGCCTGAATGAAATTTATTGTAACAAGTTGAGAAGTCTGCACTTATAGTTACTTACATAGTCTATTTCGTGCCTAGCTTACATGGATAACCCGACATAGATCTTTTCCCCTTTGAGGGGAGAACACAACTCGAAAAATAATAAAATTTCTAGGACTCCCCTCCAAGTGGTATCATCTGTGGACCGTCTGTCACTATAATTAATCAATTCAAAATATTGTCCCCCTGAAAATATAATTAAAAATTATGTTGTGTTTGATGTTATTATTATTATATTTGAATAAGGCCATTTTAATTGAACAGAACAGTTATTGACTTTGACAAAGAATCAGATTAAAAATCAAAAAATCAAAAAATGATTTTTTTTTATGATGAATAATAAAATATAGTAAATCGGAAGACCATATGTCTGTAAGTTAATGAATTTTTGATATAATTTAACTAAATTTATTTTGTATTTTTGTAAGTGAAATCATTCTTGTTAGTGAATAAAAATGAAATATACTCAAAGTTTGATTTGATTAATCTGTATTTTTTATGTTTTGGTGGACAATGCACACTTTACAACTAAAAGCAAGTTTATCATTTGTTGAAATAACATTAAATATAATAATTATGTGTAAATGTGTAAAAGCCAATTCACAATGTTCTAAATGTACCACCAGCAGATACTGTATCTAGCGTTAATTAAATGACCTGAAACCATAAATTGAAATTATCTCATAAAACTTGTCTTTCATTTATACCGGTGGATACATTGGTTTCCATTGTAGGTGCAGATTTAGTGACTAAGTAACATGGAAGCAAAAAGTGATGAGAATCAAGTTCCGAACTTAAAGAGAAAATGGGACCAATTCGTCATCATTCCTTCAAAGAGTTCACAAGAAACGAAGAAGGTAAGATGATCATTCATTTATTCATTCATTTTTCTTCTCTCACAATTCATCCGTATATTTTTCTAGGTGCGTTCATATTCAATTTGATTTTAGTTCATGTTGATTGGTTATCAACCATCCACAGTACGAGAAGAAATGATGTCGGTTGTACATGGGGATGGTCTGTCAAGGGGCATCGTAACAGACTGTCCCATTGATAGGTAGGGGTGTTCCAATAAAAAAATTTCTTTTCATATATTGTCTCCCACTTCATGGGAAAAGGGCTAATGTCAGTTTGTCCAGGTAAGCGGCACTCATAGACTACCAACACCATTTCTGGTTTGTGTATTTCAGGGAGCTAACTAATTACAATTCATAGTTATGGCATTAAGCCTTGTCCACACTATCAAACTTTATGTGACAAAAAAGTGTGATACTGTATGCCCATATATGGACATGATGATGTCATATCACTATCATATTTGGGCAGATCACTGCCATATTTGGGCATATCACTACTATATTTGGGTATATCACTACCATATTTGGGCACATCACACTGGCATTAGAATATCAAATAATTCCATCCTTGAAATATGCACACATACTGTACAATTCACTTTCAAGGTCCATTATTGTATTAACATTAAAAAGTAATTAATTAATATTAATTAAATAGATATATAGTATAATAATATTGTTATCCAATTTGGATAACAATATTACAATTATCAAGTTTATTAAAGCAAGCTGTTAGCTCTGTCTTTTATACACTATTTTAATAAGTTACTGTGAACTATCTATCTGTAAAATGATCTAGATGACAACGGTGGTTGTACTGTATTGGTAACAAATAACTTCCTATGGGCAGTATTCCTATCATATAAAGGTACTGTACATATTATATTATAATAATGTATAAATATTGTATACCTCCATTCTCTTATCAGAACAATACATTCTCTGTGCTTTATCTCCACAATTTGACAATATTTGTCCAGTATCATAGGCAAATTCCATAATACAGCATCCCATGAATATCACATGTAGTGCCTGTATCATAGAATGTGTAGGTTAAGGGTGTCTATGATACATGTGCAACATGTAAATGATATATCACAGAATTTGCCTCTGATAATAGACCCATTTTGATTTGAATTTGTTCATTATCAATCATAAAAAATATATGCGAAGTGATAAATTACTGACATTACAAATAAATACATATTTAATAAAAGATTTTCCAGAATAGCCCTAAAAGCTTATTAGCTTATTTCCATTGACTTTATATTAGGTACTGTACAACTGCCAACAATCAGTTAAAGATAATTCTTAAAACATTTTTTTTTAATATTCCATTTTAATGTAACATAATAGTTATCCACTTTGACCAAAAATTAGATCGAAAAAAAATGTATTTACCTGAAAAAAAAGTAATTTAAAGCAAAAAATGGTCAAAATGGCTGCCAGCCAATGGATTTTGGTTGAATTTAACCATTTATTTTGTCATTTTATAAGTGAAAACATTTTTTTTTCTATGGAAGTGATAAAACTATAAAATAACATATTCAAAGTCTGATTTAATTAATCTTCATTTTTCATGTTTTTGGGGAACAATACATAAGGTTAAGGTATCCAGCGATCCAGCGATCAATTCTAATTTCTACTTAGTGAAATTAATTGTATTGTAAAACAAAAAACCAAATTGTTTTATAAAGATTAATTAAACATTTAAAAGCTTTGGTTGATAAGGTCCAACCATGGACCTATATAATTTATATGTCCATTTTCCAACTTCGGCCTACACTGTCTGATCATGGTCTGATAGTGAAGAAGCCTGTCCCTGCTGACAAATTGTTTATTCACAGAAACATGAGGAAATTATCTAATCTAGTATATTTACCTAAATCAATTGGCACTGTTTGCTTTTGTGTGAAGGAAATTGATAGAAGGTCATGTGATACCAGTCAACAGGCAATCAGTCATGTGACAAAATTTAAACTTTAAAAACTCCTACTGTATATTGCGCATAAATTACCAAAATATTTTAAAATTTATTTAATAAAGTTGGATCAAACTATGTCCTGGTGTCTGACTTTTATATAATATTGTTCGTGTACAGTAAAGTAGAGAATTGTTTGTAGAGTAACTTGTGTAGTGTGTGTCTAACTTTTAAACCGATTGTCACTAAGATATAGAACGGTGACAAAAAGTATTGGGACTGAAGGTCAAGTCCAGGGGTCAAGTCTGGTGAGGGACCAGCAATACCAAAAGGAAAACAGTTTTGCCGCCTACCCTAAACTTTGTGTAATAAGGATACATCTTTGAATCTGTGTGTACAAGTAGAGAGCGTGTGTGTATACAATAGAGGGGGTGGGGGGCATGCCAAATGTTAGACGTATGAAATAAAATGGTGAGTACAGTAGGTGAAATGTCATGTTCTAGAAAATTAACAGATTATGTTTATCTATAAATTATGCATCGATAATCATAATTGTGGAATGATAATAATTTTAACAACCCAACAATTATATCTAGGGATGCTCCGATCAAATTCCAGATTTATAATAATAGTGTACAGTAAGTGTTTGCTTTATGTGCACGTAACATGTTTACGTTTTACCGCACCATTATAGTAAATAATGCTTGTGTATCCAGTAAAACGATTCAATCATTTAATTGACTAATAATGCAGGCTGCAAAGACTTCAAAGTGTGAGTAACTATAGTTTGTAACTACCTGTATATTTTTACAAAGGGATTATACCATTTAAATTATCATGTCTGATACAAAGTCATTTCTGGTATTAAAAGGTAAACCCCATGGTACAGTTGTAATTCTGTACTAGTAATCAGGCAGGCTGTATTCAGGGTTTATTTAAGCATAAACTGATTCAAGGTAGTCAGCCTTTTAAACAATAAAGTATTTTTGTCTTTACTTCCATTGTGTGTTCCTAATGCCTGGACTCTTTCCTCAAAGACCCTGTGGGTTGCCTAAACAATCACTGCTTACAGATCTCAACATTTCTATGTTTTCTTTTTAATATGTAGTAGAGCTGTAGCTCGGTGCTTAACATGCTTGTCTACCTATCCCAAGTTCCAAGGTTTCAATCCTAAGCTAGTGCCTAGTTTCATGACTGTTTTTGCCCAGTCCATGTGTGGGAAAGAGAAATATTTACTAATACTGTATAAATCAAAATATTTAAAAAAAAAAGTTTGTTGCTTTGATTTTTCAACTTTGTTTTGTCTATCCTATATGATAAATAAATATTTTGCATAAAAAATAATTATCTTTAGTTATATTAAAATGTAATAGTTAATTATATCTCAACTGTAAATTATGATAGTAAATAACGATTATTTATTTACCTGACGTTTCGGCCACTATCAGATAGTTATATTATTTTTATTTTACAATTTATAAATTTGTTTGTGTATTCCTAAAAGGTTACGGTGCTTTACCTTTTTCGTCAGCACACACACACTGTTCACTACATTCAAACTGAAAAATTCTATGTTTTCTTTTGAGTATAATGACTATTGTCATTGATATTGTCTGTTTAAATAAAGTGGCTTCATTCATAAATTTCTATTCTGGGACTTTTTTTGTATTTTACCACTCAATTATACGAAGGTCATTCCGTGACCTCTAAATCCGTTTATATTTACTATGATACCTGAGATTACCTTGCTACTTGAGATTCGTTTAAAGGTAAAGTCTTATTTCAAAGTCTGTGTTTTGTATTGACCTTTTTAGATTAAGATATTTTTCTGTCTTTACTGTATATTTTTGTTGGCAATGCATTAGAAATACTATCACGTTTATACAATTATTGTTAACATTGTCGTTTCCTGTACTTAACCACATTTCAGCACAACAAGCATAGCTGGCCTAGTAATTCACAAAATGATATATTTGTGGTTCTAACAAGGCCTTAATTAGCAGAAAATGGAGGATATGCTTGTGCCTCTCCTCAAAATTATAATATTTGGATGGCCTGGAAAGCAAACATTCCCACTCAATTTATAGGTAGTTTTTTTAGCCAGACAGTCTAAAACTTTGTCTACACAATCAAAATGTGATGTGCTTATATATAGACATGGTGATGTCATATCACTACTATATTTGAGCATATTACTACCATATTTGAACATATTACTACCATATTTGAGCACATCACTACCATATTTGAGCACATCACACTTTTTTTGTCAAACTAGTTTGACAGATATGATTTTTTTTTTTACCATATTTAATGAGGGTGATCCATCCAGCAATTGCTGATCATTAGGGACCCTCAGAGGTTCACAAGACAAACATATACACAAGATGCTCTACATATACAAAGTCTTATTACAAGTCTTTGGGAGTGGAGTTCTAATTTTGTCCTTAGAACAAATCCTGACATGTGACGGGACTTGAACCCAGGACCCTTGGAGTGGTAGCCAAGCATCATAACCACCAAGCCACAACTCAACTCAATTTTGAGACCCATTTGGAAGACATCATATCTATAAGTTGCCTTCTTACCTGGATAAACCGCCATTAGCCCTTTCCCCACACTGGCAATTATGAATAGAATAGTTTTTAGTGGAACACCCCTACCATATAATGTGACATTCCATCTTGTTTTCTTTTTTATTTATTTGTAATTTGTATTATTATCATTGAGAAAATCAAACATTTAAATTGAGGATTTTTATTTTCTTTTTCAGGAAAAACAGTTGTGTTTAGAAGATTTTTTACATTTATTTCTAGTCATGTCGTCAAACAAAGCAATTGATAGAGAGGACATAACAAACTTTTGGTGAGTAAAATAATTACATTGCTTTAGCTTTTTGAATTTAATATTTTTTTAAAAAACATAAATTGAGGGTTCTGTTTGAGACTCTTTTTATACAGTAGGTAATCGATGTACCATATTTTCAATTTTGTTTTTGGATAACATATGATATTATCTTTGTCGGCTATAACTTTTGTAAACTGTTGTTTTCGTTATTCTAGTACGGACATTCCAAGTTCGTTCAACATCATGACTCGGGAGTTTATGTCGGATGTTCACGAGCTAGCGACCAAAGCTCAGGCCAACGACAGCGAAGTAGATGAGAATGGGTACACAATCTTAATGCAGTATCTGATACAAGGAAGGGGATGGCTTATACTCAACACATTGCATAATCTAGCCACTCAGGTACGGTGACCCCACCCTCCTTATCTGATACAAGGAAGGGGATGGCTTATACTCAACACATTGCATAATCTAGCCACTCAGGTATAGTGACCCCACCCTCCTTATCTGATACAAGGAAGGGGATGGCTTATACTCAACGCATTGCATAATCTAGCCACTCAGGTATAGTGACCCCACCCCTCCTTACCTGATACAAGGAAGGGGATGACTTATACTCAACACATTGCATAATCTAGCCACTCAGGTATAGTGACCCCACCCTCCTTATCTGATACAAGGAAGGGGATGGCTTATTCTCGACACATTGCATAATCTAGCCACTCAGGTATAGTGACCCCACCCTCCTTATCTGATACAAGGAAGGGGATGGCTTATACTCAACACATTGCATAATCTAGCCACTCAGGTATAGTGACCCCACCCCTCCTTACCTGATACAAGGAAGGGGATGGCTTATACTCAACACATTGCATAATCTAGCCACTCAGGTATAGTGACCCCACCCTCCTTATCTGATACAAGGAAGGGGATGGCTTATACTCAACACATTGCATAATCTAGCCACTCAGGTATAGTGACCCCACCCCTCCTTACCTGATACAAGGAAGGGGATGGCTTATACTCAACACATTGCATAATCTAGCCACTCAGGTATAGTGACCCCACCCTCCTTATCTGATACAAGGAAGGGGATGGCTTATACTCAACACATTGCATAATCTAGCCACTCAGGTATAGTGACCCCACCCCTCCTTACCTGATACAAGGAAGGGGATGACTTATACTCAACAAATTGCATAATCTAGCCACTCAGGTATAGTGACCCCACCCTCCTTATCTGATACAAGGAAGGGGATGGCTTATACTCAACACATTGCATAATCTAGCCACTCAGGTATAGTGACCCCACCCTCCTTATCTGATACAAGGAAGGGGATGGCTTATACTCAACACATTGCATAATCTAGCCACTCAGGTATAGTGACCCCACCCTCCTTATCTGATACAAGGAAGGGGATGGCTTATACTCAACACATTGCATAATCTAGCCACTCAGGTACGGTGACCCCACCCTCCTTATCTGATACAAGGAAGGGGATGGCTTATACTCAACACATTGCATAATCTAGCCACTCAGGTATAGTGACCCCACCCTCCTTACCTGATACAAGGAAGGGGATGGCTTATACTCAACACATTGCATAATCTAGCCACTCAGGTATAGTGACCCCACCCTCCTTATCTGATACAAGGAAGGGGATGGCTTATACTCAACACATTGCATAATCTAGCCACTCAGGTATAGTGACCCCACCCTCCTTATCTGATACAAGGAAGGGGATGGCTTATACTCAACACATTGCATAATCTAGCCACTCAGGTATAGTGACCCCACCCTCCTTATCTGATACAAGGAAGGGGATGGCTTATACTCAACACATTGCATAATCTAGCCACTCAGGTATAGTGACCCCACCCCTCCTTATCTGATACAAGGAAGGGGATGGCTTATACTCAACACATTGCATAATCTAGCCACTCAGGTGACCTAGAACCTACACACATGATTGAAAAACTGTGTTGAAGAATTGAGTCAGGAAGTACATCCCAATGATCCTGAGTGCGCACACAATGAATTAACTAATTCCTAAGCCATTACAAATCAAAATCTTCCTTATATGAAGATAAAATAATTATAGTATTAAGTAGAACTCTACTTTGGGACACCCCTATTAAGAAGACACTTTTCCATGAAACTAATATATGTTTTAACAATACGGCTAACCCCCTTTCAGGAGACACCCCTATAATCATGAAACACTCTATTGGGTCCTGAAGGTGTCCCCTTAATAGGAGTATTTTTTTTCCCAAATATTGTTTCACTTCTATAATGACTTGCTTTAAATTCTTGTGGTCTTAAATCACCACTACTCAACTTTCATTATGTTTTAAAAATAAACACATGATCCTTCCCAGTTGGCATGATGCTATACTAGGTCACATGACAATGACAATAAACTTGGCAGCAATGCTACATATGCAATTGTGTATATTCATTTAGTATCATTATGCTGTTGGTTACAACCTTTTTTTTTGGTGTTGAAATATTTTTATTATCTAAGTATCAGCCAAGTGTTGGAAATTAGTACAATGTCACTACAGTTGATTATATACAGCAAAAGGTTTGATTTAATGTTTTTTTCAGTTGAATTTTCCAGTTTATACTGAGAATTGTTAAATTCTCTCATTTTTAGTTTTGTTACATTCCAATCATTTACTTGCATTTGTTCATCATTAAAAACATTGGATGGGTATCTTCCCAATTTTATATTTAATTATTCAAATTTATGTTTATATTTCTAGGCATTGTCGTGTATAAATGTTGATCTTGGAAATCTGTTAATTACCTTATTTCAAGAAACACTCAGAGTACCACTGAAGCAGAAAGTTAACGGTAGGTTTGAATTAATCAATTCAATTAATTTTTTTTAATAGTTTCTATAGATAGATAGAATCTATTTAGTGTTTTTGTTTTATTAAATCTATTTATAGGTTTTCTTTATCTTTCAGAAAAATCTCACTGGGTTCCCCACGTTAGCTGTTGTTTCCCACAGCAAAAGGGGATTCCCCATAGACGCCTAAGTTCAATCCATCAAGGCCGAAATTGTCGCAAGTTTTCATTTATGGCATCCGCTGGCTGGCAGTATGGCGCCCGGAGGAGGAAGTCCCGACAGAGAAAAGGAGAGGATAGCACTGAATCAGAAGGAGAAACCAAACAAAGAAGAATACCTTATGAATTATTGAAAGAACCATCGGGTCAATTCCTGCACACATGTAAAAAAAGTAGCGTCGTTCAACCGAATTACAAAGTGGATCAAAAAACAGGTGTGGTTCTTCTGGAAGAGACAAATGCTTTTGATCTCTGTCTGGTTTTGTTATCACTTCTGGAGAAACTCTGTGCCAACGAGTTGCTTAGCAACACAAACAGGACTAGTCTGTCAATTGTTCTTGTGCCACAGATGATGCAGATTTTGTTGTTTCTGAAAGAGTTTAATTTTGAACAGAAAATGAGTGTAGAAGGATTCGAACTTGGTAAGGGATGGAATCAGGATGAGGTCCTGCCAACATTACAACGATTAGTTTTTAGAGTTCTGCTGAAGCTCTGCCACACTGTTGGTTCAAATGTTGATGGTGCTACAAGAATTTCATCAACAAAAACATTAACTTCTCTTTTACAAATTGCTCAGCGAATTATGAAAGAGATCGATGGATCTAAACCATTTGAAAGCTCTTATGAGACATCAGATGATGATGCCGAGGTCTTTACTGATGCCAAGCAAGAATTATCAACCAAAAATGAAACGGTGTCATTTAACTTTGTGTATCTTTCGGAAATATTACAAGGAGTGTTAGAACTCATAACGTCATTATTGCGTAATTCTACGTCTAACCATACTGTCATTACACATGTTAATGTTCTCATGCAAGAGTTTGAAAATGAGTCTGGTTTTGATCTTCTTGCGAATGTGATCAAAGATCTTGATGAGTGTTTAGTTCTTGGGATCGATAAAGATGGTCAGATTAAAGATATGTTACGGGGACTTATCAGAGGATTATCTATGATGATTACGGCACTTAAGCGAGCTAAGTTAGAGTATATGCACAAAATGCAGTGCCTTAAAAGGACTCACAGGCAGTGTGATTACTCCACCTATATGCACCATCATCACAACATTTACGGCATGAGTTGTACAATTTACCAAGAACAATTACAACACGAACATGATATGCAAACTTTAAAGACAGACTTTGCAAAGAAAGAATCATTACGATCGCAAAGTCTGTCGTCAAACTTGAAATGTTGCGTTTCTCGTGTCACTGAAACTCTTCTCCAACTGTTTATGCAATCAAAATACAAGTTAGTTTTAGCAGGAATTTTATTTGCGATTGAGAACTCTGGGATTTGTTGTTGTATGACACCAGAACAGATTGTTGTGCCGCTTCTTGATAATCTTCCAAAAGTATCTGTACAGTTGAGACCGTACATCTTAAGCATTGTTGCCAAACTGATTTTAGAACAGTTAGGAGGAAATGAGAAATACGATCGAGTTAGTCTTGATATGTGTGCCGAGTGTCAGGAAAGAAGAATGAAAGTTTCATCTTCGATGTCAGAGTTGAAGACTCCTGAAGCATTTGGTTCATCGGACAGCGCCATCAGCAGTGACGGTAGTCTTCCCGAAGATGATACTATCTTCTCAAAATGGAATTTTGTTCACATGTACAGAACTTTTCTTACTCACAAAGACAGAGTATTGGGGATACAGGTTGCAAGACATTTATACCGTTTAGTTAAACTTGGTGACTTTTCGTTGAAGCAGAGTCTTTACAGAAAGGTTTATTTGCCATGCTTTGAGATGCATACCAAATTAGAGCAAGATGAGATGGACGGGTCTGAACTTGTCGGCACAGAGGTGTTGGAACACTGCTTCTGTGCATTGCCACCACTCCTAACAACCACATCTGCACAGAGTTTGTTCTTGTACCAAGGGGGACTCAACCAGCTTTTGTACCTTCTAAGATTAGAAAACACAAGACCGTATGTCTTGCGGGTTTTTGAGGTTCTGATAATTTCAGAGAGTAGCAATCAGAACCATAAAGATAGAAGTATAGGGAAGGTTACTCCAGATAACAGGTCACACGAAGAAGGATTGTCCTTCTCTACATCCTCAATTTCTGAAAGCTTAAGTAGTCTAACTTCTGAGTCGAATAATGTCATTGAAGCATTTGTTAACGTTCTTCTTAACGTAATTCCAAAAGACGAAGAATCCAAAACGACGGAGGATTTATATGATGCAGATTCACCATTAAACACCAACAGTATACCAAGCTCTTGCTCTAGCAGTAAAACAATGACACCGGTTAATGAAAGTGAAAGCAGTTCTCAAGGAATCCAATCCGATAACTTGCTCCTCTGTCGGAGTAAGAGTCGTTTAGAACAAGCAGCAGATATTTGGCGAAGTGCTATGTATCTGTTGACCCACAGTTCTGGGTTTCAAAAAGAATTTTTCCGATGCCGTGGACCTTGGACTTCGAAATTCCTTCTGCAGGAATCTTTGACTGCAATTGTGAAAGTAAGTCGTGATCTGGATGACATCATTGATAAGAATCCGGCGGAAGCGGACAATACACGGTTTAACATCATTCTCGACTTGCTTGGTTCAACTCTGAGTATTTGCTTAAATTCAGCCACAATCTTCAAAATCAGTTCAGTGGTAAGTCATTTTATTGCCAAACGTTTTAAATGACTTCTGTAGGCAGTAGGTTCTTTGTTGTTACGACATCACTGTCAGGGGAGAATGGCTGTGGTCATGTTACAATGTGAGTTAAAATTGTCAAAACAACAAAGACTATCAGACAATTTAATCACATAAAAGAAAGTAGGAAGCATTTTGCCATTCCCCCCTCCCCCCCTGATTTCTGTGAATGATTTTATAGTTAGGTATGATAAACTCTTTTCAGAATTTGTAGCCCCCATTAAGTTGCCCATTTTAGGCTTTTGAAATTTGTCTTTTACAGGATTTATCAACTACGAGTATCGTTCAGAGAATAAAGCAGACTTTGACGGTATATGGAAATTTACATACAACCATCGGAAAATCATTAATAGAGTGCGTGTTGAACACAGCGTTACTTGCGAACCTTGACCCTCACCGCTTTCAAAACAGTCGAATGTGCTCATTATCGAAGGTAAAGTTATTTTTAGGTCAATATTTGAAATATATTTTGGCACACATGGCATGTCATAGCTATATTTGTGTTGGAATGAACAAAAATAAAAAGAAACTATTCTTACAAGTCTCTATTGCTTATAGTTATTATAATACTGTAATTATATAATTATTTGATTACTTTCAATTACACTTTTAATTTGTACAGAAGAAAAGCCGAAATACATCGTTCAAATGGGAGGATCTTTATGATGTCAGCGACTCGCCCAGTGACTCTGGCGAGGCTTGGTTGACAGGAGCAGCAGGCTATGAAGCCGATAATGAAAAGGATGATAGTCATACAGGTGAGGTCAAAGGTCAAAGGTGAAATTAATATTTTCTCGTGACAACCAACATCAATGGTTAAATAACTTTGCAATAATTTAAAATATTATGTTTTAAGAATTTATTGGTATTGCAACCAGCAGTGTTGAAATATGTTTTAAATATTTATAATAAAAATCAATTAATAACGATTGACAAAATTCTTTGAAAAAACCACATTTGAGGATAATATCATGAATACTGATTGGATGACAACATTTTCACAGATGTTTTCACGTACAATGTTTTTGTCAAGTTTGCATATTTAGACGATTAATTGGCATACGCTTCAAATGGAAAATATTTTTAATAGCCATGTAAGAAAATAAAATATAGAAACTAAAATATTTAAAGAAATACTTTCTACGCTGATTATTAATAATTAATAATAATTAATGTTTTGGGGTGTTCTTGTAACCCAAGAACCAAAGAATAGACATGACAATACACATAGAGGACTGTTTTAAATACTTAAAATTTAGGGAGGACTATACCCCAATCTAATTTTCAAATTGTTCGCAGACTTTGATTCAGTGTAGGTAAAGACTGCTAATCAATAATTAAACCGTTTAAATCACCTTGAGAAATGCTGAAATATTTTCAATTTTAATATATATAAAAAAAATAAGAATGTTAAAACTAAATACAGATTATATCTATATAGACTTGCACTGATGAAGGGCTAGTGTTGCCCGAAAGCTCTGCTACTTTTTCTGGCTGTTTTACTTTGATTTAGCTTTTTGCTTATCTTATTTTGTATCTCCATTGAGATCCAGCCACTTATACCCACAGCATCGTCATTATTTTCAGTAATTTGCCTTTGGATTTATATGGATTGTGATATATACAATTTTTTGCAGAACTGTATTCTGTATTTCACAATAAGATCATATATTTTTATTATGTGTTTTATTATCCCAAGGATGATTGATGGTCCAAGCCATGTACTGGTTGGTTCCTAATCATATACATATACTGCGACTAACACTCTTTTGTTTGTACTGTTGTGTTAGGCGAATCATCCAAAAACCAGGACAATTATCCACAAAGTGGACGGCAACGTGCTCTTCTTTATCCGGAGGTATGCCGTATGGTTCTTGAACTCCTCGCCAATGAGGAAGATCCGGAAAGTCACGATGTTTTGTGTTACGCCCTCAGCCAGTTAGTGTACATCGCCAAAGGTGGCGACTCAAATCGTGTGAAACTTTATATCGATGGAATCGGCGGTACAATATTGCGAAAGTTTACGTGGATTCTCGAAAGGAGGGATAAAAATATACAAGGTTATGATTAATTTTTTTTTATACATTTTTAGTAATTGTTTGCTTCTGAACAGTACCTTTGAGTAAAAAATCCTTGTTTAAACATATGTTTTGTAAAAAATAAATTGAACATTTTGTTGTTGTTGAATAGGTAATTTTAATGATATAACATATTTTAGTTAAAACCAGTAAAACCAGAAAATAAATAGCAATCAGTTTTGTTTCTGACTAAAATGTATTTGTTTATTTTGTCTTTTTTAAAGTGGAATCATTGAAATAAATATGTTTACAACTTGATCAAATTTACAGAATTTAAAACAATATTTTGCATTAACAATATGTGAAATATGGTACAACAATGCTGGTATTGTTTATGAGCAACACCCAATTGCAAACATGTACGAAAATTCAACCCTCAAAATTACAATGGTTCTTCTTGTAATCAATATGGCAGATGGCACTTGTTTTATTACATTGGTTTCTGCATATTTACCACCATCAGCCTCACTGAATAAATACCAGTAATTTTTAAAATATTTTTTGGACTTTAAACACATTTTAGTATACTCAAATTTGTAAGCAGTAACATACGTTGTTTTTGGTTAAAATTCCTGTTTATAAAAATTTGAAATGTCCAATAAAAAATCAAGGTCATGTAATTCAATACTGAAAAATATTTGTCTAAAAAATTAAATTTTTTTTATTCATTACAAAAATTAATTTGATAAAATGCAGACTATATCAATTGTGATTGTTTTTGTTTAGTCGTTCAAGATCTTTTGTTAGAGCTGTTTGCGGTTCTTGTTCAACCATACATGTCTGCCGATGAACTACGTCAATTTCTGCACCTCTTTCAAACTGCAGATCCCCCAGTTGTAAGTTAAACAATTATTATTATTTGATAACTGTAATGTTTTTTTTATTAAATCAAAAATAATAATTTAAGTATTAATAGGCAGTAATAATATGCACATCAAACAAATTATCCATGGTTAACTATAAAACTACATTTATTTTGCCTATCACTAAAGACTTGGCCTAGTTTTGTGGATGGGCTTATAACTGAATTCAATATGATATTACTAATGTAGATAGAATACTGTACAACAAATGAAATCCCATATGAATTTACATAAAGTTGAACAACATTTAGTTTTGATAAATGAGTAAAATTATTTTTTTGCAGGAGTCTTTACTAAACACCTTATTGGAGGTGACAGATAGGATTATCACCCAGCCTACTCACATTCTTTGCTTCCCGGTCTATACGCATGATGTCGCACCAACAAGCTCACCTGGTATGTCGCTCTACCAGAATCCTAGCAGTAACCCTATCCTATGCCCAAGCCTAGATCCATGGAGCATAGCTCCATTGAGGTTGCCACTTCAAAGCCAGCTAAACTGGCCACCGGTAGGGAAAGGTTTTGGCTTAACGATATGGATGAGGGTAGAGGATAAGGAGGTTAAAGAAAAGCCTAATTTTAAGCCTACACGAAATAGACGAACCAACAGATCTTTTAGAAAGTCATCGTCTGATACCGGAAAAACTGACGCCAAGTCTCCGTCAACGCATAACAAGCAATCGTCGTATGAACAGGATGATGTGTCAACTACCAAAAACGTTCAACTTCTCCATATTGTGTCGATTGGGAATTCAGATGGATTAGTTCAAATGTGGGTTGATCCTAAATCCAACTCATTTATTATCAGGTATGTTTTTAATATTCAAAAATCTAACCAATCATTAATACTTATTTAAAGATGTATTGTCCCCTTAAAAATTTTTTCAAATTTGTTGTTGAATATGCCATTTTAATGTAATAGTTATTCACTTTGACCAAAAACTGGATTGAGAAAAAAAATTATTTACCTGAAAAAAATGTAATATAACCATTTCTTTTGTCTTTTTATAAGTGAAATATTTTTTTTTACAAAAGTGAATAACTTTATTAAAACTGCAAAATGGCCTATTTAAGTCTGATTTTATTAATCTTCATTTTTCATGTTTTTGGGGGACAATACATCTTTAATATTTTTTTTTCATTTCATCAATAAACATTTACATAAACAACTTACACAAAACAATCATGTTAAAGAAGAAGGAATTCTTTAATATTGTTTCTCTGTCACATTTTTTTATTTTTATGACAAATTTTTTACGAGAGTTTCGCATGTTAACTGATATTAATAGTTTCATATCATTGTCATATGATGCGTCATCTGGTTTCTATTGCCTCTATTAATATTTATCGTGCTAAGATATTCAATATTTATAGTTTACACATACTTAAGATTGTCAGTAGACTCTCATCTTACAGAATTACTTTACTGTAAGAATCGCAACTTACACCTAACAAGGTGGGAAGGGGGTGAAGTGCCCTTTTCAAACTAGAGATCAGCAGTGAAAATATGGTAGGCCTAGCCATGAAGATAGAAAAATATCTCTATGGCCTAAATAGCCAGCCTACAGTAGCTCATGATAGGCCTAACCAAAGAGATATCATATCTCTTTGGCCTAACTAGCCTAGCTCATGATATTTTCCTCTTTTGTAGAAAAATGAAGCCCCTGTAAAAATCCCTAGTTACAGGCTTGCCTAACCCTCTAGAGTATTAATAATATTTTATTTTTAAAGTCACTTAAAGGAAAATCTTTAAACACACATTGATAACTATTTTTTAAACACAATTGTTATTAATTGGTTTATGCTATGTACTTTAAATTATGAAAACATTTTGGAAGAAAATATATGTATCTTTAAGCCATTGAGAGCAAATTGAACTATGAAGGTCAACATTACGTTTGTACTTTTTCAGATAAATAAAGAATATCAAATACAA
The DNA here is from genome assembly GCF_963402885.1 of Antedon bifida. Classification (NCBI taxonomy): domain Eukaryota; kingdom Metazoa; phylum Echinodermata; class Crinoidea; order Comatulida; family Antedonidae; genus Antedon; species Antedon bifida. The sequence continues at coordinate 5,446,900 of NC_136234.1, forward strand.
ATATGTAAATCTAATAAAAACTGCACATATTTGATCTATAGTAACTTTATGACATTATTAATATTTAAGATAACATTAAAGCATGATACCCAACCAGATGTTATTTAAAATGTAGTCATGCTTTGATTTTTATTACGCAATAATGTTTTTTGTATCGTCGGCCGTTCACACTTAACTTAAATGAAAACCTTGTCCTACTTATCATTTCTAAATACGTTTATGGAAAATATTTAATTTCATTTTCAATTTATTTCCGCAATATAAGGTATTATACAATAACATTATGATAATATGGCTAGTCAATAGATAAATTGATAACATATAAATACAATGAAAAAAAAAGTAGTTTAGTCGTTGGTGAGGGGGGGGGGGGGTTGTGAGTCAGAAAAACAGAAAGTTTGACTCACCCCAATATATAACATTAAATATGAAAGGGGGAAAAAAATATTTTAAAAAGCGAATCTATTTAATCACTTTATCTGATCTTATCTGTCTTATGAGATATATTTTTAACGTTCAGTATGTTTTTACTTAAGTGAAATGCTTAATAATTAAGGGAAATATCACACATTTGTAAGTGTGATGATATTAAAGACCAATAATGTAGTTGTATGTAGTATATATGTTTGGTAACATGTGTTCACAGAGACAGATTACCCAGACTAAATGCCGTCATTTCACATTTGTTTCACATTAAATTTGTATCGCTATTCGATAAATTTTTATAGGGCATCGGAGACGAGGCAAAATCAATCAAAGTTTCTAGCAGAAAAAGTGATAGAGGTTAACATTAATCCTAGTTACTGGCATCATGTGTCGTTGGCGTATGTGGAAAAGTTTGATGGGCTGAAAGTGGCTGGACATGTAAGTATACTTATACTTTAAAGCTCTGTCTACACTATCAAACTAGATTGACAATAAAGGTGTGATGTACCCAAATATGGTAGTGATATGACATCATTATGTTCATATATGTGCACATCACATTTTTTTGTCACATAAAATTTGATAGTGTGGATAGAGCTTAACACAGTCTCCCCTTTCTCTTTACAACCACCAGTAGTGAGACAAACAAACAAAAAGGGAAAGACAGTAGAAGTCCTTAAGAATCCCATTAAGGGGAAACTTTTGGACCCAACAATTTTCCCTTTAGTAGAGGTATCCCATTTTAAAATAAACAAGTATTTTGACTATACAGGTATATAATGTTTGCTTTTTTTTTATAGATTCAATTGATTATTGATGGTCATAATCAGTATGAAACACTATTAAGATATGAGGTATCAGGACCAGTCAGTCCAGGTCCTGTTAACACATGTTGTCTGCTAGGCCACATGCTCCAGCCTAGTGCTGCCATGCCAGGCCTCTGGCAAATGGGCAATGTCCTCATCTTCAATGGTAAGACATTTCCATTCTATACAATCCACATTTGGTCCATCTATCTTTTAAATCTTATATAATTAAAAAGATAACTTCAATTTTGTATATTATTTATATTCTTTCTTCTTTATTTATCTTTCATTATTATATTCTGTGTTTCCTTTATTTAGATTCACATTTAATGACTAAAGAAACATGCTTCCACCTGCACACAATGGGCCCAGATTATTACACACTAGCAGCCTGTGAGGGCAGTAAACAATCTGCGATGTACAGCCGTCACATTTCGGAGGATGTGCTCAAATCGGGAATAAGTCACGATTTGTTAACAGAAGACCGAGAAATGGATCTCAGGAATCTTAGGGTAATTTTACATTACTAAATTATTTGAATGCTTTTGTTTTTTGTTTCCACTCTTTCAAATCATGTAGAGGTCGGCTTTACCTAGCTTTGTTGATAAGGGGTACACTGTCCTAAATGGTCTGACTGATGACATAACATAATCATGATTTCTTTAAATTTTCTAGGAATGTTTCTTGGCTTCGTTCTCACCATGTGATGGTAACATCTTCAGTTGCTACAAGGCTTCATCTCAGACTCAAAAACCTCTTTCTTGGATGCTGTCTGGTTCGAAAACTCTAACCAATGCCCTTCTTAAGACACCTGTTAGAGTTGAAGTGAACAAACTGTGTTCAATAGAAAGTCATGTTTACAGGGATATGCAGGCAGCTGTCCATGAGTTAGGAGGCATTTCTGTCTTCTTGTATTTGTTTGCCAGGGTAAAGGCAATTCTATAATACATTATTTTTAAGATATACACCTCTCTGAAGGAAAATGGAATAGCCTAGGTTCATAGTCATGACTCAACCTTTTTTTTCAACACAAATCAAAGAAGAGGTCTACTGTAAATTATTAGAATTTAAATTTAAACTGGGTCCCTTAAATAATTTGAAATGTTTTAAATCAAAAATCTAATTTTTCAGGTTGTTGAAAAAACAAGCGATGGTCAGGTTCAAGCCAAAGCTCTTAAAGTTTTATTCCAATTACTCAAGGGCAGCCAGTCATTAGCCAATGATTTCAGGTTAATCTCTGGACCAGCATTGCTAGGCAAAGTTCTTATGTCATCATCTTGCATTGTGGGATATCAGGTTTTGAAGGTAATTATTGTTGGTGAATTATCGTCTTTTTTAGGCATGAAGATTGATTCAGATATTGCCAGCTGCCGGTTGTGTAGACATTGAAATAGTCCCATGTGTATGTGTCTGTTAAGCTCTGTCAACACTACCAAACTTTATGTGACAAAAAAAATGTGATGTGCCCATATATGGACATGATGATGTCATATCACTACCATATTTGAGCATATCACTACCATAGTTGGGCACATCACACTTTTTTGTCAACTAGTTTGATAGTGTAGACAGAGCTTTAAGAAGTAACGATACCTTAATGTGTTAATTTTCTTCCAGATTTTACTGGATTCCTGTTGCAGTGACAGCATCCTAACATATTGTAGCTTAACCAACCAATACAAAGTAAACAAAAACAGCCAGGCTGTCATCAAGTCTAACCATCTACTGGTGTACCTCATTCTGGCCTGGAAGCTATGGGAAAATGCTGAACATGGTGTGTGGGAGACGCTTTACCACGTCATAGAGGTTCTGATACGTGAAGACCACAGACATAGGAGCTTCAACGTTGCTCAGCTTCAAAGCTTGAATATAGTGGATAAGCTTTTAATGATTATTAGGGTAAGTTTTAAAAAGCATAAATCTAATCTGTAGGTCCATGATGTTGATTGTTTATTGTGAATTTGTGCAAAAAAGAACATACACTGTGAACATAAAGACTCGGATACCATGCAGTTGGGATGTACTATAGTGTAAATGGTATTAAAAACTATACCCATTTGCGTGTCTTACAGGAGCAAAATAATGAATCAGTAACTGTGTTTCCGGGTGCTGTGTGTTTCTCTATTGTCAACATTATCAAGGCCATCATGGGAAGCCCACCAGAAACGCACCTCATTGCCGAAGTCTGCGACTTCCTTTTAGCGGTTCATCCAGCAATACAAACGTTCATCTGTCATGCGAAAGCTAGCTTCTATTTCACGCTACACACAGGTACAGTTTTGAAAAAATGTATAAATGTAGTCATCTTCTCTTTAGGAGGAAACTTCATTTTTGAACTTGGCTACTGCTCCACTGGCTCTAGCTTGTGCAATTTTTTTTTTGCATACACAATTTTTTTTTTGTGGCTCTGGTGGTTAAAATGCTTCAATACTCATTCAAAAAAATAAATCTCACTCTCTCAAATGTAGGTTTTCAACAGGATTCGAAGACAATCTTCCAACAGACCAGTCCTCATTACCAGCTGTACAGTGACAACTCCAGTTCACCGTTGACCAGTACTCCAAGAAAGTCTTCCTTAATGCACTCTGAAAGTGTCTCAGAAACTGATAGTAGTAGTTGGGCTCGACAGGAGTCGAATTCAGATGTGCCAGGAACACCTCCAGTAGATGTCAAAGAGAAGGAAGATACTGGCCTGGATGCAGTGGAGAATGGTGTCGAGGAAACTCAATCAAAAGTTGATGGAGATATACTGGTTTCATCATCTGATATAAAGACCCCATCAGGTAAATTTGGAGTGATTTTATGGAAGTTTAATTTCTTAATGTATTGTGTCATCTTAAATTAAAAGTTTAGAAAAAAGCTTTTTAGCTTTCTTGTATTCTTTCTTAATTTTTAGATTTTGTTCTTGATGAATTCCTTGTCATTGCAACTCCAGATACTAACTCTGTCACCTCTTCAGTAGATCTTGACGACTCCAGCAACCTGGTGAACCGTGCCAATTCCAGCTTTGACACCCTCGATGCCAGCTGTATGAAAGAGCTCCAATTGGCGCTGCTTTGTTCTGGTCTTTTGAAGCTTCTCTTCGGTGCAATCATATCGATGCCCGATGCCAGCCGTCAGAAGATCATCGGGATAATTATCAAACCAGACTTACTTCTGGTTCTTGCTCACCATGCCCATAATGATGTCAGAGTTAACATTGTTAAGGTACAGTCTCTCCTCACTCATTCATTCATTCGTAGTTCATAATTTATCTTTCCACCATACATCAATCCATTTACTACTTACCCACCTTTTCGTATTTTCAAAAGTCCAAATACTTGGTAAAAATGATTATCCTTTCCAAGATGTTGATTGGCCAGTTAACTTAAATTTATTTCTGTTTCTTTACTCAGCTTTTGGAGGTGTTCTTCCTCCGAGCTGATGAAGGACAACTTGAAGCTTTTCTAAAAATGCGAGGATTTAACTTATTAGCCAATCAGCTTCATCAATACCCAGCGACTCGGGAATTATTTGAAGCTTGTCTAACAATCACATTTGGTAAACCAGTGGATCTTAGCCAAAGGTATGTTGTATTCTTAAAAGCAATTAAATAAATGTCTTCTGTGTTTTTCTCCTCTCTTTATTCATTTTTTTTATTTCATACTCATTCAACAGCGAGTAACTCAAAAAACAGGATGGATAAACTAGTTTATAATTTATCGTGCTTATAAACTAAGTCTTATTTGAGGCTTAGGGTGTAGAGTTGAAAGAGTCGTGAGTTACAACCCTGGCACTAGGTCAGGATTGAACCCTGGACCTTGGGATAGAAGGCAAGCATGATAACCACCAAGCTACATCTCCACTATTTATGTCACTTGATTGGTTAATTTTGTTTTCTTATTATTTAAATTTAAATATCTTTCAGTTACAACCCAATGGACTTGCAAGACATTGACAACTTCCATCAGATGTCTCTGATCCCAGCTATTGCTCTTCTGGAAAACTGCGTTCATGATCCACCTCTCTGTCACAATGCAGTATGCATGTTCTTACATGTAAGCTAAACATAATAGAACTTAAAACATCATTTGAAAGATGAATCAGCTTAAATAAAATACAGAGGGCCCAGTTATGATCAGTGTGTACTAGTACACCGGGGTAACCCTCTACTTGTCTCGAAAGATGTACTAGGGTCTTTAAAGTGCACATGAGCCGGATGTGTTCACTGGACCTACGGTTTATAGTCCTTACTCGAAAAGACTTGTTCTACCACCAGAACCATGGAGCATGTGAACCTCGAACCCTTGCCGATGTTATGGCTACGTACTTACGGTTCCATTGTCTTAACCGCTTGGCCACTTACTCGCACCCATTCGCATTTATATAGTTTCATATTCATTGGCTTGTGCTTCTTTTTTCTGTTTGTTGTGTTGGTTCTCTTCCGCCTTTCTCTTTTTTTTGGTAAAGCTGATGCAACTTCTTTTAGACACTTTGCTTCGTTGTATCTCCTCTATACATTTGTTATGCCCCCACCCCACCTGAATTTAAATAAAGTGAATTTGATTGTATTACAATTTATTTTTTAAATAGTTGTTTGAAGGAGTGAACACTCTGGCTGTTGTTATGCTGGAAAATGGAATAAATGAAACGTTGTGTAATGTATTGACTGCCCTCTCTACTAAGCCATTGTCGCTAGGTGTTTGCAGTGAAGACTTGAAGCTTTTGATCTCTGACATCCAACATTTTCTAACCTGCATTGTAATACGAGCATGCAGGTAAGACAAAACAAGTGTAATATAAACTAGAACGGCACTTCAGAGAGCGCAAACCTCCGCCTAGGCAAATATGAAAGTCACAGAACCTTTATAAACATTAACATTTTATATTTATATAGCCTGAGTATTCAACAGAACATGGACTATTTTGACGATGTAATGACATTACTCAGCGGGGTAGAGCATGAGCACAACACAACTTATGGTAAGTTTCAAACTGTGATGTGCCCAAATATGGTAGTGATACACTTAAATATGGTACTGATATGACTAAATATGGTAGTGATATGATATAAACATATTTTGCTATATTGCCATACAATATGTCGACTGTTTCTGATTGATTCCATTTCGCAGGTGAACACAGCTTTCCGGTAGAGGTGTTCCATGAAACACAGTGTTACATCGTACGTGAGGTTTTCAGTCACATGCAGGCTACGTCCTGTCAACAGGAATCAGCTGTATCGCGTGTGTGGAAGTCATCTTTTATTAGGAGTATCAGCTATTCAGGTTTGCAATATAATAACAGAAATCATTTATTTATTATTTAAGAATATCAATTAATTGTTTTCAGCATTTTCTCATTTTGTATCTGATTGATATTTTCTTTCTAATCATAACTTATAATAGGCTTTTATACACTTCATATTATAACTTATAATAATCACATTCTAATCGGAGAAGCCATATGATATCCATATATGGTCATGCTCTACCATTTCAAGCCATATGATGTTCATGCTGTGATCATGACAAGCAATATGATAATCATGTGATGTTCATGCAGTGACCATGAAAAGCAATATGATAACTATGTGATGTTCATGCTGTGATCATGAAAAGCAATATGATAACCATGTGATGTTCATGCTGTGATCATGAAAAGCAATATGATAACTATGTGATGTTCATGCTGTGATCATGAAAAGCAATATGATAACCATGTGATGTTCATGCTGTGACCATGAAAAGCAATATGATAACTATGTGATGTTCATGCTGTGACCTTGAAAAGCAATATAAAAATCATGTGATGTTCTAATAATATGACAACCATTTTATCTTCTTTCAATTTCCTTTAAAAAATTTCATCTACTAATTCATGCTTCATCCATGTGTGTTAATTATTTCAGAACGAAAATATGAGGAATCAAAATTCCGCCAGAGGGCGCCTGTTAATACTAATGGACGACCAGGTCTATCATTATTTTCATTCATTCTAATATATCAGTATTCATTGTTTTTTATTTTTGTCAAAAGTTTAATAAGTTATTTCTTTTTTGTAATGAACTAATCATCACCATACTTCCGTAGCAAGACTTTTTTTTTTTTTTTGTAGCAGACTTTACCAGAGGCCATGTTACACATAGCCCATCCCGAGTAAGGTCTCAATCCCAAATGATCGGTTCATCTAAAGAAACTGTGCTGGAACCTCAGTCACAAATTGGAAGCAAGACTAAGGCTGCTCTACCTTTAAGTGAAGGTACAGGAATATTATTTGTACAGAAAATTATTATTTGGTTATGAAACATATAGTGTATGAATTAAATTATTATTTTTTTTTATTTGTGAGACAGGGTTACATCTGTATATGTACTTGCAGCGTAAATTAATACTAGTAGAATAATCAATCGCGAGGCTGGATTTCTAGGAATGGTTATATTTCAATTCAATTTTATTTTTATAAGATACATCATTATGTAATGACAAAAAAAGAAGCAGGGCTTGGAAAAAAAAATTAGAATTCACTTATGCTGGAGAAACTTAAATAAGCCCAGAGGGCTTTAAGGCTAGTTCCACACACATATTTCTCATTGTGTACTATTGTATGCTAACTTTAGTACAATTTGTTTCTTTCTTTCCACAGATCAAAGATACTCGGTCTACCTAGATACAATGTTAAGACTGCAGCGCAATGAAGAGGCCAAAGGTCACAAGAAGCATATTGGTCAACAAGTAGCATCTGAACAAGATATTGTAAAAAGATTCCAACATCTTTGTAAAATTGGTGTGAACCTTTTAATCATGACAGGTAAAGTTAAGAAGGTGTATCTAAAGCTCTGTCTACACTATCAAACTAGTTTGACAAAAAAGTGTGATGTGCCTAAATATGGTAGTGATATGCCCATATATGGTACTGATATGACATCATCATGTCCATATATGGGCACATTACATTTTCATAAAGTTTGATAGTGTAGACAGAGCTTAATGAAAGAGAAAATAAAATAAGTGTTTTCATGAAAGCGCAAGCATCTAATATTTATTATTTAATATTCAATCTAAATACACAAATGAAGAATTTTACTCTATTTTCTCTGAATGTTAGAACCAAAGTTAATTCTACCAAAGTCTCCAGATGCTTTGCTGTGGTCTTCAACTAAGAACCAGCTTGATACTTACCAAGATCTCTTACTTAGTGATTTGTATTCCTTACTGGTCAACAGTCTTATATCCACTATGGTAAGTATGCCAATCGTTAGGCTCTGTCTACACTATCAAACTTTATGTGACAAAAATATGTGATGTGCCCATATGGTAGAGAGAGTTTTAATTGACACAGTTTTAGTGCCAAAGTCCTGCATTGTCAATTACATAGTTTATGTATGTAATCTTTTTACTATCTATCTCTCAAATTTTGTAGGAGCAAAAACGAGGAAAACGATCGCAATGGGAGAGTGTTTTGTGGTCATCACGAGACACGATACGATTACAGCTCAGCCGTTTGTTTATTCACTTGTTGTCGCCACAGCAACCACTACACGCGAGAGTGCTCAGCTTACAAATTGCGACGAAGAAACGAGCCAAGGATTTCTTAGAATATGTCTTGCAACATGAGGTAAGATTTCATCATGAGGTAATTTCCTGAATGATCGTGAAATCAAAACGGTACTTGGTTTGGTCTACTAGCGTTCCTGCTCCCAACTAGTCATCCATACATAGAAGCACTGATGAAGAAAGCCTATCTGGTGGTGACTATAGAATGGTCCCAAGATAACAACTATACTTCGGCTTTAGTTGAAGATTTGAAATTGTTTGTTAGAAATAGAGTACACAATGTTTAACTATATTATTGGATGTAATGATCTTGTTTATAGGTTAGATTGTAATTCTGTAGTAGTTTATCTGTGCTCTTTTAAGTCATATTTACTGTGGTAAATGTCTCAATATTGAAGCAAGCGGTCAAATCTGTTCAACATGCCTATTGCTTGCTCTTGGCAAGATTTTGCTTGATATGCCAAATAAATATTAGTATTATTACTATTCCAAATTTCTCTTTTTCAGCACAACAACTTCACTCATCTCTTCTTATATGATCTTCTAAGTAAGTACAGCTCATTCTTAAGTCCGCAAGAATTACAGCTTGCTCTTACAATACAAAAAATGATGGCTGCCTTAGGATTCGAACATATCCCTCCAGAAACAGAAGACAAACGTGTGTTGGATGAAGTCCACAAGGTAAGAAGAATGAGCCGTTATACACTAAATGTTCTGTTTTATGTATTCTGTGTTATATATTCTGTATGTATGCTTTAGGTGTATGTTTTAGATATTTTATAATCAAACTACTGATTGGTTTTATTTGCAGAGAATGATGTTTGCGAAAAGTGAGATTCGAATTATTAAACATAAATACTTCAGGTCAAAATTATCAGCATTAAGATCAAGAAAGATCCCGAAACAAGAGAGTATACTGAAAGAAGTGTACAACTCGGCTATGGATGTTACACAGGTAGTGAGACCATGTTAAACTATGTATGATAATGCACTATACTTTCGTTAATGGAAAAATATATATGATACTATTCGACAAAATATTTTTTTACAGAGAATCTCCTCCTATCAACATACACTACGGAAAAGGCTCTATGATCATCTGCGTCACATGATAACTCGGACCCTGGATGCAAGGACAGGTTGGCAGGACATCATTCAGCAGCTTGCCCATGAGAGGTCAGTTTTACGTTAATATTAATTGACATATGCCCTGTGGTCATTGAATCGTGAATTAAAAAAAATATGTGGTCTTTCATAATATGTGCCATATAGCCTGAAGCTCTATCTACACTTTCAAACTAGTTTGACCAAAAAAGTATGATGTGCCCAAATATGGTAGTGATATGACATCATATTTATATATAGAAACATCACATTTTTTAGTCATATAAAGATTTGTGACTAAACAATAAAGTTTTTTGGTTTTTTTCAGAGCTGTTTGGTACACTCCAGATTGTTATCCCACTTCTTGGCAACTTGACCCCACCGAGGGTCCAGGTCGTGTTCGTTGTCGACTACAGCGATGTCATCTTGGAATCAGCGATGAGTTCATCTTGGAAGGTTCTCGGAAGAAGTCTAACACGGTTCCTGGATCTCCGCTTGAATACCTCTTTCAGGATGTCATCAATCCTTCTGATGCTGATGAACTGAAGAGAAAACTCCAAGAAAATGAACAAATTAGGTATAGCTTTTGTTTCTTCTAATTTTTCTTCAATTCTTCTGTGTTGGGTTTTTTTTTTGGGTAGATGGAAATCATATTTTATGTGTACTATATTACTTGCCTTTTTACAGTAGCTCATGTGCACTTTAGAGAACCTAGTACATCTTTCGAGACAAGTAGGGGGTTACCCCGGTGTACTAGTACATCACAGCCTCTGATCATAACTGATCCCTCTGGGAGATAAATAATTAGAATATTTTAGTTTTTTTTAAAAGTGTCTTAATTTAATGATTTACTTTAAAAAAATTTTTTTTTATTAACAGACACACTTGTCCCTGTTTAAATGTCACGCCAGCAGCTGAAACACAAGGAGAAATTTTGCTTGGTATGTATTTTTATCATTTTATTTAATACTCTAGTTATTTAGTGTATAGATACTGGAAATAAGTAGAAATGTTGTTTATTATAATCACTCATAATATGTAATGTTATCTAGAATATTTAACTTATTTTGTGTTCTATATTTTGATTGGTCTAAAGGTCTAAATACTATGTACTTTGTTGGAGATGAACCAATCATGGACACCAATGTAACACAAGTTGTTTTAGGAGATCGTGAAGTAATGACCCTGTCATGGTTGTATGAGGACATCAAAGAGATCCTACCTCGATGGAACCAGTTACGTGATAATGCTGTAGAAGTGTTTCTCATAAATGGCAAAACGTTTCTTCTCTCTTTTGAAAATCAAAAGGTATGTATTATGTATTTTAATGTGGATATACTGTACCATGCAAACATGTTGGAATTTCATGCAATAGATTCTGTACATGTGAATATAGCATATAAAATTTGTTATTTAATTTATTTACAATGTTTTACTCTAAAGCTCTGTCTACACTATCAAACTTTATGTGACAAAAAAAAGGAATTGTGTCCATATATGAAGGTGATGATGTCATATCACTACCATATTTAAGCATATCACTACCATATTTGGGCACATCACACTTTTTGGTCAAACTAGTTTGATAGTGTAGACAGAGCTTTAAAAGGCATCCTGGTTAACTTTGTATTATCTCACTTATTGTAGGAAAGAGACATTGTTATTCAGAAGATGATGGCTAAAGATTTACCAAACCTTATTGAGGTTAACGACATATCACTAGTGACCCAAATATGGCGCAATGGTCAAATCACCAACTACGAATACCTTACTCAACTTAATAAGACCGCTGGACGATCGTTTAATGATCTGATGCAATATCCGGTGTTTCCGTTCATCCTTCGTGACTACACGAGTACAGTAATTGATTTGGAGTCGCAGGAAATATACCGTGATTTGGTCAAACCTATTTCTGTACAAACCAACGCAATGGCTTCACGCTTCGTTGAACAATACAAGGTACAATATCTCAACTTTGAAATCTTTTAGCTCATAAAGCTCTGTCTACACTATCAAACTAGTTTGACAAAAAAAGTGTGATGTGCCCAAATATGGTAGTGATATGCCCAAATATGGTAGTGATATGACATCATCATGTCCATATATGGGCACATCACATTAAGTTTGATAGTGTAGACAAGGATCAATGTGCTACTTTTTCTGGAAACATGCCCCCCTTCTTTTAAAATGTTGATTTATGTTTATATTTTGTTAATGCGGGTCTGCTTACAGTACACGGAATATTTTGATAATATTAAGAATTTTACAATATTAATTAAATTGCTTCATGTTATATCCAGTTGCTGAAGGAAGAGTTTCTGAAACAAGAAAGAAATGAAGTTGAGGGCAACCTAATTGGACCATTCCACTATGGCTCACATTATTCAAATAGTGGTACAACCCTACAATACCTGGTACGACTACCACCGTTTACCAAGATGTTTCTACAATACCAAGGTAATCAATCTCAGCCAATCCAATCAAGCTTTATACATTTCAAAGGTCAAACAAGGTCAAAATATTGTAATCTTTATTCACACCGAATTACAGTTGCTCACTTCAAAAATAGTATTCTTTTATTGACTGTTTTTATAGACATCTTTTTGACTGTGTTATTTTTTTAGACAACCACTTTGATATACCTGATCGTACGTTCCACTCGGTTGAGACAGCTTGGCGCCTTTCATCCTTCCAGTCTGCCTCCGATGTAAAAGAACTCATCCCAGAATTCTTTTTCCTTCCTCAGTTTCTTGTTAACAAAGAAGGTAGGTTAAGGTGTTTTTTTTTGGAGGATGTTTTAAGCTCTGCCTACACTATCAAACTAGTTTGACAAAAAAAGTGTGATGTGCCCAAATATGGTAGTGATATTCCCAAATATGGTAGTGATATGACATCATCATGTCCATATATGGGCACATCACATTTTTTTGTCACATAAAGTTTGATAGTTTAGACAGAGCTTTAGGTTGTTTTTTTGTGGGATGGTCCTTAAAATGGAGTGGCCTTTAATTGAAAGGTTTCTTTATGTAGTAGTCTACAGTATAATTGGTGTGTCTATAATAATTGGATAGTTCTTCAAATGGAGAGTATTATTTCTACATATATTGGTCAGATGAACAAGATATGCTATGTATGTATTTTTCTCTTACAGGTTTTAACTTTGGATGCAGACAGAATGGGGAGCGAGTTGACGATGTGACGTTACCTATTTGGTGTCAAGGTAGTCCACGACTGTTTGTCCTCATCCACCGCCAAGCTCTGGAGTCATCTTACGTCTCGCAATTCATCAACAGCTGGATAGATCTTGTGTTTGGCTACAAACAAAAAGGAGACAGCGCTAAGGAGGCTATCAATGTCTTCCATCCGGCCGTAAGTGATTTTTCATCTAAAAAAATCATTCACAACATATAGCCAGATCGAATTAGTTTCCACTTAGTAATATAAAACTCTGTCTATACTATCAAATTGTATGTGACAACAAAATGTGATGTGCCCATATATGGACATGATTATGTTATATCACTACCATATTTGGGCACATCACACTTCTTTTGTCAAACTAGTTTGATAGTGTAGACAGAGCGTAATGAAGCTTGCTACAGTAAATGTAACAATTCAAGTTCTTCATAGTTTAATCTTTGTTTTTGTTTTGTGTGTGTATATAAATACAATTTTGAAAAAAGAAGTTGCTTCAACGTAATTATTTCTAATTTTGTATTTGTTTCAGACTTATTTCGGAATTGATACAACAAAGATGGAAGATCCTCTTAAAAGGCGAGCGTTGGAAACAATGATCAAGACGTATGGTCAGACTCCTAAACAGTTGTTCCGCCAACCTCACCCGCAACGCTTTGAGCGAGAGAAACTGTCTGAAGCAGCAAGTCTGGCAGGCCTAGCACATATGGCATCTAGGAGGATGGGCGCTAAAATTATGACACCTCCTCCCCTTGAAAACACTCAGGTAATTACCCATACAATTTACAAATGTAGTCCTTTCACATTGCTTTGAAGTTAACGCTCTGTCTACACTATCAAAATAATTGAAAAAAAAAAGTATGATGTGCCCAAATATGGTAGTGATATGCTTAAATATGGTAGTGATATGACATCATCATGTCCATATATGGGCATATCACATTTTGTTGTCACATAAAGTTTGATAGTGTAGACAGCTTTAACACACACCAGGGCATTATCACATGTCTTTTGTATGATGTGTGTCCCGGTGTGTGTATGTAAACTCTGGAATTTTGCTAGGCAGTGTAAATGAGATATTATAGTAAAAGTATAGATTTAGACACTATATTTTATTTAAATACTCAACATTTTATTCCTTCTCATAGAGCCCTGTGAGTAGTGTTGAGAACATTCGATGGGGTGGATACGTTGGATCACCAGCCCTCGGTGAGCCTGAAATACGTTTGCAACAAACTTACCCAGTACCAGCGAAACAACTTGTCCCGTTGCCTACAGGAGGCGTTTGTGGTGTATCGGCCAATCACTGCTTACTGGTTATGTACAGTAAGGAGAAGGGTAAGTACCAACTTATGGTCTTAAGTCGTAGTACATTTTGAATTACAAAGACATAAAGTAAAGTAAAAATGTTTACTGTGTGCAAGGCTATTTAGAATGTATGATCCAAGTTAAATTCTCATAAGCTTTGTCTACACTATCACACTTTATGTGATGTGTCCATTATATGGACACGATGACATCATATTACTACCATATTTGGGCACATCACACTTGTTTTGTCAAACTAGTTTGATAGTGTAGACAGAGCTTTATACAGTCGGATGTTTGTAGTATCATGCATGGGGACAAAACATGGTATGTATATACTCTGATTTATTTGATACTGAATGTTATATAGGAGTGAGTGGCGTGAATGCTGTGGATATCAAGTGGTCTGGTATAGCTAGCTGGGATCACCCTGATGGCATCCTACGTCTGAAGCATAAACCAAAGATGGCTTCTGTCAACCTGCTACACACCAACAAGAAAGACAAGGTATGTATTTGTTTCTCATAATCTTAACATTTTTTAATTTCTTTCCAATTCTGAAGCCTTATTCATGATCAGACCAGAGAGTAGACCAGAAAACATACTTTGATTCAGTCATAGTTTTGATGATGGGTGTGTCCTAATAATATAGTATATGTAAATTTGGGATATTGTATGTGACAAGAAACTTGTGATAAGAAATGAAAGAAATGTCCTAATTATATCATATATATTATTGTTATTTTGCCATTATTGAAATTAATAAGTGTTCTTGAAATGAAATATTTTTTTAAATATTCAGATAACATGCTGTAGTTCTGTGACTGATTGCCGTCTCTTACTGACTGGATCTACCTCTGGAATTATCACAGCATACAATACAAAGTATAACCCTGACAAGGTAAATACATAATAGGTCTTTCTATTGGTCATTTATAAAGCTCTGTCTACACTATCAAACTAGTTCGACAAAAAAATGTGATGTGACCAAATATGGTAGTGATATACCCAAATATGGTAGTGATATGACATCATCATGTCCATATATGGGCACATCACATCTTTTTTGTCACATTAAGTTTGATAGTGTAGACAGAGTTTAAGATGTGCATTTGAGGATCTGGTACTTTTTTACTCTTAGAAAAAGCAATGACATAAAATTGTGGTCCGGTGGACATATCTGACTCTGTCTATTATCGGAACCTAAATTATTATATTTTTTTTTTATTATAGCAAGCAAGCATCGAGATTGTTGGAAATAAAGTGTGCCTTTATGGCCACACTGACGTCGTGTCAAGCATTGTAATCTCGCGACCATTTAGCATCATGGTAACCACCAGTCTGGATGGAACTTGCATCATCTGGGATTTGAACCGCCTCTGTTATGTTCAGTCGTTATCAGACCACAACGGGGCAGTGACCACGGCTACCATTAGCAATACTCTAGGAGATATAGCCACAGTAGCAATCCAAGGTACAGTGTGACTATTAACAGCTGTGCTCTGCTTCAATACATTTTATTTAAACTGAGCAGAGAAATCAAACGTCCTGTCATGTATCATATGTATACAATTTTAGAATTTGCTCTCACTATTATTTATCTGCAATTAGTATCACAATGTTTTCTGTTTTTTTTTATAGTACTTTTTAGTAAAATCATTTCTTTATAAAGCTTCTGATATTGATATTTATATATATATGGATATTTATATATATATGCATATTTTAATTTTTTTAACTCTGAGCAAATGAATTTCTTCTTAGGAGATTAATAACATTATTCTGATTCTGAGTGCTATTTCAGCCTGCTGACATGATTGAAAGCACTCACTTACAACATGTGTAGGTTGGGGGATGGGTGTGGAGCCATGGGGTGGGGGGTTCTGTGTGTTGTGGCTTGTACACAAGTAACATTTAATAAGTAAAATCTAACATGCAACTTGATATTATTTCAGAATCAGGATCTTGCTCTCTTCACCTCTGGAACATCAATGGTAACCCAATTGGCAGGATCATATGTGAGATGACCATCTTATGTGTTGCCTTCTCCAATGCTCCCGAAGGCATCTCTGTCAACTCTTTAGCAGCTGGGTGTAGTGATGGATTGATAAGGTTTGTTAAAGCTTGGCTCCCACTAGGAGACAACGCAAGAACGGAAACGCGAGTGATTTGACATCACAAGCAATGCACTATTCAAATTGTCATTGTGTAACTTTCTTGCATGGCATCTACGTCTTTGCTTTGTGTCGCTTTATTCTTTTCTTTTTTTGTTAATGTCCTATAATATTTATTTCATTACAGATTGTGGAGCACATGGGACTTGAGCCTTGTAAGAACTATCTCTTCACCTTCTATTAATCCTATTATAAGGTAAGAATCACCATTATTATACTATTGAAATATTGTGTTTTAAATGATTTAAGTAGTTCAATTCTAGCACTATTTTGATAATAATACAGTGGTCTGGTGGTTTAAACATGCTTTACAATTCCAGGAGCATGGGCTCAGTTCCGGCTTGAGTTAAATACATTAGAAGTATTTAGTGGCCCAATAGCTAGATGGTTTACCGTTCCTAGATTTTGGCTGGCATAGTACAAAAGTTTTCCTCACTCTTTCATACATATTTGATTTTTAAATTCACAGTTTGTGTTATACAGTGGACAGCCATTACTTGTTTTCATGTGATTCTGACGGACTTGTGACTGTATGGGGGCGCAAAGATGAAAACAAAAATAGACTTCCAAAATTTGAAGCCTTTATGGGGTCAATTTAAATTTGTTAAGCATTGAAAATAATTATGGAGTCGAAGATAAGAATGTTATGTTACAGATTATGAGAAAATTTAACAAAATGAACAACGTTTTGAGAATTATTTTAGTATTCTTCTGAAATTATTCTTTCCTCTTTATGAAATAAGAAGTTAAATAGAAATAAGAAATTGATTTTAGGTTTATGAAAAATCTGAAATTTCAATTCAACATAAAATAGCTAACCATGATGTAGATATGATGATAGTCCCTTTATGGCTGTGTTTTCGCAGCCAAAAAAAATTTTCCATTTTTTTTTAACCAATAAAGTGCGCATGATCAGTCATTAACAAACAACTAGATGCCCAATCACATCGCAACAATTTGTCCTTCTGGTAAAAGGTTAATAATGATCCGATTTGAGTGAGATAATTATCTGTAATTTTTCTCGAGTGGAAACGCTTAAACCCTGTTTCCACTGGCAGATTATCGATTAATTTTTATCAGTTAATTTTTGGCTGCGGAAACACGGCCTATAACAGACAATTTACAAGCATCTGCTTTTAAAGTAATTAATAATTAGTAAACATTCAACGATATTTTCTTTATTTATTTATTACCATATTTACTGAGGGTAGCCTATCCTGCTTCAAAATAGAAACTGATCATTTAGGGCCGGCCCTCGATAAAACAAACACAAAACTTGACAAATTAAATGTGAAAATTACAAAGTAAATTACAATATATCCAGTACATTCAAAATTTGAAATTGTTAAAATCGCTGAAGAGGAAACATGTGAAATACCATATCTTACCATATATACATAGTCTACGGTTTTTTTATACCTACTGTTTCTATTCTATACATCACATGTCATGACAACATATTCAAGATAATATATTCAAAAATTTACGATAATTATTGCTCCTGGTGCTGTTTTGAAAACTATAACTTGTTAATACGAGTTTTTTTTATATTAAATATGATTATATAAATATGTATATAGATTGTATAAAATTGTTATATTATCGATTTTTTTTGTTGTGTAAATATTGTATTAAAGAATTATTATGTATTAATATTGAATATTATTACACTGAAAACAGTAAGAATAAATGAATACAGTGTACAATGCAACTGAGTGTATATCAATAATACATTGAACTAACGTCAGTAGACCTACAAGAAAATAAAATGAGTTCTAGGCATAAAAACATTTACTTGCTGTGTGTTGTTTGACACGAAACATTATACTCTGTCTACACTATCAAACTTTATGTGACAAAAAAATGTGATGTGACCATTATAATTATGGACATGATTTTTAAAAGTTTTTTAAAGAGGAACATTCTGTAGGCCATGCCAAAAGTTTTCCAATTATTGGTTGATATTATGTACTTACACGATAACAGAACTTATTCTGTCTTAAGCTTTGTCTACACTATCAAATTTTATGTGACAAAAAATGTGATGTGCCCATATATAGACATGATGATGTCATATCACTACTATATTTGGGCGTATCACTACCATATTTGGGTACATCACACTTTTTTTTGTAAAACTAGTTTGATAGTATAGACAGATCTTTACTCTCGACAATCGTAACTTTGTTTAAAATCAAATACACTTAACAAATGGTTCATTCTGAACAAAATAGTCGGCATGAATGTCATCCACTAAATGTTCACCATCTACCAAATCACTCAGTCTACATTCACCAGTCATCGTATTGAAAGAAAAAGACCGGCACTTGTTGTAGCCCTCCATGTTGTGACTCATACAGTATTGAGAACAGAATGCAGAATTGGCCACATTGTACGCTTTTACCATTCTCTCAATAGAAACATGTTTTTGAGTAGTAGATCGATTGTATGAAACCGACACTTGATTTGTATCTACAAAAAAAAAATAAAATAAAAGAAAGAAATAAATCGGGCAATACTAATGATTGATGCAGATTCTACATATTAAACTAAACTTAATGGAGGTTTGCTTTAAAGGTGGGCTCCGGGAATACAATATCTTTTACTTGTAATATTGTCTTATGAGAGGTAGAAATTGTGATTCCAAAATGAATGTGAATGCCCAATCCGAACAAGGCTTTCAAACTTTGCAAAACTAGGTAATTGGTGATATTATCGGAGGAATATTTTTAATTGCGAAATTAGTCATACCAGTAACAGATGAATAGCTAATACCATTTGAGAAATCTGAATCATTTATTTGGCCAATCACATCTTGATTGATCACCGAACTGTCGATTGTGATTGGTCAACTCAGTTGCGTTGCTAGTTTGCATACTAGTGGGACTCAAGAAGGAGATTTTCCAATCCTAATCAAATAGAATTTAGCTTACCCGAACTCTCGCAAGCATATGAAAATGCGGCGTCAAAACAAGACTTCCAGCCCCACTTTGGTGATTGGTTTTCGCCAATAGCAGCACAACTGTACCACGTTGATACATAGGTTCCATTTTCAAAGTTAGTGAAACTTCTGCTCTTTCCATCAACCCACTTGATATCAGGAAGGCCTATACCTTTCTTCAGGAGACCTAACCATGCAGAGTCTTCGCCCGCCAAACGTAGAACGTCAAACAAAAAGTCATTTTTTTCCTTTGAGTTGACGGTGACTAGTTGGCATGCGTTAGATTCTTTGTTACATGCGTCACGCGCAGTCCACCAATTTTCTGCCTCATAGATGACCTTGTGGCATTTACCATCCAGATAATATCCGAGAGACATATACACTTTTAAAAAGATAATGTATGTATCATAAATTTTCTTATAGATCTCCTCTCTAAATCTACAAAAGGTCATTCACGCTTATGACGAAAACGTCGTGTAGCACCAGCTCTATAGCTTGGTTCCCACTAGGAAGCAACGCAAGGACGTAAACGTTGACCATTGACAAGCGAGAGTTCGAATAATCCGTCGCTTGTCAACTCACTTATGTTACATTACGTCCTTGCGCTGCGTCTCTAGTGGGAACCTAGCATATACAGTATTTTATGACGCTCGTGGTTCTTCGCCGATGTCAAATTAGTTCGACAAAGGTGTGATGTGCCCAAATATGGCAGTGGTATGCTCAAATATGGTAGTAATATGACATCATCATGTCCATATATGGGCACATCACATTGTTTTGTTACATACAGTTTGTATAGCTAGTGTAGACAGCTTTAGTGGGGTTATATGTCAACACCGATACACCGTATATGTTGTTACAAACTGGTACTGGTAGCGTCTACAGAGACATCTGGTAGCCATTTGATATCCTCAAACTGGCATTTAGATTAATGCTATAAAAGTTTATATAACTATAAACATTTAAAACATGGAGTTACCCTTTAAGTTAGTTGCATAATAAACGTAACAATGTTGTAGGATACTTTATTAATTAATTTATTTCAACAATATTTACGAGGGTGGTCCATCCAGCCGAAGCTGATCATTAGGGACCCTCACAAAAATACATCATGACGAGACATAAACATGTAACAATAAACATTAAATTAAAATAAATATGGCCTAATACCTACTTGTCATATTCAAAGATAACGAAAGGAAAATGAAGAAAGATCTACAGCCCAGCATCACCAGAACCATCTTTGTCCACGTTTTAGAGTTGGCCAACGATACGTAGTTAAGAATAAAGACAAGTTTTTGATAATGATCGTCACCAGTTTGACAGACGGAGTCAATTATTACAGAAAATTACCTAACTATCATGAATATTTTATGTTGTCTTAATTGAAACATAACAAAATGTATAGGCTATATTCTTATCGATTTATTGTTAATTGAATATATTTAGGAAGTAACAAAGGAACCAGTACTTAAAAACTAGGGACCACTGAATGTTTACGTGTACTTGTATGATAATAACTTATGCACACAAATTAGGGCCTATTTTAAATTTGCGTGCGTAGTAGTACGGTGGTAAAGTGGTTTTTAATGGTAATGGTTTTACTGTGACTAAAGTGCGGGTTTCAAGGTGTTACGGCAGTTTTTTAAAACTATTTATAGACTATTGTGTGATAAACACGGTTGCCTTTATAGATGTAATAATATTGATTAATTTTTATTATAAGAATAAATATAAATGTACAATTGTGTGTTTTTTTTGGATCATAGAGAAGAGTGCACAACGATGAGACAGAAGGAAGAAGTACTAGGCTGCCTAATAAAAACTTTTTTTATAATACATTTAAAAGAACATTATGATCCATAATATGAATAATTTAATTATTAATATTCTAAAATCTGTTTCTAATTTAAAGTTTAACGAATAATAATCTTTCTTTAAATCAACATTTTGTTTAAATTTAAAAATGTTGATCTTGAATTCAGAAGGTACAAGTTGCAAATGGCTGACTCTCAATGAAATAGTCAGCATGTTCGTCATCCACTAAAGCCTCACTAGAAGCACTTAGTCTACATTCACCAGTCACTGAACTGAAAGAGAAGAAATGACATCTGACGTCATCCATACAATACTGAGAGCAGAAAGCAGAATTAATGACCTTATATTGCTGAATCGTTTTATCAGCTGCAACATGTTTCTGAGAAATATATTTCTTATGGACGATCACTCGATTCGATACTGAAAAAAGAGAAAACAGTAAGAGATAATAAACTGCGAAGATTGTTGTCTTATTGCGAAAGAAAATCGTATTTAATGGAGAAAATAAATGAGATATTGTATCTCCATCGTTTAAAGATGTATTGTCCCCCTGAAAAAAAAATTTTTTTTTTTTAAAGGCCATTTTAATGATACATAAAAGTTATTCACTTTGAAAAAAAATTGGATCAAAAAAAAAATTATTTACCTGAGAAAATCGTAATTTAAAGTAAAAAATAGTCAACCGGAAGTCGGTTGGCTGGCAGCCAACCGACTTCCGGTTGATTTTAACCTTTGCCCCTGGATTTGCTCATGAATATGCATATATTGTTCAATTTTCCCCATGCGGGGAAACACTGATCAAAACTTATATCGCACTGCCGGCTGCCGGAGGAACAACAACCTCTCGCGCGCGGGGACAGAAAACATTCTTATGATGGCGAGTCAGAAGGGTCAGAAGCGTCCTGGTGCGTTGGTCACAAATTCAGAAAAAAAGAGACGGAAAAGTAGAATAAATACCAATATCAATAATCGCAGAATACTGCTAAGTCCGGAAGTTTTTGTAAGATGGACAGCAGTTCAGGATTCAAACAATCTTGAGAGCAAGACTGAAGTTGCAACATTTTTACTCGATATGTGAGTATTCTGACTGTCAGTGTCTGGGTGGCGGTGGGCCCAGGGCCGTCCGTCCTACCTCCTCCTAGGCTAGGCATACTACTCTATCTAATAAAGTAGGCTAGCCCTTCTAACTGGGCCCTAGGGGCCTAACTCTTATTTATGATGAAATGCATGAAAAGTTCGCAATTAACAAACTAATATTAATAACATATGTTAAATTATTTAGCATATAAATAAGATAGGTAGGCATAGGCTAGGCCTATCTTATATAGGCCTAGGCATAGGCCTACTAGTTATAGGTAGTCATGGAGCCTTCACATTATATTTATTAGCCATCATGCATGTTTATTCTAAATTCTACTACTAGGCCTGTCTATATATAAATTATTAATACTATTATAGGTATGAGAAAACAAAGCAGTCAACGATGACAATGCCTTCTTCTAATGAAATGACTTCTACAACTAGTAGGCCTTGTAGTAGTACTACTAGTACTACTACTGCTAGGACTATGCCTAGTGGTACTAGGCCTAGTAGGAGTTTGCAACAAGTGGAAAAACAAGTATCTCCCCAGTTTGCAACAGCAATGACATCCACTCCAATGATGGCAGTGGAAACAAAATTGGTGACACAACATCATAGTTCAGATTCCACTGAAATTCAGTAAGATTCTATGATTTTCAATTTTAAAAGTAACATCAAATAAATAATGCAAAATATGATGTGTTCTAACTAAATATGATTTTTAATTAAGTTGGCCATTAGGCCTGTGCTAATTATACTGTAATACAAAAATAACCATGATTACAACAATTGTAATACATTGTTACTTGTGAATTGGTAATCAACAAGTCAATCAGTTTACAACACATTGTTGGTTTGCTTTCAGCCTTTCAGGTATATCTGGAATAGATCAATTAAGCACTACTACTAGTCATGGTTCAGCCAGTTCACCAGCACTTTCATCTTCTAATGAATTGTAAGTCAATGTTTAATTTACTGAATTGCTGAAATAACAGTAACATTATCAGATGGCATTGGTATATTATATTTGTTAAGAATCATTACATTTTCTATGTTTCTTGTGACCTGGGAGATGTGATGTGATACTTCTGGGAATGGTATGTGATGGTGGGCTTCAAAGGCACTCAATGTAAATTGTTAGTAAATAATAACTCCTTCTGTAAGGTCACTGACAAGTGAATGTACAGTAAATCTGTAATGATGCACTATACAATGTAATTTATTTATTTAAACAATATTTTACAATTGAAAAGGGTGAATATTCAATGGTTTAAATGATATTTTTTTATTTTTAGTGAAAGAGATACTGAAAGAAAGGCAGAATATGAAAGCAATGCTGGAAAGTCAAAGTAAATATATTTTGCAATAACAAAGAATGCATGTTGTACTGATGGTGAACAGTTTATGGTGATTGTACAGTACATAAACATTGAATTCAAATTCCATAGAAATCAAATCATTTAATATCCATCAACCAATGTCAAGTTAGGTAGACAATTGTATTGCAATTAAAACTGTGTTATGCTTGTTTTTCTAGTATGACTATTGAAATTGACATAAGTGAATCAGATGATGATGAGGATGAGTATGATGATGATGATCCAGACTACGACCCTCCTTTTAATATCTTCCTGTGGTAAGTTTACATGTAACATTGTCATTGTGTAATGCCTATTTTAAGACTACTGTTTAAATTTTATTCAAATGCAATTACTAAAGCTGTACTACATATTATTGCCGTTCATAATGCCAGTGACTTGACAATAGTGTGCTTTTATTTTTATTTTATAGTCGAAGGAAATGGTTAATTTATATTCCATACTATTCTACATAAAGAATCTGTGGTCAAAACTTAAAACTAAATTCTAGTCTACATTGGTAGTAAACTAAAATTGTGTATTAATTAATTGTAATTTGATAAAATAAGTAATCTTAATTTCATGAAAAGCAATTAAGTTTGAATAAAGTCTCATTGTACTTTATTATAGTCCTACTGCAGCTCTTGATCTGCAAGAAACAACTTTTTCTGAAGAGGAATTTGAGGAGGAATTTTACAGTGATGATGAGGAAGAAGAAGAAACCGATAAAGAATCTTCTGACAATATTAAACATGTCAATATTATGGAAGATTCTCCAATACTCCTCAATGATGAGACATGTTTGGTGTATGCAAATTGTTTAAAATCTTTGGCGTCCATGACTGTAAATAAAACCTGTTCCAAGCAAACGTGCAACAAGCCTGTCAACATGAACACAAAGTTTATTGGATCAGCAATATATTTTAAATGGGTAGGACATCACTTTCATCACTTTTGAACATACCATGTACATGATTGAATAGCAAAGAACAGTAAAAAAAGTTTCTGCTAAATTTCTTGTTCTAGTGGTGATCTCTCATAAAAGACACTATAGTACTGTATCTATTAATTAATACTTGTTATATTTTTAAGATATGTGTTAATGGGCATCTAAACAATAAGTGGTGTTCCCAACCAATTTTGAAGAACCATCTTCATGGAGGTGACCTGTTAACATCAACTGCTATATTGGCTTCTGGGAACAACTATGGAAAGATAGCTTTGTTTGCCAAGTTCATGAAACTGCATATAGTAAATTATAACACATTTTACAGAATACAAAGACGCTATCTGGTTCCATCTATAAACAAGTTATGGGATAAAACACAGGAGGAGATTCTAAAAAGTCATGAAGGAAAGGAGGTTGTTTTGCTTGGTAGGTTTTGTAATTTACACTAAATTCTGATATATCGAGGGTTAAATGGTTTAATTTGTAAACCGTGAAATCTAATAAATTTACTAAATCTTTATATTTAGGAGATGGCAGAATGGACAGCCCAGGCCATTCCGCACAATTCTGTACCTACACCATGATGAACAATGCAGACAAAAGCATTCTGTCAATTATAACCCTGGACAAGCGTGAAACCGGTGGTAAGAGTACAGCAATGGAAAAGGTCGGATTTCAAGACAGCCTAAAATTTCTTGAGGAACGAAATGTTAGGGTGATTGAATGTGTTACAGATGCACATATGCAAATTGGTGCAATAATGAGTATGTATTTC
The DNA here is from genome assembly GCF_963402885.1 of Antedon bifida. Taxonomy (NCBI): domain Eukaryota; kingdom Metazoa; phylum Echinodermata; class Crinoidea; order Comatulida; family Antedonidae; genus Antedon; species Antedon bifida. The sequence continues at coordinate 5,472,369 of NC_136234.1, forward strand.
TTTTCTGTAAAATTTATGACATTAAACTTAGATTATACTTGATAATGCCAATGTTATTAAAGTAAAATTTTCACAGTATTTAAAATTGCATGAATTGTATATCCATTATATAAAATGTGCTATTGTGTATTTTTTTTTATCAGAAAAAGATTATCCAGAGATAAAACATTCTCATGATATCTGGCATGCTGCAAAAAATCTGGCAAAAAAGTTGGTTGCAGTAAGTTTGAATACTGTATTTATTATTTTTTGTATTTTGTTTTATTTATAGAGGGTAACGCTTCCAGCTGGACAGATTAATGCCAGGGGCAATCTTAAGTTCAACTAATACAAATAAATACATAGAAAATATGTAGTCATAAGATTCCTGCTGTAAACTCATGTTCTTAACTTTATTTTCTGAATATATGTTACTAGGCAGGACAGAAAAAAGAGTGCAAAGCATTACTAAGTTGGAGCCAAGACATTGTGAACCATTTCTGGCATACATGCGAGGTTGCAAACACATATGATGAATTCATGGTAAGTACAGTATGCCTATGGTTAATGTATGATGAATAACAGAAATGCATTTAACTGTACCAGGATGTATGATATGTTAATAATCTTGACAATTCCAGTGTCAGTGATTATAATTTTTTTATTATAATTTTCTCTTTGTGGTTTATACAATAAAAGGGTATTTGGTGTGGAATTATCCACCATGTCGTCAACGAACATGAATGGATGTTGTCGTACAGTGATAGTGGAACGGCCTGTTGCAGCCATGGCCCATTAGAAACAGATAGAGATAAAGGCTGGTTAGCAAAAGGCGATCCAGCACATAATGCATTGAGGAACATTGTTTTGGGCAAAAGGTTCCTCAACAAGATTCCATACTGGCTCAATTTCCGGTGAGTACTTTGTGTAGGATGTAGAAAAAAACTGTATTGAGAACCTACTGTGTTGAAATAGGATTTTTTATTCTTTTTACAGTAAACAATAAATGTTAAATTGTTCTATAAATTATACATTTAGTAATAATTAGCAATGTATTGTTTATATTTAGAGGAACAGCTGAATTGGAAAATTTCCACCAGTGCATTCTGATGTATGCTGCTAAGCGTTTTTCCTATAGCCCACCAGTTTACAAGGCAAGAAATCTAATAGCAGCATTGGATTATACATCAAACCACCAGAGACCCATAAAAAAGAATAATGATGGGACCACACGGTATACTTTCTAGTTAATTTAGTATTTGTTTCAACTGTCAGCAATTTGTGGATGTGATCTGCTTTCCAAATTCCATATAAACATGATCAATTTAACATTCTCACAATAAATGATACATTGTTATATACAGTGATAATTAAACAATGTGAAATTGTAATTCACTTGGCCCACAATATTCTGCTTTTCTTTATTAGGTATCAACGTTTATTTAACAAAAAAAGCAAAAGGTGGACAGTGGTACCTGTCAAAGAAGAGAAAACGTATGGGTACATCCAAACCTTGTTTGAAATGGTTGTTGAGCTGCGATTAATGGACGATACCAGTTTGAAGGCAGCATTGGATTTAGATGTAAATGATCCTAGAAGAATTTGCCCAACAATTGCTCAAGTTCAGCCACCACCAACACAGCAATTAGTTGATGACAAATTATCACGATTTTGAATAATCCAGAAATTCATGATTGATATACAGTAATATAATATATTATACAGTAGTATAATAGATATAATGATTACCTCATTTTTTATTATGTACTCATATTACAATTTCAAAATATTCCCTGTAATATTTTTTTTTTTCCCATTACATCATATATGAACAAAATATTTTTGTTTTATTTATAAATAATGTACAATGATTTTATATACGAGCTGGTTGGAACCCAACGTATTGGCCGAATTCATCAGGATAGCGGTCTCGTATTTTCCAAACGCAGCAACTTGGAATAGTCCTGCGAATTCCTATGCCAAGTCTGCCATGCTGCCACAAAATATACTGTCTGTAGGCAGTATGCCTATGGCCTCTGCTCCAGTTGTTGTCTAATGGGGCAACTAAAACATCTTGCCGGTATGCCCGCGCAATGTCTAACACTGCCTCATTCAGAACAAGCAGTTCAAAGTCCTAAAAAAATGTTGTTAAATGTTAAAAATTTCTTTACTATATTTATGTGTATTAAATATGTTGCAAAGTGATACAAATGGGGGATTAATTGTTTAAAATAAGGGGGTTGGTCATATTTCTTCTTTTTTTTTATGTAGTTGCTAAAACTAGAAATACCAAATCAAATAAATACTTGAATAATTAATATCAATGATATGTAAAGCAATGTGTGACATAATTACTTTTGGTTTGATCACAGTCAATTTCTATTGATTATGGTTTCATATCAAAATACCAAAGTATCAAATCAAATAAATACTTGAATAAAAATTAATATTAATGTAAAGCAATTTTTCTTTAAAAAAAATTAAAATATTGTACTTACTGGAAGTAGGGATGTGCAATTATCGGGATTATATCCACAACACATTCGCTCTACCTGTGTCGGCATCTCACGGCAGGCGTGGCACACACACCAGTCTGGTGCAGCTCCATCAGCATCTGGGTGATGTCCTCTTTCAGGCAGCTGTTGCCTATCCAAAACACTTAGAATCAAGCCAGGATTTTTTTTTGCTGCCTCTTTTAAAAGATTCCGGACTTCATTCTCATTAAGTGCATCTATTTTTGACTGCAAATTAAATACAGGCTGCATATAAATATAGTAATTTACAAAACCAATGTTTTCATTTTTAAAGCTATTTATTTGGGATGCTGGTATCCAATAACTTTCCTATGTTTTTGGTTTTCCATGATACATAACTTAAAAAAATAATCATAAAACATTCACGTTCTTAAATCTCCATTCTAGACATATATCCACAAAATAAAAAATTCTTACAGAAATGTTTTCTTCTCTCTGTTGTAGAACAATATGGGTTCCATCTTTCTTTCCTCTCCCTCTCCTTCCTCTCCCTCTCCTTCCTCTCCCTCTTCCTTTACCTCGTCCTCTTCCCCTTCCTCGTTGCCTTTGTCTTAAACCTACTTCTGGACTTGACGGTTCAGATGATGTACTTGAAAATAACTACAAATTATATTAGGTACAACACAAAAAAAATAAATAAATATATGCACTAGGCCTATATAGGAAACAACACAAGTACTTACAGTATGTATTAAAATAATATTACTGTATTTATAAAATTATATATGCTGCAAACATAATATTTGTACAGTTAATCCTAGCAAAGTATACCTTTCATTTACTTTAGGCCTAGTGTCTAGTACTTATTTAGCATAGGCAGGTTTCCTAGTTATCAGGACTCTAGCATAGACATATAAACCTAGGACTAGGGCCTACTAGAGTAGCCTAGTAGGACATTATGGATGGGCCAAACAGAATGGAGAAGAAAAAAAACGGATACAGTGTGACATGATTACTTTTGGTTTGATCACAGTCAATTTCTATTGATTATGGTTTGATATCAAAATACTGTATATTCCCTCCTTATTGGTAGGCCTCTACCTAGTAGAAAGAGTAGGCCTCTACCTAGTAGAAAGAGTAGATAGGCCTAATTGAGATGAGAGCCTATCGTCCTTGCTCTCCTCCCGGGACGGGACGGACCAGCCATTCTGTTGACTTGTGAAGAGGTGTTCTTCTTGATCCATTGGGGTCATCTTTACTATTCATCTAGGGCGCCTAGGAGTAGTATCTAAAGTGCGTATAACTAATGTAAACAATTCCACCTACCGATAAATCCATTTAGATTTTCAGGCTTTTTATCTTTTCGACAATCGGATGCAAAAACAATCTTTCACGCTCTAAGCGCACAAGTTTTCCGATAATCGCGACACTAGGCCCTAAACTTTTTTTCGATTACCGGCGGCCGTCGCTCAAAAAGTATGTGGTCATTAGCATATCGTGCATATTCATTAGTTGATGATTAAACGACAGTATTTTGAAATATGAGCGCTCCGAGTTCGAAAAAAATGATGATTTTAAATCGGTTTTTTGGTAAGTAAAATCGTTTTTTTTCCCGGATTTTTTTGGGCGAAAGTGAGTAACTTTAGTATAACTACAAAATGGTCTATTCAAAATTTGATTTTTTTCATCTTTATTTTTCATGTTTTGGGGGACAATACAACTTTAACCTACTTGGTCTTTTGCAAACATATGCAAATGAGTCTGTGCAAGATTCCCAGTTCCACTCTGGTGATTGGTTGGTGGCGCCAATTGCAGCACAACCGTCAGACGGTTCATTGATTACGTCATCAAAGTTAGTGAAACTCCTGTTCTTTCCATCAACCCACTCGATTAAAGAATTCTCCTTTTTGAAACCTAACCATGCAGATTTCACGCCTACCAAACTCACGACGTTAAACAAAAAATCATTTTCTGTTGTTGAGTTGACGGTGACTAGATTACTTTCGTCCGATTCTACGTCACACTTTGTACGCGCAGTCAACCAATCACTTGTCTCATTGACAACTTTGTAACAGTTACCATCCAGATAATACCCGTTATACCTTAGAGACATATCAACTAAAACAAACAGATAACTTAAATGAAAGGCTGTTAATCGAACATTTCTGAGCTCTGTTTTGGTTTACAGTTCACGTTATATTTGTTCCACGTAGTTCGACATCGTCCTCAAGTCCTAAACTTTGAGTACACTTACCTACAGATGACTTATACTGTGTCCAAATAAATTGGAAATTGCATTGGTCACTTATCACAAAAAACAGATATAAAAATATAGTATAAAAATATATAGTACCTGTTACACCATACACGTAGATTTCATAAAGGTGAAAAAAGCAAAGAAACGAACAATCTTCTTCTTGAAGGGATAGAAATTTCCCAAAAAGTGCTGTGTTTATATCTATATTTACTGCGTTATAAACGGTATCACAGATTGTGTTTTCTCGTATGTTACTGGAACTTCCAATCCGGACTGTAACGGGAACTGTTAAACAGTTTATCGAATGATGATTAGATAATAATAGTATACAATAATAGTATATAATAATATAACAATAGTATAATAATATACTAGTCTATACCATTTGACACGCATTAGGCCTAATATGTTTATAGAATTAGTATAGAATTCCTTCTTTTTATGAATTTTAAAGATAGATACATTGCCTGATGTGTGACTTACAGTGTTAGTAAAGTTTATTTTTCGTTAATTTACACGTATAAATGAATATGTAATAATGTAATTTAATGATAATATAAAAAGTAGTTCCATCTTCAATGAACGTTTCAATTTCATCGTACAATAGCCTATTATAACATTCAAAACAACAGCATTAGAATTTTGGTTGATTTATATTCAATATTCTTTATAAATTATTATATTCATATACATTGCTTCATAATTACAGTTGTGAGAGAAAAGCAATTAAACACTTTGAGAATTGAAGAAACTTTGTAAGAAATAATTAATATAATATATTAGCAACTTACATGGTGCATGATGAGTTTGTAAAAAAAATATCCTCACATAGGTGATAAAGACAAATTTGGAGAATTCTAAAACGATTGCCGGATCAACTTGATAATCTATAAATTAAAGTAACATAAATTGAATAATTAAGCTCTTTAAATAATAACTAAATCTAACGGTATATACACTGTTGAACAAAAATTAAATTATTTCTCATCATTTCTTCTGTCGTGATATTTTTTAGCATAAAAAGTTCGTCCATTGTGTACATAATTTAGAGTAATATTAATTAAAATAATGGTATGAAACAAACAAATCATTTCCAGCAACCAAAATTGAAGAATTGAAAATTTAACAGTCAATGTTTCACCAATGAAAACTGTCAAACCAGAAAGTATCAATCGTTTTTCCCGGGAGGTGTACCAACCAACAACAAGTATCGACTCCTCGGGAAAAGATGTTTACGCCTCCTCGGCAGAAAACCACGTGTATTCAATTTCAATTCAATGTGTTTTATTTCGGAAATTTCATCCATATCAACAAACGTACAAACAGAAAAAAAAGAAAGAAAATTCACAAACTATGAGGTTTAATATATAGGATACTTCTCTCCATTTACAATACATTTTTGAGTTATGGAGCATAATATGTTTGCAAACACAAGCAACACACATATTACAACTAGAAATGTACATATAATACCTGTGTTTGCAAGCGTTCCCTCATTTCCGTCAATGGCGAATTCTGCGTCGGTTATTAGTGGGCCTCCTACATTATTGTGATAATATATACGGACATTCGTCGAACTTAATAAATCAATAGCGTCTGTGGGAAAAATATAACATACGGTATAAAATAAAGATATGACATGCTGTGTACAACGTCTTTTGTTTTCTCTTTTACTTTATAAGCTCCGGTTCCCACTTGGATGATACGCGCAAAGCAAGTAGGCCTAGTAGTTTGATGATGACGTTATTATTGATGATTCCCATTGCGTTGTGATTGGTCAAATTACTTGCGTTGCTTGGTTCACGTAGACGAGCAACGCACGCGAGAGTTGACCACAACGACACTGTGTCGCTTGTGTAGTCAAATCACTTGATTTTCTTGTGTTGCGTCTCTAGTGGGAATCAAGTAAAGCGTAATGCTTGGTTCCTACTAAGTAGGACGCAACGCAACGACGTAGGCCTAAAGCGTGGTTCCCACTAGAACGCAACGCAGTGCGACGTATCGACGCAAAGTGCTGTATTGTGTAATCACTGGTGGGAACCGACGACGTAATTGATTTCACGCAGGCGGGGGCAAACACAATTATTAGAAGGGCATTGCTTAAGTTGCGTAGATTGCGTTACGTTGCGTCGCTAGTGGGAACCACGCTTTAGGCGTAACGTGAGTGAGTCGACCAATCACGACGTCATGGATCATCTGAACTGTCCCTTGTTATTGATTAACATTTCGTTGCGCCTGTCCTAGTGTAATTGCAGTATTGCTTCAGCAAAGATATTTACTTAAATTAGTTGTTGAATGATAAAAGTAAATGCAGTATATACTTACTTGTCATATTCCAAGATACCAAAAGTAAAAAGAAGAAAAACTTGCAAGTCAGTATCATCAAAACCATATTTTACAGTTTTCTTATACTTTTCAACAAGATCTCAACGGTACGATAAAAGTAACCGTTTGACGGATGTTTTTTGGATAAATGATCAACAATAAGCGGAGCAGTGGCAATTATTCAAGAAAATAGTTTTCTTCTCTAAAGCGAGTGGACAATTGTTCTGTTGTTAATTGTTCGTAATGACTTTTTATAGCATGTTATACGTATTCACAACAAAGACTTGCAACAGTACTCAAAAGTTTTATGTACAATAATTTATCGATTTGTGTTTATTGGTCTATTCATGTCCTAACGAGGTTAAATATATTTAAAATAAATACAAAAATATTAGTATGCACTGTTATCGATTGAATAAATGTACAGTAGTATGTATTTATAATATGTCAAGTAATTTGACACTAATAGTATTTCATTTAGATTAAAGCATTGATAAGACCATTTTAATGCGAGGCATAAAACGCACATTCCCAATTAAGTTGTGACGGCATATTATATATTGATTTGTGTTTATTATATTTATCGGACAATACAACAAGCAATTTAAAAGATAAATGTTCTGTACTTTTGAAACTTGACTACCATTGTGCAATTTGATCATTCCTGTTTTAACTTGAATTACCTTGAACTGTAGGACTTTAAACACTATGCTTGTTAGTCCTTCGTCTTCATGTATATGGGCTAAATTTTAAATGGTGATCAGACCAGTTTTTTTCAACCCACTTTTAATCTATTTATAGAAGAAGCGCAAACAACATTTTGTGGAAGTGAGTTCCAATCCTCAAATGCTCTTGATTTTTAAAAATGTCTCCTTATTTCCAGTCTTGTGAGCCTTGATGTAAAGGTATTTAGTGTTTTTCAAATAGTGTATTTCAATATTGTTTAGTAAGTTATAGTATTTTTGTATGTTTTTGCTTTTAACTGTTTTATCATGTTTTTTTAATTTGTAAAGCAAATATTACATATTGTATTTGACAATAAATTTGAAGTTGTACCGTGGAAGTATATACACAGTGATTGCCTTTATTGACTTATTGTTGTTAAATAATTAAGAATGAATATACTTTAGGCATACATATGAAGTAATATACTGTAATTAGAAAACCTTTTAAAATAGTTTTTAAAAAAGCATTCATCTATGATTAAATTTATTATATTCTAAAATCTTCTGGTAAAGTTTATCGCCTTATAATCGATTTAAAAAAAACAATGTTTTGTTTAAATTTAAAAATGTTGATCTTGAATTTAGAAGGTACAAGTTGCAAATGGCTGACTCTCAATGAAATAGTCAGCATGTACGTCATCCACTAAAGCCTCACTAGAAGCACTTAGTCTACATTCACCAGTCACTGGACTGAAAGAGAAGAAATAACATCTGACGTCATCCATACAATACTGAGAGCAGAAGGCAGAATTGATGACCTTATGCTGCTGAATCGTTTTATCAGTTGCAACATGTTTCTGAGAAATATATTTCTTATGGACGATCACTCGATTCGATACTGAAAAGAGAGAAAACAGTAAGAGATAATAAACTGCGAAGATTGTTGTCTTATTGCGAAAGAAAATCGTATTTAATGGAGAAAATAAATGAGGCATTGTATCTCCATCGTTTAACCTACTTGGTCTTTTGCAAACATATGCAAATGATGTGTTTGTGCAAGATTCCCAGTTCCACTCTGGTGATTGGTTGTCGCCAATAGAAACACAACCGGCAGACGGTTCATTGGTTACGTCATCAAAGTTAGTGAAACTCCTGTTCTTTCCATCAACCCACTCGATTAAAGAATTCTCCTTCCTGAAACCTAACCATGCAGATTTCACGCCTACCAAACTCATGACGTTAAACAAAAAATCATTTTCTGTTGTTGAGTTGACGGTGACTAGATTACTTTCGTCCGATTCTACGTCACACTTTGTACGCGCAGTCAACCAATCACTTGTCTCATTGACAACTTTGTAACAGTTACCATCCAGATAATACCCGTTATACCTTAGAGACATATCAACTAAAACAAACAGATAACTTATGCATAAATAAAAGGCCCTTAATCGAACATTTCTGAGCTCTGTTTTGGTTTACAGTTCACGTTATATTGTTCGACATCGTCATCAAGTCCTAGCCCTCGATTGGGATTTTAGTACACTTACCTACAGATGATCTATAGGCCTACTGTCCGAATAAATTGGAAATTGCATTTCTCACTTATCACAAAAAAAAACCACTGAACAGATATAAAGATATAGTATAAAAATATAGTACCTGTTACACCATACACGTAGATTTCAGAAAGGTGAATAACGCAAGCCGGCGAACAATCTTCTTCTTGAATGGATAGAAATTTCCCAACATGTGCTGTCTTTAGATCTATATTATTTCCCAAAAAAACCGTACCACAGATTGTGTTTTCTCGTATGTTACTCGAACTTCCAATCCGGACGGTAACGGGAACTGTTAAAAAGTTTATCGAATGATGATTGAACAGATAATAATAAGTATACTAGTCTTGATACGCATTAATATGTTTATAGAATTTTATAGAATTCCTTCTTTTTATGAATTTTTAAGAAAATAAATACATTGCCTGATGTGTGACTTAAAGTGTTAGTAAAGTAAATTTTTCGTTAATTTACACGTATAATTTTTAATATGTAATAATGTAATTTAATAATAATATAAAAAATAGTTCCTTTTTTCATATTAGACTTTCATAAATGTGCATTCCGTAACGTAGGCCTATAGTTTCACCCATTGGGTTTATCACAATGTATGAACGTCATTATTTATTTTTAACATATTTGTTTAATCATAAAAATCTATTTTTTAGATGGAAACCTTTAGGCCTATGCAAAATAAATTAGAAAGACACTCTTCCATGGTAAAACATTAATATGAAAAACTATTTTCATTCATCTTCTTATGTTCAAATGAACGGTTTCAAATCAATTTCATCGTACAATAGCCTATTTTATATATAACCTAATATTCCTGTCATTTGATTGGACAATTGTGGGTCACATGGCGTGCAATATATTAAACGATCGGGCCTAATATAACATTCAAAACAACAGCATTAGCATTTTGGTTGATTAATATATTCAAGCAAGAAATTACAATAATTTGTGACCGACCGGCTGTTAAAAATCGGCAAATAATACATTTTCTCAAACTAAATGATTCATTTTGTAAATGTTCCTGTAGGTAACGGGACGATTCGGCCCTGAGACGATTCGACCGCCTTATTATATTGATATACATTGCTTCGTAATTACAGTTGTGAGAGCAAAGCAATTAAACACTTTGAGAATTGAAGAAACGTTGTAAGAAATAATTAATATAATATATTATTAGCAACTTACAATATACATGAGTACTTATAGCCTGTATTCTCACATTGGTGATAAAGACAAATTTGGAGAATTCTAAAACGATTGCCGGATCAACTTGATAACCTAAAAATTGAATAATTAAGTTCTTTAAATTGTCTTTATTACCTCCGCCAAGGAGGTTATATTTTCACCCCTGCATGTTTGTGTACGGGTGTGTCTGTGAACAGCCTGGAGGCCACAGTTTTCATCCGATTCTCACCAAATTTGGCCACAATGATCTATGCCCCAAAAGCTCGGTTTTTTAGGGGAAAAGGTCATAGGTCAAGGTCACAATTAACAAGGAACTATTTTACTGCCTAGAGACCACAGTTTTTATCCGATTCTCACCAACCTTAGCCACAATGATCAATGACTCATCATTTATTATAATTGTGTTTAAATTTTGAAGGGTCAGGGTCAAAGATCAAGGTCCACAAAAAAAAGAAATAAATAAAAAAATTAAAAAAAATATTAAAAAAAACCTCAGCGGGAATTGAACCAGCGATCTCAACTGTGAGAGGCTGGATACATAACCATTACACCAAACTCTCATCCTCAACTTTGTAGTGTGCAGTTAGCCTATTTACACTTAGAACTAATAACAAAAAATAAAAAAATAAATACATTTTTTCCGGGGACATTTTATGTAGGGGAATTTTACAGTAGGCGGAGGTTTGTACCCTCGGAGTACTCTCTAGTTATTATTATTATTATTATTATTATTATTATTATTATTATTATTATTATTATTATTATTATAAAACCCCTATTAAGCGGACACCTTCGGGATCCACAAAAAATATAACAAGTTTCCAGAAATAATAACTAAATCCAATGGTACAGACACGTACTGATAGAACAACAATTTAATTATCTCTAATTTCTTCTGTCGTGATACTTTTGAATGTAAAAAGTTCGTCCATTGTGTACAGGATGTAAAGTAATATTAATTAAAAATGATGGTATAAAATAAACAAATCATTTCCAGCAATTTAACCAAAATTGAAGAATTGAAAATTTAGCAGTCAACGTTTCAATAATGAAAACCAGAAAGTATCAATCGTTTCGCGGGAGGTGTACCAACCAACAACAAGTATCGACTCCTCGGGAAAAGATTTGTTTACGCCTCCTCGGCAGGGAAACCAGTACGTTTATAAATGTACGTATAATACCTGTGTTTGCATACGTTCCCACATTTCCGTCAATGGCGAATTCTGCGTCGTACATTCCTACAATATTGTGATAATATATACGGACATTCGTCGATTGTAATAAATCAGCAGCGTCTGTAGAGAAAGGATTGTACTTGTTATTGTAACGTATTTTGTTTTCTCTTTCACTTTTTAAGCTCCGAGTTCCCACTTGGACGATACGCGCAAAGTAAGTAGGCCTACAATATACCGTAGTTTCACCAATGACGTGATTATTGATGATATTCCCATTATTGCGTTATGATTGGTCAATTACATGCGTTGCTTGGTTCCCAATAGAGAGACGCAGCGCAAAGGACGTAGACGACGCAACGCACGCGAGAGTTGACCACACACAGCGACACTAGGGTCGAATAATCCATCGCTTGTGTAGTCAAATCACTTGATTTTCTTGTGTTGCGTCTCTAGTGGGAAGATAACCAAGCGTAATGCTTGGTTCTCCTACTAGGACGCAACGCAATGACGTGACGTAACGTGAGTAGTGAGTCGACCAATCACGAATGATGGATCATCCGAACTGTCGCCTGTTATTGATTAACATTGCGTTGCGCCCGTCCTCGTGTAACTGAATTGCTTCAGCAAAGATATTTACTTAAATTAGTTGTTGAATGATAAAAGTAAATGCAGTATATATTACTTACTTGTCGTATTCCAAGATACCAAAAGTAAAAATAAAAAAAACTTGCAAGTCAGTATCATCAAAACCATATTTTTGTTCACGTTTTACAGTTTTCTTATAGTAGTTTCAACAAGATCTCAACGGTACGATAAAAGTAACCGTTTGACCGATGTTTTTTGGATAAATGATCAACAATAAGCGGAGCAGAGGCAATTATTCAAGAAAACAGTTATTCCTCTTTAGCAAGTGGACAATTGTTCTGTTGTTAATTGTTCGTAGTGACTTTTTATAGCATGTTATACGTATTCACAACAAAGACTTGCAACAGTACTCAAAAGTTTTATGTAGAATAATTTATCGATTTGTGTTTATTGGTCTATTAATGTCTTAACGATGTTAAATATATTTAAAATAAATACAAAAATATTAATATGCACTGTTATCGATTGAATAAATGTATTACATTGCTGATACGTTCACAGGTTTTGGCGATTTTGGCTTTCCATACTGAACCCTGACATGTGTTTTTCCAGAAAGTTCTCGGCGCGGGTGGATATCAAGTTCTTAGCTTTATAGGCCTAGCCACACTTTCATACGAACTCCCAAGAAATCGAGCTTAAACACTTTATAAACTACTATTATGGCTGATGAAAAAGCACAAGTAAGTGTAAAAACGGTAATTTATTTTTTGAGAAAATGTGATGTTTTTTTCACTTTATAGACAAATGAAATGATGATCTTTTTTGTTTTGTCTTCTTGTGTGGTGTGAATCCCCCCGCGCGTGCACACAGCGGCAAAGACCGTTGTTTCCGCATCCGGCCATGTGTCGGAAAGCAAAAGAATAGGCCTAGGCCTAGTCTAGATAGAAACCTAATTAGCCTAGCCTAGGCCTACCTCAGTCTAATCATAAATAATCAATTACATATAAAAATCAATGCAACCATATAACAGTTAGGCTAGGCCTAGGCCTCCTAGCTAGGTGAAAAATGAAGACATATATGCCTAGACCTACTAGGCCTAACTATCTATTCATAGAACTGAAAATCATACAAAAAAATATATGCTAGACCTATAGGCCTAGAGCCTAGTCTAGAGGCCTAGGCTCGGTATTTATCTAGGCGGTGAACAGACGATCGGGCCCTTTTTTTATGTGCCCGATCGTCTTATACGTTTGGCCCAATCGTCTTAGGTGTTGGGCCCGAACATCCACAAAGTTGGGCCCGATAGCCAAGTGTATCGTTTGTAAATCCGTTCCATTATAGTTTATAATTGAGTTCTCGGCAAAACAAATAAATGAGTATCGAAATGCACAATTGAATAATTGATCTGGAATCACAAAATTAAGAAATTGAAATTAGAGTCCCTTTTAAACAATGAATTTAACTGTCATGGCAGAGAAATTAGGCCTATAATTATTATGGTAACATACATTAACATACTAGCACGATAAAAGAAAAACTCATTAATATTATTTGTATGTACACAATTACATTTGTATCACAAACTCGTGGAAAGAACACCCTTAATTTATTTTATGGTGAACAATTATAAATCCATTCGTTTTCGTGTACCCGATCGTCTTTCCTTTATTTTTTTTGGCCCGATCGTCTTAGGCGTTAAGCCCAAACGTCCACAAAGTTTGGCCCGAATGTCCGCACGGTACCCGATCGTCTTAAAAAAAGCCTGATCGTCTGGCCCTGATCGTCTGTCAATCATCTAGGCTAGGCCTATAGGCTGGCTAGGCCTAGTTAGGCCTAAGCCTACTAGCTAGTAGGCTTAGGCCTATTTAAATATATCGTTTAGGCTAAATTAGGCCAGTAGTAGTACTTTGGACCTTGGTCACCAATTTTTTGAAAAATTCCGTGTACTTCTCTACTTCGAGTACTACTTCAATCTGATAAAGATTGGGCTAGAATAATTAAATTTATTTAGATTAATAAATAATAAAAAATTTAATTTGTAATTTTGATTGATTTTTTGTTGTGACAGGCAGTAAAGTTAAAGAATGAAGGAAACGAAGCCCAAAAGGAAGGACGTTTTCAAGATGCCATTACCAGCTATACAGAAGCCATTAAATTAGACCCTAACAACCACGTTCTTTATAGTAATCGTTCTGCTGCCCACGCCAACATTAAACAATACGAGAAAGCATTGACAGATGCTGAAATGACAATCAAAGTAAAACCGGACTGGTCAAAGGTCAGGTGTCTTTTTTATAAACAGAACCTCTATTAAAGGGACACCTTTGTGACCCAACAAAGTTTGTTTCATTTGTTTAACCTGAAATTGTCCCCTTAGTGGATGTCCCAATAAAGAGGCTCTTCTGTAGTCCAGTACACAGTGGATCAACTCAGACTGTCTTCTGAAAAAAGAGTAAAATTTGTGTGTTGATATTATTATACAGTAAAATAATAATTTGTGTGTATGTTTTATAGGGTTATTCAAGGAAAGCAACGGCGCTGCAATTTTTAAAACGTTACGAAGATGCAAAATCTGTTTATACTGAAGGCCTGAAAGTTGATCCAGCCAGTGATGCATTTAAAAAAGGTCTTGAAGACTGTGATAAAGAACTAGCAGGTATTAAAATAATCTCAATATGAGTTCCTCCATGTGTTTCATATCATTTACAATGATTACAATGAATGTCTACACTATCGAATTAGTTTGACAAAAAAATGTGATGTGCCCAAATATGGTAGTTATATGCCCAAAATTGGTAGTGCTATGGCATCATCATATCTATGGGTGCATCACATATTTTTTGTCACATAAAGGTTGATAGTGTAGACAGAGCTTTACAAATTCTGACAATCTTAAAACAGTAATAAAAAAAAGAATAGGCAAAGAAATTGATCAATTGCCCGGAAAGATGTTGATACATACTTTTTAAATTACCTCTTATCCTCTTGAAATCAAGCCACTGCTTGTTTAAAATAAATTGTAGCTCACTAAGTGGAGTAAATTTAATGATGTGATTATAACCAAGATTGAAATGAAAGATTTACACCATTTCTGTCCAAAATGTTATGGTATAAAGCTATGTCTAAACTATCAAATTTTATGTGACAAAAAAATGTGATGTCCCATATATGGACATGATAATGTCATATCATATATACCAATTTTGTGCATATTACTACCGTATTTGGGCACATCACACTTTTTTTGGCAAAGTAATTTGATAGTGTAGACAGAGCTTTAAACAATGTTATCATTTTTTTGTACATAGCTGCAGCTGGAGCTCGATCAATGACAAATCCCTTTGGAATGCCAGGGATTGAACAGAAACTGTTAGCTAATCCCGAGACAAGAGAATGGATGAAGGATCCAGAATATTTAATGTTACTGAAATCGCTAAAAAGTGATCCCAACGCAATTGGCATGTAAGAGCTTGTTTTTTTTAAACATTCCATGCTAAGTTTAAAGCTCTGTCTACACTATCAAACTTTATGTGATGTGCCCATATATGGACATGATGTGTCATATCACTACCATATATGGGCACACCACATTTTTTTTTGTCAAACTAGTTTTATAGTGTAGACAGACAGAGCTTGTACATTATTACCTGAAAGTATTTTGTTTGTTTTGCCTGGCTATAATATTTAAGTGCTTTGTGAAGAAATGAAGAAAAGCCCTCTAAAGCAAATCCTAGCAATCATATATCTCCTTCTCTGACTTGAAAAAATTGGCCAGGATTTCTTTACATTGTTTTAATAAGGTCAGTGTGCTGGTTCTATTTTTTTACGCTTGTTAAAAAGTCTAAAGTTCTGTCTACACTATTAAACTAGTTTGAAAAAAAGTGTGATGTGCCCAAATATAGTAGTGATATGCTCAAATATGGTAGTGATATGACATCATGTCCATATAATTATGGGCACATCACATCACATTTTTTTGTCACATAAAGTTTGATAGTGTAGACATGCAGACACGTACTGATATTAGAGACATAAATTTATATGTACATAAAACAAAATAAAAACAGACATAAAATGTACACAAATTTTATTATGTTTTTTAAAAATTTAATATATTTTTAGGAAGTTACAAGATCCCCGAGTTATGAAAACACTGAGTGTTCTACTTGGAGTTGATTTGAAACTCGGAACTGACGCTGATATGGAAAATGACCCCAGGTCATCAGCACCAAAGCCTCAGAAAACGAAGGAACCAGAAAAGATGGAAACTGACGAAAAAGAAATGGATCCAAACAAAAAGAAAGTTAGTATTATTTCAATTTAATTTATTTCCACAATATAATAACATACTGGATAATAAATACAATGAAGTAATCATGTGCGGGGAGAGTCATATTAGTCAGAAAGTTTGACCCACCCCAAAATATATAACATTAAATATGAAAAAGAAAATGTATATATATATATACATATAAACTTGACCAAAAACTGGATCGAAACAAATTATTTACCTGAAAAAAATGTAATTTAAAGCAAAAAAAAAAGACTTAAATTGTCAGACAATGAGTTTTTGGGTAAAATTAGCCATTTATTTTGTCTTTTTATAAGTGAAATGATTTTTTTTTTCTACAGAAGAGAATAACTTCATTAAAACTGCAAAATGGCCTATTAAAAGTCTGATTTTATTAATCTTCATTTTTCATGTTTTTGGAGGACAATACATCTTTAATAGTTGTGTGTAATTTTTTATATTTAATTTTTTGCAGGCTTTAGACCTAAAAACTGAAGGAAATGCTGCCTACAAGAAAAAAGAATTTGATGAGGCGATTGATTTATATTCAAAAGCTATTGAGTTAGATCCTGCCGAGATGACGTATCTTACCAACAGAGCTGGTATGTCGCCCTCATTTCTTTTTTATCTCCGTTCATTTTAATGCAAATAATTGTATCTCTTACTGAAAAAAAATAAATAACTTTTAATAATTATGATATGAAATAAATGTCATTTTAAAACATTTTTCAGCGGTTCACTTTGAGAAGAAAGACTTTGACGCCTGTCGGACAGATTGTTTGAAGGCCGTGGAAGTGGGAAGAGAAAACAAAGCTCCATTCAAAACAATTGCAAAGTAAAAATATTGTACTTTATTTTTAATTATTTACTTTAAACAAATTATAAATGATTCATTTTAAAAGTTGACTATTATGTGTTCATTTTAAAATATTGAATTCACCAATTACATTAGAAATCAACACTAAAGCTCTGTCTACACTATCAAACTAGTTTGACAGAAAAAAGTGTGATGTGACCAAATATGGTAGTGATATGACATCATGTCCATATATGGGCACATCACAATTTTTTGTGACATCAAGTTTGATAGTGTAGACAAAGCTCTAGTAACACGTTTTTGGCCACAACAAAAAAATATATAGGGGATTTGAACCCAAACCAATCACTAAGTAAGCATGGTAACTCATACACTCATGTACTATTGTTGTTATTTCTATTATAAGGGCGTTTGGACGAATAGGCAACACATACCTAAAAGAAAAAAATTACACAGAAGCATTGGTATACTTTAAAAAATCATTAACAGAACACAGAAGCGATGATATACTAAAGAAAAAACAAGAGGTACGTAAAAAGTTAAATTTTTAAGTAGACAATTAACATATTGAGTACTTTGAAAAAATAATTTTTAAATTCCTATCTAAAAATTAGGAGATCGGATTAATGTTTAAAATGTCTATTTCTGCCGTTTCCAACATGTGAATATTATTTCTCTAATGGTATTGTATTTTAGTGTGAAAAGATTTTGAAGGATCAAGAAAGGAAGGCTTACATCAACCCAGAGTTGTCATTAGAAGCGAAAAACAAGGGTAATGACTTCTACCAGAAAGGTAAGTTACCTAAAATAGGTGTATTCTTTTGCCCTATTTATTCTTCTGATTACTAGCTGCATTATGGGAGTATGTTTCCATACGTGTTTAATCCCAAAAAATGACCGGGGTAATAATGTTCAGCGCTTAGAGATTTCACAGCATTAGGCGCTATATAAATCCAGGATATTATTATTATTATTGTTATTTATATATTTATAGCCTAATGATGTGTATATTATTGAGTTTATTGGCTTCATGACTGATGTATGTTGAATCATTAATATCCATTCTCCACTATGCTTTCTTATATTTCAGCGGACTTTCCAAGCGCCCTCAAGTGTTACGATGAAGCTATAAAGCGCAATCCCGAAGACGCTAAGATATACAGTAACCGAGCGGCAGCATATAACAAACTGCTAGAATTCAACCGTGCTGTTAAAGACGCCAATGAATGTATACATCTTGATCCAACATTCAGTAAGTCTTGTGTTTGTCATGACTAAGTATAGTATTAAGACGCCAATGAATGTATACGTCTTGACCCAACATTCAGTAAGTCTTGTGTTTGTCATGACTAAGTATAGTATTAAGACGCCAATGAATGTATACGTCTTGACCCAACAATCAGTAAGTCTTGTTTGTCATGACTAAGTATAGTATTAAGCTCTATCTATCAAACTAGTTTTACAAAAAAGTGTGATCTGCCCAAATATGGCAGTGATATGGCCAAATATAGTAGTGATATGACATCTTTTTTGTCACATAAAGTTTGATAGTGTAGACAGAGCTTTAGAAACTAAACAAAAGAGTGTACAGTACTGTACTTAAAGATGTATTGTCCCCCAAAAATATGAAAAAATGAAGATTAATAAAATCAGACTTTGAATAGGCCATTTTTCCAACAAATTATTTCACTTATAAAAAGTCAAAAGAAACTGGTAATTTTAACAAAAAAAACATTTTTTTTTGCTTTAAAATTACATCTTTTTATCAATCCAGTTTTTGGTCAAAGTGAATAACTGTTATGTGACATTAAAATGGCATATTCAACACAAAATGTTTTAACAATTATTTTTTTAGGGGAACAATATATCTTTAACCTTCTACTTACTAGATTTACTATCCCTGAATGCTGCCCTCTACATGACTAGGGGATTTCCCTATTGGTGATGTAACTACTGTACTAAAAATAGTAGTCAAAATAGTCACATTTACAAAAGTATTCTTGATCTTAACTTTGTTTCAAATTATATAAACAGAATGAAATGAATTAGAATTATTTTTGCCAATAATGAATAACAATGGAGATGTTTTTATTTTTGTATTTATAGTAAAAGGCTACATTCATAAAGGTAGAAACTTGATGGCAATGAAACAATGGGCGCAAGCACAGTCTGCATTGCAGAAGGCATTGGATATTGATAGTAGTAATCAGGTACGCTATAACAGTACAGATACTTAGATCACCATAATCCTCAACTTTGTCCTGGGGTCTCCATGATTGTCCAGCAGTTTACCAAGATTATCCTGGAACTTCCAAAATTTCCCATTTTCTCCAGGCTAATATAAAAATGTGTAGATAACCACAGTAGAGCCCTATAAGAAGATACCTTCGGGTCCTAAGTCCCCTAATAAGTAAGGTTATCATTAGTGTTCAAAATAATTGAACATATATTTTCAATTGTTCGTTTCAAGGAGAAATCACCCCTGAATAAGACCCGAAAAGAGCGAATCTACTGCATACTTATGTATTTTAGTTTGTTGTGTAGTTTTTGATTATTCCCCCACCCCCTTATTTGATTCATTGGTTCAGGTAACCATCTACATAGATACATCTGGTGGCCATTGACATAATGTTAGATTAATGCTACTTTTGAGTGTACACATTATTTTGTTTTGGTTTTTTGAAAGTGATAACTATTTTTTTGAATTCAATTTCTTTGTTTATTTTATTTTTAGGAAACAATGAATATGTTAATAACTTGTAGACAGGAGATAAATAAGGATCCAGAAGAGGTAAAGAAAAGAGCAATGGCTGACCCTGAGGTGCAAGCGATAATGAGTGACCCAGCAATGAGGATGATACTGGAACAAATGTCTCAAAATCCAGCTGCTATGAGAAAGTAAGTTTGTAAAGCTCTGTCTACACGATCAAACTTGTCATTGTGGTTCAAGGAAGCACAAATATTTTTTACATTTTCGTCTTTGACAGTAATATGTTTTTAGTGACAATACATATTATGGTGGTAAAATCTTAGGATTAAAAACCTTGGCAGGTTGCCATAATATGTATTGTATATTGGTGCATTGGTTTTCAAAGCAATATATTACGACTTATGATCGTAATAAAAAACGGTACTGTGTTTTGTCTACTAGCATTCCTGCTCCCAACCAGTCATCCATTCATAGAAGCCTTGATGAAGTAAGCCTACCTGGTGGTGGCCATAGAACGGTCCCGAGATATCGATTATACTTCGACTTTAGTCGATAGAAGATTGAAATATTGTTTTAGATAGAGTATACGATGTGTGAACACAATCAATACATTACACATACTATATTTGTTTTTAGATGATTTTATTTACAAATGTTCTGCATCATACATGCTATGGTATAATTTATCAAATCATTTATTTTTATATGATAAAAGTTAAAATCTGTTACCTTAAAGTTAAAAATCTTATCTTGTTACAAAAATGAATTTATTTAAAAATTATTTCTTGCAGCCATATGAGTAACCCTGATATTGCAAGAAAGTTGTATGTACTACAAGATGCTGGCATCATTCAGTTCCGCTGATGACCTTTACTGCATTCATAGAGGGCGTGCTACTCTTTGTGATGCAATACTCTGCTGACAACAAGATTATGTACAACCACTATTATCAAAGAACTTACTGCTCATAACAAGACCAACAATTGTTTTTGCTGCAAGATCTCCGTATAAATATAAAACATTCTAATATTTACAAAAAGCATAATTTTGATGCGAAGCTATCACAGCGACTATTAGTTTGTAAGCATGCTCAGATTATTGTCACGTTGCTTTTATGTCATATTCTCAAAAATCCCTATTATGTGATTTAAAATTCCATCTAAAAATGTTTTTTATATTGAAATATTTGTCATATTGTCTAAACATCAAACCGTTAATGATAATAACATTTATGTCAAACATGAGTACAATAATATATATTTAGACAGTAGATTTTAAAAACCATCAAAACCTCATTTCCTTAAAAAAAAATTAGAAATATAAATAAGGGATTAAAATTAGTGATTGTAAATAGTAACAGAATAGATAATTACTGAAAGAAATGACATAACGTATTACATAACATGTGATGTTTTTAAATAAGTTAGTGATAATTAAGCCTAAACGTTCCCAAGATTAGCAAACAAAAAAATAAGAAATGAGGAGTTTTATAATTAAAACTAAATATGATATAATTCAGAAGAAAGTATGTACAAATTTGTGTACCCCCCTAGTGAAAAAAACCGTAAATATTACTGCATTAATTATATGTAGTTTACTGCAGTAACATATTGTACAAGTCTTGTGAAATGAAGGGTAATAATACAGACATAGTGTAAAGGACACTGCAAGGAGTATAGTTACTGCAGTCACTGTTGAATTTTTTACTGCAGTAGAATAACGTATACACAGTTTTGTATTCTACATTATTATACATTGCTTATCAAGTCCAATACTTTGTGAACTGTAAAATTCAAAGGAGAAACATTTGGATCAGTGCCAAGATCGTGTCTGTTGATGTGTATTCCTACTGGTATCCATTCATTGTTAGAGTTTCAATACTTTTATAATAAATATACTTTAAAGTGTAATCCACTTGGGCGCTACGCAACGACGTACGCGCGACGCATGGATGGTTGACTAATCACAAGCGACACTTCGTTTTTAATCCATTGCGTCGTGATTGGTCAAATTACTTTCGATGCGTCTACGACATCCTCTAGTAAACAAGACTTACATTGCGTCCAAATGGGAACCAAGCTTAATTTACTAATTACAATTCGTTATAGCGGAGTACTTTAGAAACACTGATACATTTAAACTCCTATGATACAGTAGGCCTATATCTTTTAAGTGCGTAGCTCCAATAATGATTATTAAATAGATATTAATTATTCAATTAATTAATTTTTATCCTGTCCTGCATATCTGTAAATGACAACTTGATTGTTTCATGCTATTATTCTTTATTCTGAATTTGTTTCTTCAATGCCGAATTTAAGAAAATCGGTAAACACGACACAACCGCCAACTTCTTGAATCGGAGGCTCATTAACAATACATTCTGCATTTGTTTCTTCAATGCCGAATTTAAGAAAATCGGTAAACACGACAGTACCGTTTTCGCCAACCTCCTGGATCGGAGTACTATTGATGACATGTTCGGCATTTGTTTCTTCTATGCCGAATTTAAGAAAATCGGTAAACACGACAGTACCGTTTTCACCGACTTTAAGAGAATCGGTACCGTTTTTGCCAACCTCCTGGATCGAAGTACTATTGATGACATGTTCGGCATTTGTTTCGTCTATGCTGAATTTAAGAGAATCGGTAGCGTTTTCGCCAACCTCCTGGATCGGATGCCTATTCAAGATACCGCTGTTTTCAACCAAGGCAATTGATGGACTTGTTTCAATATGATGTCGATCAGTATCATCGACAACACCACTGCTTTCTTGAATGGGTGTCCGGAAAGTACAGGCTGGACTACTACAAATTTCAGGGATTCTGAATTGCGTATTTTCAAATTCATCATTTTCTTGTTTATCGGCATTCATAGCTGCACAAATAAAACAATTTCCGTCATTTTAACTTTAATCTTTAAAATTCGACAAACATGTTGAATAGATAATATGTACTATTGAATTGAATTTTAAAACCGAAACCGTCTGTTACTGGCCTAGGTTATTTGGAATAAATCCTACTAATTATGATTGCGGCAAAAAAAAAAATGCTAAAATGGTAAAACTTACCTTTAAACATACAGCACAGGATATAGCAAGTAAAATATCGATAAAAGGACTTAGCTAATGTTATTCAATTGAACTAGTAGTCTAGTTTATAATCGTGAAAAGTTTCTCTGTAGTAATAAAGCACAAGGAAGCAACCATTTCTGATCAGGTAAACAGAATACCGAATTATTTCTTTTTAATAATAAATTTAAAGGAATATTAAAATATTTTATATAATAAGAAATTATTTGGCAAATAAAGTTTTTTTTAAAAATATGAATTCATTCAAAACCATTACACTTTTAAGTCAGTCATGGAACATTTTACTATTTTACCTACACGTTTCTGTCTCTGAGTCTGCCTCGTTTTCAATTCACTTTTTGTATTCTGAATATTAAATTGCGCAATATATGTACTGCTCCAATAAATTAAGTTATAAATAGCCACATTATTCCGCATAAGATTTTAGTATCGTGTTTTCGTATCGTGATATTGAAGTGGTTACTATAGCAATTTACACCGTGGTACAGTATTTAGTATTCAGATGTATATGTTTCCGAAGGGTCGCCCACACCAAGATTATGCATGAATAATGATAACAGATAATGTAATTCAGAAAAAGAAATTGAAAAAGAATAACAAACTGAACTTGAGTGAGGCCTACGTTTAATTGTCAAATCGTTAAATCTTCAGCATTGTGAGTACATAGTAGGCCTAGGCCGGAATACCCTAGCCATGGTAATCTTTATTTGTCTATAAAAAAACAACTGAAATATGTTTCTGGCAAAAATAAAGAACAATAAAAACAATAAAATACAGAATGATGAAAACAATATAATATAATATGCAAATATAATGAGAAATAATTAATTGTTTAATTTTGAACATTATAAATAGTAAAACACTTTTTTTTAAATGTAGATTAATATTACTAATAATTATTTGTTTAACAAAATAATACAAGATAAAGTTATTTAAAATAGATAAACAAAGTCATTATTCTCTATCAATTTTATCAATTCTTGAGCTGTATAATCAATCATGTTTTCAACAATAATATGAATCAGTGCCAAAAGGCCTGTCAGTCTACGCATGAACAGCTATATTATAATATAATACCCGTATACAGTAATAGATAGGTCATGTATATTAATAATGACTTCCATTGATATTCAGCGTATTTTTGAGCTGTATGAGAATTATGGTGATTCTGAGTATATAGGTGAAGCTGTATCACAGAACCAACATATGATACAATGGCTGAAAAGGAAGGACACCCCAAACGGGTTGGTATAGACTTGCCCCAAGTCTGTATTTATTGTTTTTTTTTTTTATTTATTTGTTTTCATTTCGACCGCGATTTTTGTCTGAAAAGTATCCAAACTCAAGTAATACACGTATGAAACGCCATATGTGCAAAAATATTTATATTTTTACAAAACTCCGTCTGGATGCCCAGACTAGGGTTGGTAGTGCGTGTTTAATTTCGTTATGGATTATACTCAATATTCCTGGTTGATTGAGGACTTAAGTAACGCATGGCCGGGCAAGCTAAATATTACCAATTACCAACGTCAGCATGCATTAACTCCGTTTAAGAATGTTAGGATGTTAGGGTTTTAAGTATAATGATCTCATTCACTAAAGTGTATTGGCGAAATCAAGTGTTTTGTGGCTTTTCCGGAACAACTTTTCCGAAACAAATTCACCTTGTGATCTGAGCATGGAGCTATAAATAAATGTATAGCTCCATGATAATAATAATAATATACCACATTTATATAGCGCCCTTTTCATGAAAAAACATGCTCAAAGGTGCTTTACATAGATACATAAAAAAACTGACAGAGGGAAGGCAGGCGCTTCTGAATCCGCCTATGTCCATAATAAACCGATTTTTGTAATGTTCATTAATACTATGTTGTCGCCTAGCTGCCCAAATCTTATCCCCTTTTCTAGATCATACTAGGTGCTTTATTTCACGACATAGGCCATCTAGTCGGCATGGCCCAAGGATTGGAAGGAATGGTTACGGAAGGGGTGAAACTGGGAACCGTTAATCATGAAACCGTTGGAGAAACGTTTTTGTTAGATCTGGGGATTCCCCAAGAAATTGCAGCCTTCGTTCGAAGTCACGTGGATGCTAAACGCTACCTCGTATATAAAGATAAATCATATTATGAAGGTAATAGGCATATAACAAGATTTTTATTTTGAAAATATGAGATTTAGATGAAAGATCTCATTTAAAAATTGTATTTAGATTTATTTTGTTTTTATGAACATTTATTTTATAGGTCTGAGCAGGTCTTCTAAACAAACATTGACACATCAGGGCGGTCCCATGCTCAAAAAAGAAGCAAAACAGTTTGAGAATTCTCCGTACTTTGATGCAATACTACGCATGCGTCGATGGGATGAGCTAGCAAAGGATCCGAATGCACACACAGAACCATTGGATAAATATAAACAACTCTGTCTGAGTTATTTAGAGCAAAGAAATACGGAAACATCTCGTAGGCCTATATAAGACAGGTGTAGAAAAATACTTTATACAAAAAGTAAATACTTTTAATAACTTTTAATTACATGCCGTCCGGAAAACCTAAGTAGCTCTGGATTTTTCCAGCCTCTCCGTGTGGACATTACTTAAATCTTGATTCATTTTTAACCAATTTGTTGACGTTTATGTTGTTTGAATGGTAAATGTTTTAAACTGGGCTAATTTTTGAATTATGATGCATACACATATTTCATTACTTTAGGAACATACTTTTATTATACACAGCATTGATACACAAACATTAAATCTTATATACAATATATACAGTATATACCATTCAGGAAAACCACTCAAAATCTCTGTGTAATACACTTTAACCATGGACCTATAAATTAATTTATAGGTCCATGCTTTAACCCTATCTGCTTGTCTGTCATAAGAATGTATTATAGACCTAAGTATCCATTTGTTAATTAATTTTCATTCTTAGTTTTTACACTTCAAAGTTCAAGCCATGGCATAGCTGTTTCTTTATAAAATGTTGGTAATATGTATAATTAACATGTTCTGTTGCTTTTTTATGTGTTTCTAGAAAGCCTTTATATCAATCATCAAGTTAACTTATTTTCTTATAACAAATGCTTCATGCTTCACTGCATCTATAACTTTTTCATTTTTAAAATCAGCTTTTGTTATCACTGAATTCTTGCTGCCTTTTTCTTTCAGCCATATTTTCCTGTGAATAAAATAAACAAATAGTATAATACATTTATTAAATAATGTGCTGTATATGATTGTTAAAATTGTTATTATTTTAAGAGCCTACATTAATCAAATGAAATATTCAAACAAACTTTACAACAAACCTACATTTCATTAACTTGTTCTTTATTTCCTTGTACTTGGCCTTCTACTGTACCATGTCTGGTATTCCTCACCCAACCAACAAGTCCATGTTTTTGCGCTGTTAATCTTGTGTTCTATACATTATTAAGAGAAGAAAATCACCATAGCATATAGGATAGGGCACTACTAAGCTACTCCAAGTTTTTACAGTACCTATTTAAACCAGATCTGATCATTTTGTCTGTCAGTAATGAAAAGATATTACAGTATTAACAAACAACTTTCTTTAAAATATTAATAAATGTCTAGGCCGGACGGACGGATAGGTTAGCAGAGGGATGGACATGAGCTGGTAGGTTGCCCTCGTTTCTTTTTTATCTCCAATCATTTTAACGTAAATAATTTAATCTCTTATTGAAAAATAAATAATAATTATATGAAATAAATGTCATTTTAAAACATTTTTTAGGGGTTCACTCTGTCGGACAGATTGCTTGAAGGCCGTGGAAGTGGAAAGAGAAAACAAAGCTCCATTCAAAAAAATTGCAAAGTAAAAATATTGTACTTTATTTTTAATTATTTAATCTAAACAAATTATAAATGATTCATTTTATCTGTTCATTTTAAAATATTGAATTCACCAATTACATTAGAAATCAACACTAGAGCTCTGTCTACACTGTATAAACTTGTTTGACAAAAAAGTTTGATGTGCCCAAATATGGTAGTGATATACCCAAATATGGTAGTGATATGACATCATCATGTCCATACAGTATATGGGCACATCACATTTTTTTGACATAAAGTTTGACAGTGTAGACAGAGCTTTATTAACACTTTATAGGGGATTTGTTTTTGGTCACTGTTATGTGACATTAAAATGGCATATTCAACACAAAATGTTTTAACAATTATTTTTTAGGGGGACAATATATCTTTAACCTTCTGCTTACTAGATGTACTATCCCTGAATGCTGCCCTCTACATGACTAGGGGATTTCCCTATTGGTGATGTAACACTAAAACGTAGTGGTAAAAATAACCATAACAATTTGTTCAACGTTTACAAAAGTATTCTTGATGTGTATTTTGTTTAAAATTATATAAACAGGACAAAATGAAATGAATTCGAAATTATTTTTGCCAATATTGAATGACAATGAACATCTTTTTTTTATAGTTAAAGGCTACATTCATAAAGGCAGAAACTTGATGACTATGAAACAATGGGCACAAGCACAGTCTGGACTGCAGAAGGCATTGGATATTGATAGTAGTAATCAGGTACGCTATAACAGTACAGATACTTAGATCGCCATAATCCTCAACTTTGTCCTGGGGTCTCCATGATTGTCCAGCAGTTAACCAAGATTATCCTGGAGTTTCTAAAATGTCAGTGGAACGTCCAAAATTTCCCATTTTTTCCAGTTTCTAATATAAAAATGTGTAGATAAATACAGTAGCGCCAACTTGGTAATAATATAGACAATACTCACACAGATAATACAACTGAATAACCGATACTTGAGGTATAACAATAATGTAACTTTATTAAAGATGTATTGTCCCTTGAAACACCAAAAAATGAAGGTCAAAATATTCTAAATTTAAATTGGCCATATCAAAGTAATATTAAAGTTATTCACTTTAAGTCGAAAATTCGAGCCAAAAGCAACAAGTTTACGTAATTAACAGGTAAATTAGTTTGATTACATTTCGTCTGGAAAATCGTCGCGAGCGAAAGTAAACAAAGATTTCAAACCACGAGTACGCATTATGCATATGCTAATTAGGATTGTTTACAACTAATCACGGTTGAGAAGGTATTTTCACACAGATCCTGAGGAAGTTTTATGATTATGCATACAGAGTAGCCAAACAAGCGCGTTTCATTATGGGGTATGTTTTGATCGAAAACTTTGACTGGAAGTCAGAGTTATTTTTTTAACAAAAAAACGTCTGTATTTCAGTTAAATGATTTTTTTTTTCGACAAATTTTTGGTGATAGTTAATAACTATTGTGATACTTCAAAATGACCCACCTTTTTTCGAAATCTGTTATTTTTTATTTTTTTGGAATTAGTCAAAGGGACAATACATCTTTAACAAAGCAAACAGTAAACATTCGTATGTAGAACAACAAAAACGAGAGGGCTCATATGGAGCGCCGTACGTGACATAACAGCCAAACTGGCGTAGAGCCCTATAAAGAGATACCTTCGGGTCCTAAGTGTCCCCTTAATAGAGGCGTCCCCTGATAAGTAAGGTTAGCATTAGTGTTTAAAATAATTGAACATATATTTTCAATTGTTCGTTTCAAGGAGAAATCACCCCTGAATAAGACTGTCCCAAAAGAGCGAATCTACTGTATACTTATGTATTTTAGTTTGTTGTGTAGTTTTTGATTATTCCCCCACCCCCTTATTTGATTCACTGGTATTGGTTCAGGTAACCGTCTACATAGAGACATCTGGTGGCCATTGACATAATGTTAGATTAATGCTACTTTTGAGTGTACACATTATTTTGTTTTGGTTTTTTGAAAGTGATAACTATTTTTTTGAATTCAATTTCTTTGTTTATTTTATTTTTAGGAAACAATGAATATGTTAATAACTTGTAGACAGGAGATAAATAAGGATCCAGAAGAGGTAAAGAAAAGAGCAATGGCTGACCCTGAGGTGCAAGCGATAATGAGTGACCCAGCAATGAGGATGATACTGGAACAAATGTCTCAAAATCCAGCTGCTATGAGAAAGTAAGTTTGTAAAGCTCTGTCTAACACGATCAAACTTGTCATTGTGGTTCAAGGAAGCACAAATATTTTTTACATTTTCGTCTTTGACAGTAATATGTTTTTAGTGACATTACATATTATGGTGGTAAAATCTTGGGATTAAAAACTTGGCAGGTTGCCAAGTTTAACAATAATTGTATTGAATCATTATTTGCGATTATTGAAAAGTATTAAATCTTTCCAAAAATGGTGCTGTTTTAACAACTTTTTCTGTTTCAAGAGTTATTAAAAGTTTAAAACTATTCTCAAAAGTAATATTAAAAGTATAAAAGCGAAGAGAAATATTATTTCTAAATGATTGGATTACACTTGCCCCAGTTAAAGCTACAAACAATTAAGTAAATATTTCGAATATATAGGCCTAGTTATTGTAAAGTGAAATATTGGTTGGTACAAACTTGCAGGAAGAATTTGGGTGTTTTCTTTGTTTTTAATGTAATTGTTTCCTGTAACAATATAGAAATATCTTTAATTCAATATCGATACAGTCAGATAATTTGAGACAGGTAAGCTAATCAGCCGGAACCCTGTCAACTCACCTGTCGGCATCGCCTCAATGAACAACTTT
This sequence comes from Antedon bifida, assembly GCF_963402885.1. Lineage (NCBI taxonomy): Eukaryota > Metazoa > Echinodermata > Crinoidea > Comatulida > Antedonidae > Antedon > Antedon bifida. The sequence continues at coordinate 5,502,170 of NC_136234.1, forward strand.
AATTGATTTTTGTTTCTTTTGTTATTATCACTATGAAACGACAGTGCCTTTGAAACTGTATATCATTTGTTTTCAAAGAAATATAATAATAATAATAATAATAATAATAATAATAATAATAATAATAAATAACATTTATAAAGCGCAAGAGACAAAGGTTTCAAAGCGCTGTGTTTTCCAAGATCTGTGCAAGTAGTAGCGTGTGATTATGCTTCTCTGAAGAGATGAGTTTTGAGTTTAGTTTTAAATGTGATAACAGATTTTGATGAGCGTATTTCGAGGGGTAGAGTGTTCCAGAGTTTTGGGGCTGCGACAGCGAAAGCACGATCACCGTAAAACCGAGTTCTGGAACGGGGTCCAGGTTTTAGAAGAAGTCTGCAGGATGAACGAAGCGAAGAGTTGGTTGACGGAGTAATGATGTCACATATGTAGGCTGGAGCACATCCGTTGATGGCCTTATATGTCAGCAACAGGATTTTAAAACGAATGCGCTGAACTACAAGCAACCAGTGTAAGTCACGAAAAACGGGAGAAATATGTTCATGTCGTTTAGTGCCAGTGATAAGTCTTGCGGCGGAATTTTGGATTCGTTGAAGAGGAGACAGATAAGAAGTTGGTAGGCCGTACAGAAGCGAGTTATGACAGTCCAGACGGGATGAAACAAAAGCATGAACAAGACGTTCAGTTGATGTTTTGTCAAGGTACTTACGAATCTGGCCGATCTGGTAAATTCCAAAGGAAGCACCACGACAAACATTACGAATGTGTTCTTTTAAACCGAGGCTGTTGTCTAGTTGGACGCCAAGATTTCTGGCTGAGCTGGAGGTAGAGACACAAGTATCTCCGATATGGACCAAAGGAAATGATGATGCCTCACGGAACTTTGAATGAAAATGGATCATTTCAGTCTTGGAGTCGTTGAACACGAGTTTATTTTGAATGGCCCATGAGCGAACATCTGCGATGCATGATTCAAGGCTGTTAACAGATTCAGAATGATGTGTAGGTTTCATGATTAAATATAGTTGAGTGTCATCTGCATAGATCATATGACGAACTTCCGGGTGGGAATCAATGATGTTGCTGAGTGGTCCAGTGTATAAGATGAAATCGAGTGGACCTTTTACGGATCCCTGCGGTACACCCCAGGGTAGAGCGAACTCATCAGACATCGAATCACCCACAATGATTGCTTGTCTACGATTCTCAAAATATGAAATAAACCATTTCAATGCGGTTCCGCTTATGCGTACGACTTATGAATTATTAAAAACTATACTGTCATGAGGTAATTTCTGATCGTAATAAAACGGTACTGTGTTTGGTCTACTAGCATTCCTGCTCCCAACCAGTCATCCATTCATAGAAGCCTTGATGAAGTAAGCCTACCTGGTGGTGGCCATAGAACGGTCCCGAGATAACGACTATACTTTGGCTTTAGTCGATAGAAGATTGAAATATTGTTAGAGATAGAGTATACGATGTGTGAACACAATCAATACATTACACATACTATATTTGTTTTTAGATGATTTTATTTACAAATGTTCTGCATCATACATGCTATGGTATAATCTATCAAATCATTTATTTTTATATGATAAAAGTTAAAATCTGTTACCTTAAAGTTAAAAATCTTATCTTGTTACAAAAATGAATTTATTTAAAAATTATTTCTTGCAGCCATATGAGTAACCCTGATATTGCAAGAAAGTTGTATGTACTACAAGATGCTGGCATCATTCAGTTTCGCTGATGACCTTTACTGCATTCATAGAGGGCGTGCTACTCTTTGTGATGCAACACTCTGCTGACAACAAGATTATGTACAACCACTATTATCAAAGAACTTACTGCTCATAACAAGACCAACAATTGTTTTTGCTGCAAGATCTCCGTATAAATATAAAACATTCTAATATTTACAAAAAGCATAATTTTAATGCGAAGCTATCACAGCGACTATTAGTTTGTAAGCATGCTCAGATTATTGTCACGTTGCTTTTATGTCATATTCTCAAAAATCCCTATTATGTGATTTAAAAATCCATCTCAAAATGTTTTTTATATTGAAATATTTGTCATATAGTCTAAACATCAAACAGTTGATAATAACATTTATGTCAAACATGATTACAATAATATATATTTAGACAATAGATTTTAAAGACCATCAAAACCTCATTTCCATAAAAAAAAGAAATATAAAGGGATTAAAATTAGTGATTGTAAATAGTAACAGAATAGATAATTACTGAAAGAAATGACTAGGATGTAATGTATTACATAACATGTAATGTTTTTTAATAAGTTAGTGATACTTAAGTCTAAACGTTCTTAAGATTAGCAAACAAAAAAATAAGAAATGAGGAGTTTTATAATTAAAACTAAATATGATATAATTCAGAAGAAATTATGTACAAATTTGTGTACCCCTTTAGTGAAAAAACCTGTAAATATTACTGCATTAATTATATGTAGTTTACTGCAGTAACATATTGTACAAGTCTTGTGAAATGAAGGGTAATAATACAGACATAGTGTAAAGGACACTGCAAGGAGTATAGTTACTGCAGTCACTGTTGAATTTACTGCAGTAGAATAATGTATACACCGTTTTGTATTCTGGTGCACTATACAATGTAAACAGCAGGGATTATTATACATTGCTCATCAAGTCCAAAACTTTGTGTTGTTTAAGTGTTACTGTCTTCAATATAATACATTAATTGTAAAATGCTACAACAAAGGAAAATTTGGATCAGTGCCAAGCGTTTCAATGTTGATGTGTCCATTGTATCATTGCCAGAGTTTCAAAACTTCCATAAGGAATACCTAAAAACTTAGTCCACTTGGTTAGGCGCTACCAAACGACGTACACGCAACGCATGTATGGTTGACCAATCACAAGCGACACTTTGTTTAATCCATTGCGTCATGATTGGTCAAATTACTTTCGATGCGATTACGCTTTAAGTTAAACTAGTGGCAATCAATTATAGCGGAGTACTACTGTAGAACAGATACGTTTCACTCGTGTGATACAGTATATCTTTTAAGTGCGTAGCTCCAATAATGATTATTAAATACTATAATAAGTTTCTATCCTGCCCTGTGTCTGCATATCTATAAATGACAACTTGATTGTTTCATGCTATTGTTCTTTATTCTGAATTTGTTTCTTCAATGCTGAATTTAAGAAAATCGGTAAACACGACACAACCGCCAACTTCTTGAATCGGAGGCTCATTAACGATACATTCAGCATTTGTTTCTTCTGTGCTGAGTGTAAGAAAATCGGTAAACACGACTGTACCGTTTTCGCCAACCTCCTGGATCGGAGTACTATTGATGACATGTTCGGCATTTGTTTCTTCTATACCAAATTTAAGAGAATCAGTAGCGTTTTCGCCAACCTCCTGGATCGGAGTACTATTGATGACATGTTCGGCATTTGTTTCTTCTATACCAAATTTAAGAGAATCGGTAGCGTTTTCGCCAACCTCCTGGATCGGAGTACTATTGATGACATGTTCGGCATTTGTTTCTTCTATACCAAATTTAAGAGAATCGGTAGCGTTTTCGCCAACCTCCTGGATCGGAGTACTATTGATGACATGTTCGGCATTTGTTTCTTCTATGCCGAATTTAGGAGAATCAGTAGCGTTTTCGCCAACCTCCTGGATCGGATGCCTATTCAAGAAACCGCTGTTTTCAACCAAGGCAATTGATGGACTTGTTCCAACGTGATGTCGATCAACATCATCGACGGCACCACGGCTTTCTTCAATGGGTGTCCGGAAAGTACAGGCTGGACTACTCCAAATTTCAGGGATTCTGAATTGCGTATTTTCAAATTCATCATTTTCTTGTTTATCGGCATTCATAGCTGCACAAATAAAACAATTTCCGTCATTTTAACTTTAATCTTTAAAAATCGACAAACATGTTGAATAGATAATATGTAGCCTACTATTGAATTGAATTTTAAAAACCGAAACCGTCTGCTACTGGCCTAGGTTATTTGGAATAAATCCTACTAATTATAAGATTTCGGCAAAAAAATACATAAATAAATAAAAGCTAAAATAATAAAACTTACCTTTAAATATACAGTACAGGATAAAGCAAGTAAAATATCGATAGGCATATACTGCCGTACTTTGAGAAAATGGCATGGCTAATGTTATTCAATTGAACTAATAGTTTAATCGCAAAAGTTTCATAATACACCATTAAAAAGCAGTACTAGAGCCTATGGACGCAACCATTCTGATCAGGTAAACAGAACACCGAATTATTTCTTTTTAATAATAAATTAAAAGAAATATTAGAATATTTTTTAGGTTAAGAAATGATTTGGCGAATAAAGTTTTTAAAAAAAACAAATGAATTTATTCAAAACCATTACACTTTCAAGTCAATCTTCGGATATTTTACTATTTTACCTACATGTTCTATCTCTGCCTCGTTTTCATGTGCTTGGACGCAGCGATGCTTTGTGACTTTTTTTTTACTTCCTGCCGCACATCATATCATAATGATGGCATACAACCGTTTTTCCTAAATTATTTAAGTCTATCATTAGGCCTGTATTTGAATACGCTTCACCTGTCTGGTTTCCATTTCTGCAAAGCACCATCAATCAGATTGAATCTGTTCAGAGACGCTTTACACGATCATGCTTCCCACGTTTTTTTCACATGGATTATGACATGCGGCCGTCATACGAACAAAGGTTACGGACTCTAAAATTACCCACGATTTATAATAGACTTAAATTCATCCGTGTTAAATTTGTTGTGAAGTGCCTCTGTACAGATTTCCTAATTGATGGTGTTTTGCTACCTAAACCTGTTGAACGTAGAAGTGAGAAACTTGTTTTTAGACATGAGAAGTCTCGTACAAATGCTTTTTTTAATTCTGTTTTTATTTCATTTCCACGGATGTGGGATAAGATTCCGGTATTTATCACAGACATGTTTATTTATAATGATTGCAATTTTTATTCTGTTTTATATAAATTCTATGTTACCGGATTGTTAAATGTTTAACCTTGTTTCTGTTATTTTGCCACCAGCACTATCAGGAGAGTCTTCTATAGCGATATTTTTTGCTTTTTGACAATCCGCCAGGATAGTTTCTGCGTTTTTTTCTATGCTTGTTTTTGTTAATGTAATTTATGCTTTTTGTATTATTGTTATTATTTATCTGGATAATAAATGAATATGAATATGAACCCACATTGACGTAAGTCTAGATCAATTATAGCGGAGTACTGCACTTACAAGCCTCGTTTTCAATTCATTTTCAGTGTTATGTTCCGTCATAATAGAGATTTACTCACCAGGATTGATTATGTCATTACATCATAGTTATTAGTAAGCAATTATGATTATATTTAGTATTCAGGTTTATATGTTTTCGAATACTAAAAGGCCACCCACACCAAGATTATGAATGAATAATGGTAAATTGACAGATAATGCAATACAGAAAAAGAAATTAAAAAAGAATAACAAACAGAACTTGAGTGAGGCCTACGTTTAACAGAACTTGAGTGAGGCCTACGTTTAACAGAACTTGAGTGAGGCCTACGTTTAATTGTCAAATCGTTAAATCTTCAGCATTGTGAGTAAATAGTAGGCCTAGGCCGGAATACCCTAGTCATGGTAATCTTTATTTGTCTATAAAAAACAACTGAAATATATGTTTATGGCAAAAATAAAGAACCATAAAAACAATAAAATACAGAATGATGATAACAATATAATACAATATGCAAATATAATAAGAAATAATTAATTGTTTAATAATTGTAGACAGGATCTAAAAGGATCCAGAAGAGGTAAAGAAAAGAGCAATGGCTGACCCTGAGGTGCAAGCGATAATGAGTGACCCAGCAATGAGGATGATACTGGAACAAATGTCTCAAAATCCAGCTGCTATGAGAAAGTAAGTTTGTAAAGCTCTGTCTACACGATCAAACTTGTCATTGTGGTTCAAGGAAGCACAAATATTTGTTACATTTTCGTCTTTGACAGTAATATGTTTTTAGTGACAATACATGGTGGTAAAATCTTAGGATTAAAAACCTTGGCAGGTTGCCAAGTTTAACAATAATATGTATTGTATATTGGTGCATTGGCTTTCAAATATTGTCGTGAGGTAATTTCTGATCGTAATCAAAAATGGTACTGTGTTTGGTCTACTAGCATTCCTGCTCCCAACCAGTCATCCATTCACAGAAGCCTTGATGAAGTAAGCCTACCTGGTGGTGGCCATAGAACGGTCCCGAGATAATGACTATACTTCGGCTTTAGTCGATAGAAGATTGAAATATTGTTAGAGATAGAGTATACGATGTGTGAACACAATCAATACATTACACATACTATATTTGTTTTTAGATGATTTTATTTACAAATGTTCTGCATCATACATGCTATGGTATAATTTATCAAATCATTTATTTTTTTTTTTATGATAAAAGTTAAAATCTGTTACCTTAAAGTTAAAAATCTTATCTTGTTACAAAAATGAATTTATTTAAAAATTATTTCTTGCAGCCATATGAGTAACCCTGATATTGCAAGAAAGTTGTATGTACTACAAGATGCTGGCATCATTCAGTTCCGCTGATGACCTTTACTGCATTCATAGAGGGCGTGCTACTCTTTGTGATGCAATACTCTGCTGACAACAAGATTATGTACAACCACTATTATCAAAGAACTTACTGCTCATAACAAGACCAACAATTGTTTTTGCTGCAAGATCTCCGTATAAATATAAAACATTCTAATATTTACAAAAAGCATAATTTTTATGCGAAGCTATCACAGCGACTATTAGTTTGTAAGCATGCTCAGATTATTGTCACGTTGCTTTTATGTCATATTCTCAAAAATCCCTATTATGTGATTTAAAATTCCATCTAAAAATGTTTTTTATATTGAAATATTTGTCATATAGTCTAAACATCAAACCGTTAATGATAATAACATTTATGTCAAACATGAGTACAATAATATATATTTAGACAGTAGATTTTAAAGACCATCAAAACCTCATTTCCATAAAAAAAAAAATATAAAGGGATTAAAATTAGTGATTGTAAATAGTAACAGAATAGATAATTACTGAAAGAAATGACTAAGATGTAATGTATTACATAACATGTAATGTTTTTTAATAAGTTAGTGATACTTAAGTCTAAACGTTCTTAAGATTAGCAAACAAAAAAATAAGAAATGAGGAGTTTTATAATTAAAACTAAATATGATATAATTCAGAAGAAATTATGTACAAATTTGTGTACCCCCCTAGTGAAAAAAACCTGTAAATATTACTGCATTAATTATATGTAGTTTACTGCAGTAACATATTGTACAAGTCTTGTGAAATGAAGGGTAATAATACAGACATAGTGTAAAGGACACTGCAAGGAGTATAGTTACTGCAGTCACTGTTGAATTTACTGCAGTAGAATAATGTATATACACCGTTTTGTATTCTAGAAACACTGATACATTTAAACTCCTGTGATACAGTAGGCCTATATCTTTTAAGTGCGTAGCTCCAATAATGATTATTAAATAGATATTAATTATTTAATTAATTAATTTTTATCCTGTCCTGCATATCTGTAAATGACAACTTGAATGTTTCATGCTATTATTCTTTATTCTGTATTTGTTTCTTCAATGCAGAATTTAAGAAAATCGGTAAACACGACACAACCGCCAACTTCTTGAATCGGAGGCTCATTAACAATACATTCTGCATTTGTTTCTTCAATGCCGAATTTAAGAAAATCGGTAAACACGACAGTACCGTTTTCGCCAACCTCCTGGATCGGAGTACTATTGATGACATGTTCGGCATTTGTTTCTTCTATGCCGAATTTAAGAAAATCGGTTAACACGACAGTACCGTTTTCGCCAACCTCCTGGATCGGAGTACTATTGATGACCTGTTCGGCATTTGTTTCTTCTATGCCGAATTTAAGAGAATCGGTACCGTTTTCGCCAACCTCCTGGATCGGAGTACTATTGATGACATGTTCGGCATTTGTTTCGTCTATGCTGAATTTAAGAGAATCAGTAGCGTTTTCGCCAACCTCCTGGATCGGATGCCTATTCAAGATACCGCTGTTTTCAACCAAGGCAATTGATGGACTTTTTTCAATATGATGTCGATCAGTATCATCGACAACACCACTGCTTTCTTGAATGGGTGTCCGGAAAGTACAGGCTGGACTACTACAAATTTCAGGGATTCTGAATTGCGTATTTTCAAATTCATCATTTTCTTGTTTATCGGCATTCATAGCTGTACAAATAAAACAATTTCCGTCATTTTAATTTAATCTTTAAAAATCGACAAACATGTTGAATAGATAATATGTAGCCTACTATTGAATTGAATTTTAAAAACCGAAACCGTCTGCTACTGGCCTAGGTTATTTGGAATAAATCCTACTAATTATAAGATTTCGGCAAAAAAATACATAAATAAATAAAAGCTAAAATAATAAAACTTACCTTTAAATATACAGTACAGGATAAAGCAAGTAAAATATCGATAGGCATATACTGCCGTACTTTGAGAAAATGGCATGGCTAATGTTATTCAATTGAACTAATAGTTTAATCGCAAAAGTTTCATAATACACCATTAAAAAGCAGTACTAGAGCCTATGGACGCAACCATTCTGATCAGGTAAACAGAACACCGAATTATTTCTTTTTAATAATAAATTAAAAGAAATATTAGAATATTTTTTAGGTTAAGAAATTATTTGGCGAATAAAGTTTTTAAAAAAAACAAATGAATTTATTCAAAACCATTACACTTTCAAGTCAATCTTCGGATATTTTACTATTTTACCTACATGTTCTATCTCTGCCTCGTTTTCATGTGCTTGGACGCAGCGATGCTTTGTGACTTTTTTTTTACTTCCTGCCGCACATCATATCATAATGATGGCATACAACCGTTTTTCCTAAATTATTTAAGTCTATCATTAGGCCTGTATTTGAATACGCTTCACCTGTCTGGTTTCCATTTCTGCAAAGCACCATCAATCAGATTGAATCTGTTCAGAGACGCTTTACACGATCATGCTTCCCACGTTTTTTTCACATGGATTATGACATGCGGCCGTCATACGAACAAAGGTTACGGACTCTAAAATTACCCACGATTTATAATAGACTTAAATTCATCCGTGTTAAATTTGTTGTGAAGTGCCTCTGTACAGATTTCCTAATTGATGGTGTTTTGCTACCTAAACCTGTTGAACGTAGAAGTGAGAAACTTGTTTTTAGACATGAGAAGTCTCGTACAAATGCTTTTTTTAATTCTGTTTTTATTTCATTTCCACGGATGTGGGATGAGATTCCGGTATTTATCACAGACATGTTTATTTATAATGATTGCAATTTTTATTCTGTTTTATATAAATTCTATGTTACCGGATTGTTAAATGTTTAACCTTGTTTCTGTTATTTTGCCACCAGCACTATCAGGAGAGTCTTCTATAGCGATATTTTTTGCTTTTTGACAATCCGCCAGGATAGTTTCTGCGTTTTTTTCTATGCTTGTTTTTGTTAATGTAATTTATGCTTTTTGTATTATTGTTATTATTTATCTGGATAATAAATGAATATGAATATGAACCCACATTGACGTAAGTCTAGATCAATTATAGCGGAGTACTGCACTTACAAGCCTCGTTTTCAATTCATTTTCAGTGTTATGTTCCGTTTCATAGCATCATAATAGAGATTTACTCACCAGGATTGATTATGTCATTACATCATAGTTATTAGTAAGCAATTATGATTATATTTAGTATTCAGGTTTATATGTTTTCGAATACTAAAAGGTCGCCCACACCAAGATTATGAATGAATAATGGTAAATTGACAGACAATGCAATTCAGAAAAAGAAATTAAAAAAGAATAACTGAACTTGAGTGAGGCCTACGTTTAACAGAACTTGAGTGAGGCCTACGTTTAACAGAACTTGAGTGAGGCCTACGTTTAACAGAACTTGAGTGAGGCCTACGTTTAACAGAACTTGAGTGAGGCCTACGTTTAACAGAACTTGAGTGAGGCCTACGTTTAATTGTCAAATCGTTAAATCTTCAGCATTGTGAGTAAATAGTAGGCCTAGGCCGGAATACCCTAGTCATGGTAATCTTTATTTGTCTATAAAAAAACAACTGAAATATGTTTCTGGCAAAAATAAAGAACAATAAAAACAATAAAATACAGAATGATGAAAACAATATAATACAATATGCAAATATAATGAGAAATAATTAATTGTTTAAAGATATATTGTCCCCCTAAAAAAATAATTTTTTAAATTTTTTTGTTGAATATGTTATTTTAATGTCACATAATAGTTATTCACTCTCACAAAAAAATTGGGTCTGAAAAAAATTTATTTACCTGAGAAAAATGTAATTTAAAGCAAAAAATGGTCAAATTGTCTGGAAGACAATGAGTTTTTGGGTAATTTAACTGTTTATTTTGTCTTTTTATAGGTGAAATAATTTTTTTCCCCCGTTTTTTTTCTTATGGAAGTGAACAACTTCATTAAAACTGCAAAATGGCCTATTCAAAGTCCGATTTTAAAAATCTTTATTTTTCATGATTTTGGGGGACAATACATCTTTAATATTGAACATTATAAATAGTAAAACACTTTTTTTAATGTAGATTAATATTACTAATAATTATTTGCTTAACAAAATAATACAAGATAAAGTTATTAAAAATAAATAAACAAAGTCATTCTTCTCTATCAATGTTCTCATTCTTGAGCTGTATGATCAATTATGTTTTCAACCATGTTGTATGAAACCCTAAATAAGTTTATCAGAATTCTTTTGTGTAATCAAGTAGATCTGACTATCATCGTATCAGTGCCAATAAGTCAATTGTCTACGCATGAACAGCCATATTATTATAACTGTACCAATAATAAATAGGTTATGTATATTAATAATGACTTCCATTAATATTCAACGTATTTTTGATCTTTATGAGAATTATGGTGATTCTGAGTATATAGGTGAAGCTGTATCACAGAACCAACATATGATACAATGTGCTATGTTGGCAGAAAAGGAAGGACACCCCAAGCAGGTCGGTAGTGCGTGTTTAATTGCGTTATGATTAGGCCTAATCAATATTCCTGGTTGATTGAGGACTTTGGTAGGCCTAAGTAACGCATGGTCGGGCAAGCTAAATATTACCAATTTTACTGATTGGTGCGATTCGTCAATTATTAAAAACATTCTTCATTTGTCTAATATGTCAACGTCATGATGCATTAACTCCGTTTAAGAATGTTTGGAAAAACAAATCGACATTTTTTATGTTAGGGTTTTAAGTCTAATAATCTCATTCACTAAAGTGTATTAGCGGCGAAATCAATGTTTTGTGGCTTTTCCGGAACATTTTCCGGAACAACTGTCACCTTGATAATAATAATAATAATAATATACCACATTTATATACCGCCCTTTTCATGAAAAAACATGGTCAAAGGCTTGGCGCTAGTTCCGTTTCGCACCTGTCATTTATTTCGACTCAAAATTTGTTAAGAAACTTTATCGTGAGTACCACACCTTAGAATTAGGCCTCAAATATACTTTTACGAAGGAGATCACATAAAAAGTGACAAATAAATGCTTTAAATTGATGAATTTACAGACGTGTTTCTCGCACATCGGTTCGTCAATTTCGCATACGCCATGTTCAATGTTGTTGTTTCTATGGAGCGCCAAAAGAGCAATCATAATAGAGAGCTAAAAACTCAATATAATGCGTATATTTAATGCATTTATTGGTGAAAATTACGTTCAATTTTAATATATTTTGTCAATGCAACAAAACCCTAGGCCTAAATCAGCATCACTACCTAGCCTAGGCCTGAGACTAAGAGGAATATTATTTAGATCATTGAGGTATAAAAACTACAGTACATGTAATGATGATGAACTTGTCGATTTTCATTCTTAAAAGTTAACGAAAACTGCGAAAACCATGTACTGTATCAACAGTAACATTTTTGTTGCATTGACATTGACAAAATATATTAAAATTGAACGTAATTTTCACCAATAAATGCATTAAATATACGCATTATATTGAGTTTTTAGCCCTCTATTATGATTGCTCTTTTGGCGCTCCATAGAAACATCAACATTGAACATGGCGAAGGCGTATGGAACCGATGTGCGAGAAACACGTCTGTATATTCATCAATTTAAAGCATTTATTTGTTACTTTTTGTGTGATCTCCTTCATAAAAGTATTTTTGAGGCCTAATTCTAAGGTGTGGTACTCACGATAAATTTATTAAACACATTCTGAGTCGAAATAAATGACAGGTGCGAAACGGAACTAGCGCCAAAGGCTTTACATAGATATAAACAGACTGAAGGCAGGCGCTTCTGAATCCGCCTATGTCCATAATAAACCGATTTTTCTAATGTTATTAATACTATGTTGTCGCCTAGCTGCCCAAATCTTATCCCCTTTTCTAGATCATACTGGGTGCTTTATTTCACGACATAGGCCATCTAGTCGGCATGGCCCAAGGATTGGAAGGAATGGTTACGGAAGGGGTGAAACTTGGAACCGTTAATCATGAAACCGTTGGAGAAACGTTTTTGTTAGATCTGGGGATTCCCCAAGAAATTGCAGCCTTCGTTCGAGGTCACGTGGATGCTAAACGCTACCTCGTATATAAAGATAAATCATATTATGAAGGTAATAGGCATAGAACAAGATTTTTATTTTGAAAATATGAGATTTAGATGAAAGATCTCGCTTTAAAAATTGTATTTAGATTTATTTTGTTTTTATGAACATTTATTTTATAGGTCTGAGCAGGTCTTCTAAACAAACATTGACACATCAGGGCGGTCCCATGCTCGAAGAAGAAGCAAAACAGTTTGAGAATTCGCCGTACTTTGATGCAATACTACGCATGCGTCGATGGGACGAGCTAGCAAAGGATCCGAATGCACACACAGAACCATTGGATAAATATAAACAACTCTGTCTGAGTTATTTAGAGCAAAGAAATACGGAAACATCTCGTATATAAGACAGGTGTAGAAAAATACTTTATACAAAAAGTAAATACTTTTAATAACTTTTAATTACATGCCGTCTGGAAAACCTAAGTAGCCCTTGATTTTTTCCAGCCTCCATGTGATTCATTTTTAACCAATTTGGTGACGTTTATGTTGTTTGAATGGTAAATGTTTTAAACTGGCCTAATTTTTGAATTATGATGCATACACATATTTCATTACTGTAGGAACATACTTTTATTATACACCGCATTGATACACAAACATTAAATCTTATATACAATATATACAGTATATACCATTCAGGAAAACCACTCGAAATCTGTGTGTAATACACTTTAACCATGGACCTATAAATTAATTTATATGTCCATGCTTTAACCCTATCTGCCTGTCCATACGAATGTATTATAGGCCTAAGTATCCATTTGTTAATTAATTTTCATTCTTAGTTTTTACACTTCAAAGTTCAAGCCATGGCATAGCTGTTTCTTTATAAAATGTTGGTAATATGTATAATTAACATGTTCTGTTGCTTTTTGATGTGTTTCTAGAAAGCCTTTATATCAATCATCAAGTTAACTTATTTTCTTATAACAAATGCTTCATGCTTCACTACATCTATAACTTTTTCATTTTTAAAATCAGCTTTTGTTATCACTGAATTCTTGCTGCCTTTTTCTTTCAGCCATATTTTCCTGTGAATAAAATAAACAAATAGTATCATACATTTATTAAATAATGTGCTGTATATGATTGTTAGAATTTTTATTATTTTAAGAGCCTACATTAAACAAATGAAATATTAAACAAACTTTACAACAAACCTACATTTCATTAACTTGTTCTTTATTCCCTTGTACTTGGCCTTCTACTGTACCATGTCTGGTATTCCTGACCCAACCAACAAGTCCATGTTTTTGCGCTGTTAATCTTGTGTCCTATACATTATTAAGAGAAGAAAATCACCATAGCATGCATAGGGCACTACTAACTAGGCTACTCCAAGTTACACTTTACAGTGTCAGTACTTATTTAAACTAATCAGATCTGATCATTTTGTCTGTAGAAATGAAATTATATTATTAACAAACAGCTTTCTTTAAATATTAATAAATGTCTAGGCCGGACGGACGGATAGGTGTTTAGCAGAGGGATGGACATGACAGCAGGGGGCGGGGGTAGAGAGAGGAGGAGAGACCGGTTATTTACCCTGCCAAGGACTAGCCTGGCCCTACCTAGATAGGTTGTTTGATGGCTAGCTAGATTCAACTGTCAATTTTCTTGCAAGACTATTAAAAGTTACCTTTCGAAAAAATACACCCTGAACTTTACCATGAATTTCAAAATTTACAGATACATATGTTTTTTGATCAGAAGATGCCATTCGAAGTCCCAAAATGTCAATGTTGTTGACAAACATTCGCGAATTAAGCGACCGAAAATAAAATTTAGTAAACATTTTTCGACCTTTGGCCCTTGACATGGGTAATCTTATTTTTTCAAATGGGGAAATGACTATCTAGTGGCAAATGTATTTATTTGTTTTAATCACCCTAAGATATCGCTTTAAATGAATTTGAATTCATAAATTAAATTCTTCTTTTATTATTGTAATTGTATTTACAACCAAGTTTATATACTAATATATTACTTTAAACAAAATATTAATATTTATTCTTGACTTTTAAATGGACCTGTCTAAAAATGATTTTGACGAGTCACACTCACACACTACACAGCAGCCAGAGCAAGGATCGAGAGGCCTAGAAAATGATGTGATTTTTGTATAGAAAATATAGGAAAATATGATTTATTCAACATAAGATTATTATAAAATACACCAGAAAGTTGAGCAAAATGTCGTCTAGAAGTGACAAACTAGGATTTTCACCGCAAAAAGAAATTATTTACAACAAAGTTTTACCGTATTCTGAATCAGTGGATGAAGAATCCAACAGCCAGATTGCGGACATAAAGGCTAATTTGGCCAGATCGGTTCAGTTGAAAGAGCTTCGACCGGGCGTAGCGTACTGGACAGCAAGGCTACATACGTAAGAATAGATAGCCTAGATTAATTTGTGAATTTTGCTTTATATAGGCTTAACTAGCACTGCAGCAGTGCTTACTACTAGCTAAAGTACTAGCTGCTAGACCATCTGGTAGATGCCAACCTAAAAAGTTAAGTAAAATAAAGAAGTATGAATGATGATGTCTCTTAGTCTTAATCTTATTTATTGATTAAAAAAATAATTTCAATGACAAGCAATTATTATTATTATTAATTTGTATTATTAATTAGAGGTTCAGCGATTATCAGACGATCAACCTAGACTCTCTCTAGTATAGCCTGGGCCGGATTATTATATAAACTCCTAATTAAATCCAACATAAACAAAATTAGGCTAAACCTAACCCTGTATTACTGTAAATAATCTTTCCCAATCAGCAATCTGCTGGGCCCTATCATCTCTTGCTTGGGCTCAAAGGTACATGGCTATGATCATGTTCCCTGATTCCAGAGACATGCCAACTACAGTAATATAAAGAATTGTATTTCTTCATTCATGGAAACATACTTTTGACTGTATGTACCTAATTTCACTATATTAAACTAGAAACATTTATTACAATTATTATAAAATGCATCGTATACTATGATTGATAATTTGTGTTTTTTTAGATGTACAGATATTTAATTCTTTATATTATTATGACTTGCAGGAATTAAATATCCACCATTAATTTTGTTTACTCTTCTAGTAAATAAAATATGTAAGCAATGTTTCTATTGGTGCATTGCTACTACAGGTCATTTATGAGGTCATGACTGAGCAATTTTGAAGCTCTAGGGTATTCCAGAATCTACATTCAGGTTTAGGATTAGAAAATTAGTGGTGCATATCATTGATAAGGACGGAATACTGTGATATTTCCAAAATAGATTGGCCTTTGTCATTAAGATGTCGTAGATAAAGTTTTATTATGCCTCGATTGTACCCAATAATAAAAACATAAAGCCATCATACAAGAGTTATTGTTTATTATTATAATATTTATTAATTTTTATTATTTCAAATTTGGGTCTCGAGATAATACTGTTTTATAGGTAACTGTATTTATTTACTGATACTGTACGAATGGTTTTATTTCTGGGTTTCCCACCCTCAAAATATTGTTGAAATAAAATAAATATGATTGTCTGTTTTTCAGGTACATCAATCTGTATGGTCGAAAGTTTAGCAAGGCTGACCATTTAGCATTTATTCACCTTTACCATGAACTCATTACGATTCCTGATCTGGAGTTTAAACTTGTTGAGAGGTTTTCAAAGATTCTAAATGTTCTTCTCAAGTATGTAAATTAAATTAATTGTTTATGAATATTAAACCAAACTACTAAATTTTCAATAATGTATAATTTTCTATACTATCCTACTGTAGTGAACTTCTAATTATTTTACTGTTTATATAATTAATTTTTCTGAAGCTCTATCTACACTATCTGTGTGTGTGTGTGTGTGTGATGTGCCCATATACTGTATGGACATGATGATGTCATATCACTACCATATTTAAGCATATCACTACTTTATTGTGGCACATTTTTTTGTCAAACTAGTTTGATAGTGTAGACAGAGCTTAAGATCTCACAAACTAACTAGCAAATTCCATGTATGCTTTTAATAATATATGAGTATTCTATCTGATAGGAAACGTAATATTTTATCCCGAGATGACCTAGTATTGCCTTGGCGACCACTTTACGAGTTGGTAAAGCGTATTCTTTACTCATCTTATGAACAGTTGGGAATGCAATGGATTCCAGGGTGAGTATACATCTACCACAGGCTGTGCTACTGATTATTTGTATTATGACTTCATTGGTCTAAATCCTTATCCGAGGTAGTTGCTTAGCAAGACTAGCTTTCCCCTGATACCAGAACTGATTTCATTCAATGATCTTATCAATGGCAGTTTACACCATAGTCACTGAGTTAACCAATTTTAACAAGAAAATCTGCTATTTTTTAAGTCTACAGTAAATATTAACTATATACAGTACCTGTAGTTATGTTTGATTCTCTGTACTTTATGTTTATTGACATCCTACTAAATCTATTGTATTGTTCTTCCAGATCTATTGAAGGCTGTTTAAAGAATTTGGTACAAAGTGCAAGAGTGTAAGTTTTACAATGGCCTTTTAGGTATAATCTCATAAATAAGAATGATATAATGCTCTGTCTACACTATCAAACTTTATGTGACAACAAAATGTGATGTGCCCATATATGGACATGATGATGTCATATTTCTACCATATTTTGGCATATCACTACCAATTTTGGGCATATCACTACCATATTTGGGCACATCACACTTTTTTTGTCTAACTGGTTTGATAGTGTAGACAGAGCTTTACTTATAATGCATACAGTTAATAAAACACAGTCAAACAGAAAAATGAACCCAAAAAATTTTTTGTAGCTATTTTTCTGATGAATCAACGCAGGAGATGTTGGATGAATGGCGCCCTCTTATGTGTCCGTTTGATTACACAATGGAGGTTGCGATAACTTACTTTGTGTCGTTCTTACCAACGACGTTACCACCAGAGAAACATCACATGGGCTTTAAGTGAGTATTCACATTATCAGAAATTGCTGGGGAGAATTTTGAGCGACGATATATATGTTTTCCAGTTGCTATGCTTCAATTGATTTTCATCTAATAATTTTTTTTTTTTTTGCAGACTTTGGATAGATGAGTTTTTACAAATTTGGGATAGTTATCATAATTCACCCCAATGGGAAGGGGTAAGTATTTTCCAGTAGCAACATTATAACAAAAAGTACAACATGTGAATAAAAACAATCAGTGTAGAGTGTCAGAATAACATATTTTGTTTATTTTTCAGACATTGTTAGAATTATTTGCGAGAGTTGCTGAAGATAACATTGGGTATATTGACTGGAAACCTTACATTGAGAAAGTTAGTATCTAGGTGTCCTAGGTTCATAGTACTATTCAAAATATAATCTATAAACCAGTTTCAGACAAGTTGACATATGTTCCCTTTTTTTTATTTCTTCACTAGTTTTTGACGTGTTACTTAAGAGGTTTTAACCTGCCTGTGGGTTCAAAGAAGTTACAAGTCGCACGTCGCACAAAAGGTTACGCAAACGGTGTCATGGCAACACTCATCGTCGCAATGATGGTTGGTTTATTCTTATATTTGTCATTTTATCTTTAGCTAGAAGCTGTTTAAAAAAGGACAGATCATCAAATTGAAGAATTCTAATTTTTTTTATCACCCCTGTAAACTCTGTCTACACTATCAAACTTAATGTGACAAAAAATGTGATGTGCCCATATATGGACATGATGATGTCATATCACTACCATATTTAAAAAATATCACTACCATATTTGGGCACATCACACTTTTTTTTGTCCAACTAGTTTGATAGTGTAGACAGAGCTTTATATCTTTCATTTATCTAGCTAAAACCTGTTTAAAAAAGGACAGATCATCAAATTGAAGAATTATAATTCTAATCAGCCCTGTTAGTGTATATTATTTATCGGTAGTAAATATGTGTGTATGATGAATTGATTATTTGTTAAGTTAATTCTGTTATAAATATATATATATATCTTTTATACAGGGAAAAGATCAAGAAGCATTGACCCACCTGAAGACGTTCTTCAAAGCTGTTGAATCGTTCTTTCATCCATCGAATGCGGGAAAATTTACAGTAAGTTCAGCTATCTTATTAATTACGTTTGAATATTA
Organism: Antedon bifida; assembly: GCF_963402885.1. NCBI lineage: Eukaryota > Metazoa > Echinodermata > Crinoidea > Comatulida > Antedonidae > Antedon > Antedon bifida. The sequence goes on from NC_136234.1 coordinate 5,521,090, forward strand.
ACCAAAATAAATAGTGAGGATAGGTACAGTACTTCCTACACATGTTTACACACTGGAATAGCATGAGGGAATTTCTCAAATAATTGCAAAATCAAAACGGTATTTAGTTATAAATCCACTGATATCGTATTGCCGTTGTTGTTTTTATTATATATTTTTAATATTAATTTTTTCAGTTCAAGTTACAGCGGGTACTCCACAAAATCCCTCAAGCATTTATAAATCGTTTACACAGGTAAATTAAAACAATTATTTATAAAAATTGTATAATATAAATCCTTTGATGTGAAATTGGGTGAATTGTTGTTCAAAATGTAATGGATCAATTTTGTATGAAAAAATCTGTTATTCTTTGGAAAAACTTAATACCCCAGAGCTTCTTATGTGAGAGTCAGTACTAATTATCATGTACTATAGATACTACTTTATGAGAAGAGATAACAAGTTTTTAATTAAGAGGAATTTTAATTGTATTTATCAGGAGACGTACACCAACACTCAATTTAATTTTGTTACTATTCATTTTTACAGAGAGCGATATGCACCTGAATCTTGGCAAAATCGTATCCCAGAAGACTACAGGCTGACTGAGAGTGACATTACGATGTTTGTAGAGGCTTTCAAACCAGTTATTTTCCTGGCTATCTTCAGTAAAATGGGACACATTGATGCTGCTGTGGGCCTACAGTGTCTGTCACTTGTTAGACCTGAGCTAGTTATACCACAACTTCTAGAAAAGTAAATAGTTTAATAATAATGAAAATAAAATTTATTTATTTATACTTTAATATTAGATATAATATTTGGTTTGCTTTAAATTTATTTAGGGAACTTAGATTCTTATACCCTTTTTACGAAAATCCTAGAAAAAACCCCTAATATACCAATTCTCATTTCAGGACATATGCAGCTTTGGAAACGCTCACTGAGCCTCATCAATTGACTGCAACTCTGAGCTGTGTGGTATCAGTTGCACGATCCATGTTGAAGGGCCGCAAGCGGTTTCCTGAGGGCCCCACTCATGTATTGCCACTGATGATGGCGGTCTTACCTGGTATTGATCCCAATGATTTTATCAAGTGTATGGTAAGTGCAATAAGACCAAATATCAAAATAATATAGATTCTTAAGTTTATCTTTATTGTGTATTTTTATATATATTAATTCACATACAGATGCTATTACAATATATACTGTGAACTTGTGAATTATCTTGACCAAGCCACTTAGATTTTGTCCCCAGTAGCCCACCATAGCCATTATGTTTTAACCAACCTTTCCAACTGCCTTTAGATAACATTTCAAGCCATCTCAACGTTCGTAGCCCTAGTGCCCTTAGTTGACTGTTCACAAGCTCACTTGCACTGGACGGATCTTACAGAACAAGAGCGTGAACTTTGCTCAGCTACAGCAGCATTTGAAGACTTCATCACGCTCTTCATGGAAAGGTATTTAATACATTTATAAAAATGTATTTCAATTCACCTTTTGTTCATGTGCACTTTAAAGAAGCTAGTACATCTTTTGAGATGAGTAGGGGTTACCCCACACACAGCCATTTTTCTATGGAGCCGCATGTCTTTCAGACGATAGTGGGTTTCCTGCTATTGGGCCAAATGAATAAAATAAAAATAAATAACAAATTTAGTTGCTGTTTATGGGATATAATAAGAAATAAACATGTTTCTAAACACAGTTTTGAGAATTATTAACTACAGACAAGTTTTGATTGGAAGGACACAAAATCATTACATCATCATCATTATGATTATAATTCTTCATTTTCTTCAGGTGTTTCATACTGATTGAGAACAGCACATTTGAACACACAACATCACAAGACTCTACTCAAGCCAAGGTGAACCGGCAGGAGAACCTTGTTGAGGTAGGGCTGGCATCCACCTTCAGTACCATGCTCAACCAGTGCTCTCCTCAAATCTATCAGGTAATTATAAAGTCAAAGGAAAGATTGTTAAGCTCTGTCTACTATCAAACTAGTTTGATGTGCCCAAATATGGTAGTAATATGACATCATCATGTCCATATATGGGCACATCACTTTTTTTTATCGCATAAAGTTTGATCGTGTAGACAGAGCTTTAGGGTCTTGACTCTTAGCATTTCAGTCAACTATTTTTCCCTTGGCCTTTCTCATATTTTCCACTATTTTACAGGTTGCGTTGGACAAGCTGTTTCGCTACATGTCATCCCGAGTGTTTGAAACCAAAGTAGCGGGCAAAATGTTAGCAAGTTTGTGTAGATCTACTGTGAAGGTTAGTACTAAGAGAGGTCACCATTTCTAAGAAAGGTCACCATTTAAAGACCCTCTCAAAACCCTCTTGGCATTTTGCCACTGTGGCAATATATAATTTTCATCCTGCTCTTCATTTGATATTTCTTTGATTTCTTTCTTGTTTAACTTTATAAAATTACTTAAAACAATAAGGCTGCAGTAAAATGCATTTTTCGGGATGAAGTGTGGTAGTATTATTTTTATAATAATTTTTTTAAAGGTAAGCCCAACAGAAGCACTGAGCAAGTTCATCCCTCACTGTAGCCGTATAGTGTTGTCACTGACGTCATCAGAAGAGGTACAGAATGAAGTGGAGCTTGACAATGAACTTCTATTTAACCTTCAAGTGTTGTCAGAGGTACTTGGCTTCATCCTATTTGTTCTTTTAGTCATTAAGCTTTATATTGCCTTAATGCCAATTACCATAGTATGATGTATCCTTATATTATCATAATCATCAGTATCATTATCATCATCGTTATCATTATCATCATCTTCATTATCATCAGTATCATCATCATCATACATCATTATCATTATCTCCATCATCATCATTATCATCATCATCAGTATCAGTATTATCATCTTCATCATCATCATCAACATTATCATCATCAACATTATCATCATCATCAGTATCATCATTATCATCTTCATCATCATCAACATTATCATCATCATTATCATCATCATCTTCATCATCATCATCATCTTCATCATCAGTATCATCATCATTATTATCATCAGTATCATCATCAGTATCATCATCATTATTATCATCATCAGTATTATAATCTTAATCATCATTGTCACTATTATAATCATTATCTCCATCTCTATTCATCTTAATCATCATCAATATCAAAGAAATTCTATTATTATTGAAATGTTTCTATATTTTAGATTGTTCGCTGTGATAGTGCAGTGCTGCTAACCTACAAGAGTACAATCTTAAAGGTTCTACGCGCCACGTTACATTTAAGATGTAAACAGGGTTACCAGTTAGCTAGTACTGTACTCAAGTACTTTCTTAAGGCTATGACAATCATCTACCCACTAGAGTATTGCAGCATTGCTGAAGGCCTAAGTAGACCTATATCAGAGTATCTCCCAATTAGGGTAAGTAGAGAGTATGACTGAACACATGCAGAAGATAATTTTTTTGTTTTGTTTATTGATTTTCCACAAATAATACATACGTTTTCTTGATAAATCATTAAATGAATATGGATATAGTGGTCAAAATAAGTCTAGAAATAGACTTTAAGCAGAGACCACCATTAACAAAATAGAAAAAACATTACAATGAGATTCCAGCTATGTGTTTGTGGATACCTTTTATATTATTTTTTCAACTTTCAACATATTATTAGTATTAATTTGTTTATTTCTATAGCATTGGGGTACAACTGGTGATGTCGAATCCCTCAACATTCAGTGGCATATTCCAACTCAAAAAGGCGTAGAGGCGGCCAAAGAATTTTTTGATATCTTCTTTCGTCCAGAAATTGAAAAGATTAAAGGTTTTGTTCAAGGACAGCCTCTTACCAGGTAAATTATGTTTGTATACATGTCATGCTTACCTTTTGACTAATATTCATCTGATTTGACAAATTTGAATTTCTTTATTTTATTTATTTCAACAACATTTTACGAGGTTGGTCCATCCAGCCAAAACTGATCATTAGGGACCCTAATAAATTATAAAATGACAAGACATAAACATGCAACCACTTAGATATCATCAATTGAATATGCGTATAAGCATAATACCGAGTATAGTCCCAGAGTACATGGGTATGAAATTTGGGTAATATTGTATCTAAATTTAGCTTAGATTAGTTGGGTTAGATTACACTCGGACATGGGATTATACCATGGAGGATTACTTATTGTGATATAGGGCACTCAAGCTTCAAACATTTTTTAACAGTCCCTCTGTATTATGTATTTTTACCCAGGAGTATAAACAGGTATCTTATTTATTTCAGAGATGAATTGTTGCAGTCGTTGACAATCATTCTTAACACCATTGTTGGAATGGCATTCATTCTGCCTCGGTGGAACAAGGAACCATTGGCTGATGTGTAAGTTTAATATTTTCATTCATTTGTTTCTTAATTTTGGATAGTACATCCATATACAAATCATACAAAAAACAAAAAGAGAAACAATTTCACCAGAAAATTAACAATATAAGCAACTTCCACAAAACCAACCTACAATATCCTAAAATACCAATTTGAACCAACGCTGGTGTAGGTTGGATTGTGAAAGTATGGTAACTATGGTTTGAATCAGACTATTGTAACTGTCATGAATTCTGTTCTTAAAAATGTGTGCCATAGACAAAAATGACGTTTTCTAGACGCGTTGCTTTGTTTGTTTCTAGCACAATAGCATCTACAAGTTATTGTCCTGAATTGTTGGTTGTTAATACTGTAGGTATATACTTACAGAACACAACAAGAAAATTGATATATTGGTCCCGTCACAAAAGCTTATTTATATTAAAATCTGTCTTGTATCTATCATATGAGATATTAAATAGCACACCCTTTGTATTCTTTTAACATGGAACAAAATATCAAGTAGTTAACCCTCTCTCTTTGAATATAGTTTTCGCTGATATATGTGTTGCCAAGTACTTCACTCAGTTTCTGAGTGCTTTCTTATATTATGTTTTGTATTGTCATTTTGATGTAATAAATGTTCGTAAATAAGTGCATTTTGTAGGATTGTAGGTAATAAATAAATCATTTTGTTTGACAAATCCAAAAGAAATTACTCACATTCTTTAGCTTTCGCCATCTTGGCTGATAGCTTGATCACAAGTGATCCGGTCCACTGCTACTTCCTGGAAACCTGTTGTTATTGTTTCATACTTTTTCGTAGCAATGATGTGTATACGTGATCGAGATATACAGCCCCTTCGTCGCGGTTGATTGCGTTAGCCCCCCTCTTTCTGATTTGGATTGCCTCTCTGATTCTACGCTTGAATGGGTTAGAGTCTCTGTCAAGAATTTTGGCCCCCTCCCAATCGATGATGTGGTTTTCTTGCGCTGCATGGTCTGTGATGGCGGATTTGTGGATTTCGGATGTTGATTCCTTTAACTAGAAAGGAATCAACATCCGAAATCCACAAATCCGTATATTTCTATCACGTATACACATCATTGCTACGAAAAAGTATGACGTCACCTAGAAACAATAACAACAGGTTTCCAGGAAGTAGCAGTGGACCGGATCACTTGTGATCAAGCCATCAGCCAAGATGGAGAAAGCTAAAGAATGTGAGTAATTTCTTTTGGATTTGTTAAACAAAAGGATTTATTTGTAATAAATGTTTCTTGAATACAGAAATGATTCAAGAGCGGACTACAACGAGATGCATCTTACAACTGGTGTACCTGACACTGGAGGTGTATTCAACAACACAAGAGAGGAGGTTGCAAATCTAATGAATGACTTACAAGCGTACATGTTGCACCATCATGCCGACGATACCAAGTCAATGCTGCATATCATTGTTGTGAGTCAACAATTTATTTTATTTATGCTTGGTTCCCACTAGAGACGCAACACAAGGACGTAACGCAACGCGAGTTGACCAATCACAAGCGATGTATTATTTCAACCGTTGCTTGTCATTGGTCAACACGCTTGTGTTGCGTTTATGTCCTTGCGTTGCATCCTAGTGGGAACTAAGCCTTTTCCAAAGTAAAAATAATCTGTTTAACAACACATTTTCTGTTCATAGCACTACTTATAAGAAGTCTATCTAAATTTGTTAAATAAGAAACTAGTGTTGAAAAACCAAAATGTAATAGGTTATCTAATGAACAGAAACATTTTGGAGATATTTGGATAGAAATGTGCACAGATTCACAAGCTGTACATACTTTCTCAGAGTTTTAAACTCCACCCTGTCTATTAGTTATCAAAATGTTATGAATAATTTTTCAGTATTCTATGATTTTATCTGAAACATTTTTTTTCTTCAAGATTTACTCTAATCTTGTGTCATACTTTGGATGCAGTAAAGAAGAATACAACTCAAGAAGCCATAGTTTTGCTTTGGTCAAGCGGTCAATGGAGGACAAGGTATGAATCAACAATTACAAATTCTGTATATGGTCAGTTTTCAACAATGATATATTTTTGAATAACAATTTTTTCATTTCTTAGACATCCAACAGCGATTTACTCGCCAATTATAGGATGGATAAACTATTTTATAATTTATCTTGCTTATATAAACTAAGTCTCATTTGATTTATAGCTACGAAAAAACAAGAGGCACCTGCGACCTCTTCTGATTGACAGGATCTACCTTCAGCATGACCTCCGCAGGATCAACAGTAGTAAAGGACTGTATACTGCTAATGACCGGGTCATAGTTCACAACCTTGTGACCTTGTCTACAAGTCATTACAGCGTGGTAAGTTATGAAGACAAATTCTCAGCAGTTTTTATTTAAACTCATGATTGAACCCTGAACCTTGGATTGGAAGGCAAGCATGTTAACCACCAAGCTACAGTGCCACTGCTGTGTTTGCTTTTAATACCATGTATCATAGACCAAATAGCAAAGGACCAAACTGAGACATGTTTACTTCTAGGGTGGTCCTCATTTTTATGCTCTGTATTATTTGTGTGGCATTTGATGAAATATATGTTTGTTGAATTTGAATACAGTTAGTTTTTACATTATTTATAATATTTGTTGTTTGCCTTCCTTAAAGGTACGTACCAAAGCACAGGAGGTGTTGCTACAATGTTATGACTATTATAGCGCCTCAAGGCGAGACACTGTAAGCAAGGTTTTAGCAGGCTTGAAAGAGGATAAGGATATTCCACATCACCAGTTTAAGGTAAAAGATCATTGCCAAATTTGTTGAAGACATTTTAGCAGCTTAGATTTTAAAATGTTTTTTTGTTTATTCTGTATATATATTTATATATTATGTTTCATAAATAAAACCACAAACTCGTGGGAGAATGCCTTTTGGTGGAGGAGGGTTTTATCTTGTATGCTATACATTTATGAATAAATAAAGATTTTTTATTTTGATGTGTATACATTCAAATGCCCAATTGTGAGTTATCTCAATTTCCAATAAACTGGAAACACTTGATTTTCTGAAATTACTACAAAAGAGACTTATTCAACTGCACATAGATACTAATTGCTATTATTGTTTTTTTCATAGGGTTCTCTGTACATAATGGTAGGGCATGGTCGTCCACCATTTGCATGTTTTCACAGGTGGAAGGTGCTACATGACTCCTGGTTGGCAATCATCCAAGCTGGACACTCGGAGAAGCCATCTATAACAGCAGTTATGGACAAACTTATGGTGAAGATACAAAAACACTTCAGCACAGTTGCAGTCAACTATCAGGTAATCTAAAGCTCTGTCTGCACTATAAATAAAATGTGATGTGCCCATATATGGACATGATGATGTCATATCACTACCATATTTGAGCATATCACTACCATATTTGGGCACATCACACTGTTTTTGTCAAATTAGTTCGACAGTGTAAACAAACCTTTAAAGTACATTTCTAGTTTATTTTATTAATAGATATAATCTATTTTGCATATTTTCCATCTAATTTGCATACTGTCCATCTGCAGTGGAATTTATTATGTGTTGCATATAATGCTACCATAATTAAATTGAGTTGCATATTTTAACCATAGGTAAGGTAAGCATAATTTGCATAGTATTCAATCTAATTTGCATATTTTTCAGGTAACTGATGAATGTTTAAAGGCTGTTGATCCACTGCTTGATTCTGCAGCAATCCCTGCAGCAAGCAAACCTGGGCTATCACCAGATGAATTGAAAGAAGCTACGATATGGCTTGAAGGAAGGAACCAAGACAATACTAGGTAGGTATTAAGATTTTAGTAGCCTAGGATTTGAATTTGAGTGGAATAGTACTTGTTTATCTTTATTTTTACATATTTTGTATGTCAATTGTATTTTTATATTAGTGATTGTGCCTGTCATGAATTTCCGCAAGGACCAAATAAATCTGAATCTTAAATAACTCTGTTTTTTTGCAGGATTTATAACAATTTAGTGGAATCTCTTGTTAACCTAATTGAAGATGGAAATCTGTAAGTTATTATTTTATATTCTTATTTACGTTTTTAAAATATGAATTTAGAAATGAATACTTATGTTTTATTTTTTTCAAACTCTGACAAAAATAGGAAAAGAATAATAGGTCAGAGAATGAAGGCAGATGCGTGGCAAGATAAAGACAAACATCTTGTGGTGGACGAACCTTAAAAAAAATAAATACTATTAATTAAAAAAATAAATAAAGATACAGTGTTAGAGTAACCATGTGTTTTTTTCACATAATATATCAATATTCTTTTCTATTGTTTATGATAGACGTTGGAAGTTTTCCCAGCTGGCACTAGGGTTTCTAGGATTGCTTATACGGACGGACATTCCATTTCCACCGAGTGGTGTTCGTCTTATGGTCAATAGTCTAGTTCACGAAGCATTAACGGTTCGCAAGGTAACCTTTTTTTAATTTTCTAGATACCATAAAATTTTTTTTTTTCCTTTTATTACTAAAAATATATTCGTTTCATAATATTCATAACTTAACATATACAGTACATCTATTTAAAAATGTTAAGTTTTTAAAACATTCACTTAATAAATTAATTTCTTAGCGTATTAATTTTCTTAAACATATTCATTTCTTAACCATATTCATTTCTTAACATAATTATTTTAGCATACATTTCTTAACACAAAATGAAAATACTTATAAAACTTATAAAAAATAAATATAAAAGCACTTATATTTCTTAATTAAACATTATGTTTTTATTTCTCAATAGATTGCTATCGCGACAGTAGGTGCAATTTTAAAACAGCAAAAACGGCCTCACAAAAAGATGGTCATAGACCCAACTGCCCAGAAATTATCAACATCATCTGCATCAGAAGAGGGATTGAACCCAGGTGTTCGTTCCGATAATACCTGGCACCACTACGATTGTACCCATCCACCCACCAAAGAAGAATGGGAGAAGATGGTGTTTGTTGAAAAAACACACTGGGGTTATTACCAGTGGCCAAAGTAAATGTTTTGCTTGTTTTATCAACATGACATACTATAGTGAACTATTAAAAACCACATTCTGAATACTCCTCAGAAAATCAAACATATTATTATCCAAGCCCTAGGGATATTGGTATTGGGTTGACTGTTGTCAGTTGTATCAATTAAAGATATATTGTCCCCAGAAAAAAATTCTTTTTTAACATTTTTTGTTGACTATGCCCTTTTAATGTCACATAATAGTTATTCACTTTGACCAAAAATTAGATCGAATATTTACCTGAAAAAATTTAATTTAATCCAAGAAATAGTCAATGGGTTTTTGGTTGAATTTAACTGTTTATTTTGTCTTTTTATAAGTGAAAAACATTATATTATTTCAGGTCATTTGAAGTGTATGCACCAATGAGTGAACAACCTAAGCTAGGAAGAAGTATAGAAGAGTTATCACCAGTACGTATACTCCTACTTCATTTCGAAGACACACATTTCAACAGTTAAATGTTAAGATAAATGAATATGTTTAATAAAATATAATAATATATATATACAATAAACAAAATATAATAATATATATATACAATAAACAAAACAGGCATAGAACATGAATTCTAAACCGCCTGGTGATATACTGAAATGTTAATTAATAAATAATTTGAAACAATTAAGATGACGAAATCTGTGAAAATGAGAATAAGTAATCACCTGGATAGAGTGCACGATACATGGAGGTAGAGCTAAATAAAATAAAACAATACAAGATGAACTAAGATGACTTCTTATTTAGTCATCATCTTGTATCGTTTTATTTTATATACAATATTTTTTTTTTTTATTACTTTTAGGGGGAACTTGCAATATACACAGCTTTCAGCGATGCAGATTTTGTAGAACGCTTAATACGTTTCTTGTCGCTAGAAGAACGCAAGGGAAAGGATAAATTCCAAAGTAAACGTTTCACACTCTTCAAGGTCAGTATTTTAATTTTTTATATTGTTTTAATATTTTATACTACATTGTAGTTTAAGATAAAATGCATCAGGCATGATTCGAACCCAGGAACATCTGGATTTAGGCATTAATAGCGCAAACCTACAACTCCATTCATTTAGTGTATATTGAATTTAATTTTTTTTTTGTGAGCGGTATGTGCGCTATATAAATCTATATTAATATTATATTGTTTGATACTACATTGTAGTTTAAGATAAAATGCATTAGGCATGACTTGAACCCAGGAACATCTGGATTTAGGCATCAATAGCACCAACCCACCACTCCATTCATTTAGTGTATATTGAATTTAATTTTTTTTTTTTTTTCGTGAGTGGTATGTGTGCTATATAATTCCATACTATTATTAATATTGTTGTTATTATTATATGATACAATACTCTATTGCAGGGATTATTTCGTAATTTTGATGATGCATTTCTACCGGTTCTTAAGCCTCATCTTCAAAGACTCTCGGAGGACACTCAGGAAAGCAGCCAACGATGTCTTTCTGAAATTGTATCAGCTCTTATTAGAGGCTACAAGCACTGGCCATATGAAAAGGTAAAGTACGGCTGGACTTGTTATATTACAATAACAAATATATCGTGTATATAAGATTGTTGGTTAAAAAGGTAAAGCTCTGTCTACACTATCAAACTTTAAGTGACAACAAAATGTGATGTGCCCATATATGGACATGATGATGTCATATCACTACCATATTTGAGCATATCACTACCATATTTGGGCACATCACATTTTTTTGTCACTTAAAGTTTGATAGTGTAGACAAAGCTTAAAGTTTCTTTCACCTATAATCTGATTCTCTAGAATATTTTATTTCATTTGTTTATTTGTTTTTTAATAACTATTATTATTATTTCATTTCCAAAAACACAAACAATTGGCCACCAGCTGTGGCATCAATACAAAAAAAGATTATCAAAATTTATCATTGTTTTTTTTTTGGTGTTTTATTTCATTTATATAAATAAAGAGGCTGGTGTTATGCTTATGAACCCAATATACAAAAACGTTCAGAATGCCAAATAAAATAGATGCTGTTTATTAATATAGATTGAGAAGCTATGGGAGTTCTTAGTACCAATCCTTCGCACAGTACTCGGTCAAATGACGGTGGAGACGATACGAGACTGGAACACTTGCTTCACTGCCGCCAGTGAGAGTCGTGACCCTCGTAAACTCTACTGGCTGTTAGAGACACTCATGGAAAGCCCCATCAGAGGAGACGGTGGCTCTTTCAGTGATGCAAGCCGGCTGTTTGTCCTACAAGGATGTCTAGTACAACAGGAGTGGAGAGTACCGAGCCTACTTCATAGGTTGTTGGCCTACCTTGAGCAACACCTTACACACACTTATAAGAACGTACGGGATAGAGTTGGAAAGTAAGTAACTGGTCGCCGCATATAAACTAACATACAAATTTAGACTTGTGCATTATTTGTTTTATAACATGGATCTATGAACTAATTTCACTTATACCTTTTTGGGTGAATACACCTTAACCTAGCCTAGAAAGAAGTTACACTCATTTCAGTGCGTCTGATTGGCTACATCCTTGAACCCATGTTATAATATTATGTTGACACTACAGTCAACTCCTATTCAGGGGACGCCTATTAATGACACTACTAGTATTTATTATATGCTTACTTTGTAGTTGCTACATTAAATGTGCTAGTTGATTAAATACTCCTTTGCTTTCTAGTGTCTTGTCCTGGATTTTCCTGTTTGATTACACAATGCCTAATGGAAATGTACCTACCTCACCACACACACAAGACTTTGCTTCCAAGTTACTACCCAGGCTAACAGCTCTAAAATCGCTGGTGATAGAGGGCGGTGCATCAGCGAGCAACATGGAGGTGATGGAAGTGCAATCAAGTGAAGATGAAGCCAGACAAGATATAATTAAGCTTAGTAAAACAGGTACATCACATTTCAAAATGTACATATCAATAAGGCCATCTCAAACAGCATCGATAAAGTTAAACATTTTGGATGTTCTCCCCAAGACTTGTCTTGTCCGGTTTCAATTCAGACAGCGCAGACGAGTCCAGACGTTTCTCCGGGCCTTGTTGTATGATAAGGCACGTGCAGGTTATTCTGACTCAATGGTCATACATGATATCTAATGTGTATAAAATGTATACAATACAGTAGTGCCTCTGTGGTACATTATAAGTTTAACTTGTTTTCATACTGTATTGATGCAAAAAATGACCACGGTAATAATGTTCAGCGCTTAGAGGTTACACAACATTAGGCGCTATATAAATCCACGATATTATTATTATTATTGTTGTAAACTTTATACACCAATAATTTACTTTCAATATAGTAATGAAATGGTTGATTGGCAGTATAGGAAAAATGTTTTCGCATGTAACACCTGAAATGCTGCAATTTTTACCAATGGTAAGTATCTATTTGTTTTTTCATAAATGTAGAGACTTTCAATGCTGCAGTATTATGTACAATTTAGACTTTATACATTCAAGATTCTGTAGTAAATGTTTTACATGTATTTTTGCATAGCTTGCACCTCTAGAGACGGTGGAATCAGATGAAGAACTGAGTGAGTTAGCCTGTCTGACGTTAGCCTGCATGGCGCAAAGCCTCATGCCCTCTCATATTATTCCACATGCGATAAAGGCTCTGGAGCAGGTTAGTAAACAACCAACATTTGAACAGTAGGCCTAGTGGTAAGCTAAAGCATGTAGAAATAACTTTCTCATTGGCTAATGCTTAGTTTAGTTCCCACAAGGACGTAATGCAACGTAAGTGACCAATTACAAGCAATGGAGTAAACTGTCGCTTTTGTCAGTGGTCATCTCGCTTGTGTTGCGTCTCTAGTGGCTGAAAGCTGAAAGTAAAGCGTGGTTCTCACTAGCAATGCACCGCAACGTAAGAAAATTCCAATAATTGTGTTTGCCACTGCCTGCGTGAAATCAAACCTGCATATTTCGCGTCAAAGTTGGCTTCCGTGGACTGACCAGGTTCACCCCGCATAGTTGGCTACGCTCTGCACTTTCCAGTGTTCTTGGCTTGTATCATTGCGTGAAATCAAACTGATTTGATTTCCCGTAGCGATGTTTGCAGCACTGTTGCGTTGTCGGTTCCCACTTGTGATTACACAATACAGCACTGTGCGTCGATACGTCACTGCATTACGTGCTAGTGGGAACCACACTTACACGCACTTTGGCTCACAGTAAGCAAAGAATAAGACATCTGGTAACCAACATACTGTACCTATGTTCTCTTTATCAGGTTGCTATTGGTACTTCTTGGCATGGTAAATGTAGCATGCTACAATACATGCAAGTGATGATCTTCTACAACCTGTATGCCATCAGTCAGCCACAGTATGTTGAACAAATTAAGAACCTCATTGTTGGCCTGCTGAAAGATGAGCGACTTGAGGTAATTAGCATATATTCAAGGTGTTCATTATTTACTTGCCTATCATTACCAGTACATATAAATGAATAGTATTATTTTACAATATCAGGTACGTGAAGCAGCCGCTACAACACTGAGTGGCCTATTTCACTGCGGATTCTTTAAGATAGACTCCCAACTCCAGAAAGACTTTGAGAAGTTATGTAAGACAAAGCTGCCTGCAAAGAGACTAAGACTTCAGGATCCACAGTTTAATGCAGAAGGTATTTACCATTCAACTTAATACATGCATCAGCCTACCATTCCACTTTTAACCTGTAAGTTCTCCTGACCTTTGAACTTTGACCCCTGTAATCATGTTTTGTGTTTTCTTTTCAGCTTTCTATTCTTCTATCATACAACGTCATGCCGGTGTACTTGGGCTCAGTGCCTGTATACAATCGTGTCCATACGATGTCCCTATCTGGATGCCACAGATCCTTATGGACTTGACTGACCATCTCCATGACCCACAGCCAATAGAGGTAAACATTTTGTTCCACATAGGGTTAAATATTTTATACAACAAATAAAATTTAAAATAAACTTCATCTGTTAAAACTTATTTCTTATTTCCCACAGTTAACTGTTCGAAAGACTTTCTCAGATTTTAGACGGACACACCACGACAACTGGCAGGAGCACAAGCAACAGTTTACGGATGATCAATTGGTAATTTTGACTGATCTACTTGTATCACCGTGCTATTACGCATAGGTCTCAATGAATATGCAGGTTATTCATATGACCTCATTGGTTATGCATCAATGGATAGGTCATTGGCCATTTCTCATGACCTCATTGGTTATGTATCAATGGCCGATTGGTGATTTTGACTGATCTACTTGTATCACCGTGCTATTACGCATAGGTCTCAATGAATATGCAGGTCATTCATATGACCTCATTGGTTATGCATCAGTGGATAGGTCATTGGCCATTTCCCATGACCTCATTGTTTATGCATCAATGGCCAATTGGTAATTTTGACTGATCTACTTGTATCACCGTGCTATTATGCATAGGTCTTAATGAATATGCAGGTCATTTACATGACCTCATTGGTTATGTATCAATAGATAGGTCATTGGCCATTTCCCATGACCTCATTGGTTATGCATCAATGGCCAACTGGTAATTTTGGCTGATCTACTTGTATCACCGTGCTATTACGCATAGGTCTTAATGAATATGCAGGTCATTCATATGACCTCATTGGTTATGCATCAATGGCCAATTGGTAATTTTGACTGATCTACTTGTATCACCATGCTAATTATGCATAGACGTCAATGCATTCATTTGACCTCATTAGTTATGCATCAATGAATTTGTTTTTGTCCCATTGGTTATTATGCACTGGGTCATTGGTTGGTTATGGTTAATTTAACTCTTCCCTGTCTTTGGTAAACCTTGATACCAGTTACTCATGAATATTCATGAATACGATAATCTTCATTTTGGTTTATAAAGTTTATCATGCATAAATTAGCAAAGAGATCATTTGCTGTGTTAATTTTGATATGTATTATTTATACTTAATTTAACTCAAACTGTGTAGAGAGAGAGAGGTAACATGTTTTAAACCAATTTTATCACTTAAAACAGTTAAAATATTTAATAATTATTTTATTAATATTTATTATATTATTATTAAAGGTTTTAAATTACATAATTTTTTAATGTAAAACTAATAATAATGGGTAAATTTAAAGGAACTCTCATCAAATTACATATTAAAGAATGAAACAACGGTAAAATTCTTGTTTAGGTTCTAGATGGCGATTTTGTAAAAGAAACACATTTTGGCACACATGGCGTGTTATACTTAAATTTGAGAAAACATCCGCAAGCTTGTAAAGAAACGCTAAAAACAAATAATATAAACTTGGCTATGTATAGTAATATTCCAAACTATTCTGGTATGAAAACTTTGTACGGATTTGAACCTGTGCTGTTTGTCGAACAAGCTAAGCACCAATCTATAGTGCCACTACACAGTTTGTGACACGTATGTAATGTAAACTATTATACAGAGTACCTTGTGATGTTTAACTTGTTACTAAATATGCAGTGATATATATTTTAATCCTTGGAAACTACTACTAGGGACGGATCCAAATTATTAATTGCAGGAGTTTGCTTGGTTCTGGACATGTTTGAGGCGAAGTGAAATAATAATACTACTGACGTACTATTAAAGCGCACATACCACCGATGATGATTCTCAATTATGAGATAATAAACGCCAATTGCAAATAAATAAATAAAGCGAATTAATTACATTTGCTAATTATTATTTGTTTGAACAACCAATTGTATACTTGGTTGTTTATTCCTTAGAAATGATGTTTTTCTTTAGTTTGTGTTTTCTAAAAAAATAATTTTGTAAAATTTGCCAATTTCTTTTTATATACAATATAGATAAATCCAATATGTAACAGAACGAATACTTTCTATTACATATTGAATTAGAAATGAGTGTATAAAATGATTGTACAGTGTTCATTTAATAATAGAATAAAAAGTGGATTTTAAAACCGTAAACTTATCAGAATGTATTACGTTTTGACGCTTAGCTAAGAACTATCAAACTAGTTTGACAAAAAAAGTGTGATGTGCCCAAATATGGTAGTGATATACTTAAATATGGTAATGACATCATCATCATGTCTATATATGGGCACATCACATTTTGTTTGTCACATAAAGTTTGGTAGTGTAGACAGGGCTTTAAGCTTGGCTCCCACGTAAGCGCAACGCAAGTAATTTGACAAATCACAGGCCGATGAATGAAGATCCGCATTGGTTCAATTTGGTTACGTCCTTGCGTTGGGTCTCCTAGTGGGAACCAAGCTTTATTTATTAATCTTTAGGAGTTAGTTGTGGAAGAGGAGTCAGGGCCGTAACCAGGTTTGACGGCGGGGTGGATCGTTAAGTTCTTTAGTGGAACCCAGGGGCGGATCCAGGATATTGAAATAGGGGTGGCGTTCTAGCGCATTGTAAGTCGTTTAAAACGATTTACAAACATCTCATAATGTCATTTACCAAACACTCTAAAGCTCGCAAATTACGACATGTGGAACATGCAGCTGATACTTACCTAGGGTACCAAATGCAAGCTAACAACTTGCCTGTACTTTACGCCCCATACGCCCCCGCTAGATCCGCCACTGGAACCATACCCTCGATTTTTTTTTCTCTATAGGCCTATGGCCGCAAATCGCATTTCCGGCTATTCTCTTTTGTTTATGAACTATAAGTTGGTGTAATTACCAGCCCACAAATTTCAATTGCCGACCTTATATTGTCAGAGGACGGCATTCTCTTGCCGACCGAAATTAGGCTAGATCCCTCCTCCTTTCAAGCCTCCTAGCAACAACATGGTACATTAGGGATCGTATCATTGAGACTTTAACAGGCATATTCACCATCATGTGGTGTTTAGGTAAAAAACCATGGAATTAAGATGATCTCTGAATTCACTCAACCGTTGCATCTTGCACTTGCGTGTGAGCTGCATGCTTTCTCTATCAAGCAGCTGGCTGGGCACGTCACACGCACGCGGAGACCTGTGTAGGGGAATACCCTGTTATGTCAAGCAAACAACTATGCTCTGTGT
Source organism: Antedon bifida (assembly GCF_963402885.1). NCBI lineage: Eukaryota > Metazoa > Echinodermata > Crinoidea > Comatulida > Antedonidae > Antedon > Antedon bifida. Next base: position 5,538,570 of record NC_136234.1, read on the forward strand.
ACAGCTCGCTAGCTCCAGAACCACGATGTTCAGCAGTTATCAAATAGAACTTATCTTGTAAATTTTAGTGTTAGGTTTTTATATTTTAGTTAAAATATATATATATATATTAATTAAATTTATTAATGCTTGACTAGGCCTGTAGTGAACAATCGTCGTGTTGTGTTAGTATGCCCAGCAAAAAAAAAGTGGGAGGCCAAGCGGAACTCGCTGTTCAGCGGGGGGGATCGTACGATCCCCCCGATCCCCCCCTGGTTACGGGCCTGGGAGTGGTGTATGGAATCACCTTTTTTTACACAACTCCATCCACCACCTTATGCATCAAATCAACTTTCGCCTTGGGTAATACAATTAGGAAGCGAAACAAAGTATATCTTAGGAGGGCCTTAGTATAAAAGGTAAGCTTATAGTTAGTCGTGTGTGTGGATTGATGTATTCAGCTCATGAAGGCTTCCGAATGAACGTTCCCTTCTGTATAATTTTCATTGGTGTTATAGTGTAAATTAAAGATGATTTTTTTTAAAATCTGAAAAATTCATAGCAAATAAATTAATATTTTGTAGACCTACAGTATTCCCCCAGCATAACAATGTATTGTTTTAAGTATTATTTAAAATTACTTGGTGGAAAATTGACTAGAGTATTTTTGCATGAAATATTTAAAAGGAAAAAAGGAGTGCTGCTAAAAGGCGTGCGTCTATCGGCGCGGAGGATGGGCGTCATGCTTGTATGATGAACGGTGTCGGTTCGATCATTGTAAAGTGTACGGTTGATTCTCATCGCTACCCTAAGCAGACTAGTGAACCCTACTCGTCATGTTTAAGAACGAAATAAACAAATTAAATTGCATATGATATATATTAGGGTAGGGTAAGACATTATAGTGGAACTTAAGATAACAAATAATCAGGTTTAAACCAGTTACTAGAACCAATGTAATCATTGCGCAACTCGGAACATTTATTTAAACAATGATTTAGCAGTGTTTAAACAGGAGGCACATCAACCACCAGCACACGAGGACGACGACCAGTGCGAAGTTCAAGCGAAGGTGAGTTTACTTATTAATTATAAATTCAAAATTAAGCCTTGTTCGCACTGGACTTGAAAAATAATAAACTGAACCGTCACGGTAGCTTTACCCAATGTCATCGAAAGATTAACCATCGTTCGCACTATTTTTAAGCAGTTAGTTTTACCGTAATTTTACCAAAATGTAACTGTGATTTTGAAAATAACGATTGGCTCAGTGTTAACATGAGTCCCACGTTCGAATTGGACTTTAGCTGCGTGATTGGTTTTACCGAGACCGTGGTTGGTTTTACCAAGACCATGATAAGTTTTATTGAGCAAGCAGTGGTCGGTAAAAGTAACTATTGGACTTGGTTAATTTAACCCTGTGGGAATTGTAGCCATGTTCGGATTGGACTTTTCTTGATCACTTTAGCCGGCGTCTCGGTTAATTTGACCACATTAAGTCCAGTGCGGTCGAGGCTCTAGATAAATGTTGAATGCATGGCTTGCATTTGTATCAGTCGAGGTAATTAAGACCCAGTTAAGAATTGCTTAAGTGGAAAACTGAGGCTTAGTTTACCTTATGGAATGGACTTCCTCATCTAAGAGTTGCGAAAAATACAAATATTTACTTTGGTTGTCTGAAGCAAAATCAGATTTAAGATGATTTTTTTGTTAAACATGTTTAATAATTGGACCCTTGATCGCACGAACATATCATTATCTGAATAACCACTGAATAAATAGAATGTCACCTCTAACAGTCAAACTCTGCGCTTAAGAATTTCCATATAATAGAACAATGAATTATTTCTCCATTTTAAAATCAAATGTTCTTTTATCGATGCATAATCTTAGGCCTGATGTTATTTTGTTTTATAAATGGATGATGAAATTGAGAAGCGGAAATGTTATTGGAAAAGTAGGGAGAGAACGAAATTCACTCTTCCCTGGAGGAAATAATAGAAAAGGAACAATAGGAAATTAAAAGAAACGCGAAAAACAGCACAATGATGACAGATATTACAATTAGGCATATATACTGCTAGATTATTAACTGAGGCTAGATAAAGCTTGGTTCCCACTAGGACGCAACGTAAGGACGTAGACGTAACGCAAGCGAGTTGACCAATTACAAGCGACAGTTCGTCGCGAGTAATCCATCGCTTGTGATTGGTCAAATCCCTTACGTTGCGTTACGTCGTTTTGTTGTGTCTCTAGTGGGAACCACGCATAACCATGAATCATAAAGGAGAATATTAACTATCAGTCATACACTCGATTTTATGGCTGTCAGTAGACTCTCTGTGGAAGACTGTTGCCAGTCTACCAGATACCTATCTAAATTAAGTACTTTTTCATAATATTTCAGATGTGTGCCGCATATGAAAATCCGTGGGTCAGGATGAATTCTACAGAAATTGAGACATTTTTGCCTCACAAGTCCACCGTGACGGATCACAAATCTGCCATAGAGAAAGGGTTGATATCAGAATCAACACAACCGATACCTAGAGATAGGTAAGTTGTAAAGACGGTGTGACGTCATGAATATTGATGAGAAGATGCGTACCGTATACCAAATGTTCGTTTGCATACAGTACATACGCATAGTAAAGAGAAAATGTTGTCCACGTTCTGCAATTATTATATGTAAACAAAGTGATGTCAAGTTTTTATTAACGATATTAGTACTTTGTCACGTAAACAGATTGATACCAAGTTTATCTGTTAACGTTTTTTGTTAACGAAATTGTACTTTAACATGTAAACAAATTGGAATCAAGCTTAGCTTACGAAATTTGTCTTAAAGAATCAGGGGAAAAAACAATGATAGGAAAAAGAAATACAAAGAATTTAGTTTAATTTCTCCTCAATAAATGACATTTCAAATTATACACGTACACATTTCATTATTATTTTATCATCGATAGATTTTATTTCGCAAAATGGATACTGATGCTCCACGGTGTTGGTACTCTTTTACCCTGGAACATGTTTACAACAGCTGAGGCAGTAAGTAGGCCTAGATAGATGACGTCATGATTAGTTTGAATAGAGATATCTTAGTTTTAACTTTCTTTTGGTTGAAACATGAAGAAAAATATTAACGTATTTCTCTCCATGTTCTCGTTCGTTTTCCATTATTTAATTAATAATATTAGTATTTTATTTGTACAATGACCGGACACACAGTAATTGATTTCTTACGCTACGTTTAAATTAAATGACCAGAATGGCTAATATCCGTCCGCCGTTATTTTAAACTTTTTGTATAATATTGATGAAAGCAAATCTTTGTTTATTGTTTTTGAAATTTAAAAAAATGGTTTAATTGTCCGACCACTACTTGCATTCTCTTACCATGCAATACATTAACGGGTTTGCCAATGGATATATGCCTAAATGTATTTTTTATATTTTATAGTATTTTACTGAACATAAATTTGGTGGAGTAAGCGACGAATCGACTTACAAGGAGAAGTTCTTAAGCTACCTCGGAATCGCCGCGTTCACACCTACCCTCATCTTTATGTTGATTTCACTCTTTACTCAACACAGGTACGTTTAGTTCAGACGTCGAGAATAATCAATTAATGAAATATCATCATTATTATAATTATTTAAATTAACGCAGTGATCTCATGGATGCAGTATACATGATTGTCGTTGAATGTGCGCGACTGTAACCGCCTCCAGTATCTTGTTTTTTAATTGCAAATTTTCAGTGATTTTACTGAAAAAGAAAGAAAACATCACCATCTTTAATTATCTTTAATTATAAAGGTCTAGGTAGTACTACTTAATGTATATTTGTATTACATTATTGAATAATTACTACATTATTATTTTCATTATCACTTAATCAACACAAAAAGCAATCACATTATCATGACATCATCGTCTGTATCTTCGTTGACCACACGTGACCTCTTCGTTGTCACTGAGAATTGTGAAACAGTATTAACAAATTAATAATCATATAAGTACAGGTCAGTGAAATAACTGACCTTTGTATAACCTTTCGAATATGCCTATATTTAATCGGTAGAGAATCGAGATGGAAGACACCCATGTGTATAGTTTTCATAATGATACTCTCATTAGAAACTACAATACTCGCCATCTTGGATACAAGTGCATGTGAGTGCCACTGAAAACATTGTCAGCACGCACTTTTTCAGTTTGTTTTCCTCAATTTTTTAAAAACTTCTGACCATTTGTAATTTAATTTGACATTTAGTTCCAGAATTGTCTGACAATAGCGACGGTGGTTGTTGGTAGTGGTGGTGTTGATGTTAGTTCTGGTCCATACAGAGGAGAATGATCAGAAGGAATATGTGGAAAAATTGCTGCTTCGAGCAAAACATAATTCTTTTTTTTCCTTTTAATTTTAGGGCCCACGCAATTCTTCATTGTAACTATGGTGACAATAGTTGTTATTAATGGTAAGCTTACTAAACTATAACTAAAGGCAAGTTTTTGGTACACTAAAAGTAAAAATACTCGAGATGACGGTTATGCATAATTACCAAAACGTCGAGATATTCGCAACCTTTTCCTTTTTGGAAAAACATGATGTATGGACCGCAAACCTGACTTTACTATAAAGTGTATATCTTATTAAATTCTTTAAAAAGTAGCATCTAACCTATGGCAGCAAGTTACTACTAAGAAAATCAATTTGTAGACAGAAAGATCGAGTTATAATTATGTGATTTGTTTAACTTTAAACAGGAGCATGCGCAGTGTATCAATCAAGTATGTTTGGGTTAGCAGCTAAGTACCCTCCGACTTACATGCAATTTCACGTCACTGGTCAGGTATGTAATTATTATCTTCATCTTCATCAAAGTTATCTTTTTTCAAAAGTTTTCCTTGAGCAAGAAAAAGATATTTATGTAAAATCAGGATGTCTGTTCACGATAAGGGGTAATATGAAAGAATAGGAATAATAAGAGAATAAGGGGCACTTATACGAAAGAATAGGAATAATAAGAGAATAAGGGGCACTTATATGAAAGAATAGGAATAATAAAAGAATAATCTATATCCTGGTGGAATGCCATCCTTAAATGAATAGTAGTAATTAGTCTTGTTTATTTCATTATTTCATTTAAATGTAATTTTACTTTCTATGGACCAGATATTCCGAAATAAAGATTGAGTGAATGAATGAATAATACAGGTAATTAATGTTGCTATTACAGGGAGTCGGTGGTATGCTATGTGCAATATTGAACATCTTGACTTTAGCAGGTAAATTTTGCGTATGCGTTTATTTGTTACTTCAGGGAAGAGTGACATTAATTTATATAATTACACTCTTCCCTGTTTACTCAAAACTATTTTAGTCCTAAAACTGAAGACATTAAAAAAAGGACACCGAAATCTCGATTGTTGGAATCATACAGAAAAATAAATTTCTAACGTTTAAGCTATATTCTTTGTTTTCAGTTTCAGATTCTTTGCGGAACGCTGCCATTTTGTTTTTTACTTGTTCGATGATCGTCATTTTATTGTGCTTAGTGTCGTATTTTGTACTTTTAAAACTGGTAAGATTCACAATTTTGACTCAGTTAATCCGAGACAATAACGTCAGGATACTGTATTATCGTTCAACCTTATAACGGATTCAATTCCGATGATTCCAATTGTCTGTAAAACATGCTACAAACATTATTTGAACTTTGCGTTGGTTAGTATACTTATTTGAAACATTTTCCCATTTCTGAAGTAACCAGTTCATTTGAAGATCCTTGTTTTTTTTGTTAACCATTGTTTAAAACTAATAATTAATTCCTTATTATTAATTAATATTTTGTTAACAGCCAATCTCCTTATACTACCTCAATCGATCAAATCAAACGTCGTGTTCTAAACTGATTACATCAAAAGAAGACGAAGTCTATGAAAAGAAATCGCCACCATACTTACGTATCGCAAAACAGGTTAGAACAGGCTTAATATATTAAAAGCCACTTTTCTGAAATACTTGTTTAAGCTTAGTTCACTAGGACGCTGGACGCAACGCAATGACAACGTACGCGCAGCACAATTAGTTTTGCCAATCACAAGCGATTGATTATTTGAATTGACACTTGTCATTGGTCAACTCGTTTGCGTTACGCTTTTGTGGGCGTGGGAACCAAGCTTTATGAGGCCCTAAGAAATATATTATTTTACAAACAGTTTGCTAACTACCTCATTTAGATGTTGCAATACATCCTCCAGACTGAAAACAATGACTAATAAAAAAATGTTCGTCTAGTTTTGTTCTTTCCAATATCCTTTCTTTCTAGGTCAAAGTTCAACTTTTTAATATTTGGTTAACGTTCTTTGTTACCATAAGTATGTTTCCGGCTGTGTTAGCTTTTGTTGAATCGTCTGCACCGCAGCCACACTCTCAACTACGAGGTATGTCAATGTCATAGGTCATCTTCATTTAACTCCATATAATCGCTATCATCGTCTCTGTTATTGATATTTCACTAATCTCAGATTTATGTGTGATTTAATGTCTTTTTGTTATATTTTCACCGCCCGCCTACTGTCTCTACCGTTTATAGGTAACTGAAACGATCGTTTTCCTTCATCTTTCAGTGACGTATTTTACTCCTGTCTGTTGTTTTCTGTTGTTTGCTATCGGTGACGCGTGTGGCAGTTTCTTCTCCGCTGTGACACAGAAGGTAACATTATCGGAGGAGGGCAATAACTTCGACAATAATTATCTTAAAAAATAATCAATAGGCCCCAAATGACATGTTTTATTGGGCTTATTAATGTTATTTCCTTTAAAAAATTATGAAGACATTACTTCAAAAGTTGTACAAATTAAATATTTACTTTTTCTTTTTAGCCCGGGCCGAAATATACGTGGATACTGTGTATGGCAAGACTGTTGTTTTTACCACTCGTGCTTATGTGTAATTACCGTCCCGAAACCCGAACTTTACCCGTCTTCTTTTCGAATGATATGTTCTTCATTTCATTCAATGCGTGTATAGCGTTTTCACACGGCTACCTTAAGTCTATTGTGATGATGCACGGACCAAGGTATGTAAGCCTAGTATCTCCATGACAAAATAATGGGCCGTTTGCGCCTTCAGAATTTGGCAATTTTACTCGTTACACTGCTGAAATATCAATAATGTAAACACATAAATTATATTATGATAAATTTTCTTTCTTTATACAGATGTGTAAATGATCCACAACACGCAAGTACAGCTGCGGCGATGATGGCGCTATTTATGGTGATTGGTATCTATATGGGTGTTCAAACCTCGTTGATATTCCCATGGGCTTCTACTTTAATGTGATATAACTTTACTGTAAATGTCTTTCCGGTATTCTAAGTTTTTATTTATAAAGATAATGTAAATGAACATGCAATACTGTAGTTTAATAAACAACTGTATATTAATGTTGCTATTATTAGGCAGATCTGTATTAGGGCCTATAATGTCTTTCAAAAAATCGTATTTTCATATAGCTTATACATTATATTAATGCAAAAATAGTTCAGTGCAAGAAAGTAGGTCCCAACCTCTCAATGGCGTTTTTTTTGCCAGACATTACAATGCATGTTATGAATCTCTTCAGTATTTTCGTCCGTAGCCTATTTTAAAAATATGTATACATTTTTATTTAAAATAAAGAGCATATTTATTATTAATACCTGTGTATCTCCTGTTATTCAAAGATGAGATTCTGTTATTGCATGCATAAAGCTTGGTTCCCACTAGGACGAAACGCAAGGACGTAAGCGCAACGTAGTGATTTGACCAATCACAAACGATGGATTATTCGACCTTTCGATTGTGATTGGTCAATATTCTCTTTCGTTCTAGTGGGAACCAAATTTAAGACAAAACATGAAAGAAGTCGGGTGCTATTATATGCATGGATGGGTTTTTGTGGGGTTTGGTGGGGGGGGGGGGGGAGGGGGGTTGGATATGACATTTTAATAATACAATGTGTATACCTATAATATCTCTGTGTAGTGTCGATGCGCAATTATAATACTTCATACGCCACCACCACCCGTTGGTATCATGACGTAATTACCATACCCCGACAGCAGGTTTGCGCTTAATGAGGGCGAGTTAAAAGCGGGATGTTTGACATGATCTTGACGATACTCTCTTAGATGAAATATATAACTATTCCAACTGTCATATTATAGAATATGAATCTGAACCCCACTGAGTCGAAAGCATCTTCGCGTGCTTCGATCGAAACACCCGTAGAGGTTAATTATATAATACTATCTTATTGTATAACAATTCTAATTCTATCCGCTATTTAATAATTCTCTCTGCCGGACATAAGTTCCACAATTCGCTTCATCGTTTGCACTTAGTCGAATGTTTGGTTCGTTAAAAGTACATTCACAATCATTTGTATATGTAACAGCAAATTATTCATTGGCTGATGATTCAACCAGGTCCAGGCTAAGCTCGGTCCAGGAGGAGGCTCAGCTCTCCCCGACGTTTCTCTCTACCTCTTTGTGCTAGCTGCGACCAACGAAAACCAAATCAATTTATTTTGGTGGAAGGCGGTTTAATTGTGAGGATTTGGGAGAAAGGTGATAATAAGTAATTTTGCAATGAATGAATTAAAAATACATTTAATTCATAAACGTGACAAATTAATTTGGGTTCTTGTTGGATGCCGCCAGCGCTGTGACTTTGTAATGGTGGCTGTGAAAATGAGCAGGAGAGCCATCTGAAAATGAGTCGGGTATTGCGCCCTCTCTCTTTATGAATTTAGTAAAAGATTTTCAGCGTGAAAATATCCCCCTATTCTCTAGAATGGTTGTTCCCAATTTAGTAATGGTTGTGTAATCAGCTGATAGAGAAGAAGAGAAATTTCGAAATTTATTATTAAAAGTAAGTCAGTCACTATATACAGTAGTTTATGTAAAGAGGTGGTCGTTTAAAAACCATATAACTGCGAGGTCCAATTAGGTAAGAGATACTATTTTTAATTTAGGTCTATTATTTAGGTTTCTAGTTTACACTAAATTTATAATTACAGTCAACACATTGATTAGGCCTGCCTGCAGTGCCAGGTTGGTGGTAATGTCATGTTGTGTCTCCTCTCCGGGGGATTTTAACGTCTGTCGTGACCTGGTGGTGGACGTAGGCCTGGTAGGCTAGGGCCTAGGCCTAGATGTCCGTTAAAGGGTGTGTATATTCATATTTGTGTATTATGTAATTAAAATTATACATACGTAATCATACATAATTAATGATAACTTACTAGCTAGGCCCTACCTATTTATTTTTAATACGTCCCACATGGGAGATGGCATGGTCCTACTAAATAGTAATAAGGGGCCGGCTAGGCCCTAAGCTTATTAATATTTTTATAAAGAATAATACTGTTTATTGTTGGTGTCATTTAAATATTTTACATTATTTCCCAAAACAAAAATGTATAATGTCTTTGTCCCATTGATTGACGTAGCCCTACTGACTGTTGTATAACCTTCTTACTTGCCACTGCATTAATTATACATACTCATTAGGCGAGCTTTAATACGTTCATTTAGCGGAGTAATTTTAACTACATACATGTATTGTAAGCATATTATTATTTATTGATTACTGTATCTCTGTTGCATGCATATATGCTGTACTCTGCGTTTTTCTATTTATCCTCTTTGGAGCCTAGGAAGTTAACAAAATTAGTCTGTCTAGAAAATTCTCTTTGCATTTGAATAATAAGCATTGTCTGCACTATCAAACTAGTTCGACAAAAAAAGTGTGATGTGCCCAATATGGTTGTGATATGCTTAAATATAGTAGTGATATGACAACATCATGTCCATATAATATGAGCACCACATCACATTTTTTGTCACATAAATTTTGATAGTGTAGACAGAGCTTTAGGCCTATATTAATTTATAGAGAACAGTATTATTAATAATGGTTATGATAAATTGTATACCGTATCGTGTAAAATGCTCTCCTGTTTGCCTCTCGTCGGCCGTTGTTATTGTACTTTTTATAGTTACTCGACAATCAATACAAACAAAATAATTATTGCTAAGTGGACCCTTGTATTTTTAATATAAACTACAGAGATCATTGTCCGTTAGATGACCTTTGCAAGGGGATTTACCTCAGAAGGTCATCACCACGCCAGGTTGACAGCTCTTTCATCGGGTCGCAGGAAACATGCGGCAGAACCGTGGTATATCAATAATCCACGCTCCGACGCTCAGAGTTAATCCGTGTCCTTAAATTATTATATGAATATTATTTATAGATCAAGAAGGGATTTAACAAGGAAAGTCCTCTTAAATAATAAGGCATTGAGCAGATTTCCCTGAACAGGCCATTTAAACCCCTTTTTAAAAGTCTAGATTTCGTTCCTTTAAAGATGTATTGTCTCCCAAAAACATGAAATATGAAGATTAATTAAAGCAGACTTTGAACAGGTTATTTTGTAGTTTTAATAAAGTTAATCACTTTCGTAGAAAAAAAAAGTTTTCACTTATAAAATGACAATAAAAAAATCGTTAAATTCAACCAAAAAACCCATTTTTTTGCTTTAAATTACAGTTTTTTAAATAATTTATTTCGATCCAATTCTTGGTCAAAGTAAATAACTATTATGTGACATTAAATTAGCATATTCAAGAAAAAAATGTTTAATAAGAATAATTGTTTTCAGGGGGATAATATATCTTTAAACTAAAACCGATTTATTTACAGCAGTCAAAATCATGCACGAATTACCCGAGGTTTAGTTGCCAATATTGTATCGGGAAAATCCGGTTCTTTTTCAATAACACAGTATTACGTAATCATCATGACAGGAGTGGTTTTCACATCAAGATTATATTTTGTATTTTGTCTATGCCAAAAAATGTTTAAATTAATTGAAGAACGAATTTGGGGTGTTTTTTTTTCAAATGGTATATCAACTTTTTAATTGAGAATTGTTTTTGTGTCGTTTTAAACGAATTATTACGTAATTGCGTTGAACTACAGTATTAGTGGTTTTTACATCTTTTATTCGTCTGTACAATGCGCCTACCGACCCGTTGTTAGGTCTAACCATTGTTCAGGTTATACAAAAGAACGCCTGGTATTTATTTATTAAACAAATAGACGTGTGGTACACCATTAAATAATTTACTTTTCATTAAAAAGAAATGTATTGGTTGTCTGGTACTTCTACGGTTCAAGCGCATTCGATTAGATCTCGTTTTACGGACCGGAACTACTTCGGGTTGGGTATGAATAATAAGTTATTGGAAGGTATAACTATACTAGCCATTTATCCTTGGATTTAAAGTACAGTTCAAACAATGCGTGTTTTTTTACTCGTCTGAGCATGCGTACTACCCGACAATTGTTGACTTTTTGTACTGTTGTTTTCGACTTTCTTTGTTCAATCAAGATTTAACAATACATCACGATTATTCAAAGTGTATTGTTGTTGAAATCGGCAATGTGTTTTGATTCCTGTTTTTTCTTTTAGGCCTAGTACATTCAAATAAAAAAAATATAAAAATGTGGTAGTTTCTTAACTTATTAATTGGAATTGCGGCCATAGAGATAACCAAGCAAAATAGGTGGTGGTTATCGATTTTTAAGATCAGGGTATTTTCTATTAAGCTCTGTCTACACTATCAAACTAAAAAATGACAAAAATATGTGATCTACTCAAATATGGCAGTGATGTGCCCAAATATGGTAGTGATATGACATCATCATGTCCAATATATGGGCACATCACATTTTTTTGTCGCATAAAGTTTGAGAGTATAGACAGAGCTTTATTTTATCACAGACACCTTCAAACACCATTACCCAACAGAACATTGTATTTCTTTCTTGTAAATTGTATTTCTCAACATTTTCAACATCAATAATAGGCCTTTTCTTTGAACCTATGATTTCCAAATGATTTGATTATTGTTTGTTGGTGGCGCTCTCACCAGATAATTGTTTTCTTCACACGACTTAATTTCGGAATCACGGCTCAAATTAACTCATAGTACGTTGCACTTTGCGTTCATGGAAAAAGTTCAGTTTCTCTCCTGGGTTTCATTTCTATTCTGTTTTATGAACATTTTGTTACACATCATTTCCATTCGTTTCGTGCCAATAATGTGATTTATATAAATACTTATAATACTAACAAAGAAATACCAAATCTGACCAATTGGACGTCACGTACAACTTATCGAAAATTCAAATAATAAATTATACATTTTTACTTAAATCGTTGGTAAACGGTTTTACTTATAGCAAATAAATTCAAGGTAAAATTAATAAAGCCAACGAACTGTCATTCTTTTCTCTTTTTTACAGCGATATATTAGATTTCTTTCATGAATACTAACAATGTAACATTTTTATTTAAGCCGCGGTGTCTACACTATCAAACTAGTTTGACCAAAAAAGTGTGCCCAAATATGGTAGTGATATTCCGAAATATGGTAGTGATATGCCCAAATATGGCAGTGATATGACATCATCATGTCCATATATCGGCACATCACATTTTTTGTCACATATTTGATAATGTAGACAAAGCTTTAGTTTTAAGCTTCTATGGTTCCAGCAATTTGTGGCTATTTCATAAGTCGGTTCATAGCCCCTATTCTGATTTCCCAATTTGGCATTAGGCCTATTACTAATGTTAAATGAAAAGGAGGACGAAACCTGCTTCCGTTTCCTTGCACTTTTTACAACCTCGTCCCCGGTGACCAATAAGTTATTGATCTAACCTATGAGGTTATCTACACCAATTTGTAGTAAGTATCAACTTCACGTGAATTTAACACTTGTATAATAGACCACATACTGTGAGGTGTTGCATTCAGTGCGTGGCTACATGCCGAAGCGGACAAATATTGTTTTTTATGATATGATACATCAGTTATTATGGGGGACTTCCTGGGTATACTATGTGTATTCCGTGAACTAGTCTGACCTTGCAGCATTCCTAGCTAATTCATCCCACTTTATTTCTTGTAATTTCAACAGATGTGGGCCTATAGGATATTAATAATATTACAGGAATGATGCAATAGAAATAATAATTAGTATTGGACAATTATTATGTGGCGCCGGTGGCAGCAGCGAGTGACCACAAGGCGCCGTCTAAATGCCGAATGGACTTCAGAATGAGCCACTCGATATTAAGAAGGGTAGACTCTGCATACATGTGTATGGAGAACTTCGGATGGACTTCGCAACGGGGAATATCTTCTTTAATAACATCTTTGTACTAGAGTTAAGCCCTGTTTAATTATCAAACTTTATATGACGAGAAAATGTGATGTGCCCATATATGGGCATGATGATGTCATATCACTACCATATTTGGGCATATCACTACCACATTTAGGCACAGCACACGTTTTTTGTGAAACTAGTTTGATAGTGTAGACAGAGCTTTATTGATCACTTTGGCAAATATGTACTACGTAGGCATGCTCATGTGGCTATTGACAGTATATGAGACCATGAAGCTGTGTAGCTCCATGATGTCGAGATAGTTTCACAATAATTGAATGTAAACAGTAAAAGTCAAATTCAGAGATTAGTAAATAAGGCCAGCAGAGTTATTGGTGTAGAAGTGAAACCTTTAGATGAAATGTTTAATGCATTCATACTTCAGAAATTTGACACAATTATGCAAGACCCATCACACCCATTACATTCAGACATCATTATAAGTAGATCAGGAAGGGTTAGACTGACACAGGAAAAAATATCCACAAACCGTTTCAGATTTTCACCAATGTACATAGCATGCAATTTATTTAACAAAAACCTTTCAAGATAGTCACTTGTATCATTTGTATTTATTTATATAGTTATCACATCGTATTATTTATTCTACTCAGGTACAAAACATATCTCGAAATTGTTAACAATTTTGACAATAAAGTTATCTTGTACTTGTACTTGTACAATATTGATGAATGTCAATTGGTACGTCCAATACAGATACAGAAAACGTGCGAGTCGTTGAATCAGCATGAAGCATTAAACATGATTTAATCCTTCCGAGGAGATTCGAAGAAGCATACATAGTACATTTGAAATACAATACGTCATTGCACTCTCTACACTTGCACATCGCTAAGAGATGCGAAAAACACCACACCACTACCACCACCACTTCAACTCAAATTAATTATGCATCCATTTCTACTATGTGGGGATGTTGATTTAGTCAACATTGCATGCATTGTATTCATCTATTATGTTCATTCCGCTGGGTAGTTACGATGTATATGTGTAGGCCTACTATTAATTTATATAATGAGTGTTAGGAATAGGACTAAAGTATAATTCTATTCATCCATCTATGACAATTTCCATAAACAGTGTGCGGCGGCACACAAGAAAATATTCAAATATGTTAAAATCACAAGCAAACCATTCTACATTCCGTTTCAGTGCGTATAATAAACCGTGACTTTGAATTCTAATTACGTCACAACGGCCTTCTTTCCCATCACGAATCTAGTACGGAATCACACAAATTGCTTCCCTATGAACTTAATTACAAATCACGCTGCTTGCAATTGGGTGTTCTTACCACCCTAAATGTCTCATACTATTTTAGGATTGTTTATATAAGGAACGTTAATTTGTCCGTAGACTGGATCTTTAACTTCAGTTCTATAGCATATGGAACGCTTAAAATTGAATCGTCAAAAAAGTGCGTAAACGGCGTTCCATACTAAATCTTTAGTATAAATTATAGGAACATCTTTCATCATATTCATTTCGTTTGAATTAATTTCCTGTTAATGTTAATGAAAGTTAATGAAGAAAAATTATTCGGAAGTAAATTGACTCAAGTTGTGTAAACACTATTAGAGGGAGCGCGAGAGAGAGACACACACACAACAACAAACTATTAAAAGTGTGTTTTTCTACTAATACCGGTAGTAATTTGAATACAATGACTTGTTGGATTCTACAAAAACAACTGTTTATTTAAACGCCATTGTCCTTTATTGTTAATATTGTTAGGTTGTGTTTTTTTTTCACTTTTTGTAGATTGATGCCAACTTAGTTACAGTATGCTGCAGAGTGTTTGGTTATACTATTAATTAAGTTAGTAGATATCTTAAATATTGTAATGTACACTCACTTGCACTGATGAAGAGCTAGTGTTGCCCGAAAGCTCCGCTAACTTTTCTGGCTGTTTTACTTTATCGTTTTGATTTAGCTTTTTGCTTATGTTTGTATCTCCATTGAGATCCAGCCACTGTCATTTTTTTCAGTAATTTGCCTTTGGATTTACATATTGTAATGGATATGTTGTTGCATAATATATTTTCAGTAAACATTGTGGATGAGTTAGAAAGAAGTAATTCATACCATATAATAGTGACGTCACTGATTAAGCGTATCAATTTGGACAAAGAGTACCATTGTCTACCTGAATTTTTATGTAAAAATTGAAAAAAATTGGGTTTTTTTCAAATAAAAGAGAAATCAAAGCATTTTATAGTTTTCCATAATTAATCTTACAACATATTTTATTTTGCTTTTGTGACTGCTGCAGGCTTTATGTATATAGGCCTAATGAATATTAATATGTAAATAGGGTGTGGAATTTACTGGTAGAGAAATATAACGTTAGCATAGGCTTAGAGATAGTTGTTGACCCCTCAATCCATTTGCAACAAGCTACCGCAAAAACTGGGCCTTTTTTAATTTCGAGGTTTTACGGTAGTCAACAATTTGCATTTCATTGTTAGTATTATTTATCTATTTGATTCGACTTCCTGTATTGCACCGCTGTCCAATTATGTGGGTGATGATCAAGACTAACTTTAAACTGCTAGCACTAATCGATTGCGATATCGGTTTAAGTTACGTTATCGGTAAACTTTTTAAAAACTTTTTCTACATTGATTAAAGATTGTGGTAACTTTAACAAAGTCCTACCAAGGAACACATATTTGGAATAATTTAACAGATTATATAAAACAATCCCCCACTTTAAGTTTGTTTAAACAAAGATTAAAGCAACATTATAATAGAAATGTTTAAGTTAAGTAAATCACATTATGTTATTTTGGTTTGTTCTTTTTTTTTTGTACTAATGTTTGATCTTTTTTGTTAGGGTTACATGTTTAAAGCACTTGTGCTTATTTTGTATCCCATTCCATTATCATATTATTTGTATTGTATTTGTATATGTTTTTATATTGATTATGGAATAAAAATGTCGATGATTGAAGTTCAACAGCGCCGCCTATAGACAGCAACTTTATCATAATTGATGTGTGTTCAATCGTGGCTTATTAAAATACGGTATTAAATATACTGTAGGCCTACTTAATATATTAATAATTTATTCTTCGACGAAAATGACTATTTTATAATATTATTGAATTATATTATAAAATGTGTTACTTGTTATTGTTATCTTAATTTGTAATTTCATTATGCTGTAATCTTAAGTGACGTCACAAATGCGTCTTGTCATTTTATCTGCATTATAAACTCTATTCACTGGCTCTTCATGATGTGATATGAAATCTAATGTAAACATACCTTACACTGCTTTGTCGTAGTTATTACCCAACGCATGTTTGTGTTCACACAGACTGAAACGGACGCTGTAGCTGAAAGAAGAGAGAAGTTTGTAGAAAGACCAAAAGGACTAGATTACCAAAGACGTAAGCATGGGTCCAGATGGCAGTAATCAGCATCATGGTTCAGACGGGGCAATCGGGGGCCAAGTGTCTGAACACACATATGCTGACGATCATAGAGTACACCAGAATGGGTATTCAGCCATGAACGAGTATAGCAGCAACACAGAGAAGATGAACGGATCTAGGAATGGCTACGCGGCGGTTCCTTCGACCAGTATGGAGATGGAAGTACGAGTGGAAAATGGAGAATGTTCGTCGTCAGACATGAAGAAACACAGACTGGAAAGCATTGACTTCGGAAGAACCCCGCCAGATAGGTTAGTAGTACTCAAATGTATCTTTTAAAACTATTTATAACGGTTATTTGTAAAAGATATTGGATTAATCAATGCTTAAGCTTGGTTCCCACTAGAACGTAACGCAAGGACGTAAACGCAACGCAAGCGTTTTAACCAATGACAAGCGAAGTTATAGACAGTTAGCAATCACAAGCGAATAAGCCATCGCTTGTGATTGGTCAATTCACTTGCGTTGCGTTACGTCCTTGCGTTGCGTCGCTAGTGGGAACCACGCTTTAGAGAGATGCTCTGGTGTTACGGTTTCCACTAAAGGTATGGTTTTTAATTTTATTTCTGCTAATGCCATTTTCGTCTTATTTTCGGATCTGTAACTGTGAACGCTACAATTTAAGCATGATTCAAACGTGAGTTCGAATAATCCATCGCTTCTGATTGTCAAAGCTTGGTTCCCACTAGGACGCAACGCAATGACGTAAGCGCAACGAAAATAATTTGACCAATTACGATAGATCATAAACTGTCGTTTGTTGTCTGGTCCGTTCGCCTGCGTTCCGCTTACGTCCTTGCGTTGCGGTTCTAGTGGGGAATAAGTTTTAGAATGTAGGCCTATAAAGAGCGTATAATAATGGTCGATACTGCGTGTATAAAAACAACCATTCGAGTTCCGAATCATAAAAAAAACCAAAATGATGAGTATTGCCAAATTGTTATCTGCAGACGTATTATGTGTTGTTATCAGTAATTTGATAGGGTTTACAGAATGTTGCAACAAAGTGAGTGAGTGTTTTGACGCTTTTGAACTTCAGACGTATAATTGACCCGTTGTTGTAAGTTATCAGTGTTTTCGTTCGATTTATATTTGTTCTGTCAGAAGTTTAACAAAGCAAACAGGTAAAAGACAGTTCGACAATCAGATCAACGAAATGATTATTGTAAATCAAATCAAATCGTACAATCGACAAATTGACAACTTCCAGAACAACATTTGTATGATAAGGTGCGCCCGCTTAAAAAATAGTAGACTATGTAAAGTGTACAACATTTTCTAAGAAATTTAAATACTTTTTAAAGTGTTCTTAACCACCCCTTCCCCACCATATACAGGAAAACGCCTCTCTATAGTATTAAAATGGTATGGCGAATGATTAAATAGTTGTTACATGTCATGTTCTGTACTAAGCAAAGTGAATGCGAACACCTTTATATTACTTTAAGTGCGTCAGAATTAGCTATGCTCAACGCAAACGTGTCTGTTTTACTCTGGTTGGAACCACGATGATGTCCGATACCTACGGAACCGTAGCCAGCGCCCTCATGTCTTCCGTATCCACATACCTCCCGTTAGGATGTGACTGCTAAACCTAAATTACATGATGGATGCCTAAATATCGGGTTACTTTTCTGAACTGGCGTCTCGAGGGAACCCTGTGACGATTTCAACTATGTACGTTTATTCGAATCTTTCACTTATGAGTTCACTGTACACGTTTTAGCTGGAGTAGTAACAAGCAGTTATGGATAATCCAGCATTTGTTTCGAACAATTTACAATTAGAAGATGTAACTCCTCGAAACGATACAATTATCTGTCACGACCATGAGAATGGACATGTGCTGGTGGACGTCTCGAAAACTTCAAATGGAGTCGGTAAAAGAAGAATTGTGAAAAATGCGGAAAATACGTGCTCCGACAGGTATGTTGACATGACGGTCTATACAGAGTAGAGAGTAAAATAATGTACTTATGCGGTCCTAGTAGGTTATGTAATCAGCACATTATAGTTATGCAGTCATTTTACTTACCGTTTGCCGGATAATATCCGAAAATATGTATCATTTAATTCATTTTTGGTGATGAAGAACTAGTTTTGAAATCATCATTTTACATCAAACTTCTCATGTTAGCGAAATGACTAGTTTTAGTTACATTGTAGACCGGTAATATTAGTTGTTTTTGTTTGTATATAGTTTATTATACTTCATTACAACAATAAAATCAATACAAATCAATTGGTATTATAATAGTGACGTCATCAGCGATACAAAATCACCGGGTATAGGGAATATACTAGTGGATTATTTTTCAAAAAGTACGATATAAAGAAGTGGCATACATACTGTATCTGAAGTCCGTGTCTTTGGCTCACCATTGTTCGATGTCAGGGAAGAAAGAAGGGTGTGTAAAATACATCGTTCTCCATTAGAGAGGCCTGTAGTCACAGTATAGGTACTGTTTGACCTATGACGGTCCGGTCACTCAATAAAAAGGAATATACTGTACTGTGGTATAGGTATAGTACAGACTGTAATGTTCCTTCTTCTTTCTCTAAAACGTTGACATTGACCCCCTCCCCCCGGGAATTGTCCTGGCAAATTTAACTTTTTATTTATTTCTGCACTAAAAGTAAGAAAGCATATGTTCTATTTATAAAAGTTTTAAACTTGAGAAGCACCTGTCCAATAAATCTATTGTTTTAGTAATAAAATTTCTCTGAAAAACTTGACCCGAAATGACCTCATGCTAGGCAGACGATAGGTTATTTCACCAACTTCCAGAGGCTAGTAAAAGTAGAGGTTACTTTAATTAGGAGTTGAAACTTACACGACGTAAAGTAAACGTGTTACGATCATAATTCTACTTTTAAAATAAATCGAATTAAAGGTGTGACGACCCTGGTAAAATTTAATATTGTAACGATATTGCCCAGGAGCATTCAGTAAAGTTGCTTAAAATATAGAGTGTCACTTGTGATTGGCTGTTCCATGCGCAGGGTTTATTAAGAGAGACGCAACGCAAGGAAGCAACGTAAGAATTGACCAATGATAAGCGACAGTTCGAATCATTTTATCGCTTGTGATTGGTCAAATCACTTACGTTGCGCTTACGGCCTTGTGTTGCGTCTCTGGTGGGAACCGGAGCATTAGAAGCATTTTGGTGTAGTCATCATTTTGCAAGTATGGAGCGCTACCTGTTACTTTACAAACGCATTTACCGTACGTACAATGTCGATGTTTGTGTTTATATTAGCTTCCATCAACAAAACTCCAGGACATCAATATTTATGTGAACTTTCATTTTATGTGCCTACTACTAAAAACTTCAACAATGCAATTTGCAGTACAATCTCGATACAATCACCAAGTCTTCTGAAGTCGTTCTATAATTTTATCAGCAACAAGATACGTTTTCACCTTTTCCTGACCCGTTAAGGTGGTTGTACCCATGTGGCATAAAAATGTAATACCGAATGTATTGTGTTCCTCCCCCTTTTAGAAACAGTCTGCCCGTAGGCTTAGCTTGATAACGTTTCAGTTTGCATGATTATCGTGGTTTCCAGTGATAGGTGTCGCAAGGAGTTGCATTTCGCACCCGTAGGCTAGGGTGCATGTCGAACTCGACATGACGTCGGCTAATGGCGACCTGTTGGGGGACAAACTCTGGGAATTACTAATATCACGTGTATTTAATAAAATAATAATGTAGTCGAAATTCCTTCAATTATCTCTGATATTTGGCTGATTTTCAAGTAAAAAACAGCATTATAGCAATGACTTTTTTATAAGCGTTTACTGCAAGTATTCTGATTTACTTTAAAAGATTTTACAGATGATAACTTTAGGTTGACGAAATTGTGCCTCTTGCAACTTCTTTAAATTTCTTTTAACTTCCGAGAAAGGACATTTATTATAAATGTCATCAACAAATTTGAAATTCAGTAAAATATGTGGATTTGAGGGGTGTTTCGACAGCCTCAACTTATGGGTAACAAGTTTGTTCCATTTGATGCCACGTATCGGTAAAAATAAATGTCTAGGGTCCTAACAGCCGCGGGTCACAAGGTCCAAATGATTCATTTTGACAACCATGACCTACGGAATATATTATGTCAATTATCAATTGACGAGTACAGTGTAATGTTCACGAAGATAAAGAAACAAAAGTACATAATAACAGCACATAACTGTACTTTTTGGTATGATTGAAGTAGGCATACGTTTCGTTTTTGTAAACACAAGTTCATATCTTTGTATACACGTACGTGTCCATGGATACCTCATGGTTTTTTGTTTTTGTTGACGGGTTACTTCAAATATTTTAAGACAGGAATTGTTTACGTCCATCCATACAAACTCATACTTTGGTATGTAGGTCTATCTATGGAACGCCAAAAATGTCAACTGTACACTCATTATTTCTGGACATTCCTGTTGTTGGTAGGCCTACATCTGTGTACAATCGTAGTCATTTGTGTCGAAATATTAAACTGAAGCTATGGGTACATTTTGGAATGACGTTTTATCATTTCATGTCTAGTCTAGTATTTCATTGAATGCTACAGGTTCTTGAGGTAGGTAGGGAGTCTGATTCGCGCGTGTTTTATGACGTCATTAGCTGTCTGATAAGGTATGCTCTCTGTGATTGTCGGAGTACAGGTGATCTTTATTATGACAGTTTGACAACAAACAAGTGTGCTGGATGGATTCACGGTGCTTTATGGAACTTTCTTATCAAACCTTTAAAGTTCCTATCCATCATTTTCATGTCTTTCCTGTTTTTCATCCTCTCCACACTATTCTATTATTTGTCTTTATTATTTTTCTTTTTTCTTTAAAATAAGCCAATAGTTTCAAAATAAATCCTAAAGCTCTGTCTACACTATCAATCTAGTTTGACAAAAAAAGTGTAATGTGCCCAAATATGGTAGTGATATACCCAAATATGGTAGTGATACAACGTCATCATATCCATGGGCACATCACATTTTATAATCACAAAAGGTTTGATAGTGTATACATCTTAACGACTATTGTCTTATTTTCAGTTGCCACTATGCCAAAAAAGTTGAATATATAAGTACTGTACTAAATATTGGTTTGTGGTATGTACTTTTTTTTTTCTAAATTTATTATAAATGAGTGGTTTTTTTTCAGATGGAATTTTGTGTATTGGATTATGGTGCTTCATGGGGTTGGTGTACTCCTACCTTGGAACATGTTTATAACAGCTGAAGGGGTGAGATTATTGCACTTTTTATTTTTATTACAAGTTATTACAAGGTGGTATGCAGGGAATGGTAATTTGGTAAAGTTGATTAGTTAGTTATGTTGAAAGCCAGGTTGGGTTCAAGTCGCAGGGTGATCAAATATCTTCTACCCCAATTCTCAAATCTGTGATTAATATTATAACGTTGAACTAATGTCTGTTTAAACTTCTGCATAGCCATTTTTTTTTTAATACTTTTATTTCTTTCTTTTTTAGTATTTTACTGATCATAAGTTTGGCAACCTAAGCTCCGATGTTGGATATAAAGACAAGTTTGTGAGCTACCTTGGAATTGCAGCCTTCACCCCGAATATCACGCTTATGGTTATATCTCTGTTCTTCCAACACAAGTGAGTTACAAGAGTCTCTGACTCATTTCTAATACTAATAATAGGGCTCTCATTTCTATAATAGCGTGAGAGAGCTTGGTTTTTAAAAAAAGGCTAAAAAATAGTGGCCTTGTAGAAGAATATCCTCCAGTGGAAATAAGCCCCTGGTATAGCACTCCTAAAGGGCCCTCCAACGCTGGGTAGTTGCATTGGGGCTGCTCATGCTCTGGGGCCCCTGGGTTTAGCCAGTGAGCGCTTATAGGCGTTATGCCACTGGGCCCCTAAATTCTGGGGCCCCTGGGTTTAGCCAGTGAGTGCTCATAGCTGTTATGCCACTGGGCCCCTAAATTCTGGGGCCCCTGGGTTTAGCCAGGGAGTGCTCATAGCTGTTATGCCACTGGGCTCCTCCCAGCACAATAATTGTACAAACTTATTTTTTAAACAAATGTATACAGTTACTAATGTTGTGTTCGCACTTTCTTTTCTTTTTCTTCAGAACATCACGATGGAACATTCCTTTGTCTCTTATTATGTTGTTTTTCCTTTTTATTCTGACGACCTTCCTAGCTATCATAGATACTGGCGATTGTAAGTATTATTAAAATCAAATTAAAATATTTTTAACTATGACCTTTTGCAGGGTGTTACTTAGTAATACTATCATTACTCACTTTTTAGTCATTTGATATTAATGGTAAATCAACAGCCATACTTAAACCATGGAGAAATAAAAATTCTAATATTATACCTCGATTATTTATGAACTGGCTATCTGTTATATAATATTAACTTTAAACACTCCTAAACATAAAGATTCATAAGAGAATATCCTGCAGAAAGAATACAACTGTATAAATGTTTACACAGAAAGATATTTGATTGATAATCTCAAGCATTTTATATAGGGCCTGTTTTATGGCACCATATGGTCAACTTTGGTATGATTGGGTTATTCTATTATCTATGAGGGGGTCTTATTTTCCTTATAATGTCACTGGGTTCAAACCAGATTTTCATGACAAAAAGAGTGGCTATTCTTTTAATGACGTACGATAGTCCAGTCCAATTGCACACAAGTACGGTATAACATCAAACCTAGACTTACCTTCACAGTAAACTTTTTTCGCTATAATCAAAACAATCATGAAATCCATCGCGTTGTTTGTTTCTATCTATCTCCCGTATAAAATATAAGATCCTTTTACTAAACATTTAAAGCTCTACTTCTTGAACAACCTACTTATCTCCTTGATCTTCTTCCCTCCTACACCCCTCTTGCTTGTCTTAGTTCGGCTGATCAAAACCTACTACTTGTTCCTAGAATAAACACCAAATCCTATGGACAAAGGTCTTTTATGTTCTCTGCTGCTTCTCTTTGGAATTCTCTCCCTCGACATATTACTAAATCAACATCTATTGCTATTTTTAAAAAAGAATTTAAAACGCATCTTTTTAACATCTAATACAAGCGCCTATGATTTTTACTTTGGTTTAGTTGATACTGGCGCTGTACAATTGTTGTAGATCGTTGGGTATTCTTTATGTTTGTTATGTTTATCTCTCTTTCCAGGGCCACGCGTCTTCTTCATGATCACAATGGCTAGTATTGTGGTAATCAACGGTAAGTTTTTAATTTAAAATATTAGTTATTATTATTATTATTATTGTTATTATTACTTGTATAGCACACATTTATACAACATTTAATTATAATCAGTGGCGCTTCACATCAATTAGTCTCGTAACATTGTTTAAAATATAGTGCTTTTAAATGTTTTTTAAACTGATTATTGTCGTCTAAGTGTTTAATGTGACTTGGTAATCTGTTTAATAGATTCAATTCAATTTCAATATAACATACATATAATATACAATAACGTAATGATAAAGTTGGATATAAATACAATAAAAAGTAGTTCAGTCATAAGTCAGAAAGACTGTAAGTTCGACCCACCTCAAGATATAACATTAAATACAAAAAAAGGAAAAACAAATATTTTGTTTTTGGCTATAACTTGGTCAAGGTTTTCGTATTTAATTTTTTCAGTAATTTTTGCATTGTTTTATACATTTGTTTATAATACACTTCGCAGGTTGTACTGCCATCTATCAGTCGGGTATGTTTGGTATGGCTGCTCGGTTTCCATCACGCTACATGCAAGGCTACGTCATTGGCCAGGTTAGTTCTTAAGTTTTACAAATATTAATATATAATTATGCACAGAAGAAAATATATTCAAGGACGTAGTTATCCTATAATTATTAAATCAGGAATTAAATTTATTTAAATTATATATTTCGACAGGGGCTTGGTGGAACGTTTGTTGCAATGATCAGTATTTTATCCATTGCTGGTAAGTTTTAAATGTTAACATTTCGCATTGTATAAATATTTGTTTAACTGTCTGTTTTGAATTATGTTATTCACATATCAGAAAGTACTGGTATTGGGGAGGAATAAAAATTACAAACTTAATTTTGGATTAGTCCCAAAATATAGGTTACATATGTAATTGAGTTTACAGTCTGAACATAACCCAAGATTGCCTGCTGTCTCCACTTAGTGTATTTGCTTTTGGCAGCGGTCCAATCGTTGGAATGTTCCATGTGAAGAATTTCATTCATATAATAACATGTCGTCAGCAGTTTATTCTCAGAGATAATTAGTAAAAGATAAAGTGTGCTGTGTTGAAATAGTGAGATTGTTATAACTAAAGCTCTGTCTACAATATCAAACTAGTTTGACAGAAAAAGTGTGATGTGCCCAAATATGGTAGTGATATGGTCAAATATGGTAGTGATATGACATCATCATGTCCATTGGCACATCACATTTTTGGAACATAAAGTTTGATAGTGTAGACAGAACTTAAGAAAAGTTTCTTGTTTAAAAACATGAGTCTCTATAGTAACATTCATCTTTAGCAACCGTTTAAGGTTTCATACCATTTTTAGTATAATTTAAATTTTTTTTTTTTTGGCTGAGAAAGAAAAATAAAAAAATAGATAAATATAAATAACTAGAATAATACTAATTGTAGATATATTCATTCATAATGGTGTATTTATTCAAAATCATCTTCACAGTAGAACTGAATTGCGATAGGGATAAAATTTGCAACGATGTATAAAAATACATAATTATGTAAAACATAAACATTGTTTATTTATAGCGGCTAAAAGTATACGGAATGCTGCTATTGGCTACTTTGCTACAGCATGCTTTGTCATAGCTCTTTGCTTCATTTCTTACAACCTGTTATTCAAATTAGTAAGTAGAACCTGTTATTCAAATTAGTAAGTAGAAAAATGAAACTATTAATATTGCACTACTTTTCATTGTATTTATATGCAATTTTATTTATTAGCAAACTAGTTTATTATTATGTTGTATTCTATGTATGTTATAGTGTGGAAATAAATTGAAATTGAACATTTTATTGGTATGAGAATTTGAAGAATAATTAAAATGATATTCAACATATGTTTTGTGTCTAATTATGTTATATATTGTATTTTAGCAATTTTCAAAGTACTACATAGGATATGAACCTACTACTCCAGGAAATGAAGACAATGATGAAAAGACCATAACTTCAAGCCATAAGAGACCGCCATATGGAAGAATTTTCCGAGCTGTAAGTAATTCTTATTGGTACCAACATTGTACTCGTATGATGTACCCCTGTGTAAAGTGAAGTTAATTACTTTTCACTGCAATACATTACAATAGATTCACTGCAGAAATACATTATTGGTAATAATCTTTGTTTACAAAACATTTTAAATCTTCTATCAGCCGAAGTATAGTCATGTCTCGGGACCATTCTATAGTCACTACCAGGTAGACTTTCTTCATAACTGCTTCTATGAATGGATGTTCTGTTAAATGCAGGAACACTAGTTGATCATACCTAGTACCATTTTGATTTTACAATCACATATAATTATATATCACATATTATATATTTTGATGGATTTTTACAATTTACAGGTTGCTATGCAATTGTTTAACATATGGCTTACTTTTTTCGTGACGTTGTCTGTGTTCCCACCGATGTTAGTCCAAGTTGAGCCATCTACACCCGCACCAAGATCGTCATTCTTTGGTAAGGTTTTAAGAATCATTATTTCGTTCATCTAGCTTACATCACCCCAGCACCTAGACTAAAGATAACCTTCAAATCATATTATGAATATCGTATACACTTTCTTTAAATCACAGAATTCAAATGTTTTTATTTTTAGATGTATATTTCACACCAGTAACATGTTTCTTAATGTTCAATTTCTTGGACTTCTTTGGGAGCTGTATTCCAGGATACCTGAGACCAGTAAGCATTTTCTTTGTTCCTCAAATAAAAGCTATGTCTACACTATCAAACTAGTTTGATAAAAAAGGTATGATGTGCCCAAATATGGTAATAATATGCTCAAATATGATATAACATCATCATGTCTATATATGGGCTGATCACATTTTTTTGTCACATAATGTTTGATAGTGTAGACAGAGCTTAAGACAGAATAAGGCTTCTGTTATTGTTTACGTACATTATATCAACCAATATTTGGAAAACTTTTGAGTGAGGAAAAATGTGCCTCTTAAAAAAAAACTTTTTAAAGTATGAATTTTGTGCTGTCTGTACTTTGCTCTTTACATATATTTAATTCAAGTCTGTTCTTTTTGTTTAGCCTCCAGCAAAATTACTGTGGATACCTGTTGCGATACGTCTTATATTTTTCCCGATCTTCGTCTTTTGTAACTACCGTCCAGAGACCAGAACTTTACCCGTTTTCTTTTTCAACGACTACTTGTACATGGGTTTCGTCTTCATATTCTCGCTGTCCAATGGTTACTTGAAGACAGCTGTTATGGTTGCTGGTTCCAGGTAAGGTCTTTTGTGGTGGCTGTTACTAGTATTTAAGAAAGGACAACATAATGAATATTTCAGTTCGAAGATAGAATAACAACAAAATTTAGAGATAAATAACAATTTATTATTATTAACAGATAACATATGTATTCACTTATTAGATCTGTTTTTTTTATAGCACTCTGAAAGATCCAAACCATGCAAGTGTTGCTGCCGCAATGATGGTCCTTTTCCTGGTACTTGGCATTTTCTGCGGGCTACAGTTTTCGCTCGTTTTCCCATACCTTGTTGAAATGTAACCATTTAAAAAAAACGCAGGCTGGGATTGAAAGTGACCAAACAACAAACACCTTATTGACAGTAATCAATCGAGATATCATTATTAATGTGACATCACGACTTTATATTCATGACATCATCAACTTACAGTACTGTTACATATGACGTCATTACAAGTAATGTATGACGTAAAACCACCATTACCATCGATGACATACATCATCACTAGTAATGTATGACATCATACCACCATGATACTGTTATGTATTCATCAACATTGTTACTTAAACTAATTTTAACATATTTTAAAAAGGTTTAGAAAGAACAGTACAACAGTTTCTATGCAACAATTGTAAATATTGGTTTTACTACAAATATAAATAATATATACATTTAGAAGAGACACCTTTAATTATGAGGCACTTCTTTAATTAATTGGTACAAGCAGCCTTGACATTTTTCAGGTGAAATAGTCAATATACCTCATCTGAAACCCAAAGGTTCGCTGATCAGATACCTCAAAAATTGATAATATGGCTGACATATTGCATTTTTAACTGCCTATATCCTTTTATAGGCTTTGTCTACGCTGAACATACTGTTTTCAAACGCATGAGGCTTAATTCAACAAAGTTTAATGGGTTGTCTGAAAAACTAAGATATTGAAAACTAATTATACTGAATTTACTGTATTCAACCATTTCAAAGATTTACAAAAACAGTTAGGCTGTCTAGAAAACGAATATATTGAAAACTAACTATTTTGCTAAACTTACTGTACTCAACTACAAGAGGCTCATTTCAAAGATTTACAAAAACAAACAGTTTTATAGGGTGTCTAGAAAACGAAAACCTACAATATCCGAATTTTCTTGATCTAGAGATTTGGACTTGACACCCAGTTTAATATACCACACTATTTTATTCACAAATGGTAGAAAGATAAAGTCTTTATTTAATTTATATCTCTCCTGTTTAGTATTACCATTCATGTGAGGTGCACTTTTACATAAAACAATTTTGAGTTTCAAAGAAATATAGTTTATTTAAAGACTAGGAATTACTATACAGAAACTAACATGCTTCTGTGTTATCCTTTCCATGTCCTGTTACAAATATATTGATACTTTTTATTTACCAAGTGCCTTGTTATTTTCAATAATTCCAAATTTATAATGCAATTTTTTTTTAATTAGCAAGTTACAGTAGAATCCCTATTTAGGGGACACCTTCAGTGCAGTGTGTTGATATTTGTAGGCTATTAATTGATGAGTTTTTGAACGGAAAGATCGTTGTTACCGAAATCGTATATTATTTTGTTTGGTTTGTGTACAGACGTACGTGTTGTTGTTGGGAATTATACACGATTTATTTTATAAATTCTTGGTTTTCAAAAGAAGAAAATTTCTGTTGAGGTTTGACAAATAATAAAAATTAAAAGTATGTTAATATTTAGTACAGTATAAGAATTTTAATGGATATGTATTGTATAATATATTTTTTGCGCGGTTGGGAGGTGTGGGGATGGGGAATTCGTGTCAAGCAAAATGCCAAGCCCACCACTGGATGTAACTGGAACTGGAAATGCGGAGTGATGTGTATTCATTTTGATTACAGGCTGCATTAGTATTTAAGAAAACTGTAAAATACAATATTATTGTAAATAAGTTTTAGTGTGTAGCCCTACTGTGTGTTTCTAGCTAGTTTTACGACATTTAAAAATACATACTGTAGTACAGTGGTTTGATATGTATTTATAAATGCCACAATATTTTCGAAATCAATCATTGAGATTAAAATTAAGTATTACTTTTAATTTGATTTAATTGAGCTAAAAGAATTGGCGACAAGTGTATATAAGATAAAACAGATTTTTGATTACCAGGAAATTGTTTCAACAATATTTTGGCCTACTTAATTATTTTAGATCTTTTTCAATTTTATTTACTAAACATATTTTGAAAATGATTGCTTATTCCTCGTTGATATTGGTAATTAATTGAAGTGCTCCTTAGGGGAATTGGCCCTCAAATGGGAATGGGGCCGAACAGTAATAGAGTTCCAAGTGCTGGCATTTATCGATCTTTTCGCTTGATATTTTACTTTTATTTCAACAATATTTTACGAGGGTGGAATTATTTCTCGTTCAATTTTTCATGGTTTAAAATTTGTTTCTACAGTATTAAAATCAATTTATATGTGTTTTACGTATAGGAGTAGATTAATTACCAAACTCATGACATTGATTGCATTAAAAAAACAGGAAAATAGTTTTGTTATTCTGATTTTATTCTACAAAAGGTTTGGAAAGACGGTTTATTAGAGCTATACTTGATTAAATGAATGGAAGAACAATTTACAATTCAATATTAAAGAATTGAAAAGTAAAGTTGATGAAAAATAATAAAAAGGACCGTCAAGCTGCGCTGCTAAATATGTTCAGTGTTCTGGTTCTGTCGGCGGAAAAATTAACTAGAGAGATTACTAAACTAGATTAGCGCCATCTACGATTACAATTATTCTCCATCTTGAAATCCGGTCCATCACGAAAACGCCGTTGCACAAATTTGATAAAAAGGTAAGAATGAAAGCTCGCCGCCTTCTTTACTATTAAATAGAGATATATTATATAATGATGTACCTTTTGTGCTATATAATGTGGTCAATTTAAACATAATTGTATCAATAACGGGGCTAATAAAAATGTTTAAAGGCAGGCCTAGCACTATAGCTAGGGTCTAGCCGGCTACTCTACTACCAAAACCCTCCCTCTATTTTTAAGTGCAAGCTAGGCCTAGCCTAACTAGTAGTACTGTAGTAGGCCAGGCTTAGAATAGGCATGGAGTAACTACTAGCTAGACTCTACTACACTGTAGATGATGTAGTACAGTAACTACCTATAGAATTAGGCAAATTTAAATTATATTCAATTCCCCCAACAAATCAATCAAAACTCACTTGGCTAACCTATCCTCTTCATCAATCAATGCCCTGCAAGTGCATGCAATTTAATTGATCAAAAACTTGTTTTTCAGCAAATTTATGATGTCTCGTTATGGGGAATGGAGCAGGCCTTATCCAGCAAGTATATCCAATTTTTTAAAGCCATATGTACGTCATATGGGGCCGTTTTTAGCTCCAGGAATTTGCATCATTGGCTATGTTATGATCAAATGTAGCACTATTGGAAGTAAGTCATCTACATAGTACATATTATTTTCTTTAAAAACAATTTCCCAAATAAACTTTGGTTATTTTGCTCCCAATGGCATTATTACACAAAAGCTGCTCTGTCTACATACTATCAAAAAGTGTGATGTGCCCAAATATGGTAGTGATATGTTTTACATATGGTAGTGATATGACATCATCAACATCACATTTTGTTGTCACATAGAGTTTGATAGTGTAGACAGAGCCTTATATGTGTATAAATGGAAGTGTTTTTTTGTTTATTTTGTTTGTTTTTTTTCAGTTGCTCAACGTAGGTCTGAAAAGGCATTAGCTAACGAGGGACACCATTAAATCAGAGGGATAATAAATATATAAGTGGATTGTTGTGACTACTTCAGAAAATGGAATAACCCTAAAATCTAACCAATCAGATTGTAGCCTGTTTATCAGAAAGCAGTTTAGAATGAAATGTTCAGTCACTTGCTCCAGAAATGTTTGTTGTTTACAGTTGGGTTGGAAGCAGATAGCTAATGGACTTTATACAAAGTATAATAGATGATTATTTCAAGAATTAAAATGTGTTAAGATGATTTTTGGTATTTGTTTTCTACACTATGTTGTTTGTCTAAAAATTAACCATATACTTATACCCCTTTCACGTCGGCTAACAAAAACGGTTTACACACACCGAGAAGTCAACAGTGTTTTGTTTGTTGTTAGAAAATCAATCAAATTAAGTTCAAAACACTGGGGTTGAACACATAGATGCAGTTTTTTTCTTCAAACTCCGGACATATGCTAGTGTTGTTTAGGGTCGCCTTCAGCCAAATTTATTTAAAGATGTATTGTTCCCCAAAAACATGGAAGAAAATTAACAAAATCAAACTTTGAATAGGTCATTTTGTAGTTTTAATCAAGTTAATCACTTCTGTAGAAAAAAAACCCCAAAAATTGTGTTTTCTCTTATTAAAAGACAAAATAAACGGTTAAATTCAACCAAAAACCCATTGTTTGGCAGCCAAAACTCGGGTGCTGCAAGATTGATGTGAATGGGATTTTTAGTCAATCTGCAACCAGAGACATGTATAGTTGTCTCAGCTGCAACTGGAAGACAAGCCTAGCTTTATTGTAAAGCTCTGTCTACACTATCAAACTTTATGTGACAAAAATTGTGCTCATATATGGAAATGATGATGTCATATCACTACCATATTATTTGGGCACATCACACTTTCTTTATCAAACTAGTTTGATAGTGTAGACAGCATAAGAATATTTATTTCACATAAACTTTCAACCAATAAACACAAAAACAGGATATATAATAAAAATCTGTATTTAATAATAATGAGGCATAAAATATAACATTTTCCTTTGTACACCTAATAATATAATTGAAATATATAAATGGAAGTGATTACCCCAGAATTAAATCTTGTAATTCACTATGAACCCACTGAGCCCAACAAGTACAGTACAATTAAAATGATACTATACTAGTGCATAAGAATAATCATAAAAATAATTGAATTAATTTATTTTTATATATTTACACTCACATTTTTGACATTCATTTAATGGACAAACGTGAGAATCCCCAAACAAAACACAATGCCAACCTTACACCATAAAGTGATACTATAAACACAAAATTAAATAGTAAAATCGTAATAAGTGGTGGTTTAATATGAATATTTTTTAAAGTTTAATTGCAAAATACATAAATCTTGATAAAATTTAATAATTTATCAACTATATCAATTGTTCAGTACTTCTTTTAGTATATTTCCCTTCTGTGGTGGTGTAGCGCTCCTCGTGTCTAACGGCATCTTTGGGGTTACCGGTATGGCAGAAAACATCGGTACCGGTGCGATTGTCGGTTGCAAAAATCCTGGTGGCCTGTCGCCGGATGATTTTGGTGCGGTGTTCCTGATAAAGGGTGATTCTTTAGGGATTGGGGCGGAGAATGGATTAAATGCTGGGGTGCGTGGTTCGTCTTTTATCATGTCCTCGACGGGTAGACGCAGTTTCTTCATAGGCGTTGATTCGGTTTCCAGGAATGATACAAACTGTTCCATGAAAGACTAAAATGAAAAAAATATGTGTTTAATTTTAAAGCTGTCCATATATGAACATGTCATCATATTTGGGCACATCACAGTTTTTTTTGTCGAACTAGTTTGATAGTGTAGACAGAGCTTTATACAGTAAACCATTCGTTTGTAGTTGCACTGTTTTTGCTCTATTCGTACCACATACTTTAGCTCTGTCAACACTATCAAACTTTATGTGACAGAAAAAATGTGAAGTGCCCATATATGGACATGATAATGTTCATATCACTACCATATTTAAGCATATCAAACTAGTTTGATAGTGTAGACAGAGCTTAAGTTTGGTATTGATTGATTGAATTTTATCAATTGTCAACCACTTACTAAACAAAGTTCTTCAAATCTATCTTGGTGGCATATCATATTTTATTTTTTAATTTTTACTTGATGATTGCTAAAAAGCAATTACAGTATTTTTCAAATTGTAACTAACCGTGTTTGCAGCTGTAGTACGTGGGGATGGTGGCGGTGGAGTTGCTGGTTTTGACCAAAGCCCTGACAACCAGCCTTTATGTTCATGGCCTTGCGCTCCAACTCTTTGTAGTTCGCTGTCTGAGAATTCTAGAACGCTGCCTATCAACTTCAATACTTGGGATTTCTTAGCATCAGGCGTTGTGAAATATCCAACAACTAGATTACGAATCAAAGGTCTAAAGAAAACAAACAAATATCTAGATTATATCATTTCCAGAAATAGTGGAACAAAATAACCAATAGTTTTGGGTAGAAATGTTTTTGTTATATCATGGTATTGTCTAAGTAAATGTGGGAATAATCTGCGACTTGCAGCCTAAGGGTCCCTTCGAGTAGAGTGCTGCCACCAAACGTCTGTCCACAACAACAGGGGCTGAATGGACCAGTACACCGGGGTAACACCATACTCTTCCGAAATATGTATTAGGTTCTTTAAAGTGACACATGTGTACACTAGACCTACGGTTTATAGTCCTTATCCGAGAAGACTTGTTCTTCCACCAAAACCATGGAGCGAGTGAGGCTCGAACACTTGCCAAAGTTATGGCTAGGTATTACTGTTCCACCGTCTTAACCGCTTGGCCATTCACACTCTATATATTATACCATGGTATACATTGAATTTCTATCTTCTCATCCATGCAACTTACTTGTCTACTTTGGAGCCATTCATTGTGTTGAAATCTATCAATTTCTGGTGATATTCTTCCGCTTGCTCTTCTTTCTTATACACTACAAAAAATGTAAATCATATTCAATATTATTCATGTCTCCGTCGATATTTATGTTTTCAGTTTTCTGTGACAACTGTAAATTAATTGTTAACTTTTTGCCCAATATTCACTTTGGATGAGTGTATCACTGAATGAGAATGTTCAATTGTTTTTTTCAATTTTAAAAGAAATAAGCTATATATTATTGTACCTTCTTCTTTTAATTTCTTGATTAACTCCTCTTTGTTATCAAGTTGTTCATTTAAGCGCATCGCACCGTTCAAAGCTTCTTTGGTCTCTTCAAGTTTGTTCTTAAGTTCATCATTCTGCTTAAGTAATAATTGGGCCGCTCTCTCTTTGTCTCTTGCTCTTTTTTGATGCTGCTCAATTTCTGTCTGCATCACAGCATCTTTTTCTGATAAGGAAAATAAAATAAGTCGTCATAAACTCGCATTCAAAGGTAAAAAAATAGATAGTACATTATAGTCATCAACTTTTATGATATTAGAAGGCGGGTGGAGGTGTTCTGTACACCCCTGGGAGTGTTGTGTACACCCCTGGCCCAAGTAAAAGTAAGCAGGTTTGCTTACCTTGTTGGAACTGCTCCAATACCATCTCTAGATTGGCCATCGAGTCTGCATACTGTTGTATTTGCTCATGAGCTGCTGCCAACTGGATATGAGCCTCTTCCTTCTGAGCAGTTATTGCGTGCAGTTGGTCTAGTAAGCTCTCAATCTGAGCAGTGGCTTCAAAACTAAACAAAGTGACTCTGTTAACATCTGATTTTATACTACAGTACGATTTCACAAATCAACTTTTGTTAGAACCAATATAAATATATTAGACTGTAAGCTTCTTTGATCTGGATCACTTACCTTGCTTTTTGAACATCAGTAGAGCTTGATATGGCCCTCTCCTCTGCTACTGCAATGCGATTTCTTAGCTCTTTTTCACGTTCCTCTGCCTGCAGAGCATCTCTTGTGTACGAATCTTCCATTTCAATGAGATGGTTTCGCAAGCGACTTAATTCTTTTTCTAATCGTTGATTCTTTTCACTTATTGTTTGAACCTAAAGTTTGAATTCAAAAAGAAATGGAATAATAAATGTATTCAGTATTTTAGAACAACGAACAAACACTTGGGAATTTGATGTTTCAATAAATTTGATCAAAAAACACTTTTAAAGAAAAAGAATGTACATATTTTGGATAAAATAATTAGTATTTTAGAAACTAACAAAAATATTTCATGCTTTCATGTATATAAAAGATAATGCATACTTGTTGCTGTACTGAGCCCATCTCAGCTTGTTTTGTCTGCAATGCCAACAGAACTTGATCTCTTTCTTGCTGGAATAAAGCAGCCTGCTTCTGCATTGCTTCAGTCTCCCTTAAAAGATCCTGCATTTGGCCTTGGTTATTACTATCCTCATCTACCAGCCTTCGTAGAGTTGCAGACTTCTCTTTCAAAGTTGTGATTTCAAAGTTTTTCTCTTGAATCTCAGCTGACATTCGATTGCAGACGTCTTGAATCTGGCGGCACTCTGCATCCTTGTTATGAATAGCGTGTTGAAGATTCAAGTTCTCTTTTTTATGACCTTCGACCTCTAGACGGAAACCTTCCAACTCAAATTGCAAGGTCTCTTTCTGTTTAATTAATGTTTGTAACTCGATTTCTCTGGCCTTTAAGTGGTTTCTAACTTCATGTAGTTCTTGTGATCTATTCTGTGTCGTACTATCTTTGTCCATTAAAGCCTGATTCTGAATGTCAATCTGCTCTTTCAACATTGCTATATCATCAGATTTCTTCTTAATATCATCAGTTTTTTCTTTAAATTTTACATTCAAATCTTGTAAATACACTTTTTCTTCACTCAGTTCATTTTCTAAACATTTGATAATTTCCTGCATATTTGTCGTATCTTCTAGTTTCTCTTTCAAGGTTTCCATTTCAAGTTTTAAGGATTCTATTTCCTCTTCTTTTGCTTTAAATTCAGCTGCATCAACAGAATTTGTTTCAAGAGGTAAACTTGGGGTTACATTAATCGGAGGAGAAGCACTATCTAATTGGTCAACATTTTCTACAACATTATTTCCTTGAGCTAAACTTTTATTAAGTTCATCTACTACTTTTCTGAGTTCAATAATTTCGGTTTCTTTTTCTTTAAGAGCACTTGAGATTTTACTTTGATTTTCCGATTCAACAAGAGATGCAGAAAGCTTTGATTCAAGATCTTTCTTAACATTCTCAATTTCCAAGTAACTGCCATTTAAAGTACTGAAATCGTTTTCTAATGAAGAGAATGACAATCTACGTTTTTCTAGATCATCTTGAAGTTGTATGACCAAATTGTTTTTATCTTCAAGTTCAGATTTTATTGTTGATAACTCCAATTCTTTTTGCTGAGAGTCTTTTGTTAATTCCTGTACCTGAAGTTTAGTGCTGCTGTGATTTTGGTTCTCTGTTGAAATAATACCAGCAAGTCTTTGTACTTCTTCATAATATGCAAGACTTTCTTGATGCTTCTGATGAATACTGACAACCAGCTGATCTCGTTCTTCAATGAGCACTGTATTTGACTTTTGCAAATTACTATTTTCCATCACAAGATTTGATACATCGCTGGTTTTTTCAGGATTCTGTGTTTGCAATACTTGTAAAAGAGATTCATTTTTCAATTTCAACGCTTCAATTTCTAAATCTTTGTCTTGTACCAGTCTAGATAAATTCTGTAAAGCTTCCTTTCTCATGTCATTATTTGGTCCTTTCATTTTCTCTACCATATTGTGATTGTCTTCCATAGCTTTATCTAAGG
This sequence comes from Antedon bifida, assembly GCF_963402885.1. Taxonomy (NCBI): domain Eukaryota; kingdom Metazoa; phylum Echinodermata; class Crinoidea; order Comatulida; family Antedonidae; genus Antedon; species Antedon bifida. The sequence continues at coordinate 5,575,365 of NC_136234.1, forward strand.
CATTTTTATCTGTGGAAACAACTCTAAGAAGTCTATGGACTTCATTCTTTAGATTACTACATTCCCTTGTCTTCTCATTTAAAACCGTCATCATCTGGTTTCGTTCTGCTTCAAATGTCTTCACTTGCATCTGTGCTTTATGAAGATCAACCAGTACACTGTTACCCATAACTGTTTTAGATTTCTCATCAAGTAGATTAGTTAGTACTGACACTTTTTCTTTTAAGCCTGAAATCTCTCTTTCTCTTTCTTTGATGATCTTTTCAAATTGTTTTTCATTGTCACTAAGTCCCGATTGGTCTTTGTTTCCATTGGATATAACTTGAAGATGGGCTGTTGTCTGTAACTCAAGGATATCTTTTTGTTTATCTTGTACCTCTCTTTTCAGAATCTCATTTTCTTCTATCAACTTCTGGATGTCATCATCCTTTTCCTTTACAAGTTTGTCCATGCGGAATTTAACTTGAGATAGGTTATCATCTTTGATTTGCAGTTCTCTCGATATGTTTTCCAGTTTTTCAGTTGAGGTTGTTAAAATTGATTCCATCGTTACAATTTGATTTTCAAATTCATCTTTAGTATTATCTAAAATTTGGTCTTTATTTGCAAGATCCCTGGCTGCTTCATCAACTTGGTTTAATAACTCATTTCTTTCTTCTTCTTTCTTTAATAATGTTTCTTTGTAAACATCAATATCTTGTGTTAGTTGTTGAAGTTTCTTCTGTAATCCATTTATTTCTGCTTCTTTTTCTAATACAACTGAGTTATTCAGGCTGCCGTCTTCTTCAAAGGAATCCAAAATTTGATTTCTTGAATTTAGTTGTTCATTCATTTCAATAATTTCTTTTTCTTTCTCTTTTAACAGTTCTTTAAGATCTTCTGCCATCTGTCTTGAGTCATTCAAACTATCCTGCTGTCCTTCAAATTGCTCTTTTGCACCCATCATTTCATTTTGAATTTTTAATAATTCGGAATTCTTAACCTTTACTTCAATTTGCAATTTTTCAACTTCAGATTCTAATTCTGTAATAATTCCCAATGTTTGATTTTCTCTAATTTCTCGTTCGGGAGTGGCTTGTAATTTTCGTTGAGCTTCAAGAAGTTCAATATTCAGCATCTTCTTTTCTTCTTCATACTTCTCTACAATCTCTTCTAACTGTTGCTTCTGTTCTTTCACACTTACGCCTTCTGTCAAATTTGTCTTCTGTTTTTCAACAGTATTTTGAAGAAATAAATTTTCTCCAGCCAAACTCTTAATGTCCTCTTCTTTTTCTTTAAGTACATCCGATAATTTTTTGTTGTTTTCAAGAGTAGATGTCAGCATATCGTTGGTTTCTTGAAGATCTTGTGACATTTCTGCTAATTGATTTTCTAACTCTTCAACCTTAGTTTCTTTCTGATACTTCGATTGATTAGGATGTTGTTTTTCAACTTCTCCAGCATCAGTTCCATCTTTACTTTCAGAAATTTCATTCATTGCAACTTCAAATTGTTTAGATTTGTTGAGTAGATCACTTTTCAGCGTTTCATTTTCAGTTTGAGTGATTTCAAGGTCCATCTCAAGATTAGAAACAACTTTTTGTAAATCATCTTTTGACATAGAAAGAGTTTGAAGTTTATCTCCACTTTCTACTAATGAGACATTTAGCCTATCTTTCTCTTGAACAATCTCTACAAGTTCAGCATCAAGTGCTTCTATCTTATCATTAAGAAATGAAATTTCTTTTTCTTTATCAGATGCCATTTCCACTCTTTCACTCAATTCTTTGTGTAGTTTAGACACTTCCTCATTTAATTTCTCAATTGGCCCCCTAGCTTCTTTTTCGTTTTTGCTCTCTTCTTCTAGTTTGAATATTTTTTCTTGAAGATTTCTAGTTGTTTCTTCCATGATTTTCTTGGAACTCTCAGCTTCAATAAACAAGACCTTTTGTTCCTGAAGCTCTTGTTGTTGTGAGGCTAATTCGCTGCTTTTATTTGCACATTCTTCCTCCAAATTTTGTTGTTTAATCCTTTCTTCGCTTAATTTGTTTGTTAAATCTTCAATTTCTTTTATTTGATTTTCATTTGTGTTTGTTCTTTGATTAGCTTCTTCCAGCTGTTTTCTTGCTGTAAACATTTCTGAAGTGAGGTTTTCGACTTGTTTTGCGAGAGCATCTCTTGCTAAAACAACTTGCGAGATTGCATCTTCATGTTGCTGGTCCAGCTCCTCAATAGCCTTTTGCCGATCAATACTTTCCTGAGTGATTTCAACTAACTGCTGTTTATCTTTTTCATTGTCTACTTTATGTTTCTCAATTTCTTTTTGCAGGCTTTCAATATTGCTTAAATACTCTTTTAGTCGAGTAGTCATTTTCCTATTTTCTTCTTCTAAATTATCAATTAATTCGGTTTGTTCGTTAAAGCTCAGAGATAGTTCCTTAGACTTTTCTTTAGAAATATTCTGCAAAAGAAAAACACAAACTTGTTTGCAATTAAAGTAAAGGTAATTTTGTCACAAACATAATTTAGCTGGTTATACAGATATGGACCAATTGATTTTATAGGTTCTACATCATGTACATGCGCATCATGCTTTAGTGATTAGTACAGACAAAAAAAAAGTACTTAACATAATTTTAGAAAGGTTAATACAACTAAATAATATTGGTTGTACAATTTTGTATACCTGAGTTTCTTGCAAACTTTCATTCTCCGATAGTAAGCTGGTATATTTATCTTCTAATGCTAAAAGTTCAGTTTTAAGTTGGCTCATTTGTTCTTGTAGTTTGTCTTGCTTTTCATGTTCAACTTGGAGAAGCCCCTGAAAAACAAAACCAGAAACCCAATTTTTATGCATGTGTAAAATATCAAAGTATCCTTACTTAAATCAGAACAAAGACCTCTGTGTAGTGGTTTAACAAGTTCATGAAGATAATGTGGAGCAGTGCCATAAAGCCAAGGTTGCAATCTTGTGAAAACTTTGTATTTACTCCTCACCTCTTGAGCAGTGATGTTCTGCTTCATCTGCATATCTTTCTCTTTCATCTGTGCTCTCATATGGACAACAACATCCTCCAGAGCTTGCTTCTCCATCGTCCAATCAGCTTGAAACATTTCAAACTGTTCAATTTGCTGTTGAATGACATGGGCAGCTTCAGGAAATCTATATTGATAGAGATTCAGAACAAAATTCAGTATTCAGTCAATTAAAAAAAGTTGATGTCTCAATTTCAAATGTACTGTAGTAAATTATATAATAATAAATCTATAATACCTTTGTTTCATAGAAGTAAACATGATGGAATCATCATACTCTCCATCAAAGCTGATGGAATCTGACCCTTCCACCAATCTACGCTCTCCATCGCTACTAGCATCCATGGTTTCGACGCCAGTCTTGGCAGACTCTCCAGTTTCTGTGCTCGAGTCGGAAGGAGATCGAGGGCGTTTATACTGTATGTGCTGCACAACATGTTCCTCAAGAGGTGGCCTAGCAACACTTTCGGTTTCACTGTCCAGTCCAGCTTGAGAATTGAACAACTCATCTCTATGAAGATTCTGTTTAAGTTGAACAATTAGATTTTCACATTCTTTCTTATCCCCAGCAAGAGACGAACATGACTGGTTAAGATCCGATACTTCGTTTTCCAGTTTTACAACCTGTTCGCGTAGCAACTGGTTCTCTACTTCCAGAGTGTCGACAAGCTCAGAAGTAAGATCCTGCATTTCGGTGTCACCAAGATCTCCTATCATTCCAGATGTTTCAGATTTCATCTGAGAACTGGCTGCATGTAGGCTGGCAACAGCACTCTTACTTTCAGATACCTTTAGAATAAAAATGACTGTATTTCAGCATTCTAAATTCTCATTTGTAATTTCATTTTATGTATTTTCCTAGGCTCTTTATGTTTGTCAATTTTTCTTGGAAGTGAATTAACCTATTAAAGCATCAACATTTTCTGTGGTCTAGTGGTTAACACTCTGGTCTTGTATGTGAGAGATCAAGAGATCATAGGTTCAAATCTCATTGGAGAACAGAGATCTTTCTATCAAATATATTATTTTTTTATCTTAATTTGTATACTGTTATTGATTATATTTATGAATATATAATTCTCGTTTAATACTATTTATATTTGAAATCTTAGAAGATTTATTTATTATGTTTTTATTGTGATGTGCTATTATTAATGAGATATATATTAATTTATCTGCGATCTGCGTTGTCAGTCACTGCTGTATACCTGCTCCCCAATGTCTATCATCTTATTAACGATGACTTGTTTTTCTCTCAGTAGTTTTGTACGCCTAATCATGGCGTTACTACTAAATTTGTTTCTAGCGTGTCTCAGCTCTTGTCTCATTGTACTTGTACTAACCTGAAAAATATCAAAACAATCAGTACATTAGAACATGGATTATAAACAGATTGAAAATAGGAAAAAGATTTAAAATACACCTACTATTTTTAAGCAGACGAAGATTGTGTTTGAGTCATTTTTTTTTTTTTTTAAATTAAACAATTTTGAAATGTTTAATATTGTTTTATTATTACAGTGGTTTTATTTTATTATGCATAGATCACATAGTTATCTGTAGATAATTAATTTCATATGTAAAATTAAGTTAATGTAGAAATGCTATGGTAGAGTTAAAAACGGTTGATGGTATATTAAGTATTAAATCATGCTAATGTTAATAATGTGCCATCATTACATGCAGGCATGTTTAACTAAAATTATAGTATGGAAGATGCGCATTCTGCAAGCTAAATATTATCACTGCAATCGGATAGAATATTAATATTATGATAAATATTTTAAATAAACTTTAATCATATTTAATTTACATAAATCAACAAGCAAAGAAAAGTTTAATAAGGTGTTTAGCACAGGCAGCATTTTCAACTGCAGATAAGAACTAGTATTTACCAATCAATGACAAGTATAGACATCACATGATATTTGATTTACCAATCAATGATCAGTAGGCATCATGTGATCCTGTCTAATAAGGTTCAGCAAGAGCACAATCAGATAAAAGAAATAATTTGCAAGGTAATTTGGTATGTTGATAAAATAACATTAATAATATTTTTTATTTTACCCAACAAAAGACATTACATGCAATTTTTATAAACAATTTTCTTCATTTAAAAAGATATAATTTCCCATTAAATAATGTAAATAACACATGCCTGGATAATTTTTTGACTTGCAATTTAAAATTATATATAATAATATAAAGATAGTATAAAAGTTAATCCATGGTATAAGGTTAGAAAAGTCAATAAAGAAAATGGTTTAAAGAGGTTAAAGGTTACTGGCAGGTCAGAGGTTACATGAATGAGGTTAAAGGTCGATGCTATTTCTACTTCTGCAGAGACCATGCTGCTTGCTTCATATAAAGCAAGCAAATAAGCAAACTGTACATGACTAGCATCCAATGCAGCCAATAATCTTTGTTTAGTAGTGTACAAGTCTTCTCGCACCTTATCATTATCTCCACGTAGCTCATCCAATTCATCTTCTTGAACTAGTAGAAAGAAGAGATACAATCAGTTTAAATATTGGTTAGAATTGTATAACACTAGTGTACTTATCCCTTTGTTTTTTTAAAAGTGTGAATATTTGTCTTTGTTAAGTTTTTTCACACTTAACTATTGTACAGTGATCACCACATGCTGTATGTTTTTCCAAAATGCAAAATTCCAATTAATAGTGCATAAAAGGTAAAGCATCTTAGAGCTAAAGTACAATACACAAAACCCTCAACAACCTCATTATAATATTTCAAACTTGTTCTGACCTTTGACCTTATCTTGAAGCGTATGAAGCTTACTGTTAACCAGCTGCATTTCTTGATCTTTACTCTCTGCAGACTGTTTTAGTTTTCTTTTATCTCCCCTTATATCTGCATTTTCCGTTTGTAAAGTGTTCAATTTCTCCCTCAAATCTTTCTTTTCTTTTCGGAACTGCTCATTATCATTAAACAAAGCATTTTTTTCTGTTTGTATTGCTTCTAATTGTCTATTAAGAACTTGCAACGTTCTTGCTTTTTCCTTTTCAACCAGTCTTGTTTGTTCAAGATCAACTTTAAGCCGTTTATTCGACTCTTCTAAATGTTGTCTATCTTTCCGTAATTTCTGCAAGGAATGTTGGGATTCTCGTAATTCACTCTGTAATCGATCGATGTCCGTTATACTTGACGGACTGGAGGGAGAGTGAATCGGTGACGAGGTATTTGAGTGTGGCGTGCTACCCCCTGATGATGATCCTTCATCTTGTAAAAGATCTAGTCTATCCTGAAGGTCTTTTAGTTCGATTTTATGTTGCCGTTTAATATTTGATTGTTTTTGTATGTGGGCATCTTGTAGAACTGACAGTTCATGTTGATGGTTGTCTACTTCTCTTTCTAATTGATTTTCAAGTTCCTGAAAAAAATATCAGAAAATTTAAATACCTAATCTGCATAGAACATTTACTTTATTACTGTATATCAAGTATTTCACTAACATTACTGTTACATACAATAAAAACTGTATTTATGGTTATATACAATGTTAGTGTAAAACTTACCTTTATTCGATCATGTAAACTAAATTCATCTATACTTGTGTTTTCATCGTCACCGCCAATTTTAAAATTAGACTGAAATGCAATCACAATCTATTGTTAATTTCACAACACACAGTACCAATAGACCAAGTACAAAGTAACAATAGACAAAGTACACAGTACTAATAGACAATGTACACAGTACCAATAGACAATGTACACATAGAAAATTTAATTACTAACCTTGTCTGAATGAGAACCATTCAGCCGTCTCATCTTGTCACATTCTGTCTGCAGTCTTGTAACCTCCTTGGACAAACGGTTGATCTCATGTTGAGAGGAGATGACATCGTCAAAGTCATGACCATCAGGAACCTTAGATCCAGATAAAGAACTTGTGGAAGTACTAGTTGTCATTGTTGGTGACATTGTCATCATTGAATGGAAATTCTCCATTTCATGTTGTCTCTGCTTTAGCTCTTTTAGTTCATCCTTTACAGAATAGAGAAAGAATATAAATAGTGCATATCAACTGATATCATGTGATATCAATGAATAAAATTGACACTATAATGATGACTACAACAATAATTACTACAATGATAAAGATTGCAACAATGGTATAAAAATGACATTGATGGAAACAATGACAGTAATACAATAGGCCTACATGCATTATTTAAATGTATTCAAATACTTGTATATTGCTTAGTTGCTTTTGACATAATATAAACATTAATACAAACTTGTTTTTCATGCAGGACATTTCTATACTGCTGAGATATTGTGTTAATCTGTAGTTCTGATGATTCTGCCTTCTCTTCGAGTTCTCTATTGATTAAATTCAGTCTTTCATTCTATAGAAAGGAAGCAATTAAAAAGAATAATAATTGTTTTACTACACACAGCTTTAATAATAGCTGATTGAAGTATTGATTATTACATAGTATTGTTATACTTATTCACACTTACTTCTTGCTTTTGAGCTATCACTAATGCATCCAATTCTCGTATTTTATCTTGAAAAACTTTCAGTTCTGCACCTTGATCTGTACAGAAAAAAAAAGATAAATCAATTTTGTAAATTTAGGCCTAATAAATAGGGCCTCTAGCTAGGCTTAGTAGTAGTATATTTATTTGTTTGTATTAGGCCGAATTTTTTAATTATAAATCATTAATAATATATTCTTATTAATAATTTATGACAGACCTAGAGCTAGGCCTAGCCAGTTATATAGGTCCGCCTACACACCCCTTATTGACTCGGTCATCGATGTACTGTACCCTCCCTAACCAACCTGTTTATTTTGATCTCAACTCACCACTGACTTCTTCAGTTCCCTCTGTCAAAACATCCCTTGTGAAGCTAGCAACACTGCTCAATTGCCCACTTACAGAACCTGTGAGATTCTTTATATTATCTCCAAACCAATCCATGTTACTAAAACGTTTATTTAAAGTAAAATATAATACAATTTCCTTTCATTATGTACAGAAAAAAATGATCACTTCGATTACATTGCCAACTGGACTATTGTACGTAGTCTCCTTGATAGAGACGGATACGTCATTTGTGGTGATGTGTATCGTAAACGTAAAACCGATTTACTTCCGAGTGGCTGCGGTTCAATTTTGAGACTAATGTAATTATTTTATGTTAAGAGGGCGGTATTGTTCAACCTTGTTTTTTTTGTGTAAAACGTCATCAAAATTGATCAACAATTTGTTACGTCACTGTTTACGCATTAAAATGATTTTTACCGACCGGCGGTAAAATTTCGAAGCTTCAAATTAAAAATATGATTTTTAAGAAACCGTTGCATGTATTTTGCAGTAAAACGGAAAGATTTTCATAGAAAATACTATATATTGAATTCAGTGAATATGATGAACATTGTGTAAGTAAAGAAAGTAATGTAACGGTCGGTAGTCCTCCTAGGCTAGGCCTACTAGGCTTGTGGATTTAAATGTTGTAAATGTAGGAGGCGCTCGTAGGACTGCCTACTAGCGAGCCTAGCTAAGGATCTCGATCGATTGTAAGTTTATAGCTAGGGCCAGCGTTAGGCTAGGCCAGCTGCAAACTAGGCCAAAGAGTTCATATGCCCCAGTAAAGTGAGGCATGGTGGTGCATGTTTTTTATAATAAAAATCTGCATTTAAAAAGTACTAAAATAAGTAAAACTTAAAATAATGATGTTCATTTTTCAGAAAATAATAATTTAATAATATTAATAATCAAACAATGGCTGGCAGGGGAGAAACTGGAAGCGTAACCAAGAAGAAAGATCCTACAAGCATGCCATCAAAGAAGAGTCTTGAACGGTTAAGGCAAGCAGGAGTACCCGACGATGGTAATTGTTTGTACTGCCACAATAACAACGATGATGAGTTGAAAGTTGGTAGGCTGTTAAAAGATCGTGCAAGCGGTATTACAATTCATCATTATTGTTTGGTAATTATTTTTAAATCATTTTATTTTTTCTCAAATTAGTGACCATGGTAAAAATAAATATTGTGAATTGCTAAAACTGTTAACATAATTACAGAATTTATTTTTTATTTTCATTTAAAATTATAGCTGTTTGCCAGTGGACTATCTCAAAGAGGTAGAGGACGGCAAGGTATCGAAGGCTTTCTACCTGACGATATCATTCAGGAATTTAGAAGAGCTAAAAGGCTTGTAAGTTATACATTATATACATCAATTACTGGTGAGAAACAATTAAATCAATGATTACTACATCAGATGGTCAATTTCCAATAGAATCAAAGCTCGAAACATGACCCAGGGAACCTTCCCCTCTCCACAAAATGAGCTGGCAGTTTTATCTCCACCATTATTGCTACTGTCCAAAAACTGGACCGTTGACCATAGAGTCGATCTCATGTTGCTGTCTTCTAGTTCACCCTCTAATTCTGTTCCCTCTTATATTTAATGGACTCTAGTATTTTCTGAGGTAGTTTCTTATTATTATAATAGTTTCTTAGATATCATCATAAATAATTGATTTGTTATTTAGGCATGTAGGTACTGTACAAATAAAGGCGCTACGATTGGTTGTGTCGTTAAACGTTGTCCAATGACATTTCACTTCCACTGTGGCCTTGCTAATGGAAGTCTATCACAGTTCTTTGGTAACTTCAAGTAAGTGTAGTAATATATCTAAAGCTCTGTCTTCACTATCAAACGTTATGTTACAAACAAATGTGATGTGCCCATATATGGACACGATGATGTCATATAACTACCATATTCGGACATATCAATACCATATTTGGTATTTCGATAGTGTAGACAGAGCTTAAAAACAGAAACATATGCTGTATTCAATATTTTGTGATTTACCAAAAGATGTTTATGTTTGAAATTATGTTTCTATTTATCTGTTAAACAGTTCATATTGTTTGGAGCATCGTCCACATCAAGAGACAGATCTGAGCTGTGGAAGTCCAAGTAAAATTGAATGCCCTATATGCTTCTCTGATGTACCATGTGAAACCAAGCTTAATGTCCTGAAGACACCTTGTTGTAATAACACCTGGTTACATAGAGAGTGCGTACAGGTTAGTAGATTCACTCGCATAATTTGGTGTTAATTCATTATTTGTCCTATATTATTACTAGTTTATAAATTGACTATAAAAATATTAAATCATAAACATTGTCAATATCAGTATTTTTCTTTTCAGCGGCAAGCTATTAGTTCGGGTTATTTTTTTCGTTGTCCGGTCTGCAACAACAAGAAAGAATTTGAAGTTGAAATGAAGATGTTTGGCATCTACATCCCTGAACAAGATGCTTCGTGGGAACGTGAAGATGGAGCATATCAGGAGCTCTTAGAACGGCATAATGAGTGTAACGCTGACAAATGTCTTTGTCCTGACGGCCGATTTTTTTGCAAGGGAAAGTAAGTTACTTGCTTAGTATTTAGTAATGGTCTGGATTTTCAGAAATGTTTCAATCTACTTATTTTTTGCTTTTACACCCTAATTGATAATTACAGTCAACTCTCCCAATACCAGACACCCTTGAGCTGGCCTAGTATGTCTGATTTTCCTGAAGTTCTGTTATACCATTAATATCATGTTTTCAGGAAGTGAAAAGAGATTCCTAGTTTGAAACAATTTTACCAAAATGCATGCAAAATCTTCTGTAACTGCTTATGGAAATAACTCAATTAGTGGACACTCAGACGTAATCTTAAATTCCAAATGTGTTTTTAATGGTGAAAAAAGAATTTGGTACCTTTTAGACCTTCAAGAAAAGTCTGGTTTTTTTAGGGATGAGAGAGTTTACTGAATAATTTGAATTTGTTTATTAGGCAATGGTCGATAGTATTATGTGATCTGTGTGGTTCGCAAGGCTGTCATGTAAAGTGTGGTGGATTGAAGAATAAATCAAAGGATTGGGCCTGTTGGATATGCCGTACGATGGTTACCTCGGGTAAATATTTTTTAATGGTTGCATTTTTTTGTTTTTTATTGTTTCAAAATATTTCTCAAAATAAGATCAAATAAAACTTTCTTTCTGCAAAACAATTATTAGTTAGTTTGTGGGTGAAAGAGGAGAAACATACCGAAATAACGTTCAATCCTAATTTGTATTATTAGGTATTGATACACTTAATTTTTTTTCTTAACATTTTGAAAATTAAACGTTTCTATAATAGAAGTGGGTTCAAAGAAGATGAAATCTACAACATTGACCAAGAAACAGTTAAATGGAAGACCATACAAGATGAAGCTACAGGGGAAACCCTTAAGAACACCATTACCTTCCAACAGCTTGGTGAAATTATTCAAGGACGATGACCAACCATTCAGTTTTTCTCTATCAGAAGGCTTGCCAGCTGCTAGGAAGGCTGCAGGAGTGCATCTGCCGGTGGTGACTATGCATCCACTAACCTGGCAAGAGATCAAAGAGCATGGATGTTCTGATCAACTTCTTTCCTTCAATCTGCTTAGGAAATCGTCTAGGTCATGTCGATTAGAAATACCTCCAATGATTTATAAAGAGCTTGATGAGATGATTAACAAGAGGAAAAGGGCTAGTGACTCGGACGAACCACCATTGATTACGAGAATGCATAAGCGACCTTGTTTAAGCCTTTCGCCAGGGACAAAGGATCAACACAAACCACAGAAAAAAATGAAATTATTTCAAAGTAAATTGTTTAATGTCACTGAGAAGAGTGAAGTATCTGATGAATTAAATATCAAAACTTGTCCGAGTACTAGTAGTTTATCGGATGTATTTAGCCAAAGTGAAATCTTCATATCAAGTGATGAAGATAACGTTGATGAAGATTTGTTGCATAAGCCGGTATTTCCAAAAGATGTAGAACTTGAACGTCAAGAAGACGAAATAAAGTCAGTTCATCATCAGAAGCTGTCGGAAACTTCTGAAGAAGACACTTCTGATAGTGTAAAAGTGTTTCTTTGTGAGAAGCATAAAAGGAAAACTGCTGATTTCATAAAGAGTTGTAAGCCAGTTATTTTAAATGATGTGCCTGTAAAACTTGAACATCACAAAGACAAATCTATTTCAGGCAGTCATCAGAAACTGTCAGAAATTTCTGATAGAGAGACTTATGTTAACATTAATCCATCTCAAAGTCTTTGTAAGAAACATAAAAGAACTGTAGATCTGGTAAGTAGCTATAACCAAACACATAACAAAACACTTCCAGTTGAAGTGGAACATCCAAAAGATGAAGGCAGTTTTGTCGGTCATCAGAAGCAGTCCAAAACGTCAGATGATGGCATTTCTTATGATGTGAATATTCCAACAAGCTTTTGTAAGAAGCGCCAACGGGATGTGGATTTTGAGCCAATTCTTTTACACAATGGGAAACTAGAAGATCAAAATGACAAAGTAATGTCTCTCTATCATGCCAAGGTCACAGAAGCTTCTATTGATGTGAACAGCATGAAAAATTCAGTTTTTTGTGAGAAGCATAAGAAGAAAACTTCGGATTTGATTAGTAGTGATGAGAAGGTAAGTCCAAAGAATATGACACTCAAGAATAGCAAAGATGACAAAAGTTGTGTCAGTTATCAGCCGTCATACGTCGAATCCGAGATTCAAACAGATGATTACAACTCGCCTGTTAGAAGAAATACGCTCAAGAGTTTTTACGCTGATGTGTCAACTGATTTTCTATCAATGTTAGAAGATGAACAATGTTCAGAATATATAATTACAAAACGTGAGAAATCCACTGATGAAGATGAAAATAAAAAGTCTGTAATCAGAAAAAGTAAAAAATCAAAACAAGTGAAAAGGGTAAAAAGTCAGTCAAATCTAGTTCAGCCAACTTTAAACAATTATTTTACTAGTTCAGAAAGTTCGTCTGCTGATGAATTGGCGCCATTTGAAATTCGGTGTTCACCTCGTTTCAAACCACCAAATAGGAGAATCACAAGAGCTTCCCAACGTAAACAAAATGATACTTTTAAGTCAACTGAATGTAAAAAGAAAAAGCAAAAGATTAGTAATGGTTTGAATAGACGACGAAGAAGGCACAATAAAAAAAAGAAGATGGAAAAAACGCCTACAATAGATTTACACCAATATCTTATAAAGTGCCTTCCGAATTCCACTTTGAAAAAACCATCTGAAAATGATTGTACACAGGTTAATTTATTGAATTCACAATTATTGTTATCATCAAGTAATAGACGTTTGAAAGAAATCAAGACATCAAGAAGCTTGAGGAAATATGAGATGGAATCATACTTGAAGAAAAAGAGAAAAGAAAACAAGAAAGAAATCACAAAAGTGAACGGAGAAAGACCAACAGAAGATGAAAAAGCACAGTATTCAAAGAAACACGAAACAAACATGGATGAATTCACAACAATTAAGAAAAAAAGACCACCGAAAGAAAGAACAGCAAAGTATTCGAAGGAAATAGAAGAAAACATGGGGAAATCAACAAAAATGAAGGAAAAAAGACCAACGGAGGATGAAACAGCAAAGTATTTGAAAGAAGAAGACATGAGAAAATCAACAAAAGTGGAAGAAGAAAGACCAACGGAAGATGAAAAAGAACAGTATTCGAAGAGAAAAGAAGAAAACAGGGAAAAATCAACAAAAATGAAGGAAAAAAGACCAATGAAAAATAAAACAGCAAAGTATTTGAAAGAAAAAGAAGAAAGCATGGGAAAATCAACAAAATTGGAAGGAGAAGGATCAAGAAAAGATGAAAGAAAGAAGCATGTTATAAACATTACAAAGTATCTCAAGTTCACACCAAACAATGACTTTAAACCAGCTTTTAATCATTCACAGCCATCCTCATCAAGAAAACATTTTTCAACATGTATGGCCTATAAAAAATGCAGTTGTGCCAATGAAGAAGGCAAAACATCACCAAGTGTTTGGTCTGGAACTAGAGATAAGCTTTTGAAAAGTGTTGAGGTCAATTCGGTTTCTATGAAAAACAAACGTACTTTGTATGAAAAGAGTCCTGAATCAACTAAAAGCAGCAATGTTATTGACTTGACGCAAAATGTCGACAATGAAATTACACAGAAAACACCAGAAAAAGAATCTAGGTCACATCTTAACAGTTGCAAATTATCATCAGTAAAAGAGAAGAAACCACCAAGCTCAAGGTCCAAACGCAACTTGAGTGTTACAAACTTTTCGTCAGGTGATCACAATTTGACACGCCTTCATTCAACACCACGTTCTACACCGGTTCAGTATTTGAGAAGAAAATTAAAGATGGAAGATCTATGTAAATAATCGTATACTAATAAAGGTCAAAATAGACGAGCGGCAATAGTAACGCGGACAATCTACGCGGTTTTCCCGCCTACCGTTACCGCTCGTCTGTGTAAATTGACCTTAACGTAAAGCATGAAGTTACGTTCGTCTCCTATAATCAGTAGACGAACTGTAACTCTGTTTTAAATCAGTAATTTCTTAGTTTTAATAAAGTGTAAATACATTTTTCTATGTAGAAATAAGCATTCTATTTTTATAATGTAAATGAATTCGGTCGAAATCGGTTCCAAACCGAATCGGCCATGAGATACACCATTCCGATGATTCCATAAAAATGATTTCAAAATTAGGAAAATGTTTGTAATATTTGTCTATAGGCCTAGTTATTAGTATATTATAGTTTGTTACAGAATAGTTAGTGTAAAATGTCGTTATATTGCAAATATTGGCCATGATTTATTACAATTTAGTAGTGCTTATTTTAGAAATTGCAATTTATTATTGTTTATACAGATTCAGCACTCGCTTTAAGGAGTTTATTAAAGAAAATCCATTAATCTTAAAAAACACAAAATCGGTGTAATTCTGATAAACATGTTTACAATGAATGTATAAATCGGGTGTATAGTTTGTATAGAATATTACTCATGTACATAAATTTAGCATTTTTATCCGATTTTCGATACTGTATCTCTAATTTGTCCAGTTCCATAGGCAACTTCTGTAATAAACTGTCACATATGTATCACATGTGACTCGGTATCAAGCCTATAAACCTAACCGTAACATAATACAGGCACCACATGTGATACATATGAGACACTGTATTACAGGAGCTGCCATGATAGAGAAAAAGTAAAAAAATCGTGTGTGTATATATAGCCTATTATTTTTGTTTAAAAGGGTTTCCTTGAACGTACTCGTGTATAAATGTTGATGAATGTTTGACGAAATGTATTAAACCGCGTTTGGTGTTTTGCTTCTATGGGAAACAAAAACGTAGTTGCTCTGAAACATTTTGCCAAAGACAGCACTGACATAGAATAGAATTTTACCCGTCTGGGCAACGTTGCTGTTTTGAGGTGGCATATACTGTATATATAGCCTAATATACACTTTTTGCACTAATTTGTATTTGTGTTATAGTCAGGTGTTTAAAAGACTGAGTGTAACTGAATTGTAAATAATAATAATGGTGAATCAACATTGTTAATATTGCTGCCTTAACCAAATGAAAATATCTCGCGGCCTTTAAAGATGTATTGTCCCCCTGAAAAACAATTTTTTGTTGAATATGCCATTTTAATGTAACAATAGTTATCCACTTTGACCAAAAATTGTTTTAAAAAAATGTATTTTAACTGAAAAAACTGTAATTTAAAGCAAAAAATGGTCAAATTGGCTGCCAGCCAATGGGTTTTTGGTTGAATTTAACCATTTATTTTGTCATTTTATAAGTGAAAACATTATTTTTTTTCTATGGAAGTGATTAACTTTATTAAAACTACAAAATAACATTCAAAGTCTGATTTAATTAATCTTCATTTTTTATGTTTTGGGGGGACAATACATCTTTAATAGTTATAAATATGACACTGCCTACTTCAGAGTATTCTCTCGTTGGGTTGTAATAATTATCAATTTGTATTTGTGTTATAGTCAGGTGTTTAAAAGACCGAGTGTAACTAAATTGTAAATATAATGGTGAATCAATATATCAATATATATGAAAATATCTCGCGGCCTTTAATAGTTATAAATATGACACTGCCTACTTCGTATACTCTCGCTGGGTTGTGATGATGTTTATAGAAATATTCTGAATGTGAACAAGTTCTAATTAAATGGTAAAACTACTTACGACATTTTGAATCTCAAGTCTGGTTTTGGAAGAGTTGACATTAGCAGTCCTTTTGTAAACATTTATTTTTGTAAAATGGGAGAAAAACTAAAGGGATACTGTATTTGAAATACTGTAGGCCTACTGGAGAAATTATTCTAAATCAAATAAAGTAATTGTTCGTTATACTTTGGTTCTAAATCAGCGTCTCCCGGACTAGATTAACGTACTTTTATTTCTTATATTGATTTTTATTGTTTGAACATTTGGATGGCGAAATACAGTACAGTATGTTGTTGCATAGTTTGCGGTACACCATGCCACGATATTTTGTTCTGAAAAAAAAATCTGTCGAGTTTCGATCAATATACTTTGATCGTCCTCTGGAGTGAAAATGCAGAAAGTTCAGGAAAAGGCATTCTCACTCCTGAGGACGATCACATTATTTTCAAAACTAAATATATTTATACCGGTACGTGGTGTAGGCCTATGTACCGCAAACTTTATATCAACATTTGGATTTGATTTTTAAATCTATTGTTTAAACCATTCAACAGACACTGAAATACTAATAATTTGTTATTTATTATTATGTAACCGTATTCGTGAGAACATGATAGATTATTTGGTTTTAAGCTGATTCAATAAAATGGGAACATCTACCACAGATGTCATTAAAATAAGCGCCAAACTGAACTCGAGCGGGTTATAATATTGTTATGAGGAGCGCCATCTCTAATTTTCTTTAATATGTTGCGTAAACGTCCAGTCCAAAAATTAGACCGTTTCTCATTGAGCAAATCACGCACGCGAAATTCGCAAAAACTGCGGATTTGCCTCCAACCGGGCATTCTCCTCTCCTTATCAAAAACCAATGATAATAATTTGTCGTTAAATTATGATTTTTGTTTTCTTCACAAGGTGTCTGGGTCACGTTTTCCCTCACCACAGTTTGTTGTTCTCGTTGACTGCACACGTCACCAATCGGGTATACCACCTCCACAATACTTAATAATTGCTTTATACGGTAATCTATCATTCTAAGCATGATCAAAATGATATTTTTACACAACGGTTTGTTAATTTTCCAATATGAAACGCAAGTTACCTCCGGGGATAACCATAACCATACTCATGGTTTGTTTAATATCAAACATGCATTGAGAGGTAATAAAAACTATGTTAAGTAGGCCGCTGTTGATCGAGTGTTCAGTTGATCGTTAGTGGCACGCGGAAAACGCGTACTAATACCGATACGCGCTCTTCAACTCTTGTGCGTTTATATGATACGTATTTCCGTTGGTCGACGTTGTAGACCGGACATTACGATTACAAAATTGACCATGAACCTGTCTCAAATAGCAAGAACAAACGCATGCGCCAACCAAACCTTATCATTCAAAGGGTCGATGTAGGCCTACTCAAATGTATGTAGGCGTGGCGTATACTAGAACCATATACTTTGGCACGCATTAGTAATGTTTGTTAGGGTGATTTAATTTTTAATTTAAGTTCTATGAAAATCATAATTAGTTAGTAAAATATTATTGCCTGTATAATGTGTTAATACTTAACAGTAAACACGTTTATTTTTTCATAACGCCGTTAATTATAATCAGTGTGATACAGAATCGAACATATCCCTCTCTTGACTATTAACAATGCAAAGATCTGATTAAAAGCTCGTTATCAGCAATTACACAAATTGAACGTTAACTGAACATGAATTTTATTATATTGGCTTTTGTACGATGGTAATGTTAAGCTCCGTCTACACTATCAAACTATGTGACAAAAACATGTGATGTGCCCATATTTGGACATGATGATGTCATATCACTACTATATTTGGGCATATCACTACCTTATTTGAGCACATCATACTTTATTTGTCAAACTAGTTTGATAGTGTAGACAGATATATATTATATTGGCGTTTGTACGATGGTAATGTTAAGCTTTGTCTACACTATCACACTTATGTGACAAAAACATGTGATGTGCCCATATTTGGACATGATGTCATATCACTACTATATTTGGGTATATCACTACCATATTTGGGCGCATCACACTTTTTGTCAAATTAGTTTGATAATGTAGACAGAGCTTTAAGATGAATTTAGTCGATCTGCTAGATTATTTGGCCTGCTGTGGAGTAAATAGACGAGGCTGCAACATACTAGACTTGTATGGTTTTTTTTATGGGGTTGCCGTCGGCGTTTCGATTTTTGTTTAAATGTTAATTGTTTATGTAACATAGCTACCTGAATCATACTTGTATCACTTTATGTTTATTTTCTACATCCACCATAGCAATAGGCCTAATAGCAATGTTCCAAGTATCTCAAAGGAATTTACCAAGCTAAATAATATTAATAGTACAGTTTAGTTTCATTGTACACATTGTTACACTAACGACAAACATCGTTAACAAAACAAAATGTTTGATTACTAATAATTTATTCCCGTTTGAAATTTGAAATTAGGCCCTATATATAGTAATTAATAATTATTATTATTGTGACGTCATTTTAATATCGAATTATATCAAATGGTTGTCATAGAAACTCATAACAGATGAGGGTCACTGTTATATTAAAATACTATACTATCCGCCGATTGGACAAGACGCATTTATGTGTGTTTCTTGAAACGATGTGTTGTCATGCGCAGAAGTATGTTTCTTGATTGGAATCAATATTATAGTCCTCATTTGAACGATTACGACTCTCTGCCATTCTGACGCGTACATTTGCGACGACGGATATTTATACCGTATAAGTCACGTATAGTACTATTAGTAGCCGATATACAGGACTTTTAATATGCATTTGCCCAGTACAACATCGGTTTTACTTTTTGTTGGCTTTCTAACTATCACGGGTAAGTTTAATATTATTCATTAACAACCGGGATGCATTGCTTGAATATTCATACGATATATAGAATACGAAAGTTAAATATTATCTGAAATAGAATACATAGGCTACTATGGAAGAAGCTTATATCGGTCTTAAATAAAATGTGCACTAAATTTTGGGGTTTTTCTTAATATTTACGCAAAAGCGATCGATGAGAACGCTCTGTGAGAATTAATTGAAGTTTGTATTGACATTCTTCCAAGTAATTAAAAGGAGAAAAGAATAGTTGGCTGGCTAGTGGTTTGTAATTACGTAACAAATTAATTACTACCTGCGAGATAATAAAATTAATGTATCGGAGGGTAATACATCATCAGGTGGTACGGGAAAATGTGTTAATCTTGATGTTAATCGGTAAGTCATAGTAATGATACGTAGGCCTATAGAATAGATTAATCATGGAGGTATTATAAAACCAACCAACCAACCAACCAAGAACACGTTAGACATACTTTTTCTGACCGGTCATTCTCTTGTACAGCTCCATCCTTATGGAATACTCTTCCACAATCAATCAAGAATGCCAATTCTATTTGACATCTTCAAACAGTTTCTGAAAACCCATCTCTTTGGCATAGCATATGAAATGACGTAATTTCCACCTTGTTTCGAGCCTTGTGGTCGTAGCGCGCGTTAGAGACAATTTATTTTGGTTAGGCGCTATACAAAAGGCAATTATTATCATTATTAATAATGATTTTTATTGCTTCAATTTCAATTTGTTATTTCAAATATCGTTTGAAATATTTGAAATCTGGTGTCTGGAGAAGAATGGTTTTCAATTAGGGGACCGATAGATAGAGGGAGTGGGGGTTGGGGTAGGATGCGTAATGAATTTAGGGTTCTGCTGGAAGCTAATAATATGAGAGGTCCGTTTTCAATAACGGCATAAAACAGAGACCAGTAATGCCTAATTTTACGAAGGGAACACAATAACAGAAAAGAAGACATTTGAAACCCTATTTTGCATTAATCAATTAATTAATTGGAAGTGTACGGTAGCTCCAGGTCTATAATGACGTCTATTGTGTAATTTAACCCATGCATGGTAAAATTATGTAATTTTATTATGTAATGCAAGTTCCACAAGAAAACGTGAGTCTTTTCGAATACACGTCATTGGGTAGAGGTGTAGGGTCTCTAACCAGAGACATTGTCCATTTTCTGAACGCTCGATTGCTGCGCGGTTATCCAAATTAAACGACCTTTAAGTACCGTATTATAAATTCGCTTAATCTATCGTATTCGTTTTCCTATCCCCAATCCTGTTCCTTACTAACATTCATATAAGATGTAGTAAATGCAAAGAACTCATTCCACATAATTTCACGTAATTAAGTAGTTTGATCACGTGCTCGTATGAGTCACGGCGCACTACAAATTTGTCATACAAAATGACGAATTATTACTAACCTTTTATCTTTAATTTGAAGAAGAGTATTATTAAGCTCTGTCTGCACTATCAAACTTTATGTGATGTGCCTATATATGGACATGATAGATGATGTCATATCACTACCATTATTTAGGCACATTACACTTTCTTTTTCAAACTAGTTTCATAGTGTAGACAGAGCTTTAGGATGATAACATAAAAAAGGAGAGAGCAATTTACTTATTATAAAGAAACTGGAACCTCGGTCATCGTAGTGGTCTTGTTCTTAGTCGCGTGTAAACGCGACTCGGTCGGTCGGTCAGTCGGTCGGTCGGTAAACACTACCTCAAATTTGCGCACGCGACTGCAGCCATGTATAGGCCTATGACCTTGTTTAATATACTTACAATGTATTTTATACATATATTGACATCTATGCTACTCTAACGCTAAAGATATTGCTAGTTTAAATATCTATATGTTGTTTTTTTAATAGTCTTGTTGACGACTTAATGTCACCGTTTTATTGCTACTAACCAACCTCGGTCTGTACGATTGTTATTCATGTGTGCCACTCATTGTACATAATCCAATACCGACGTGTTGATTGAAAATATTAATTACGCTGTCAAATTATTTTATTACCACCCGGTTCGTGCTCGAAGAATTGAACATTGAATTTGTATGTGTATATGAAGTAATATAATCCAATGACTTACCGTTGCTCCTCCGGCATTAGCAATATTTAACAACATTTTCTAATATACTTGTTCAAGTCTATCGCCTAATTTATCATCGGTCACGATCAATATTAGGTGTAATTAAAAATAAGCGTACTATAACATTATTGTGCTTTTTGAATAATAGTCTATTCTCATGATAACCTTAAATAACCTATACCGTAGCTTAAAGTTGTGTAAATGAACTTGCTACTACGTAAATATAATGTGCCACACGTAAACGTATGCTACACGTCTAGGGTCTGCTTCTCGTAGCATGTCTATGACATTATTGTGTTTTTTTAATAACAGTCTATTTTCATGATAACCTTAAATAACCTGGACTGTAGCTTAGAGTTGTGTACTACATGTAAAATTAACTTGCTATCGCGTAAATATAATGTGCCACACGTAAACGTATGCTACACGTCTAGGGTCTGCTTCTCGTAAATGTAGCATGTCTATGACATTATTGTGTTTTTTTAATAATAGTCTATTCTCATGATAACCTTAAATAACCTAAACCGTAGCTTAAAGTTGTGTAAATTAACTTGCTACCACGTAAATATAATGTGCCACACGTAAACGTATGCTACACGTCTAGGGTCTGCTTCTCGTAAATGTAGCATGTCTATTTTCATGATAACCTTAAATAACCTGGACTTTAGCTTAGAGTTGTGTACTACATGTAAAATTAACTTGCTATCGCGTAAATATAATGTGCCACATGTAAACGTACGCTACACGTCTAGGGTCTGCTTCTCGTAAATGTAGCATGTCTATGACATTATTGTGTTTTTTTAATAACAGTCTATTTTCATGATAACCTTAAATAACCTGGACTGTAGCTTAGAGTTGTGTACTACATGTAAAATTAACTTGCTATCGTGTAAATATAATGTGCCACACGTAAACGTATGCTACACGTCTAGGGTCTGCTTCTTGTAAATGTAGCATGTCTTAGTACGGTAGTGTGTATATGACCATTTGTGTATAAATCATGGTGTGCTACACGTAAGTATTAGTGAGCTACACGTAAGTACTAGTGTGCTACACGTAAGTATTAGTGTGCTACACGTTAGTATTAGAGTGCAACACGTTAGTATTAGTGTGCTACACGTAATTATTAGTGTGCTACACGTAAGTATTAGTGTGTTACACGTACTTATTAGTGTGCTACACGTAAGTATTAGTGTGCTACACGTAATTATTAGTGTGTTACATGTAAGTAATAGTGTGCTACACGTAAGTATTAGTGTGCTACACGTAATCATGTGGTACAGGTAAAATGATATTTTAATAGTAACCTGATCCTCGTACTTAGTAGACCGGGAGTGCTCATGTCCCATGACGTAAACATCGTGTGCTACTAAGTCATCAACCTGCTACACGAAAGTGTGCCGCACGTAAAGTCAGTGTGCTACAGGAAAAAGTAGTCTAGTCTTCGTAGACAGTATACAGTGGTACGTGTGTATGTGTGACCAAGGAATTTGTGTGCACCCGCAAATGGATACCCGGAACGTATAGTATGTTATCCGTAACGGTAACTCACGCCGACGTAAAAGTAATGTACTATGCGTAATAATTGTATAGACTGACGACATGGCCTTAAAGTGAACCGTCAATGCTCCCGGCAACTGTACGTATAGAGATACTGCAGCTTATTCAACCTGCTTTTGGTCTTAGTAAAACAAGATGTACTACATGTTCGGCTTTGCGATAAGTCTCTTTGACATTTCGATTCATCTTATATACAGTGCATTAAGTCAGTCAACGCCGTGCTTCCCACTATGTAATGTATACTGATAATGCTATGTTTTTCTACCTATAATATTCTTCATCATGCATTCTACGACTACATTCGACTGATGATGAATTTTAATGTATATCAAAATATGGAGAGGAAATATATACGTTGATTTGTACGTAATGCCAGGTGTACATCCATCATCTAGGCTTATAATATTAAAATACATTGCAAATAAAAAATGGTTACAATGTTCAATTTTTTAAAGCTTGCAATGAAGACGTTTATATCTAAACCTGTAAAATCATCAAAAATATTACGATTTTTTTAATGGCATGGGCACAAAATAAGGAAGGATACAATACAATACAGTAATCATAAATATGATATTATATAACATAGTCTGTGCCGAACACAGGAACGTGATTGGACGAAATGGTGACCACTGATCCGAGAGGATCAAAATTGATATATCGCGTCTGACGTCACAAGAAAAGCATTATCTTAGGATTATATTTTCCCTCGGTATATATTATTTCCCTTGATAAAAATAATATTCTCCGATCCCGGAGATGTCTAATATTATATTTTACCTATAGGCAGGTAATATCTGTATAATTGTGCATTCTAGATTGTATCTAAGCATTGTATTTCGTTGCCCCATCTAGACGATATATCCAAGAATTGTATGTTAACAATCAAAGTGTGTTTATAACCAATCGAGTATGCAACAGGCGTCCGCAAGTTGCCGCTAGCACGATCGATGTTATTTAAACACAAGCCGAATATAAGGCGTTACTTCGATGTACATGGCGAAGGTTAATTCGTTAATATACATCAGATCTGTATATACAGATATCGACCCAATCTACATCAAAAAATAGTTTACTCCAAGACATTGGCTTCTCATGGTTGTACATGGTTAAGTTATTATGCCTATTAAATGCGCTATTTCGTCATCTTCAAAGACGTCAAATTATTGGCTGAACCTCAGTTCCCTCACAGATCTTGTTTATTTATTTTTTTAAATAATTTTCTAATACAGTTTGTACATAGTTACACTATATAATACTAAAAATGTATTGATACACTTAAAGATGAATTCAATCTCAAGTCCAAATTCAAGCTCATCCCGTCACACAATTCACTGACATTAGGCCTACATAATGATTGGCAACCAAGTTGGCATTCCATCCGAATTGTCGCTTCTGATTGGTCGAATTAATTGCATAATCAAATCGAATACGGGATTCCACCTGGGGTATGCGATTAGTCATCGTTAGGTTTTTGTGTTACGCATTTACTTTTGTTATCCCTTTACCGTGTGCATGCCGAATCCTTGGCGCTGTAAGCAAACAACTATTACAGGGAGGTAGGCCTCTAATAAAACTGAATTCCGACTGAAGCGGACTTAGAAGCTAGGCAACAAAAGCATTATTGTCGTCACATTAAGGTGTGTTTTTTAAAGGAGAATACATTAAGGTGGATTCTTGTTAGGCCTAGGTAGACTTGTCCCAAGTATTTAATAAAATACTTAGTTTACGACCTCAAGTAGTATACGTATGAAACGCCATATGTGCCAAAACATCATTTTAATATTAATATTAAGTAAACACTTCGTCTAGAGCCTAGACTAAGGCCTAGCAGGGAAGTAATTTCACTCTCCCTGGGCCTCGGAGGCATCATCAGGTAGAGACATGTGATTGTTGCAATAGTATCCCCTGGGTCTTGTTAAAAGAGTCTGGATGGTTAGTTTCTAATTATTTCACGTGCTTATCCTATATGTCAGTGTATGCGATAAATAAATACATGTCCGTTCTTGGAAACAAAAGCAATTAAAAAAATTCAGACTATTATCCCTGGTGCAATATTTGCGTGGTCAATGCACCAAGTTATAAATACTTTTGTTATAGTTTTACACCTGAGACGAATAATAATTATTAATCGTGGTTTTCGACAAAATGTGTGCTACGCACAAACGCTGACGCTGTGGGTGTACAACGTTAACATAAAGATATATAGAATTGATAAAACACAGTGGAGGATTCAGGTGGCTGCGCTTAGGGCGCACGCTCTATATTGAGGTTTATTATATTAATGGTAGATTAAAACAAAGGATTAATGATAAAAATTAAGAGATTATGAGATTAACAAAGGTTGCCTGGGTTACAAAAGAAATAACACACTCCACGCATATTTACTATTAACTATTATTCAATTATGGTTTATTAATTGCAGAATAATCTTAATTGCTCCAAATTTACATTATACAGTTATATAAAAAGTATAACAACATTTTTAAATTTCCACTGACTATGGCATTTGGCAGTATTTTCCTGTGTCATTTGGCAGTATTTTCCTGCGTCATTTGGCAGTATTTTCCTGCGTCATTTGTCAGTATTTTCCTGCGTCATTTGGCAGTATTTTCCTGTGTCATTTGGCAGTATTTTCCTGTGTCATTTGGCAGTATTTTCCTGTGTCATTTGGCAGTATTTTCCTGTGTCATTTGGCAGTATTTTCCTGTGTCATTTGGCAGTATTTTCCTGTGTCATTTAAGGATACATCTGACACTGTATCATGGAATATGTCTGTGAGAAATACTTACAGTTACATGATTTGCATTTTTTCGTTTTAACAACATCTAATGTATTGATAAGTTAGGCATACCACCTTCGACGAAGGCATGATTGAGGAGGAGAACACGATTAATTATAGCTACGTTGATTACAATACTACCGTTGAATGGATTTCTAATTGTAGAAACCGTATATGTGGTAGACCTTCGAATTATATTAGTGTTTATTGAAATGCAAATATTACCGGATGTGTATTTATACATCACGTTTGTCTTATTACACGCTGAAAGCTTTACCTGAAGACTGGTATTTAAAGCATGATCATAATAGCGCACAGTTTTGACGATGTAAACTACAGCTCTGTCTACTATCAAACATTATGTGACAACAAAAATGTGATGTGCCCATATATGGACATGATGATGGCATATATCAGTTTCATATTTAAGCACATCACTACCGTATTTGGACACATCACACTTTGTTGTCACTTAAGTTTGATAGTGTAGACAGAGCTTACAACTTTGTTAAATTAAACATTGACATTTAAAAAAATCCCATATAATACCATCCATATTAGCAGATCAAAGAGGTATTGAGAATGTTTTTGTTATAACACAATGAAGAATTGAGATATAGGCCTAAAACTAATCGTTATCATTGTGGTCATCATGTATAGGGCCTACACAATGACAAATTATTATTATAATCTGACAAAAGTAAATACAGTACAAAGTATAAATATAAATTAATGTGAAAACAATTTCATCTCAACAATGTTGTCTCGGGTATTTGGTAAAATAATGAACCTATCTAATGTAGGTTCATAGATTCATAAAAAAAAGTAAGTGAACTTAGCTTTGGGTAACACCATAACAGACTGACGTTAAGTCTGTGTTATACCTACTATCAAACTAGTTTGACAAAAAAAGTGTGATTTTCCCAAATATGGTAGTGATATGCCCAAATATGGTAGTGATATGACATCATCGTGTCCATATTTGGGCACATCACATAGACAGAGCATTAGTCAGTGTATACATTACATTTTGTTTTATACTTATTGCATTTTATGATATTGCATACAATGTTATTTTAAAGTATTTTTGTGGAAAGAATGGAATTAAATGTAATACTGATTTGTTTTTGTAGGATATGGGAAACCAGTATCTGAACCGGAAGGAGTTGTGGAAGGCCCTGACACGACAGATGCGGTAAGCTATGTTTTACATTACATTTCAACGTTTATACATTACTCATAAATTGAGGATTTCTAGGGCCATTGAAGTGTGGTTCAGTTCACGTCAAACGATAAATTTACATACTAAACCTTAAAAGCATTCAACGAATTACCGTAGATAATGTATAATAACATAGAAAGTTTGATGAATTTGTGACGAATTCTTCATGTTATTAATCAATCATGCGCGACAGCCTAATGTAATTTTTAACTTAAAAGGGGAGCGGATTATGTTATAAAGGATATTATATTATATAAAAGGGTTATTATATTATATAAAAAGGTTATTAATTAAAGGAAAGCCATCTGTTTTTATTACAAATGAATGAATTGGTGACTTGATTACACATTGAACGTTGTGCAAAATATCGTGACTATTGTATCTAAACAAATTGATTGATGTATGCATTGGGCCTAATTATCCGTATGTTAGAATTAACATTTCACGAATTTAACTGCATGATTCTGAGTGTATAAGGCTTTTGTAAGCAATTCCAATGCTAAACACGAACTTATTGTTTAACGTAGAACAGTAATCTTATAAATATAAATGTATTTGAGATAAATTGAGCTCCGCCCACATGTCTTCTCTATCCTGAACTCCAGCATCTTAACTCCAACCAGAGTGTCTCGTACATTATATTATAACGTCTGATGGTTAGTATAAACTTGGGGTAGGGGTAGAAATATTGAGATTTATGAGTTTAAGAAAGGGACATTTACCCTATAAAACTGATTTTTGTTCTTTATGGTCTCGTTTCTGTGTTGCCTACATTTTAAAAGGTTCTAGTTCAAATCGTCAGCTGCGCATGGCCACGTTGTAGGCCTATATTAATACATTATACGTCTTGCCTTTATGTGACAAGTATTTATGTCAGTAGAGAAGGCTTTGCATAAAATTCCTCTTAGAGCAATTTCTCAATAGAAACGGCCCTTACATGACTAGGATCTGACATGTTACATTAATTGGAAAGGATTGATCATGGGTTTTCGCAATCTAATAAGTGCTTAAAACCCCCGATATAGAAATATTATTTCTGAAACTCAAGTCAGAATACGAAGGAGTTTTTTATACTTACATGAATCCAGTCGATTCGAGTATCATGCCTAGTGACAATAAACATTCTGCAGTATCGTGTCTCCTGACGGAAACAGGCCTATACTTTCACTATACAATTGACTACAGTGCCCCATGGGATGAAGATTGACAAGCAAGATACTGCTCTATAGTCTGGGTTCCAGACGGAGTTTTGACTTAATATTAGTAAAAATATTTTGGCGTTTCATACGTATACTACTATTTTCAGACAAAAATCGAAACGTCGACTAACATAAAAAAGACAATAAATACAGACTTGGGGCAAGTCTAGATACCGCTCGGGTAGGCCTAATGCATTTTAATTATTACAATGCCTCTCCTAACTTTTACTTGAATAATTCCTATCATAATCACCACTGATTATCTGCATTATTACTCATAACATCGTTAAAAAGTGGTTTACGATTCTAAGTAGATAGACTCCGAGCGATTTATAATATTCTAATTATTCAGGCCTTCTACCATTTAAATACATTCTGCCTACTTTTAAACCTGTTTATATGCAATTATTATGGTTAAAAAAGAAAAGAATAAACCTTATTAGACCAACAACGAAACCGTCAAGAAAAGAAGGTATTTATTTACCATCTAATCTCGTAATTCGTACCATTGATTTTTTAGAATATTTTACACAATAAACCTTATTATTTTTTAATTTTCATTGGCAGAAAACAGCAGCAAGAAATTACTCGCTGAAATATTTTCACCGCTAAAACAACAGCGGTATTATAATATTCTGTAACAATATATTAATAGAATCTTTAATTCATAAATAAATCATGGTAAATGAAAGGGTTATTGTTCTTTTTTAGCACAGAATCACTAAAACTCTGCTGATTCATATACATTTGCGGTTATTATTAAGTAACAGCGGTGTTAGAAAAGACACTCAATTACTCGAGAAAATTGTACGAATTAGCGGGAAACTGATTCTGAATAATACATATAAATTACTTGTTTTCCAAGGATGGAACGCTTAATAGGATTCCTGGTTTGATATTTTCGAAAGAAATGAAGTTTAAAGCAGAAACGGAGAAGTTTGGTGGATTAACGAGGGAAATCCCTAAAAAAAATGTTTTACTTGAAAATGCATGAGGATATCATGTTAATGAGAGATGGTGTTGCCGTAACTACCCACGCCCACCCACCCCGCCTATTCATTTTTATCCCTTGGAAACTGTTGGTCATTGCCGTTTTTCATTCAACGGTCAGTCGGTCTTTTACGTTGGATGTGATTAATATTTTTCAAATGGAAAACTAGAATAATTGAATATTATTTACTTACGGATTATTACTTAGTATGGCATAATCAATGTCTGTGCGCATTTTCTAACGTACGTGCATGTTTTGCGTGGAAAACTTAACTCGTCCCAAATGGCGAGTTAAACTCTAGTCTTAAGCTACACTATCAAACTAATTTGACCAAAAACAAAGTGTGATGTGCCCAAATATGGTAGTGGTATGCTTAAATATGGTAGTGATATGACACCATGTTGATATATGGGCACATTTTTTTTGTCACATAAAATTTGAGAGTTTAGGCAGAGCTTAACATTACATTAGGATATTCATAAAAAGAACAAGTAATGATTAATCTATGCAAAGAAATAGGTTATGTTCATAAAGATGACATCTCACATAGTGATAAAGAAAGAGATTAAGCATATCAACATATATAGTATGAAATTAATATGCGTAAGATAACGAATATTATGGGCGGCCATTAGAGTCAAAATGTGTAGCAAAAGAACGCTATTGTCGTACAATAAAAGTACAGTTCACACGCGAATACATCATAGAAAATGGACCATAAATTAGGATACCTTTTATTATACCGTATCTTATTGTGTGATTATATTCATATATAAATCAATAAACATAATATTGTGCATATTGAATGGTAAAATAGGCTATTTCTGAATAATAACAACATTTTAATGAGTGAGTGGATCATGCTTATGAAATACTGAAACAATTAATTAAATGAAGAAAAGGCAACGACTGAGTGATAGATGCGTCTAATATACAACATTGTCAACAATTATGACCAATGGCTCTTTAAGAAAACCATGATATTTTTCTAGGCCTATGTCAAAACATCAGCTAAGGTAGTGGATGACTGAATATGGCAGCAGAACCAGTCATCGCGATTAATTGATAAGCTGCCGAGACATTTGGAAAAAATATTAGAGGCCTAGAAAGCTAGAAGCTTTTATCTATAAGTAACGTGATACAAGATTTATGTCTATTATTAAAGTAGAATTTATAGTATGAAAGTAATATTACATATAAAATGAAAAACAAAATATTCTCACTCAATCAATCAATCAATAACATTTATTTCTTTTTCTCTTTCAAGGTAACAAAATAAAAATGTTAATATATATAATAAAGAGGCAAAAAACAGGAATCAATCAAATTTGAAGGTCTCACTAAGAAAAACATAATATTGATGTTTAATTTAACGTACAGAAATAAAACCGTTATTTTTGGAGTAGGATTTACTTTAGTTTAAAAGTTTAGTTTAGTTTGATATATAGACATAAATCCCTGCTAATATTTTCCAAATACAATAGGCCTAAAGAACAAAGTAAGAAACAATTGAAATATTTTATTTTCTTCCTTTAGAAATTGAACAATTGCGCTGCTGACGTCATACGATTGATAGCACAGCAGGAAAAATCACACCAAATGGACCTTTCGGGTTTGAGCGAAGAGTGTCTGGAAATGGTAAACGGAGGTAATATTTTGAAATTGATAGTAGGCCTAAATTATCGAAATACGGTACCATTATCATCATCTGCATCATTCGTGTTGTCATTACAATCCGTTTTGTGATCAATCATCGTCAGAAATTCCAAATAATATGTATTATCCGAACCATCGCTTGTAAAGCGTGGTTCCCACTAGCGACGCAACGTAAGATAAAATCCCCTATTGTGGACAAAAAGTCACCTATTTTGGACAGCCAATTATGAAAGTTACCTATTATGGACAAACAACAGCGCCCTCTAGTCCCTATTATGGACAGAAAGTCCCCTATTATGGACAGAAAAGTAACCTATTATGGACAGATTTCACCAACCCTATTGCAACGTAACGCAATCTACGCAACATAAGAAAATGCCCTTCCAATCATTGTGTTTGCCCCCGCCTGCGTGAAATCAAACCTGCGATTTTTGCAGCAATATTGCGTCGTCGGTTCCCACTTAAGCGTGGTTCCGACTGGCGACGCAACGTAACGCAATCTACGCAACGTAAGAAAATGCCCTTCCAATAATTGTGTTTGCCCTCGCCTGCGTGAAATCAAACTTGCGAGGTTTGCAGTACTGTTGCGTCGTCGGTTCTCACTTGTGATTACGCAATACAGCACTTTGCGTCGATACGTCGCTGCGTTGCGTTCTAGTGGAAACCAAGCTTTACTTGTGATTACGCAATACAGCACGTTGCGTCAATACGTCGTTGCGTTGCGTCCTAGTGGGAACCACGCTTTACCGTAAAGCGTGGTTCCCACTAGGACGCGAACCGAATTGACCAATGACAAGTAACAGTTCGGATAAAGCCTGTTTTCCTGTCGACGTTATTCGACGCTATCGTCGTTGATCTTTAACAGTTCAACAACGATCGTTTGAGAACGATCAAGCGAGTACCTTTTCCTGTAAATCGTTAACATTTCAATGTTTACGTAGAAGATCGCTGATTATTGTTAACGATAGCGTCGAATAACGTCGACAGGAAAACAGGCTTTATCCATCGCTTGTGATTGCTCAAGTTACTTACGTTGCGTTGCGTCCTAGAGTGGGAACCAAGCTTTATACGGCGTCCTTGCGTTGCGTTGTTGAAGCATGTGGCAGGGGAACTACGCTTATTCGTCACGCAGTCGTTGAAGTAAGCTTGGTTACCACGCAACGCAAGGACGTTAGAACAACGCAAGCGAGTTGACCAATGACACTAATAGCTCAAAATTATCCATCGCTTGTCATTGCTCAAATTGCTTACGTTTGCGTTACGTCCTTTAAGCGTGGTTCCCACTAGCAGTGACGTATTGACGCAAAGTGCTGTATTGCGTAATCACAAGTGGGAACCGACGACGCAATAGTGCTGCAAACATCGCAGGGTTGATTTCACGCAGTCGGGGGGAAAACACAATTATTAGAAGGGCATACGTTGCGTAGATTACGTTACGTCGCGTAGCTAGTGGGAACCAAGCTTTAATTCTACTTCCGCCGTGTTTCTCAACACTGGTGTTAAGCCTCCTACATTATCAAAACCATGCTTGCAATACATCATATTTCTGTTGCATAAGTATGTGCAAATGTGACAGTTAGCTTTAAAATCATTGCAATCGATATGCTATAAGGATTAGAGTTTCATCAAAACCAGTATCACATGTTGAATTCTAAAAGCTATTTCATTCAGGAATGTAACATAACAATGAAAATAAGATCAATATTACATAACATTTCATAACAGCTTTTATAAAAATTTTTGTTTGAGATTCAGAATATACATAATTTAGCGGCGTATACGTACATATTAATTTATAGTCTTATCAAAAATTGTGCTCATAGTCAATTTACTCCACATTTTGTAAACGTATTTTGGGTAAAGTTAGCAGAACCACAATGTCAGCAAACGGGAACACCTATAAGATATCTTCCTAGCATTTGTTTATGATGTTACAGCACCCTTTCTTTCTTTCGCAGCAATGAAATACGTAAAAGAATTAGGCGATAGTTCGCCTTCCGTCGTTCAGAGCAAACGGAATAAGGAGGAAGGTAGCGGAGAAGGTGCTCTTTCAGAAGGAGAAAGCAGTGTTAGCGGATGGCTACCAGATTCGGGCGAATGGAAGAACACTGTAGACAATGTCCTGTATCATCTATTAAAAGCTTTGGAGTTTGAACATCAGAAACTTCAGAAAACATTAGAATGGGTCGCAGAGCTTCAGAACAACCAGAATCAGTTGGCCAAAGGTGATTGGATGAAAATATAATTTGTATTTTGTATATATAGATACCTTTTTCACACGTTACCGCGAAGACATGTCATGGCATGTCATTTAAATCACACGTATGTCTTACGTAAGAATAAAATAAGGATGGTAAGATATGAATGGTAATACCGCATGACTGATGAACTATAAACTATGCAGCGAGTCATATCGGTAACAATCTTATTTAACAGTATAATTCAAAAGATTCTAGATTGAAACAACAATGATAAAAGGAAACTTATTTATTGTTTGTCTCAATGTCTCAAATTTTGTACAGGTAAAGATCTGACACCTGGTGAAATGTTAGAACAAAATGACATCAAGAAACAAAATATTGGAAAACAAGAAAAAACTCCAGCTGATCGTAGTAAGTTAACACGTCTGATCATCTTATTCCCGTTGGTTTTGGTTATCTTGCATCAGTCTTATGTATTAAATCACTTATGGAAAAATATAACTGGTCTTGTAACCTAAATGTATATTGTTATATATTTCAGTGAAGGATTTTTACAATGAGCTAAAACCGGGTGAATTTCGAGGACTGAAAAACAAACCCTCATCATTTACGTGGAATAATAAACAAGAGCTTATAAATGGGGATTCAGCAAGTGATGAGGAAAATGATGAAGAATCAGCAAGTGAGATTCCTGCAGAAGATACCGATGACACTAGCATAGAAGATTCCGCAAGTGAAACACCAGCCGAAGATACCGATGACGCTAAAATAGAAGATTCCGCATATGAAACACCAGCAGAAGATACCGATGACGCTAAAATAGAAGATTCCGCATATGAAACACCAGCAGAAGATACCGATGACGCTAAAATAGAAGATTCCGCAAGTGAAACACCAGCAGAAGAAAATAAATTACAAGGAGAGGAAACTGATGGAGAAGATTCTGCCAGTGAAACACCAGCGGAAGAAGAAGCTTCCGCCAGTGAAACGCCTGCAGAAGACACCGAAGAAGTTGACGACAGTGAGGATACAGAAGATGGAATTGATAGGGACGATTCTGCGAGTGAAATACCAGCAGAGGAAAATAGAGAAGATTCTGCCAGCGAAACACCAGCAGAGGAAAATGTAGAAGACTCTGCCAGCGAAACACCAGCAGAGAAAAATGGAGAAGACTCTGCAAGCGAAACACCAGCAGAGGAAAATGTAGAAGACTCTGCCAGCGAAACACCAGCAGAGGAAAATGGAGAAGACTCTGCCAGCGAAATACCAGCAGAGGAAAATGGAGGTGATTCTGCGAGTGAAATACCAGCAGAGGAAAATGGAGAAGACTCTGCCAGCGAAACACCAGCAGAGGAAAATGTAGAAAACTCTGCCAGCGAAACACCAGCAGAGGAAAATGGAGAAGATTCTGCGAGTGAAATACCAGCAGAGGAAAATGGAGACGATTCTGCCAGCGAAACATCAGCAGAGGAAAATGGAGAAGACTCTGCCAGCGAAACACCAGCAGAGGAAAATGGAGAAGACTCTGCCAGCGAAATACCAGCTGAGGAAAAACATATGGCAATGAATACATATAATCCTGGAGGTAAAGGAAGATCTAATAGAATCAGCAATAACCTTCAAACAAAACAAAAAATAAAAGAAAATAATAATTTTGAAAAGACTGGTGATAATTTAATACGAGAAGGTAATGAGAACAATGAATTGTACGATGATGTAAAAAGACAACCTGAAGTTGTACTTAAAGACGAGCAAGCAGAAGACAACCAAGATTCGTCATCATTTTCAGAAACATCCGACAACGAAGAAGAAAACGAACAAGATCTTTCTGGAAGTAATGAAAACATAAAGGTAAGATTAAGTAAATAATAATAATATTTATTTGGAACAACACTTTTAACAGTGGCACACATGCGTCCATACCAATTACAACATTTAATACAAAAACAATGGAAAATAAATACTGAAACTAAAACATTTTTCATATTTGAAATAACGACATAAGATTTGACTCGACGCTATTACAAAACTTATTTTTAAACTAAAACTACACTAATACAACTACTAATTTTGTATTAGTATTAAGTATTAATACAAATCGTTAGTGATTATATCAAAAGAGCTTGACGGCCAAACAATCAAAAGCTATAGGCCTAGTAACCATGGAGAGAAACCGCTCAATATGGCTGCAGCAATCGACCAGTCAGATTAGTTTGCAGTCGCGCACTTCTACGCATGCGTTAAATAGATAATCGGTAAAATCATACTTTAATGTACAATTTTTCAATTCACTGTGTGCTGGTGGTTTCAAACCGCGTTACGAAGAATTAGGCTTTGTTCGTAAGCGCAACTCAAACGAGTCAAACAATTTCAAACGACAGGTTGAATAATTGATTGCGATTGGTCAAATTGCTTACCTTGCGCATACGTCATTGCGTTGCGTCTCCCAAGTGTGAGCCAGGCTCCCAAGACATTTCCGGTATTATTATCCTTTCGTAGATGGGTACACTACCAGCTATTTTTAACAATCTTATTTTCTAATTACTATAGCTAAACTTTCGGTGACCGATAGAACTAATATACTAAAAATAAATCTTGAACTTGACGCATGAAATAGACATTTAAGACGTGTAACAATCTACACATGTTATTATACTGTAATTGAGCCGTTTTCTTGATAATAGCAACAAAAAAACTGTGAATCAACAAATTGGTTCTGTCGATTGTCGGATTGAATGTCGGGCAATGTTCTTTGCATCGAAAAATGTCTAAATGGCGACGAGAGTTGCATATAGGCCTAACAATACTTGAGATTTCAAATTAAACACACGGCTGCTCCTTTGTAATAATTAATATTACTTGTAAATAACAGTTATAAATATATTGATTGAATTTACAAAACATCAAGATATTTAACATACGGTAATATAAATTAATATGTAAATTATGCATAATTTGTTTCATTTTGTGGAAGAGTGAAATTTCATTCTTCCCTGCCTATACAATGCTTTTAAGTTGATATCTGGCGATAATGCCTATATACAGAGATTTGACTTCAAGATTGACTGGGCAAGTGATTGATTCAGTCAGCCTGATTGGTTTATTGGAAGATCGGATTGACTTTTTGAAAGATTATCTGATTTATCATAGCAAGAATTAAGCGACTGTGATTGGTTGATTGAATGTTGTTTTATTGCTATGTTGCAGGACACGGTCGTAAATGAATTGAAGGGCCTTCAGAGTGGAAATAACCAGGAATCCAAGAAGATGATAGTGGACGCACTCAAGAAGTTGTCAATGAAAAAAACACAAACTTAGGGAGGCCTACTAAAATGAGAATACATACAAGTGACGTCATCAAGTGACTTCAAATTTAAAAAAACAGACTGGCAATATCATTAAACAGATCAAAATGACGTCAGAAGAAAGCGAAATATGTGCGATTCAAAATATCAGATGAAAAAAACATAAAATCATGTGATTCATCTGTCTATATGTATGTGAAAAAACAAATCACATAAATAAGGCATAAATACCCATAAGAGTATGAAAATATACAAAAATAATATGTATTCTTATATTGTTTTAGTACCACTGCATGTACGCTAATTCATTTCCAAGAGATGTATTAGCTTTTTTTAAACTACAACTTAATTGTTTTATGTATATTTTTCTTATTTATCTGTCTCGTATTATTCCATTCCAGCACCATTATTATACTCTCTCGGAATTTAAACCACATTTAAGTTATTTAAAATTATCAATATTCCAAGTTGTTATTTGGAATTTCTTCTGTGCCTCAAAAAATTATATAAGTTATTATTATAGTATGGACGTACGTACACGCGACGCAATAATTTTGACCAATTACAAGCAACAGTTAGGATGATCAGTCGCTTGTGATTGGTGGTTGCAAAGCGGGAACCGAGTTTAAATGTAAAGTATATACAATTTATTACACACATTGCGAAAATGTAAAGTATGTTTATATTGTCAATTAAACAGAGAATAAATATAATACATGTATTCTGTTACTGTCTGTGTATTGTGGTATGAAAGTAGGAGGGGCTTAACCTATTAGGCGGGGCTTAACCTATTAGGGCGGGGCTAGAAATAAATATAACAAGCCTATTATAAATAATAATTTAATTTTATTCAATAATTGATGTCACCCGTTGTTGATTGCCATTCTAAGCAAGCTCTCCTTGTTTAAATTTATAGTTAACATACTGAAAATGACATTTATTTTTCTTTATTTAAACATTATATTATATATACAGTACACTAAAACCCATCTATAAATACAACATTTTGGTCACTAGTTTTAGAAAGAGTTTCATGTCTTTAATACTCGACATGAATCATTTTCAGTAGTATCTATCCTAGACTAATACAGTTTATTGGCAAAATTCAGTTTTACAATTTTGACCATTTCAGTCGCCAACATGAAATTGCATCATAAATTCAAAATCTTTGTAGCTGACCCTTCCATCGCCATCTCGGTCAATCTCACTAAAAAAACGAGTTGTCATTTATTAATTTTGAATAAAAGCTAAGAAATATGGCAATTTGTCAATAGCATTTTATTCAGTATTCAATGACTACTATGTTATGTTGTGAAAAGAGAAAAATATCTTTGTCGCATAAATTGAATGCAAAATACAACACAACATACCTGAAAACCGAATGTATTCGATGAGTTGGAATGTGTTGAGCCACTTCTGAAAATACTCTTTGGAGATCTATGGCATTGATAAAACCCTTACCTAATAATAAAACAATACTGTGTTGTTATAACAATGAAATTAAATAGCAAGATAATAAACATGATTAGTGTGAGAATAGCTACATAATTTAATTTTGTTTTAATTGGGCATAACAATGATGGACATGATGATGTCATATCACTACCATATTTAAAGATGTATTGTCCCTTTGACTAATTCCAAAAAAATAAAAAATAACAGATTTCGAAAAAAGGTGGGTCATTTTGAAGTTATCATAATAGTTATTAACTATCACCAAAAATTTGTCGAAAAAAAAATCATTTAACTGAAATACAGACGTTTTTTTGTTAAAAAAATAACTTTGACTTCCAGTCAAAGTTTTCGATCAAAACATATCCCATAATGAAACGCGCTTGTTTGGCTACTCTGTATGCATAATCAAAAAACTTCCTCACGATTTGTTTGAAATTATCTTCTCAACCGTGACGAGTTGTAAACAATCCTAATTAGCATCATGCATAATGCGTACTCGTGGTTTGAAATCTTTGTTTACTTTCGCTCGCGACAATTTTCCAGACGAAATGTAATCAAACTAATTTACCTGTTAATTACGTATACTTGTTGCTTTTGGCTTGAATTTTCGACTTAAAGTGAATAACTTTAATATTACTTTGATATGGCCAATTTAAATTTAGAATATTTTGACCTTCATTTTTTTG
Source organism: Antedon bifida (assembly GCF_963402885.1). NCBI lineage: Eukaryota > Metazoa > Echinodermata > Crinoidea > Comatulida > Antedonidae > Antedon > Antedon bifida. The sequence goes on from NC_136234.1 coordinate 5,613,550, forward strand.
TGTTTCAAGGGACAATACATCTTTAAGCATATCACTACCATATTTTGGCACATCACACTTTTTTTTGTCAAACTAGACAGAGCTTTATACAAAGTGAGTATTTTAAAGTTTTAAGAGGTAAAGTGTACTTACACTGCATGTCAAAGGTCATAAAAATCTGGCGTATCTCATCGTCGTCATCTCTGTCTTGCAGCTTAGGTAGCATGATCTCAATAAAGCCTTGTAAAGTTATCCCTACAAGACATCAAGTAGATTAATGTACGTTTGACCAAAGCTAAAGTCATTGCACTATTAATAGTACTGTACTTATAGTTATAGCATACAGCTTAAATTTAATATAAAATACAACAAGGTATAATTAATTTATTAAATATAATTATGTAATTTATTCAGAGTTGTTTGTTCGCATAACCTGATATAGAGCTTCTGTTTAAATAGAAATTTCAAAATTTATGTTCTGTTTACGACAGCATTTACGAGACAAGATAAATGAATGAAATGTAGGCTAAAAACTTGAAAAAAAAATGTTGTTTCATTGTAGAGACAGTATGAGTTATTCATGTAAATTGATTTTTTATTTAATAATGCTGTGTGGGCGTTTCAAATTAATTGAGAGAAAGAGAATGATAGTTTCAACTGGTATAATAATAATTTTTATTATGCATTCAGAAAGATATTAATCCAAAATTATTACTATCGATTATTAATAACAAGGTATTATCAGAGAATCAGACTGTCCCCCTCAGGCAATTGAAACTAGCATATGAATATTTTCAAAGAAAGATAGGTAGATAGATAGAGATTGGATCAATGTGGGAAATAGCGAGCTTTAGAAACAGGCGGCGTGGAAGTGTGCGACGCGCAACCAAGCATGCAATTTACAGTCCACATGCATACAAGAAAAATTCTGCGAACTGTTGTTAAACGGGCAACGCAATTTGGTCGATTTAGGCATCGTGGGGCGGATGTCTCCGACTGGCGCGATGCTATTTCGAAAGCTCCCTATTATCAGTTGATCTAAATTTTTACCTTTGTTGCAGCCAAGAATTTCATCAACTTCAAACTATTAAAAAATACAAAATTAATATTAAAATATATTTAAAATATTATTGGTGTTATTTTTTTGGTATTTTCATAATCAACCAGTCTTACCCTATCAAGGACTTTCTATTTTAACTGTAAGAAAAATTTTGTAATGTCAATTTTAAGGTAGCTATGTTAGCTGCTAAATACCTTTGAGGGTTTATAACCAAGAAGTGATAAAACGGCAACTTTGACATCACTGCGATCAAGAAACCCTTTTTGGCTGTCATCAGATTCAAAGAACACCTATGTTCAATACAAAAATACATGTCAATTGGTCTTTTAATAATTATATCCATTACTTTGGTACGGCTACAAAGGTATGGTCATTTTAGAGGGCGCTAATCTAGTTTAATAAATATATCGGCGGTCGGTTGTGTCATGGATTAATTAATCCATGGTTGTGTTGAAATATAGATATTTACTATAACTTTGCTGTGTCTGTGGTGTATTATTATAAATATTTAAAATATATTTTTAGTTAATTTAAACAGCACTTCGGAAACAAACGTGGCTGGGTTATTTCCCTACCACAATGAGGTACAGTCTATTTTTATACATTTATTCCCATTAGAGTAGGCTTATTAGCTAGGCCTATGCACTACCGACCTTATAAATAATGGATGGTCCGAACTCTATAAGTATTATAATATTAGCCACTATCGGAAAGTGCAGGAGACTGGGGAGAGGGCCTAGCTTTTTTACCTTTAATTGTGAACTATTTACTGACCTGTTTCAACAAGTGGAGTTGTTCTGGATTAACACGGCTTGGAGAAATCCCTTTAATGTTGGGATAACTCATTTAAATCTTGTATTAATTTTAAATTTCACAAATTTTGGGGATGCGATGATTGTTGCCGCGATAATTGAACATTTTTAAAAACCAAAACAAACTTAATCAAGCGAGACGAGACGTGTACTTTGTTTGAGGGCGTTTGTTATAAAAACAACAACACAAGTAGTGTACAATACTTTTGAGCCTCTACATTTTGTTTGTAGTAAAAAGTAACATGTTAATAATACTGCTTGTTTTTGTAAATTCTTTTATTTTATCTGATTGCAAAGCAGATGATGTTTATCCTGAACAAATTCACCTGTCATTTACCAGTAAGTAATTTTCCACGGGAGGAAAGGCAAGGCATAATTATTATAGGCATCGTTATGTGTGATGAGCCTAGGCCTAGGTTATTTGTGACTCATTCACCCATTCCGCCTCCTATAAAATCGACCGGATGGATCAGAACAGTTTAAGGCTGCATGGATTTGTGAAGAGTACAGTAAAAAACAAGGCACTGCAATTTTCGTGTCATGTTAATTCTTTAAATGGATCAGTCTTTATCAATTTTGATTTAATAGGGGACTAATTAAAATAAATAATATAATAAATTAATTTTTTTTTTTAAATGAATGAATGAATTAATTTTTTTAGTTTTTTAAACAAGAGAGCCTCAGATAACTCTTTCAGTGGTTGTTGTAGAGGTTGTGGAGCAGTAGTGGACCCATCTAAGTTTCTCAGTACAATGTGACATTAATCACATATTTTGGGAGATCTGCTACTACACTAGTGATTAGTCAAATTATTTGCGTTCATTACTATTTTAGTAAAACCAAGACACAACCTTGTGCTGATTACTAGCTGCATTATTATAGGAGTATGTTTCCATACGTGTTTGATCCAAAAAATGACCAGGGTAATGTGCAGCGCATTGAGAACTTGCTGATATGCGCTATATAAGAATGAACTATTATTATTATTAATGAAAACCTTATTTTATAGATGAAGTTAACGAGATGATGGTGACATGGAGTAGCATGATAGATACGATAGCAGTAGTCGAGTACGGCCAAGATTTAAAGCTAAACAAAAACGCAACCGGAACGACAACAAAGTTTGTAGATGGAGGAATAATGAAAAGAGTGCAATATATACATCGGGTCAAATTGAATGCGCTTGAACCAGATAAAGCATACTGTATGTGTCAATTGTTTTCTATTTTGAAATATCTAACATAATTTCTGATTTTTGCTATACACTACAAACAAATTTATTTATTTTTAGTTTACCATTGTAGAGGACCATCAGGATGGAGTCAAATATTTTGGTTTCACAGCCAACCTAGCAAAAGTTGGAGTCCGAAATTTGCAGTTTATGGTGATTTAGGAAACGCTAATGCCCGTTCAATGATGAGGCTGCAACGTGAGACACAGAGTGGACTCTATGATGCTGTACTCCATGTCGGTAGGTAAATAATGATGTTGAAAATGATAACTATTACTCTTAAGCTCTGTCTACACAATCAAACTAGTTTGACAAAAAAAGTACAAAATATGATAGTGATATATGACATCATTTCCATATATGGGCACATCACATTTTTTTGTCAAACTAGTTTGATAGTTAGTAGACAGAGCTTTAGATTAATTTGTATATTTTAAGTTGAATATATTCTTGAAATTCAATGTGATTTTTTGTATGTATTTCTTTTCCTTAATTTAGGTGATATTGCATATGACTTAGATTCCCAGAATGGGAAGGTAGGAAATGATTTTATGCGTCAGATACAACCTATTGCCGCTTATGTACCGTACATGACATGTGTTGGAAACCATGAACAAAAGTAGTAAGTTGTCCACCTATGACATATGAATGACATATGAACTAACACCTGTATAATGAATGCTCAACCCACTTTATATATTCATTTGTATATTTTGATCTATTTGCAGTAATTTTTCTAACTACAAGAATCGTTTTACTATGCCAATGTACGAAAAAACTGAGAATTTGTGGTTTAGGTAAGTTACATCTTCAATTCAGTTTTAGAACAATTATTCCATACATTGGTTTAAATCTTGGAAAATACAATGCAAAAGAAAATAAATTTAAGTTCAGTGCTTTGTTTTACAATTGTTAGGCCTGCCAGCCCCCCACATCCCTATTTCAAAATCGTGTTGTGTTGTTGAAACATGTGGTTAATGTGCTATCAATGATTTGTTGTAGTTGGAACATAGGTCCTGCTCATATCATATCGTTCTCCACTGAGGTAATCTTCTACCAAGAATATGGCGAATTTCTCATTGATGAACAGTTTCAATGGCTTGAACAAGACCTCAAGGTGATTAGTTTATGCTCAAGAATAATGATAAATAACAGAAAATAATAAATATATACAGAAACAAAACTAAAGTTGTGTCATGAAAACAATTAAATCAGTGATTAAAAAGTACAGGATACTTAAACAATGCATAAAAAAAAAGAAAACAAAACTGAAAATTATGTACAGTATATGATAATATAGTTATTTTCAAAAAGAAAAGTAAGACCCTAGTATTTGGTAATACTATATTTATTTTTAGCTTTTCAATAGATTGTTTTTTATTCCCCCAAACAGGAAGCTAATAAGAATCGCAAGAACCAGCCATGGATCATCACAATAGGTCATAGGCCAATGTATTGTTCAGGTTATGGTCTAGATTGTCACAAAAGAGAAACCTTGGTACTCATATTTTATTATGTTTAGTATATATTTTTTTAGTATATTTGGTTATGTTTTAGGGTCAGGGTTAGGAACATTTTTTAAATGGATTATTCTCACTTCTCACCCCCTCCCCCATTTATAAAAGTAAAGTTTTATGTGAATTTCCTTCGTGCTCTGTTTCTAAAAATCTGGATTTTTTAATTTTTAGATAAGAGGAGCATTTGAAGATCTGTTTTACAAGTATGGTAAATAGACAATTTAATTTCTTAATTTAATTTTTCTAAGAAAAATATTAATTAATATTACGTTTATTGTAAGTAAAGATATGATGTAATGTTTTTACATAATGAGACACAATAATGATGCAGTTTTCAAACATTTTTTTCTTATTCTAGGAGTTGATTTTGAGATATATGGCCATGAACATGCATATGAACGAATGTATCCAGTGTACAACAATACAGTGAGTAGTGTTTTAAAGCTCTGTTAGTCTTTTCTCACCAGTCACTTTGCTACGGTATTGCTACTTTCTCAGTGATAGTAGCTAGCTTTAGACATGGAATATTCTCTTTATCTCCCATTGCCATAACTAACTTTGTTTTAAATTAAATGTCATATTAGTTTTTTCCCATTTTTGTATTTGTATAGGTGTAAAGTGGGATTATAGTGTCTTATAACAAGTTTTGCTAGTCTTCTCTTACCAGTCACTTTGCTCCGGTAGTAGCTAAGACTTGGAATATTCTCCTTCATCTCCCATGGCCATAACTAAAAGTTCTTTATTTTAAATTACATGTCATATTAATTAGTTTCCATCTTTTTATAGGTGTAAAATGGTAGTATAGTGTCTTAACAAGTTTTGCTAGTCTTCTTTTACCTGTCACTTTGCTCCGGTAGTAGCTTAAGACATGGAATATTCTTCTTCATCTTGCATGACCACACTAACTTTGTTTTAAACTACAGTCATATTAATTATTTGTTTCCATTTTTGTATTTGTATAGGTGTATAATTATGGTGTTTTAACAAGATTTGCTAGTCTTCTCTTACTAGTCACTTTGCTCCGGTAGTAGCTAAAGACATCAGACATGTTAATTTGTTTGCAACTTTCTATTTGTTTAGGTGTACAATGGAAGCTATGAAAATCCATATACTAACCCTGGCGCACCTGTTCATATAATAACCGGTTCACCTGTAAGTATCATTTTACAAAGTAAAGGAATTGTTTTGCATATTTATATTCACAATTAGCATAAGAGGTGTAACCTTTTGTGTTTTTATCATTTTGTAGGGAAACAGGGAACTAAGAACACCGCTTAAAATACGCAAGATGGACTGGGATGCCTTCCGATCAAGGGACTATGGTTACAGCAGAATGCATGTCATCAACGAAACACACCTTTACTTCGAGCAAGTATCGGATAATCAGGTAAATAAAGCAGTGGGGTGGGTGTTGAGAAAAATTGGGGAGGGGAGGGGGAAGATCGTAGTAGTACTTAGAAATAATGAGGTACTAAAAACTAGTTATAAAATGACAAATATATAAGTTAATGAATATGTTTTTCATTTTTTGTTGTATTTTAGGATGGAAAAGTTATAGATAACATGATGATTGTCAAAGACAGACATGGATTATATGAATAGTAAGGTCAAATCAGGTCATTATCAGGCTGCCAGGGTCAAATCAGGTCATTTTCTGTCTTTCAGTTCTGCAGATAAGTGGGAGTATTATTGTAGTACTTTAGTCTTCCATATTTTTGTCTTCTCTTTTCAAAACAAGCCAATGTGATTGGTCAGTCATACATATTATAAAGGAATCCACAGGCAGCTTTTTGAGGTTAGGTACTTCTACTACTAGTATTATATTTATAGGTATTTTATATGTATACATTTTAATAGGAAATGTATATAATATATATATTTTTATATACACAGAAAATATTTTAACCTTACTATATTTCAGGGAATTTAACGACTGAAATTGTCTATTTTAAGCAAGATACAATGCAATACTATTTGTTTGTTAGTTTTTATATCCTTGTTAGTTTTATATCCTGTCACCTTACTTTTTATTATAAAAGGCACTAATTGAAATAGGCCTCTTCTAATAGCAGCTGCCATGGCAATATGAAAAATAGTGCCCACTGAGCCACAGTACTTCCAAAATTTGTATAAATTGCTTTATATTAAAGTTAATTTTTTAATTTTTTGACTTTGCAATACAGTTATTGGTGTGGGCGAGTATAACTGGACAATTCTTTTTCTGAGTCAGTTCTTCTGAGTGAGTTTTCTGAAATATGAAGTGAGAACATCTGAAAGGTGTTGTCATTTATTTTAAATGTTTAGTACCAAGAAGTATTGAAATCTCTTATTATCTTGTGTAACAACACATATATATTTTTGCTGCATTAGTTAGTGTATTTACTATATAAAATAATATGTAGAAAGACAATTGTTCTCTATAATTTATTTGGCATTTATTAGTATCAGTATTGCTTTCATTTACAATATTTAATAATTTAATAACTAGTAAAACTTACAAATGATATATATATACTGTATTTCCTGCATATTATAACATTGCATTAAAAAACTTACAGTTAATTGGCAATTATTTATACATAAATCGAATCTGAATCTGAATCATATTTGATTACACTATTTACATTAAAATGTACATACAGTACTACTTACATTAATTTCCTTTATACAATGTATCATTGACATAAACCGGTAACATTGCAATTTTAAAAAGTATTTCAGTTGATTTAGATTCTTAATATTTTAAAAACATGGTTTTTTTTTTCACCCAATTCTACTATCGCTATTTCAGTATTAGTAATTATAAAACATTTATTTCATTATTTGATAAAATCGTTAATAAAATTATTAATTTTATCCACCCTTCTACTCCTCAGCTGCTGCATTAAAAAAAACAATTCTAAAAATACAATTATCAATTTTGATAATTTATTGTATAAAATTGTCATTAAAACATAATTAATCTGAGCCGTAAGGTCCATGTTTGTTCTTTATTACCCAGAAGTCATCAATCACCTTCCCGCCCTGTAATTAGCAAACAACATTCAAAGGTATAAATAATAATGCAATGCCATATATTAACATAACACCACCACCATTTTTTTTTCTAGACAAAAAAAACATTTTTTAGGTCAAAATTTTATAAATAAGTTTTATGAATTCATACCTGATCATCTGATATTTGCTGGAAGTGAGCATGTGTCTTGTTCGTCAAGGTCAATGTCAAATAGCCATAGTCTCGGGAACGAAACCCATCCCATGGAGCGGGTACTGGAGTGAATTTATCGGGCAATTCTCTACAACCCTGAAAAAATCAAATTATTTCTATTAAATAGGGCAGGGGTCAACATTTCTAAATAAATTTCTAGAGATTGTATTGTAACTTGTAAATGGAAACAATATACTTACAGCAGAACCAGCTACTACGTGCACAGGTGCGTTGGGGTTTGTATAGGGGGCGCTAGCACTACCGTTGAACACCTGTAAATATAAATATGAACTTTGTATTAGAATGTAATCTGACTTTCTCTGTTTACATGCAACAGTTGACATACAGAACAAAACAAACATACTTTACCAAAACATGAATTGTATTCGTAAGCCTAACAATATTAAGTGGGGATTCTATCGTCATACCTTTCCTTTGTATACAGGTAAAAGCCTCTCATAGGTGTGTTCATGTGCCCAGAACTCAATATCTACGCCTGAAGTAATCAAAATATAAAACTTGCAATCAATAATAATAGTAATATCATGTGAGGGGGACAGCTTTGGTGTTCAATACAGAAAGGGATCTTCACAATCTTTTATGTTTACGAGTTTAAGTTGTATAATATTGACATACATACCACTGTCATAAAACAGTTCCTCAAGCTGATCCCTTATCTGTAAAAACAATTAATATTTAAATAAATTAGCTATACTTACTTATTTCAATGCAAATTTTATGATGTTCCCATATATGGACATGATGATGTCATACCACTACCATATTTAAGCATATCACTACCATATTTAGGTACATAGACATAGCTTTTGATTTGGTTACATCATTTGGAGGCGTTTTTGTGGATAGACCAAATATTTCATGATGTCATAATAGCACCATATCGGAAAAAGAATATTTGACTTATATGCATTGCTGATTAAAGAAAATAAAGGAAACTGTACTAACGATGTTGTAACGTTTCGAACAATCATCTCCATCAGTATCGGTACAATACATCGGTCGATGAGCCATCGTGATGACCCAGGGTCGTTCAACTCGATTCTTATTGGCTGCTTCAAGGTCTTGTTTGAGCCAGTTCAATTGATGTGTGATTAAAAACAGTCCATATTGAAAGTAGTAGTAAACCTCAGTTGAGAAAACAATGATATGTGCTGGACCAATATCCCAACTAATTATAATATAAAACGCAAAGAAAAATTATTGATTGGATGAATGAAGGGAATGATTGAGAGACAATCGGATATATGGAAGTAGATAAAACAATAACTGAGCTTACAGTACCTGTACCATAGATTAGCTGTTTCTGCAAAATTTGGCATTGTGAATCGATTTTTGTAATGTGAAAAATTGCTGAAAAGAAGAAAACATTTTGTTAAAATTATATATGTGATATAATACTGTATGTACCAACTAAAATAACTAACCCATTCACAATGCAAAAAAAGCTCACATTATATCCTCCCACTTCAGGTTTAATCCCACCCCCTACTTTAAGGCATATCCCCGGGTATAGTATCAGTATTTACTTTTGGTCTGGATGTAGGCCTCTCTCTCTTTATCCTGTTCAGATGAGTTTTTACAAGAAATGCTTACCAATCATTTTTTCCCAGGGTATAGTTCCATTCCCAAAGTTGGCATAATTTTGTGTTCTAGTAGGGGTGGGATTATACCAGAGGATATATATGGTATTTCATTATTTTTAGTCGCGTGGACGCGACTCTATAGTTCACTATGTTGGTCGGTCTGTCTGTCTGTCGGTCCGGTATCACTATGCATTGTAGCACGCGACTTAATGGCTGTTTGCCTTGTTTTTTGTAATTTGGATTTCAAACTGCAAAGGGAGACTCACTAAGATGCTTCATGATTGCCTACCGCCGTCATGTACGGTACATACGCTGCTACTGATTCTATTTGACGCATAAACATGTCTCCCACTCTCCCATTATCCTCCTCCAATTCATATGCAAAGTCACCTATTCAAAAGTCATAAATAAAATCAATTTATAAACATTCCAAGCAATTACTGAACCATTCAGTTTATTATGCTTTGTTTGTTTTGTTGCTATTTTGTCATTCTTTTTTTCCATCTTTTTTATTACTTACCAATATGGAATACAGTGTCGTACATTCCTTTCTGTACTTCCTCTTGTAGTCGACTCAGTGACTGTGCGTTCTCGTTTCCCAAGTCCCCATACATAGCGAATCGAGGACTCCAGTCTGTGGTATTTGGAAAAGCTTTAAAAAAGAATAGCGGACTCCATCCTTCTTCACTTCCGCAATGATAATCTGAAATTTGTACATTTGTTTAATAATTTTTAATAATAATAATTAATATTATTTCTTGTAGGTACTGTACTATAAAATTGAAATTATAAAAACACTAATATCTATTTTTAAAATATTTTTTTATCACTAAAATCTATTATTGAAACCTTAAGCATTTGTGAGTTATTATAGAAAGTGAAAATTACATATTTATTTATGCATAATTATGTATTCATTCAATTTTATATCATGAATAATGTATTTTAAAAAAATACTGTATAAATGATTTGAATTTAATGAATGTGTGATGTTATTGTGTGTAAAAATAAAACTAAAATACTTACAATAAATTTGTGCAGGGCTCAGTCCAGTCAGCTTGACCCTGTGGATGAACTGTGACCTTTTCTCAGGTCCACCGTCGACGAATATACTACTAGTTCCCTTGGCAACTAAATTAAGTGTGATATTTTTGCCGAACCTTACCAGTGATGCCTTTGTATCGTTTACTGTGCTCCACGTAACCATCATCTCATCCGCATTTCCTGGTAACAATTTTTAAAAATTAATCAAATTAACCTTTCTGATACTGATAAACCACATTTTTCTGCAAATTCTTTTTATAGTTATTCATATTTATAGTGATAGCTATCTGGCTAGTGTTTAAATTAATTCCATATTTCAATTTGTAATTCAAAATTATTAATCTATAAATTGCACTTTGGTACATGATTAAGAGAGCTCACGCAATATTTAATTAATCTACAATAGACATAATTTATGATATATTTTTTTTTAAATAAATGTAAATCTTGAAACAATAGAGGAATTACATAACAATTGATTTGTCTTTAAAACTGTCACTAGGGTAGAAATTCCTGATTATATTTATTTATTTTTATTTTAAAATAAATTTTAAAAACAAGTAGTGTATAGATAAATAAATGAAGCTCTTGTCTACACTATCAAACTTGTGTGTGACAACAAAATGTGATGTGCCCATATATGGACATGATATTTGGACATATTCACTACAATATTTGGGAACATCACACTTTTTTTGATAGTGTAGAAAGAGCTTAAAACACACCTGTAGCAGATAAGTGTATTTGTTCAGGTTGCAACTGAATGTGACGAACATCATTACTATAACAGACGGTACAACTAAGAAGGATGGGGATAAGCAAACCGTTTAATACGTCCATTATTTTAGATCTGCAGACTGCAGCACACTAATCTAAATTATTATAAAACATGTAAATAAAATGTCATACATAACAGTATTCTAAAATATTTTTTTAAATATTTTAATTATTATTTAGTCCAGCCCGCCCAGGTTTTCACAAAAGACATTCAAAACAATTTGAATGAATGTATTGTAAGTGAACCCACTACTATAACCATGGAGTAAACCTTTACTCCATGGCTATAACAAGCCTACAGGCTACGTGTAGCTTACTGAAACTGCATGTTGACTTCCTTGTGAGTGCAGAGAAGCCCAGCCAGGCAGTAGGTAGGTCCTAGGCTAGTAGTAGGCCTAGTAGGTAGGCCTTGCTTGGCTAATAATAAGCCGATTCTTTCTATTCTAGTAGTGTAGGCCTGGGCCCTGGTCCTCCTACGTCCTAGTTAATGCATAGGCCTAACGTAACAAAGACCTTACCTATAGTATATGCCTAACTAAGTTATAGTAATAACAAAGATTTCGACCATTCAGTGAGTGGCCGTTTTTGGAAGTCCGATCGATCGCGCAAAAAAAACAACAGTGAATCTGTTTTGATCACCTGATACGTGTAGGCACGTGACTAAATAAGGGACATTCCCAAGTTGGAGGTATATGTGGATAGCCGTTTTGGAACTTTGGAAATATTCTCTTTTTATTTTTCTATGAGGCGCAGAGAACGTCTTAGGCATCAGACATTAAAACTCGTCATATTATTTTGACATTAGTAATTTCTTAGTAGATTATTATAACTAACACCTACTGAAGAAAAATGTATACAATTATCATATTTCTAATATTATATGTACACTCTTACTTGTTTACTTGCTTGTTTACTTGTTTCCCGTACACTTTCGTCTACGGGATCGAGGCGAAGCACTCAGTGCTTAAAAGCCCCTCTTAGCAATAAAATCATATTCAATATAGGGTGAAAACTTCAGCGGGTGGTTAGACCATGCGACGTTAAGTTTTGCTTTGAACGAGTTCACCGTAGCACATGAAACTACATCCGTAGGCAGAGCATTCCATAAGAGAATAACTCTCCTGGAGAAGGTGTCCCTCCTAATATTAAGACGAGAGCTTTTAAACTTGAGTTTATATGTGTGTCCACGGGTCCGAGATTCTAGATCAAATTCAAAAAATGTGTTGATCGAGATACGATCGAAACCCTTAACAATCCTAAAAACTTGGATAATATCCGCTCTCTGCCTTCGATATCTCATAGTAGGAAGACCAAGAATTCTCAAACGTTGTTCATAAGGGATATTTCGGTACCTAGGAATCAATCTTGTTGCTCTTTGCTGGACCTTCTCTATTTCATCCTGATCTCGTTTTCTAATAGGATTATAAACAGTGTTACAATATTCAAGCGTTGGCCTGACAATAGACTTATACAGCTTCAAAAATCCATCTTTATTCAAGAATTTAAAAGATCTATAAATCATTCCTAGTTTCTTATTAGCCCTTTTACAGATATCCGCTACATGCAAATTGTTTTGGGAATTTTTTTGTTTAAATACAGTATTATACAAAATTGCGAGACGTTTTCCGCGCTCCATACTTTTAGAAAAAAAAAAGAACATTGTGAAGTTCCAAAATGGCTATTCCAACACAACTTTACCGATCTACTGACAACAATCGCGTTCACGTACGTCTTACGTAACATTGATTTTAGCAGCGGCAAAAGTAAATATTTTAAGAGCATCAATATGAATTCTTCTGCTGTAAGTTAAATTGTTTTATTTTGTTTTGTAGAAAACGTTTTACAGGCCAGTTTAGCCGTCCCACGATAGGGTAGATTAGAAGAATAAGATAATAGGCCTAGCTTAGGGTAAGTATAGTGTGTGCTGTGTGGGTGTGGGGCATGCTCCCGATATATAATTAGACAGATAGATTGACACCTGGTGGTATGACTGATCGATAATGTGTGTTTGCAAGAGTTGAGTTCGTGGTGGAGTTCTAATAATATTAATATCGTTCATCTTATTCATAAGCTGTCGTGCTATGCCTTGAGACTGGTACCAGGCGAGGACCTCATAAAACGGCTCAAGTTGTTCGTAACTGAAAATGATCTGAAGGCAGCCATTATAGTTTCTTGTGTAGGAAGTACCAAATTCATAAAGCTACGCACTGCTAATTCTACAACTGTGAGTATGAAAGGGCAGTATTAATTATAAAGCTCTGTCCACACTATCAAACTTTGTGTGCCCATGGATGGACATGATGATGTCATATCACTACCACATTTTGTTTTCAAACTAGTTTGATAGTGTAGACAGAGCTTTAGACTAGCTGTTATTAGACCAATAAAAAAGTTTCATATCCTCATCCAAACAAAATAAAACACACACACATAATAATTGATTGATAATTGATTGATTGATAATTAATATCTTTTATATTAATACGTTTAATATGGTACCATGTGATTTGTTTTTTGTTGATTTTTTTTTCAGGTGAAGACCTTTACCAAACCTCATGAAATAGTGTCATTGTCAGGAACTCTTTCACAAGATGCATTCCATCTTCATGCTTCTATATCAGATGAGAATTCTATGGTATGCCTAGACTCTATTCAAATAAAACTTTCCTTGTAGTTCTAGTTGAATATTAATTGAATAAACAGGGGATCATCAACTTTTTGTTTAATTGATGATAGGTCTTTGGAGGTCACGTGATGGAGGTAATGGAGACGTATACAACTATAGAGCTCGTGGTTGGTGAACTCAAAAGCCTGAAATTTACAAGAGAATTTGACTCGAGTTCTGGATACAAGGAGCTTGTCATACGAAACAGAGAACAATCATCTACTACAACAGATACATAATGATATTGTCTGTGAGTTAACAACACTAATAATTGGTATTATAAAGCATATCTTGTATAGACACTACAGTGCGTAACAAGATATGGTATGCCCAAAGAGGTTATATAATAAATAGCGACCATTTTGTGGAGACTTCGCTCTCGTCTAGTTACCCCTGTAGTTAATTATATAACCTCTTTGTGGTATTATATGCTGTACAAACAAGACAATATACTGTACAACAAAAATCTAATTTTATTAAATTTCTACTTTCTAAATAGTATAATTGTAGAAGTGTTTAACTAACACCCGGGTTTTATTTTGAAACGACGCCTCTTCAGTTTTTGAGCAATGTCAAACATTTTCTGTGATGTCTGAGGTAGAGAAAAGGGGTAATATTGGGTAATATTTTATCTCTTAAAATAGGCCTAAACATGCACAGAGCTAGGCTCTTTCTACACTATCAAACAAAATGTGACAAAAAATGTGATGATGATGATGTCATATCACTACCACATTTAGGCATATCACCACCGTATTTGGGCACATCACACTTTATTTTGATAGTGCGACAGAGCTTTAAACGAATTTTTTAAAATTCTGTGACATCCTTGAGTGTGCTTGCTGCAGATTGGATCATGAATGCCACAGTGGCCATGTGCTCTTTGACGCCTTCCCATCTCTGTTCCTGGTTGGGGTCAAACTCAATGCGGTACATGCTGTCACGAATCCCCGGGAAAGGCGACCCACCGTGTAACGCAGGCGAGAACACGACATGTCTATAAAATAAAAAGAACAATATTATAGAAAAATAAATAGATGTAGATTTATTTAACATACGATGCTAAAAAATGACGGATATCCCACCCTGAAAAAGGTAAAATTTAGGTGGGCGTGGTCATCATGATTTGTTAAAACTTCGGCCCTCTCCAATCCTACATTAACCCTCCTGTTACTAGCAAATTTCTTTTTGTTGTTGGTTGGGTTTCGAAATAAAATAAATAAAATAAATTATGTGTTTCTGGATTTCCCACTGCCTTAGCAATTTTTCACCAAAAATGACAGTTTGTTCTGTAGCACTGTAATTACAAATATCAAACCAAAATAGTACATTAGTTTAATATATAAAAAAAATGATGTATGATTCCACCAAACTTTCCAGTTAAAATCACGATTGTGAGAATAGTTTCTCGAAACATGTTAAGACATTTTAAGGTAGTTTGCCTATTTATCATAAATATATATATTTTGACGTGGCGTAATATGATAATAATATGTATTAGTCCGTCATAAAATATGTTTCAAAGAAAAAATTCATTTTCCAAATGGCGTACACGGTCATACAATAATATTTTTACCTCATAAATTTGCGTCCGGGTAAGCCAAGTGGGTCGATAAACGACCTCTCAAACAACATAATTTGGTCATTGACTTTACGGACATCAAGTAAACTGAAAAGCATAAATATGAACATATATTAATTATTTAAAATAAACTCCGTGAATCGGTGTCATAAAACTGCCTTGACATTTACATACTTGTGAAAAATGTTTATAGGATTATGAAGCAGATTGAAGATGTATTGTTTTGTTTGTTATAAAAGAAATCTTGCGTTTTTTATATTGATACAGGAAAACTCACTCCGATGTGTCCATATTTTTTCTTCAAAAGTTTCTGCGATAACCGTCAAATTGTTTATGGCCGACATAATAGCGTCTACAACGAAAAATTAACATAATTTAAAAAAACATAATTGTATTGATTGATTTTTAGTTCATATTGTGAAATGTGCGTATGTCATATCAGGAGCTTTCGATTTACGACAGCCGTCGACCTCTATCGACCATCGACCGACAGCCGTCGACCGACCGACAGCCGTCGACCGACAGCCGTCAACCGTCGACCTACAACTGTCGACTGAGAATCGTCGACTGACCTACAGTAGAAACAAAGTTAAATTCTGTGTCAATTGACGTGTCGTCTGTCGACCGACAACCGTCGACCGACAACCGTCGACTGGCAACCGTCGGCCGACCTACAGTAGGAACAAAGTTAAATTCTAGTAGTAGTAGGTGGACGATAATCGAGAGTTCCATATACAATAGTAATTTACCGAAGGTAATTCCATTCTTGTTCATCTCAGTTTGGTAGAGCTCCTTTACTGTCTCCATGCCCCTCACTATTTTGTCTGCGTAATACACACCGTCGAATGGCACTATTGCTGAGTCTGCGAACTCCCGTCCAAGCTCCGTCCATACACGCGCCACGGCTTGATGACGCTTAAAGTCCCAGTCGAGAAACGTTTTAACGTAATAAAACGTAGAGTAGGCGGAATGATATACGGGATGTGAAGAAAGACCAAGATCCTAAAGAGAATACCGTATAGAGTAAGTAATCTTGACAAAAATAAGTTCGGCTATTCAACGGTTTCTTTTCTATTTGGCCATCAAGTTATGTGACACAAGCCAAGGAGTGGCCACTTCGAATGGGACGTTAAACAATAAGGAAATCGCTGCTACGGGACGTGTGCTAGCCACAAAAATATGAAGTTTCCAATCGCCAATCGCACATCTGGGTAGCACCAAAGATTTCAAAGCACTACCAGTACTAACGTTTGCGCGCATGTGGTAGTGATAGTCTGCTTCAAAGGTGCAAGAGGTAGCCTATAACATTAGTGCGAACTTAGGTGCGAATATGGTTACTCACAGTAGGATATCGCCAACGGACGTCTGCCGCAGGTATTCCTAAACGATATGTATACGGTTTATAATCGCTGCCAGAACCAAGGTTTCGTACACTAAGACAAACGTAAGAAAACAAACATTAAACAACCAAATCAAACGATATTGACACAAAAGCTAATGACAAAACCATAATTGGAATATTGCTTACTATGGTTCGTTGTCGTATGTGGAGCTTGCATCTTTTGCAAGCCAGTGGTCGTACGTTGTATCGTATTCTGGATCAGGAGATGGAACCTTTTTAAGAGAAATAATATCACACGAGTAAACAAGGATTATTACGGTCGTGTACTGGAGAAATGTTATTTACTCTCGTTGCCTCGTCCTTAAATGGGACGTTAAACCGTATAAATTCGTGAAAAAACTCTACTATTCGACAGAATAGGAGACCCTCGATCTGTTGCGAATGTGGTGCACGTGATTAGGATGAGCGCAACTCTACACTACAACACCGCTATCTACTTGTTGAAGGATAGGCCTACTCGTACTACCTACAATGACTATTTTAAAAAATCAATAGATTAAATGTAGGCCTACCTTCTTAGTGGCAGCAATTATTGCTTTCTTTAAAGATGGAGTTGTTTTTCCTTGAAACGTGTAGTTTCCCGTTACAGCAGAATCGACATTAAAGTACACCACCGTCCTGTCGGCTAAGATTTTCTGGAAATCCTGTAAAACAAACATATAAATATGTATGACTTTCGGTTGCTGTGTCGTGCATTGGTTCTGCAAGCGATGATCGTCCAGTCAAATGTGGCCTGGCTTTAGAAGAATAAGAGTCCAAAACTGACCTCTAGAAACTCGGTGGAACCAAGCAGACCAGGTTCTTCTGCTGCCCAACTGCAAAAGATGATTGTTCTTCGTGGTATCCAACCTGAAAAAAACAAAGTAACAGCAAATCTACATTTGTGTTGTTGAATTGCTTCTCTGTCTCGAGAATGTTGTTGTAAAAGTCCGTCAGCCTATTTTATTTCTAAAATACTGTTGTGTCTGTCGTGTCAGCGTGAGGTTGTTTAGTACATTTAGATCTCTTCACTTTACCTTATCTGCTAAAACCACCATATGTCTGTAACTAGTTAAAGCGTGGTTCCCACTAGAACGCAACGCAAAGTGGGAACCGACGACGCAATAGTGCTGCAAACATCACAGGTTTGACTTCACGCAGGCGGGGGCAAACACAATTATTAGAAGGATATATGCTTCCGTTGCGTAGATTGCGTTACGTTGCGTCGCTAGTGGGTACCTTACCATGTTTCTTATGCAAGTTTCCAAAAGATCTTGTCATTTCTAACAAAGCAGACGTTCCACTGGATGGATCAATGGCGCCAAACACCCAGGCATCACGATGGTTTCCCATAAGCACATACCTGTCTAATTAGCAAATATTAACATTAATTGTATGCATTGTCATGTGTCATGTTAGTTGCTTATTTTAATTATCATGAGTTCACAAGTAATACTCACCTGGTTCGACATTTCCTTTGATCATGCCGATGACATTGTACACGGGTCGATTCTCTTTAATTGCAATAACCTCTAATTTAATTTTCCTGCAGAGAAGATTAAACTTAATCGTATAAACTAGAACTAATTAGGAACAACATTGTTAAAACTAAAGCGTAGGCCTACATTTTATAGTAGCCTAAATACAATAGAGACCATTCTTCTCTAGGGACACCCTAAAGCTTGGTTCTCACTAGCGACGCAACGTAACGCAACCTACGCAACGTAAGCAAATGCCCTTCCAATTATTGTGTTTTCCCCCGCCTTCGTGAAATCAAACCTGCGATTTTGCAGCATTGTTGCGTCGTCGGTTCCCACTTGTGATTACTCAATACATCACTTTACCTCAATACGTCGCTGCGTTTCGTTCTAGTGGGAACCACGCTTTAGGGACATTTTTCTGTGAGACAACGCTACAACGGCATGCACATTTTCAGTGGACACCCCTATTAAGGGGGATATCCCTACCAAGGGACACTTACCTGTGAGACGAACACCAACCCCTATTCAGAGATGACAATTTTGGGTTCCAAATGTACCCCATTATATTATGTACTATTTTCCTTCTAAAGCTTTCGCTGTTGCTGACGTCACTATTTTGCAAGTCGGTAAAAAAATTAGTCATTCTTGGAACATACATTATTTCAAATCTTACCTATTTGGTTTTTTAAGAGTTGGACCAAATCGGTACGTAACGTTTAGTGCTCCCTGCCAACTGTCAGGAACTTCGTCTCCGTCCATTTCTCTATTACGACATTTTGTAACCGTCAATGTCATTTTAAATAAATAAATAAATTACATGCATGGATGTATTCAAATTTAATTTACATATGTAAATTTAACTTGGCAACTTGAAAACGGATCATCATCATACTTGTGTCTTTATAAGTTTATTTTACGCCAAACTACTTCAACAATTACAGAATTTATTATAGGCCTAACATGTTATATTTTGTTTTTAATATGTTTATGTAATTACCTCAATAACATTTCTGCGTCGTCTGCGCATATCGGATGGACGGGGATTGTGGGTAATTCTGCGTGTTCTTCCGTTTGTCGATAAGCATAATCTATTTGTAATATAACATTATGATATGGATGTTTGGAAAAACATAATAGTTTAGGCCTACAATTTATATAGTTGTACATTAGCTTACCGTTGGCGGGAAAACCAGGTGTCAATGGATCGCCCTTTGCATCGCTAACCCAAACGTTGCCTCGTTGAGCACCCGTCCGAGGTAACCACCATGAATTAGGGTAACCCCCTAATGTGTCCCCTGGTGAATAGTTGTCGGGGTCAGAAAAAAGAATGACCCCAATCGCACCGGCCTTTTCGGCATTTTTCACCTGTTATTAAGAAGAAACATTAGTAAATTTCCGAATAATGTGTACTTATAGAAATAAAAGTACAATTTGACGATTCGCCTTCAGCGCTTCCACTCCATAAAGCCGGTTTTCCACTAGGCGAATTTGTTCGCGCGAATCGAAAGCGTCAGCTTATACGCATGCGTATTCATGTTTCCATCTTCCAAATCCCTCTCTACGCAGCCGATGTGTGTACTTTACCTTTGTTCCTCGAAAACCTTTTGCGAATTTAGCGATGACGATTTTTCCTGTGATATTGATTTCTGGCTTATTATCCGCCAGATAAATGAAGTCCTCCTCACGACCAAAATTCACGTACACTAATTCTCCCTGTTAATTTAACAAGAAAACAATGTCTTGAATAATCATAATCAATAAATTGTGTTCTTTTAGTGATATTCGGAAAGAATTCTTTAATTTGAGCGAGATATATTGTCTTATTTCTCGTCAGTGACGTCATACTTTACCTCAACGGTTCCACTTGCACAATACGCATTGAAGGGTGGAAGTGCTTGAGGGTTTTCATCTTCTGGCCTTAAAACATCTTCATGGTCTCGTGTACTGAAGATCACTGTATTGTCTTCTAAGATGTGTACCTTCAAAAGAACACATTCTTATTTCAAAATTACTACAATATTGAGACACAACATGCCATTTCTGTGGTAATGATTAATGTCATCGTTAGCTAAACGCCTATGTGTCATGTGGTGTATAGAAAAAGCCACGTTGGCACGCACGCATTCATCATAAATCCGCATGCGTTCCAGGTAAACGTAGTGTCATAAAATGTCAAAAAACGCACGCATCGCAACCCCGTTTGCTCACCGATACAGTCCGCACTCGAGCAACTAAAGCTTGGCGCGATCACGCAGACGCAACGTAAGCGAGTTGACCAATGACAAGCGACGAATAATCCATTGCTTTTTATTGGTAAAATCACTTGCGTTAGGCTTACGTCCTATAGTGGAACTAAACTTTACACCCGTTTTCGTGTGTTGAGGAAATAGTGTTATGCCTACCTCTGTGTTCTTTTACGCTCGGGGACCTATTTAAATTTTGCTGATGAAATTTTACAATATAGCTAATGGTTGACATTCTGTGTATTTATACAACCATCGATAACATAAAGAGTAAATACCGTACGTATTGTATAGTTACCTACATAATCTAAAACAGAGTTCATAGGTAGCCTAATTATACTTAGCCTACAAGCCCATATAGATGAAATCAGAAATGTAAATTTACTAAAAGTTCAAAAGAGATAGTCCCATTATTACTTTCTAAATTATAGATTCTTTCTTGACCAACTTCAAGATTCTGGAAACGCTTCCAGTGCTACTGTACTTCTAGATGGATCATACGTTTTGTATTTCGTATTTTCCACGACCATTTAGTATGTTTGTCATTTATGCTGTTTGTATAAGAGATTAAATAATTGGTTGATTACCTTGTTGGGGTTACTGATATCAGGATAGGCTAGATACGGGGTGTATGAATGTATTTGAACATCGTCTAGGCCTTGCTCCAGCCATACACTCTTGATGTATTCGGCGTTTTCTTTTTCAGCCAATGTGCCACCAACATGTGGACGTTTTGAAAAATATCTAAAAACAAATTTAGCTTCTTGAGGTTGCAAAATACAATAGAACCTTCAACATTAGGAGGAGCAATATGAACAATAGAACCTCTATTAGGAGGAGCAATAGAACAAGAACCCTTTTGGGAGGACCCAAAACAATGTACCCTTAATAATGATACTATGGGTGACTATCAAGTAATAACCTTAATTACCCCTGAATGGAAGGGTTTCACTCTAATGATAGGCCTACAATCCTCAAATACAAGCTTAAATTTAGAACCTACTTCAGATTTTCTTCGATTTTGGCAGCGTCAATATTATCCATCAACGTTTTTGATACCCACTCATGATCTTTCTGGTCACCTATGTGAGGGTCTGATGTACTTCGTAGTGTTTTAGGAAACGTAAGGTACCCGATAAGAAGCCCGATACCTACACAAACCACTCCCAGGCAGACGGTAAAAAGAATGAAATGCCGCGTAATAAAGTTGTTCTTTTTGTTGCCATCAACAATGGCAACGCCGTCAAAGTCGTCTTTCATGGCGAAACTTGGTTTACGCGTAGGCCTACCTATTTCGTGTGTTAAATCAGATTATCTAATCGACAGTATTTGACCCTGTGTAGACCCAGGTCATACTCTGCCACTCTGCTATACCAATAAACAAAGAGTGCTACCCCGTCGATTAGGCGCGAAAAGATCATTACGGTTATTCTACTATCTTTTATCCAATCAGAATCAAGTGTAATGCTTTAAAGTTTTTTTTAGTATTACCATGATGGTAGGTTATATACGCTATACATAATATAAAATTGATTTAGTACGACATTAATAGGTGTAAGGTCGATGTTTAAGACCAGATATTTTGATTGAAGTTGCCGACTTTTATTTCAGTATCCATAATTATAATATACCAACATATATCTTAATTAAGAAAAAGCTGTTGCTATAAAAATGTTAGATAGTACACATTTATGTGCGCACTTATACCAGTATATTTCAATGTTGTTAATTACAACTTGGCAATCGATCCTAGTATTCAGTGACGTCTTTAAGAGTACTGGCAGCTGATTGGATCATAAAGGCTACCACTGCCATATGTTCACGTACTGCGTCCCATCTGCCATCTTGGTCTGGGTCTTCGTCGATGCGGTAAAGACCGTCAAGGAGGCCCGGGAACGCGTCGCCTGCATAGTAGTTCTTGCTACTCGGAGCAAAGACAACGTGCCTAGGAAAAAAATGAAATAAAATCAAACCATATTTTGTTTAGTACCGTAATTTGTCAGCGAAAAACGTTTGGAAAAACTTACTTTAGAAACTTTCGATCAGGTAAACCAAGTGGGTCTATGAACGCCCTCTCGAATAACATCAGTTGATCATTCACTTTTCGAACTGAAAGAATACTGTGAAAGTAAAAAGCAATTCAATTTGAAATATTCGAAAATGTAAATTGAGAAAGGGAACATATCGGTGGTACTTCTTCTCCTTGTATCATGTCTGGTTGCAGATGTTTTGATAATGATCTTTGCTCTCCGGAGTTCCCTGTTGGTTTGAATGAACTTACTTATATAATAATAATATAATATAACAATATCATATCATATCAAACATATCCACTAAAAGTGCTCAAGGCGCTAATTACAACACTGTTTATACTTCATTAATACCATATGCCTCAGCAAAAAGGTATGATTTTAATGATTTTTTAAAAGAATTAATAGTATGGCAATGCCTAATCCATTCAGGAATGTCATTCCACAGCCTTATAGTAAGGCAATCTAGCAGGATGCTGAGCTCTGGGGATAAAATGCTTTATCTGTGGCTGCGACACGATCAGCCTCTCTCAACAGACAGAATACATAATATAAATAGTAGTACAGTACTGTTGGTATTTGTCGCAGCCAGACATAAGATCAAAGGACTGTTACTAGATCAGTGTTCTGTTGTTAAATTACCTTGCTTATAGCAAGGTAATAACAACCCTGATTTATAGCACTGTAAAATGAGATACCTCCTTCCTTTCATTAAAATGACATTAAAAATGTTCCATCATATATATTTGTCTCGTCGATAATTCAACTTTTAAAACTTGAGTTTTTTATTGACAACTTAAATACTCACTCTGACAAGTCCATGTCCTTAATGTTTGCGTGAAAATCTGTGGCTACATTGGTAAGATTATCGACTGCTGAAAACATGGCATCTATAAAAAAAAGAATAGCAGAGTATATTTTTTAATTAAGATTGTATTCGAGCTTGCAGACTGTTGTCGACGTGAATTTATGAAAATATTTTAGCGTATGTTCTTTTTTCTTACCAAATGTAATTCCATGCTTATTCATGTTATCTCCGTACAAACTTTGAATAGAATTGATTGATCTACGAATCTCTTTTACATAATCCACACAGTCTATTGGCAAGATAGTGGTGTCTGCGAAATCGCGCGCAACCTCTGTCCACACACGCGCTACTGCCTGGTGACGTTTGAAGTCCCAGTCCAGGAACGATTTGACGAGATAAAACGTTTCGTAGACGGAATGATACACTGGATACGACGATAATGACAGCCTCTTTTAAATATAAAAACAACAGAATATATGACATTAAAACTGGAAAGAAAAAATGTACTATGACATTACTTGAAAATTGATTATAGATACATATACATACGCGATCAAATATCCAAAAAATGTCGGTTCCGGGAATTCCAATCCGGTACATAAAAGGAGCAAAATCGCTTCCAGATCCCAAATAACCTATACTGTGATCAAGAATAAAACAAGAAACGACATGAATTGATGACGTAATCTGGTAGATTAAAAATGTGTAACTTCATACTGTGAAACTTCTCCTTAAATGGTTTTAACACTACAGTCAAGACGTATTCTGGGGACACCCCTGCTATGCCCGAAGGTGTCCTCTTATATAGGCCTAGGGTTCGACTGTACTTACTATGGAAGCGTCGGTTCATCGTAATCTGCGTTGCGTTTTAGCCAGAGATCAAATGTTGACGAAAAACCATCGTCTGGGGATGGTACCTACGTAGATTTGGAAAAATAAATTCTTCATCATCAACATATTTTCTATTTATGTTCTTTCTTTCTTTTGCGTTTGAAGCAACGCGTTTTGTAAAAAATAAACGGATTGTAGGCTAAGTAGTACCTTCTTTGCAGCATTAAACAGTGCTTTCTTGAGTGATGGGCTTGATTTCATTTGGAGAGTGTAGTTACCAGTTACTGCTGAATCAACGTTGATATAGACCACGCCTCTTTCGGCTAACACTCGCTGAAAATCCTGAAAACAAACAACAACATTCTCAGAAAAACAATTTTGAAACAATTTTAATGGCAATGAACTACAGCGTTGTGGTTCTCATGGATTGTAATGTATGTAATACTTTTGTAAGATATACTGTATCGAATGATTCCTGTAGTATTATACCTCAACATATTCAGTTGAGCCAAGTAGGCCGTATTCTTCCGCGGCCCAACTGCAGAAAATTATAGAGCGCCTTGGTCGCCAGTCTGAAAAATAGAAAAATGAGATTGTCTCTTTAACCATTACAGCACTTCAGGTGTAAAGAAGATAAGAACGACATGTATAACTAGCACAGTGGAGGAACCTTGTCGTATCTGAGGACTGTTTCTTAGTTTTGGTAACTTTATTACATGTCTTTGGTGATCGTCTATTATCTTGCCAATCTACATCTGGAGCACCGCCACCACCATCACTAACCAACGCGCGTTATGAATCAAACTATACTAACCACCGGTTTTAAGAAGGTTTCCAAAAGCACTGGTGACCTCCATCATAGCTGCGCTGCCACTCGATGGATCGATAGCTCCATAAACCCATGCATCCCGATGGTTTCCGAGAATGACGTAACGATCTTAAAACAAGAAACAACAACTGAACATGCCATTTATTTTTTACTTATTTAATTTTAAAAGATAAATGTGTTTGAACAGCTTTAGTAGAATCGTTTCATCTTATCTTATCCTTAACTGATAACATATGTTTAATAAATTATTGACAATGTAAAATGTTAGATTAGTCATCTTAATTCCCATTACGTTTACCTGGTTCAACGCTTCCTTTGATCATGCCGACAACATTATACACCGTTCGAACTTCCTTCTTTGATAACACTTTCAATTTAATTTTTCTGTAATAGAATTTAGACAAAAACAATTTCTTTAGCATGCAAACATAACATGGTAAAATGAGTTTTTAGTGTAAATTTATGAATCTACCTATTTGGATTTTTGAAAGTTTGCCCAAACTTGTAGGTGACATTTAATTTCCCTCTCCATTCTTCGGGAACATCGTCCCCATCAAGTTCCCTGTAAAAAAAAAAGAAACTCTTAGAAGAGTGGTGTGAACAACTTATAGAAATACTTCAAAAGCCTAGTTTTACAAACTTTTCCAAAGTTTTCTGGTGTAGAGACCATATTGACAAACTCTTACAAAGCAAAAAACTTGTTCGCAAACTCGAGCAAATTCTAAGTTTGTCAAGAAAAACTTTGTGCTGGTGTTGACCAGTTGACAAACTTTGGCAAACTGAAGAAAACAAGTTTGCAGAATTCGAAACTGGCAAACATTTTTGTTCGTAAACTCGAGTACATTTTTAGTTGAGTAAACTTTGACAAAAAAAAAGAACAATAGTTTACAGAATTCTACACTGCAGCATTAATATAGCTTTCAGTAAATCCGTACGACTGCATAGTACAAAATAATAAGTGTACGTACCGTAGAAGTTTTTCAGCATCGTCATATCCTATCGGGTGTACTGGTATTTTAGTCAATGCTGTCTTCTCGTCCGATAATCGGTACGCGTAATCTAGGAATACAAATTACAAGTTGTGTTTTCTAATGTAAAGCTGACAGAATATGGTAATTACACAAACGTGTATGGTATGGTATGTGATTGTAGTAAGTTTAGTAAACATACCGTTAGCTGGAAACCCGGGAGTCAATGGGTCACCCTTTGCGTCACTAACGAACACGTTTCCACGTTGTGCACCTGAGCCTGGTAGCCACCAATCGTTAGGGTAAACGTCCTTCGCTTCCTCTGATGCGTAATCGTCTGGGTCGGAGTAGAGGATTACCCCTTTAGCTCCAGCTGCTTCAGCATGCTGGACCTGAGTCGAAGATGTGTATATAGTTGAAATATATCACCTCATTGAGAACTTATTTCTCCAGAATTGACTTTTGGTTGAATAGATTAGGTTTAGTAAATTACCAGTTTAAGTTTCCGTCGGAAATTTATACTGCAATTATAAAAACCGACTTAATGACAATGGAGTAGGTGTATTTGGTAACAAATTAATTAGTTTACCTTGCTTCCTCTGAATATCTTTCCATATCTAGCGATTACCAGTTTGCCTTTAAGGTCTATATTTGTATGATTCTTCTCCAAGTATTCAAAGTCTTCGGCTCTTGCGTAGTTTACGTAAACGAGATCACCCTGTAGCAAAATGGAATAATCCGTCAAAGGCAGACACATAAATTGTGTATATTTTATTAGAATATTGCTTTATTTTTTCAAAATGCAGGTAGAAAATATTTTTAAAATATCAATATCTATGCATTTGTGTTTAACTCTGTGTTTTCTTATGTCTACACTAGATAAACTAACTTTAGTTTGCAAACTTCAGCAAACTTGGATCGTGGAAGAAACTTTTCCAAAGTTTGCTAGTGTAATCCAGTTGACAACCTTCTGCAAACTGCAGGAAACTAGTTGACAGAAGGTAACAACAAAGCCTGTATATAGTAAATAATGTTAGATCAGACACCACAAACTTATTGAAACAGTGGCAAACACAATGTTGGTAAACTGTCCTAGTGTGGACATGAAGAAGGCTTAATTCATATTGGCAATTGTGTTTGTGTTATGGTATAGTGTTTTTGGTAATACGGGAATGAAGTAGGCCTATAACCGGTTGATACTAACCTCGACTGTACCTTGAGCAGAATAGGCGTTGAAAGGTGGTACTATGTCAGGGTTGTCATCTTCAGGCCTCAATACATCCTCATGCTCTCGCGTACGGAAAATCTCGACATCATTTTCCAGAATCGACACCTAAGATTTGAACAAATTGAACAATTACGTATTATTTCAACCATGGAGGGATCTAATTAATCGATGACTAAATATATTAAAATATTCAAATTTCAACCTACCATATTTGGATTGTCTGTATCGGGGTATGACAAGTAGACATTGTAAGGAACTAGCTTGGCGTTGTCCATTCCTTGTTCAATCCATTTATCCCGAACATATTCCGCATTCTCCTTCTCTGCTGGTGTCCCAGCAAGATGAGGTCGGGAAGAGAAATATCTATAACATCGAAAGGAAAA
Organism: Antedon bifida; assembly: GCF_963402885.1. Lineage (NCBI taxonomy): Eukaryota > Metazoa > Echinodermata > Crinoidea > Comatulida > Antedonidae > Antedon > Antedon bifida. The sequence continues at coordinate 5,641,211 of NC_136234.1, forward strand.
GAATCCATCAGTGTTTTATTTTGCTGCTCCTATCTAGGTGACTGTCAATAATCAGTTAATATATACCTAGTGACAGCTGCGGAATCGGGGTACAATTACCAGGGAGATGTGAAATATTTATTTTACATCTCCCTGCAATTATTGGCGATAAAAGAAAAACGCAACCCACTTTAGATATTCTTCGATATTTTCAGCAACTATCGAATTCATCAACTTGTCTGAGACCCAGTCAGCGTCATTCCCGCCATCGCCATACTCGATACACTCTGGGCTACGTAAAGTTTCAGGAAAAGTTAAGAACGCAAAGAGCAAACCAATCCCTAGGCCCAGAAGTCCTACACATGCAAACATAAGATAAAGATTTCGCCTGCCATAACGAGATTTTCCCGTTGAGTTGTTAGATTCTGAAGCAAAAGCTTCAGACATGTTGTGATAATGTAGCTCTACTTAAATTATATTGTTATACAGTAGCAGCAGTAGCAGGTCAATATGAATCAATGTAAATCAACCTTTGAACCAATTATAAAAACATATTTGTTGTAGATGACATGTGTTGTGTTTACTGGAGATTTTGATTGAACTGTAAATATAATTTCTAGTTATAATCAGCTAATTGCTATTGATAGCATGAAGTGCATATCGATTATCTATATATAAGTAGTTAAATGTTCTTCTTCTTGTGGTCGCCCCCGCCAGTAGTGCACTCAGCCTTAAAAAAAGCTTAAGCCTTGTCTACACTATCAAACTTTATGTGACAAAAAATGTGATATGCCCATATATGGACATGATGTACCATATTTTGATTATCACTACCATATTTAGGCACATCACACTTTTTTTTGTCAAACTACTTTGAGAGTGTAGACAGAGCTTAAGGAATACTATTAGGTCACTGTTCTATTGTCTTTGGGCTAAATTTGATTGTGTATCAAATTAAATCCGAGATTGTGAGCCTTCGATTTGCGACCATTTAATACATCGCACATTGTCTCATTGGTCGTTAATCTATTAATATAAAACGCCAAAACCTCTTATGTCGTCCCCGCATGCTCAGAATGAATTACATGACGTAACTAGTTCATATGTCCTAGGTCGTCCTAAATCAAAAGCTACCTTGTACCTAAGTACTTGGTTAAACATTCCATGATATAGTGTGTCGTGCATTTACGTTTTATTTAAGTTGTACGTATATATTAGTAATAGACGGTACGTATCGTGGATATTATAAGTGAAATACGTGTATGACGTGTGTTTGACGCAATCAAGTCGTATTTGGTCTATCGATATTTTGCGTCAGAAAGAGCAAATTACGTCAATATTTTTAAGTTTATATGCATAAGTATACGACGTCGGTCGTGCCTTACAATGAGGCTTCATGTCATCACTGAAATGTAACCGTCTCATCGCAAAAAAATGATTAAATGATCTAACGATACGTCAACTGATGTTGAGGAGATCACTCGGCCTTCAGTTGTTAATTCCAATTATATTTTAAAAGAGCATACTTAACCGTGCATTTATGTTTTATGAATTAACACATTTTGAAACGACAAGAAGTAGGTCAAGCTATACAGCATATGTACACATTTACAGACCAGCACATGTATGCCTAACATAACATACTGTTTCAAACCCAAGAATTGGTGTTTATGACTATAACATTACATGCGTTTGTATTTGCGTCGCCTTTGTCATAAACGCGTTTCCAACCGTGTGGTGCGTCAGTTCTTTCATTTTTATATATGCACTGGTTCTTACTTGTGTTGACCTTTTATGTTATGGAAATCATAGGATATATGATAGCCAAAAGGACTTTCACTTTATGTTACCACTGGGGGTCATTTTGCTGTTTAATTTTTCCTAGGCCTATTATATTAACAATATGCCATATTGCAATTTATTTTAAGTTATTAATTGAAATATGATTGAGAGGCAATTATTAATAACGCAAGCATTTGGATGACTTCACTTATATTCACCAAATACGATAAATTTACGTGTTTTAGTCTTGCTATGAAAGATAAGTTTATTTTTAACACTACATTGATACTCATAGCGCGATCGACATAGTGAATCATATCGTCTGCTAAAACGGTTGTCTGCCTGACACGTCCTCGTCCAATCAGAGCGCTCGAATACTACTCCCAAATACCCTTCATCTGGTCTCTTCTGAGTATTATTGGAGAATTAAATCATTTGAGAAGCATGTATATTGTAGCCTACTACTAGATATGATATTAGCGTAGAGTTTATTTGTGTGTTCTAATCTGAAAACTGTAATAATAAATTGTGTATGTTTTAAAATTGATACTTTGTCCTACAGTTGATTATAAAACTTGAACAAAATGACGAAGGAAGATGTGCCCGTAGCGAACGATAAAATGGACAAACCGGAGAAAACTGTGAAAGTGAAGCATCTACCTACAAAGGAGAACAAGAAAAACAAGAAAACTCAGCAAAATAAGTTGCTAAATGGATCGAATAATGTCTGCCGATTACGGCCAACTAACTTTTTGTTGGGATTGTTCATCGTTGGAGTCACTTGCATTGTTATTGGGTTTGGTTTAGGATACGTGACTGCACCCAAGCCGCTACCCCCATTGTATCTAAATGTCCCTTGTCCCACGTTAGAAATGATGCCTACACCGATACCAAAACTAGCGGAGACGGCGACTCCTACAAATACGCCTACTACTACCCCGACTCCGCCGCCGACAACCACACCGCCACCGGTAACCACAGAAGAGCCTAGGGATATAACTGGTGAATTGATCGATTTAATCAAAGCAGACAATATCAAGGATATATTTCAGTAAGTACATTATTGCAGATGATATCAATAGATACATCAACAGTCTCTATAAGTCGTAGACAGTCCGCTGGTCAGTTAATCACATTTAGTTTAAAATTACAATTTTTCAATTAATGTGTAATACCCGCTGTAAAATAACAAATGTTATCAAATACCTGTCACGAATGACGGAATTTATCATAGATCGCTCGCGTATAATATTAACATTTTAAACAAAATTATTTTAAAATAACTTAATGTATTATATATTCATTCGTTCACTTTATACACCCACTTGTTTTTCCCCCGTTCCACCTAGTTGGACAGATTACGTAATAGTATTTGAATTGTCCACATGCATTTTGCATTATGAGCGTGTCTGTAATGAGAAACATTGTGTACTTAAAGCTCTGTCTACACTATCAAACTTTATTTGACAAAAAAATTGATGTACCCAAATATGATAGAGATGTGCTTAAATACGGTAGTGATATGACATCATCGTGCTAATATGGGCACATCACATTTTTTGTCACATAAAGTTTGATAGTGTAGACAGAGCTTTAGCCATTTAGACACCAAAAGTTCCCACAAAGATCATGTTGGTTATAATGGAACTGGAAGACATGGCTGTGTGTGAACCATACTCGTTTTAAAAGATGTACTATGTTCTTTAAAGTGTACACTTTTGTGTACACTGGACATACAGTCTTATAATAGTCCCGGACCGAGAAGAAGTGTTCTACCGCCGCCAGAACCATGGAGCGAGTGAGCCTCGAACCCTTGTCGATATTATATTATTGCTAGCTATGTAAAGTCACGGTTTACACATACAAATTAGCCATTGTTTTATATATATAGATATCAACAGTACATTTTCGTCATATCTGTAAAAGTACATCTTTTCTTAATTTAGACGACTAACCAGTGGAACGAGAAATCCAGGTACTTACACAGGAAAAGAAATTGCCGAGTGGATTCGCAATAACTGGGAAAACCAAGGTTTTGATTCGTCAAAAGTTCATTCCTATGACGTCACAATATCAAAGCCAAAGGTCGGCGTCGACGATAAATCTTCTAGTCGGGTAATGTCGGGCGTGCATTGTGTAGGCCTATAATTTTAGTATATAATGTAACGATTTATATAGCGCTTATACAATCAAAAGATTATCAAAAATAATTATGTAATTTATACTATTTTTCATTAATTGCATTCCATTGCTTTGTTTCTCAAAAAGATATCATCCTTTCGGACTTAATTTTGCTCCTTTTCCGTTTTCCTTTTTTTTTTTTGCTGCATAATTGTGAATAAACGTTTACTGTGCTATATATACAGCATACCAATCACCCGAACTATGATTATTGAATTTGAAATAATGATTGTACTTTAAGTTCGTTTGGTTACAAGAGAACAACCTAGTTCTGTCTAAACTAATTGGGTTGATCCTTGCATACAACAATAATGATTATTTTGGTGACACGGATTAATAATGGCGCGGCGGTTTTACGTCACAGACCTGACGACCAAATAAAAAAAGCAACACAAATTTCTAGGCCTTGTCATCATGAACTGTTTATCAAGTACCTAGTATTTACCTCGCCACCGGCTGTCCCGTGGGCCTCGCAGGACATGATTCATTTTAGTTAGGCCTACTGAATGTGTGCACAATATTTTCTCTTCAGTAAACTCAGCTTCATTATTTCTTTGTTGTAAACTTGATTGTTTTCATTTCTCTTGAGAATTTATGAAATTGAGTTTTCTTCTTTTCACGAGTCGAAGAATTAAAGAAAATGAGTCAATTTCGTCTTTAATTAAAATTAATTAAACATGTAATTTGGCTGTAAATAGTTGTGCAAGTGCTTATACGGATAAGGCATGTAACACTATATAATTAATATTTATTATATATTGAGAGAATTAAGCTTACCGACAGGGGAAATATATATGTATTATCTATAAATTCGACAGGATAGATTCCAAATCGCCCAATTATATATACTGAAATAATGTTCGTACATACTGCTTCGAAGTTGATTTCCAACTGTATATACCTAACTGGAAATTCATAATAAGATACAAGATCAGGTATTCTCAATGTACAAATTACGTCAGAGTAGGGCAAACAATAGATCACAAAAAGGATATTATGAATAAAAAAGAATAGATTCATACATAGACCAGCAAAGTTTGTGTTGGTCACATATAGGCACAATGCTTGATTCTCACTAGGACACAACGCAACGACGTAGGCGCAACGCAGATCCACTCGCTTGCGTTGCACGCACTTGCATTCTTGCGTTGCGTCTTGTTAAGCACCCAGGCTTCTCAGTTATTACCAGAAGTAACTTTTAACTATTTAACGAATTTAAAATAAGAAATTTTAAAAAAAGCAAAAAAAAAAGCAGGTGTTTATAAAAACAAAATAAATATGTTTATAATTTAGATTATTTTAAAAGATATAATTCAGCAAAACAGAGGATTTCTAAATTTGTATATGATAATAATCAAATGGAGTTCAGGTTTAAGTGTAGTGTGCCAAAGAATATACAAACCACCCTTATTCGAATAATCTCAATCCCCAGGGATTGTGATCAGTTTATACTATAAGTATATGCTCAATATTACAAAGTCACCAAACATCCTCTCCTAATCCTTCTAATCTGCTTTCATTTTCTCTTTTATTTTCTTGCTTTCTTCCGAAGTTTAATGAGATTGGGTCAGTCAAGAATGTCACGTGTTCTTGCCGCAATGTCACATGCTCAGTGTGCCACATTATCGTTATGTTAGGCTATGTCATAATGTTTTGTTTGAATATGTCCTCACTAATTTATCAAGTCAATAGTAAATTTTATTTCTCTTATAAATTCATAACAATAGAGTACAATAATGTTATTAACCAAAGAGAGTCAAGGTCCAACAAAGGAAAGCTTTTGAGAGGCAGCCCCTAAACTGAAAAAGAAAACAGGGGAACCGGAATCGGGACAATTTACTATGTATACTTATGTTTGCCGTTTTCATAATTAATATATATATATTTTTTTATAAATTATAGGTATCCCTTTGGTATGGGAATGATGAAGTATGGAAGTCGAGCGGAGAATCAATGCCGTCCGGCCTAACAGGTCTTGCAATTAACAGCGGTACACCTCCTTTTAACGCATACTCAGTATCTGGTGTCAAACAGGTTAGATCTGGTTTACTCTGATTTACTCTGGTTTAACCTCTGTCTACACTATCAAACTTTGTGTGACAAAAAAAATGTGATGTGCCCATATATGGACATGATGAGTCATATCACTACCATATTTGAGGATATCGCTACCATATTTGGGTACATCACACTTTTCTTGTCAAACTAGCTTTAGTTTATATTCAGAGGCCCTATTTAATTCCAATGAAATACACAACAAGTAAGAATACAGAAGAAAATACAAATAATAATTATAATAATACAGGATTACTTTAAGTCCAATAGTCAAGATAAAGGAATTATATTATTTGGGTACATCACTAGTTTGAAACTTTAGATGCGATCGCATTCTGGGAACGAAATATTACCATCGTAAAATCTAAAGTTCTGTCTACACTATCAAATTAGTTTGACAAAATATGTAGGATTTTCTCAAATATGGTAGTGATATGATGTTATCGTGTCCATATAATGGGCACATCACATAAGGTTTGATAGTGTAGACAGAGCTTAAGAATACGGTATGAATACGTTTTGAAAAAATGTTTTTAGTTTGTGGAAAATTTCATTCGATTTGTTAAAGATGTATTGTCCCCCAAAATCATGAAAAATAGGCCTAAAGATTTTTAAAATCGGACTTTGAATAGGCCATTTTGCAGTTTTAATGAAGTTGTTCACTTCCATAAGAAAAAAAACGGGGGAAAAAAATTATTTCACCTATAAAAAGACAAAATAAAAACTCATTGTCTTCCAGACAATTTGACCATTTTTTGCTTTAAATTACATTTTTCTTAGGTAAATAAAAAATTTTCAGACCCAATTTTTTGTGAGAGTGAATAACTATTATGTGACATTAAAATAACATATTCAACAAAAAAATTTAAAAAAATATTTTTTTAGAGGGACAATATATCTTTAAATAAAAAATATATTTAATTTTATCGTAAATTGTTGCATTTATAATATCTCGAAATTCAAAATTCAAATCGATTCAACGAACTTTATTATCTGGATTGACTTCAAAATGTATAATTGGAGTTTTGGTATTTAGTTTTCCATTCTCATAAATGAAGACAAATCGAAAACATTAATCCACCAACAATAATTAACTTTCTCCTGGTGGTAATCTCTTTCAGATTGAGGTAGAAAGAACAATCCATAAAATAAAATCAGTCCATTATTATTCACATACATTAATATCCTACGCCATAATTTATGATGATCGTATTCAACCTCTGCCTTTTAATAAAATCAAATGGGTTTTCAAACACGAGTTTCCTAGTAATGTATTTATAATTTTCATACAATTTATATAATGTGTTTAAAATTATACAACTGTTCCGTTTGAAATGTCACCCAACCATAAATATCCGCCATTTTATTGAAGTGTAATCACATTTATGCCATATAAGGACATAATTTTTATTTGCTTAGTTTTTACTACTCTGTACATAATCCACGTAATTGTTACCTGATTTTACAGTGTTTTTACCAGGATGAACATGGGTTTTATAGATTGTATTATCAACTATTCCGATATGTATAGTCCATTATTTTGATTTAGGGTATACAAAAATGTGATACATAGAAAAACGTAATGTATAATAATATAAAAACTAAAGTACTGTAAAATATCACACGTAACGTAAACCGTACGTAACGTAAGATTTGGTTAAGATTTTATATTTCACTTTTGTTCATGTATTTAGTTTTTTTTTTACAATTATTGCAACAGACATCTGGATAATAAATTAATTAATGCAATTATTATCGGAATTTTGTAAATTTAAAATCGAAAACAGTTAGAATACATTACCGGATAGGCCTACTATTATTCACTTCACTGATTTGGACTGAACGTTTAATGTCCAACAATTACTGGTTTCGTTTTACATACTTTATTAACAGGGAAATATTATGTACGTGAATTATGCACGAGAGGAAGATTTTAATTACATCCAGAGAAAATATGGAAATCGAATAAAGGAGAACACGATGTTTATAGCAAGATTAGGCAAAATATCTATCAGAGACAAGGTTGGTAATGTTGAGGACATAGAGGAACCAAAGTGGATCACGTTTGAGTTGTTAGAGTTGATTCTTTTGTTTGTATAATACATCTATGGTTGAATTAGATATAAAGGCCAGAATGTGTGAAAAGAAAAAAATATCTATCAGAGATAAGGTTGGTAATGTTGACCGTAGAGCAACCATAGTGGATCACTTTTGAGTTGTTAGAGTTGATTCTCTAGGCGTATGATAATACCTCTATGGTTGAGTTAGATATTTTAATATCGTTTAAAAACGGTAAATGGTTTCAGTGAAGATGATACATTTATGACGACCTGACAATTTCAGGGGTCAGGTCAGAATGGTGACCACTTCAGGTTTCTTAATCATCTAGCCTTATTATACGCAACTCCTCCTTTTACATAGAGATGACATTTTAGATCAGAGATGGATGTGAACCCTTTTAGTAATAGCATTTTTTTAAAACTCAGGTGAAGAATAGTGAAATAAACCGAGGTATCGGTCTAATACTGTACCAAGATTATGCCGAACACACAGAATATACCCCAGATGCTTACTGGCCTAACCCGTCGATTATCTCGAGGGAGACGTTGCTGTCTCCCGACTACGCTGGCGACCCCTCCACACCGGGACTACCCTCAATAGGTAAAGTGAAAATGTTTGTATCTATACTTTTAAAAAACGAAATTGGTTTATATAATCGCAATTATTTTTTTTAAAAAACATAGTATAATAATTGTGACCTTATTTATATGATATCTAGCCGGAGCATATCGTATTAATGATACGGACATTGAATTACCCAGAATTCCTTCAACAATAATAAGTGCAAAAGACGCAAAATATATTTTAAGGTAATTATTCTGCAGGTATAATTATGTACATTTCTAATTTTGTTAAATTTTGATTCCCACTTTGACGTAACAACATCGCAATTGATTTAACCAATCACGACGCGACGAACCATCCAAACTGTAGCTTGTGATTGGTCAGTTGTGTTGCGACCAAATAGCAACTAAACCTTAAGTTGACATTGATCATGAAAGTTTTATTTTTATTAATTTTATAGCCAAGTAAGTGGACCAAAAGTTCCCAAGTTCTTTAAAGGAGAGATGAGCGTTAAGTACCGTATTGGTCTGGGGTTTACTGAAAGTAGTTTGTAAGTATTGAATGACGTCACAGCACGTGTTCATCTTCGTCATCATCATTTTCAAAATAATCTTTATGATTTTTCATCTTCTTTTTATCAACTTCTTTATCATCATTTTCAGTATCTTTATCAACTTCTTTATCATCATCTTCAGTATCTTTATCAACTTCTTTATCATCATCTTCAGTATCTTTATTATTCTTTATTTCATATAAAACATCAAAAACATTAAACACCACCATGCCACAAGTTACCACTAGTGGCCAAAGGCCAGATTGTGGGTAACTTTTACATGCATGTACCTAGACTAATAAAAATATACAAAATTTGAAACATACAAAATAATAAATTATACAAAAATGAGTGAAGATCAGGCGTTAAGCAGGCGGATAAAATAAGGGATTGGACTGTTACTGAAACGGGCGATTCTGGATGGTAATTGTGAAATGTTATTACTATTACGGAGCAACCTCCCATGACTTTCAAACCGTGTCACCGGTAAAAGATCAGCAGAATGAACAGTCTCAGATATTCCCTTGGCAAATTTGAGACTGTGAGCTATTCTCCTATCAGTGAGGGATGAGATGTTACAGACCTTTAGAGCTTTGTCATACGAACTAAAATCCCTTCCCAATATGGTACGGCATGTTCTGCGTTGAACAGATTCTATAGAGTTGCTAAGCGATTTGGTTAAGCCAGGGTGCCATACGACATCGGCATATTCAAGGAGGGGTCTAATGTACCCACAGTAGACAGAGCATAGTTCATCAGGGTTGAAGTCAAATTTCTTTAGACTCCTTAAAATAAAAAGCTTCCTATTAGCCTTGAGGACAATATCCCCAATATGCTTATCCCATTTTAAGTTATTTTGTAACGTGACTCCAATTATTTTTTTATCATCATCTTCAGTATCTTTATCAACTTCTTTATCATCATTTTCAGTATCTTTATCATCATTTTTCAGTATCTTGATCACCATTTTCAGTATCTTTATCAACTTCTATTATCATTTTCAGTATCTTTATCACCATCTTCTTTATAATTTATTTGTGTTACAAACAATTAGGAATTTCAAATTTTACCAATAAATTAAAAAAAATGCCTCCGTTACGATTTTATAATTTATTCATAACACGATTAATTAAAGGGTCTTAAGCTCTGTCTACACCATCAAACTTTATGTGACAAAAAATGTTATACGCCCATATATAAACATGATGATCTCATATCACTACCATATTTGGGCACATCACACTTTTTTTGTCTAGTTTGGTGGTGTAGACAGAGCTTTATAATTGTTATTTTAAAATTTTACCTCTCCACTAAATCCCTTTTTTCCCAAGAATAATGTATGCTTACATTGTTAGTGACATTCTTAATTTCAAATAAATGTTATCTAATTAAAATAATGATTTGTTATTTAAAAAATGATTGATCCTAGAAACATGACAAATGTAATCAATGGAACACTCCATTACTTTCATCCTATTTATTAATTTAAAATGTGATGTGCCCATATATGGACATGATGTCATATCACTACCATATTTTGGGCACATCACACTATTTTCCAAACTAGTTTGATAGTGTAGGCAAAGCTTTATATTGCATAACTTAATATTGAAAGTGTTTTATGCAACCTGGATTTAATATACTTTACACATTTTGACAACTCTCTTGTTACTGACATGTTTTAATAGATTTGCCAAACTTGAAGTGAGAAATAGGTTAGAAGTGGCTACAATACAAAACGTGGTTGCTACCATAAAAGGAAGTATCGAACCAGGTGAGAGTAATATATATGTTGCAATCGATTTAATCTACCTAAAACATGTTTTTATTAATTATTTATGCGGTGCGTCAGAGGCCTACTTCATCCATGGATAAGATATCAATATTTTGAGCAAAATTTTGTTCAATTCCAAATAATTGCATTTCTTCAGATCGGTTCGTTGTGATTGGAGCCAATCGGGACGCATGGTTAAACGATGCGTCGACTAGCGGAAGCCGTACAGCAACCCTCTTAACAGTCTCACAAGCATTCGCAGACTTGGTGAAAACAGGTAAAACTAAAGCCTAGACATTAAATTATTGGCGCAAAATCACAGACGACAAATCACAGACGACAAAGTAATTGTTATCAATTGTGTGGAACTTAAGTCCTGTCTCTATTCCAGACTGCTGAATGTTTGTCATGTTTTGCTCAAGCCTACGAAAAATAGAATGAAAAAATTATACAATAACTTTTTATTTTGCCTTGATTGTTACCAAGAACATGTGTTTTCTAAAATTAAGCGTTGAGTACGTAACTAAAATATGTTAAATTGGTATTCTACTAGTCATTCATAAAAAAAATACGTTGACATTTGTAAGAATTCGGTTTCTCAATAAATATTGTTGAACAAGTGTAACACATTTTACAAATTTAGGTTGGGAGCACATCGATTAAGTGTACGTACGTGCGTAGTGGTGTGTGACAGAGTACGTGCTTGTACGACTTTAGGTACGTGGTCACAGTTGACCGATTTGCGCGCCTACAGTTCAGTCACGTATCACGTGGGATTTGGACCGTTCAAAATTTAATATTGTGTCATGTGGTCTTCTATTTTGATTAGGATGGAGACCGAGGAGAACAATCGTGTTTTGTAGCTGGGATGCTGAAATATACGGACAGATTGGATCTACAGAATTCACCGAAGTATGTTTAATAATTCAGTGATCTTTACTAGCCAAGCGATATCTTATTTAAAAAGTAGCAGCGTTGGTCACGTACGTCTGTTGCTGTCCTGGGCGACAACGTGCAAGCAAGTTTGGCTTGGCTTAGCTTTCATTCATAAGTGTTAAACAATTAATTTGGTTTTACAATTTCTTCAAAACAAAACTGCCTTGAACTTTATAATAACCTACAATATATATCACCCATATATAATTACATATTCATGTAGTTAAATGTTACTATAATATTGAATTAACTCACTCCACCACTGAACAGAAGATCGACTATAAGACTATAAAAAAGTTTTATATTCACAAAGAATAATGTGATATTGGAATCGTTGATGAAATACACTAACATTTTATCTTGAAGATTATGACCCATTTGTCCTTTCGATGTTGTAATTGACAACTTTTTTTTCTCTCTTAAAACTTACATTTTTGTTTTATTTTCTAGCAATTTCGGACTGTTTTGAATGACCGAGCTGTAACGTACATTAATATCAATTCTGTAAAAGGAAATTTTACGTTAGATGTTAGAGCCTCTCCTCTACTACGTGACGTCATATTTAACACTACTGAAAAGGTAATATTTGTTCAGTTTTCCGTTTACTTTGAACGAAATATTGAATAAGGTAATATACTTTCGTCGAGAAGATATTAAAACGTAAAGGATAAACGTATTGAAAATCGTAATAGAAAAACGTGATAGAATAAACGTGATGGAACAACATGATGAAAAAAGCGTAAATTGAAATACGTAATGGAAAAACTTGATGAACGTTATGGAAAAATGTAACGGAAAATCGCAATGGAAAAACTGTAATGAAAAAACGTAATGAAATGTTAGTATTTTTAAAATATCTTGTTTCTTGCTTATACATTTCTCATTTAATATTTTTTTAGATAAAAGATCCAGACGGTCTATATGACAACATATATGAGTTGTGGAATGATAGATTTTCAGATTCTTCAACAGGACTTCCTAAGTACGTAGTTTTAGAGACTTATAACTTAAAAGTTTAACAATTTAAGAGATTAGTTTTATTCCTTTTTGGCTTAACCACGTAAAATGCTTTAATTTTTATTGCGTCTGGTGCGTTTCATACTTATATGTATTGTAAGCTAAAAAACGGATAATAATATATATCTATATGAATGATTATGCCAGAATATGTCAGAATAGTATTTAGTTTAGAACAAGCACAATAACTATTTAAAGAAATGTAAACATATAACCTATATTTTAAACTATAGAATGAAGACACTGCGCGCCGATAATGACGTCAACACATTTGTTAACCGACTTGGTATACCGTCAATGGACGTCGCTTACGCCAATGATGATGTAAGTAAATATTAACATTTTCCGTAAAAAAACGTAAAACTACGGATCATTATTCAATTCAAATTACGTTACGTTTACTTATGGTATAACGTAAAACAATGACGTTACGTTATCAACACAGCATTACAAACCTAATACATTTCTGTTATAGTTTGCAGAGGTTCCCGTTTCACGAACGTTACACGACACGTTCAGTTACGTCAGTAAGTTTATTGACCCGACGTTTTCGCTTCATAAGACGTTAGCGGAGACGTTATGTGAACTAGTACGCGTTATTGCCGACTCCAGCCTTATTCCATTTGACGTCACAACATACGCACGACAGATTGAAGAAAATCTGGCAGTTCTTAGATCTAGGTATGGAGAGGAATTCTATGCACAAGGCGTGAAGATAGGTGAGTGCTTATTTGGAAGAGGAATACCCTGTTTGTCTTTCTGAAAGACCATTGACACACGTTTGCTTTAATATTTTGAATTCAAATAGCTGCAGACAATGTACGTGACAACATTCACATCCTTGCTAATGCCTGAATTGTGACAGGACATTTCGCCGACAGGACATTTCGCCGACAGAACAATTCGTCGAAAAAAACATTTTGCCGACAGACACTCGACCGACAAGACATTTTGCCGACAGACAATTGGCCGACCTTGAATTGAAAGTTATTTCTTTAACACATTAAACAAACTTTCTGTTTTTAGTCGCGTGGACGCGACTCTATAGTTCACTATGTCGGTCGGTCGGTCGGTCTGTCGGTCTGTCTGTCGGTCCGGTATCACTATGCGTTTTAGCACGCGACTTATGGCTGTTGGCCTTGTTTTTTTCAGAATATCTTCAGGAAAGTGTCGCTAATTTCAGCAAGGCAGCATCGGAGTTTCAAGAACAAATCACAGAACTGCCATTTAAGTAAGTACGTCAGACCAACCACCAAGCTACACTATCATGGTCATCATTTACACCAATTGTTGGCCTTTTGATAATAAATGTATTTATTTTACCTTTCTACAGCATTAGTGATATTCCATTACGAATCATAAACGATCAGCTACTCGGACTTGAACGAGCTATGACGTATCCGCGTGGGTTACCAGGGAGAGAACAGATTACGTAAGTGTTTATCTGGGTACACTCATCATTTTAATTTTGACGGTCAAATTTACCCAACAAAAGTTATAAATAATTGCATGGTCCACGAAGCCAAATTAAGCGGGTATATTAACTGAACTTGACGAGCCAACTGTTGCTTACAAGTTCTTTCTTTTTTTATAGGCACCTGATTTTGGGTTACCCTGACGATGGTAAGACGTCAAACAACGGTGGATTTCCTGGATTGAAAGACGCCCTGGCGGGTATTGAGGACGCTGAAGACATCCCAGCAAGGTGGCGCACCGTTAAGCATCACATGTCCGTCATTACGCACGTCATTAATTCTGCAACTGACATAATTCGTGATGTGACGTCATTCATGTTTTGAACAGACGATTGTTTTTAGGCCTATTTTGAACATTTTTCTGATGATGTATTGAAGCGAACTTTACTGCGAGTGTTATTTTGACTGAAAAATAGTAAAGTAATATTTGTAAGCATAAAGTTTCGCCGGCTGGCCGGGAAACTTACGGCGTTTACGCGACGTCATCAATAAGCCTCCGATCAGATGACCTGACGTCATTTTGGTCCGGTAGATTGAAACTGTGTTTTAAAATAATAATAAAAAAAATCACATTTTGTACAAATGTCTTTTACGTGACTCTGTTTTAATATATCTAGACTTTATTAGCTTAGAAATTAGATTTTAACGATGTTGAATTTGAAATTTTGATCGTTAATAATATGTTTATCCGTATTGCTACTTGTAGGAATTTACATTAAAAACAATAATATTATACATTTGCATACATCTGTAGAGAACATTTTCATATTGGTTTCTGTGTTGATATATGTGTGTAAAATTATTGAATACTATGTGAAAGATGAGTACTAATTACGCCTACGCACAATGTACCCTCATGTTATATGACTTTGTTATTCTAAAATTACTCATTTTCAACAAGAGTTTGCCTATTATTAAAGTTCTGTCTACACTATCAAACAAGTGTAATGTGCCTAAATATGGTAGGGATATGACCAAATATGGTAGTGATATGATATCAGCATGTCCATATATGGGCACATCATTTTTCACATAAAGTTTGATAGTGTAGACAGAGCTTTAGCTTTAGTGATCCAATTGGCAAACATTTTATAATAATATTAATATAATTTTGAATATTTCTGGCTATAAATTAAAAGTATAGGAAGTCATGCAAAAAATAATTGGTTCACATTCAATAAAACAGATAGTCCTGCTTTGTGGAATTATTGCCTCCGTTGCTAAATGTTAAATTAAATACTTGAATTTGAACGTTATCTGCCTAGCAATAAAGTTGTAAATATATTTGAATTTGAATTTGTACTAGTAATAATAATACACTGATTTTATAAATCGTTATACATTTTTGCTTTCTGCATTTTCGCATGTAGGATGAATAAACTGTGCATAGTGAACTTAGTTTTGTTGTAACTTTTATTCTGATTATTGTAACATTTAAGTTTAAAAACTAATATTATATCATTATCATCGTTATAAATTGATATTTATTATTAAATTTCATCGGAAATGTCGTTGTAATCATTCATGCGTACGATACACATGAACTGTGACCTCTAATGTATATCGTTGCCATAGAATCAATGGCGGTTGTATTTTAAACGGCACTTTATAAATACTCTTCAAAGGACGAAAATCAACTTACGGTAAGTGTGTTTGAATGGATAAGGTTATACAACTTATACTAATCATGTATCCAGATATAATTGCATTATTTAAATTCACCTTTGTAAGCTTAACTTACCAATTTATTAACGACAAATCGACGAATGTTGTTAGGCCGATCAGCGTTCTGAAATCAGGGTTGACAAAGGTGGTTTGGTGCACTTCAACGCGCTGAGCATCTGATGGCTAGCATCGTTGCTCCCTAGTAGGCCTAGGCCACAGAACACTGTGCATAGGTACTAGGCTATCTAGGTATATGTAAGTAAGCTTAGTTATTCTAGGGCCTAGGTATGTACTTCTGACTAAATAATTAATAATGTGATGTGATTTTTGTTTTTTTTTTTCAAACAGGAAAAAGAAAACATGGCTACGTCGGCTGTTTTGAAGTCTGCCAATGGGTTAGGTGAAGTAATAAATGCTCGACGAACAGAATCACTCGATGCAGCAAACATCATTAAACTTGTTTCACCGTCTACAGAACAATTATTCGGCAGAGTTAACATTGTTCACTTAATGTAAGTCTCTAGGCCTAACCTTTTCAAAAAGTCAACAGTCAGAGGTCAAAAGAAGTTGTCCATAGTAACAATAAACTCAAACACTCAATTAAAAAAATCTATTATAAGATTGAACAATAAATTGTCTTGTTTTCACAGCGAAAAGTCTGTACTCGCTGTGACGTTGAACAACGAACGTGAAGAAGTGTTAGCCCATGCTGCATTCTTTGACTATCCTAACTTGCCTGATGTTGATCAAAGCAAATGGCAGCAATGGCTCAATGCAGAATATGATACAGAGAAAGCTACGGTAATTTACTTTTCAAAATGTTTTCAAAATATCCTATTTTAGGTGTGGTAGGCTGTTGAATATATCATAGGTTGAAACTTAATTCACCGCTGTGATGCAACTGAACGAACACAAAATGATTGGTCGGTCAAAAAAGTCATCGGCTGTAGGAATTTTTATATATTTCGTCTTTACATGGATTAAATGAATATTTCTGTATATTGGGTTCAAATCTTCTTAATTCAAGTAAATTCAATCAAATCAATCTCTTTTTTTTACAGCCTTTAAACACACTATTTATGCATTACTTTGTGTCAAAGGGTGACTTTTCTCATGGCAGTGCTAAAGAAATTATAAGGTACGAATTATTCATCACTAAGACTATTATTTATATTTTGCCTCTATGATTTATTATATATTTTGTTTAAAATGTTTGCAGGACTGTTTTCAATGCTGTTCCTGATATCCATTTCATTTTCCTGGTGGTGCCTGGAGGAGTTTACCCTGACC
Organism: Antedon bifida; assembly: GCF_963402885.1. Classification (NCBI taxonomy): domain Eukaryota; kingdom Metazoa; phylum Echinodermata; class Crinoidea; order Comatulida; family Antedonidae; genus Antedon; species Antedon bifida. The sequence continues at coordinate 5,658,543 of NC_136234.1, forward strand.
TGGCATTGGCTGATTTGTTTATCCCAATGGATCGCAAAGATGGCGCTAAACCGTCCGAGAAGTGTGCCGTGTTTGTTTGTCATCGACATACAATGTGTCCTGTTTTATACACGAGAAAAGCAAGGTAAAAAACAAAACTCTTTACTTTCCAAAATGCCCAGTTATCTCAATGATGCAATTGTGCTGGGTGGAGGAATGCTTTTTAAGGTAATACCCAGCTATTCTCAGCTCAACTTTAACCTATCGAACTAAATAATATCACATCTACATTAATCCACATTTTGCATCCTAGCCTCAAATTTTGTGTTCATGTTGAAATTAACAACAATTTTGTTTATTTGGCAAAAACTATAAAAAAAAACATTGAATATTCATACTGTATCACATTTAATTGTTTCTTTGTTAGAGTTGAAGATCACGATGACCTGACCCCAATCTTTAACAGACAGAGTGACATGCTGGGGACAACCTACGGCAATTACTTTCTGGCAGAGTTGATAGAGGCGCAAGATGAAAATCACCATGCCCTTATTGTAGAGGTCCTAAATATTTATTTTTTATTGCATAAAATTATTCATTTTTACTGATTTTGCATATAGAGATTTACATACATTAACATGTGGCGTTTCTGTTTAAAGATGGAAGACACAGCTGTTGGGTTTATGAGTATTGCAAATGAAGTGAACGTTGAAGTACTTAACTCTTGCTTTGAACTGGTTCCATTCCACGGTCTTCGTAAACCACACCCTGACGATGTACTACGACCACCTACCCCACCAGGTCAGTCATTTGCCTTTTTACCATTCTGGTGTAGTTTACTGCCGGTTGCATAGCTTTGTTCTGTCTACATGATGTTAGTTCTGCATTGTGAAAGTAAAAATAATCTGATCTAATTCACAGATGAACCAACTCCTGTTGTAGAGGATGAACCAGGTAGCAAGGCCAACTCAGAGAAGTCTCATTCAAGGACAAGTTCAGTGGCCTCTATCAAAAAAGGAGAAGAAACCTCCTCAGCTAGGCCTGGCAGTGGCGTAAAGACAGTATCGCAGCAAGCCAGGCCTGGCAGTGGTGCAAAGACAGGTTCTCAACAAGCCAGGCCTGGCAGTGGTACAAAGACAGGTTCTCAGCAAGCTAGACCTCTCAGTGGTACAAAAGAGGGTTCTCAGCAAACCAGGCCTGCCAGTGGTGGAAAGACAGCCTCGCAACAAGCCACTCCTCATTCAAAGTCAATTTCAAGAGGTAAGAGAAAAGAAAAACTTTAAAAGACCATTCTCCTAGATGGCCCAGAGCACACCAAGAGATGATCATGTACTCTTTTCAAATGTTTTTTTTAATCCGCATGATTCAGACGAAACATAATACTACTGTCATAGAAATGTTTGTTTATCTGTTTACTTATAGGCAGTGGTGCCACAACAAAAGCATCAGTACAACAGAAGCTCAGTGATGTTCATATGGACGGGTAGGAACTTATCATGGCATTTCATTATTCTTATATCTAAATTGAATTTTATATGAAGATATAATATTAGTAGTCGATTTTAATTTAAATGGTCTTTTTTTTTCTAGTGGTACTCCAGCACCAAGCGATGTAGATGATGCTGCATCAGTCCACTCAGAAACTTCTTCAAAGGTGAGACAGCTTACTATTTGTTTTCTATAAAAACTACTAGGACTTATATGCAAAGTTATCACTGCAGCAAGCCAAACAGACATCCATTTCTGAAGCAAGTAGTGGAGCTGTCTTGTCTTGTCTTCCAATCTCAAGATCCATGGTTCAATCCTGACCTGGTGCCAGGGTGTTTCGACTCCACTCCCTGAGCATCAAATGACAACTACTTTCTAATCAGTTGGTTAGAAACAATGACATTTTGGTTCCCTTTTTTTTAATAGAAATCCAGTAGATCTGTGACAGAGGCTGCCGATGAGCCTATGATATCAAGAGAAAGCAGCATACTGGGGGATGAGGTGCAGCCAGAGGTTGTGTTTGAACCAGTGTTTGCAGGAGAATCAAACGCATTCTGTATTCAATTGTTCTGTATAGATGAACAATATGAAATGAGGTAAGACATTTGGTTCTCATTTTCATCTACAATTCAGGATGAGGGTTAATTTCATATATTTATATAAAGCTCTGTCTACACTATCGAACTAGATTGACAAAAGAAGTACATCATCATGTCCATATATGGGAACATCACATTTTTTTGTCACAAAAATTTGATAGTGTAGACAGAGACTAACACAATATGAAAAAATAAACCGTTCTTCTTGAGGATTAAATAATGTACTTTTTTTAGGTCTCTGGATTTCCTACCACTAGCATTTTCTTTGTTTCCTGATAAAGATTTTTGTGTGATAACTGTGCCTCATTTGGTTCCTGAGTTTCCACTTCTACAGAGTTTTGTGGTAAGAATAAGTTTAATACTTTTAAATACATGTACACATACCAGATAACATAATATTAGTAGGTACATTTCAATTTGTCAATATTTGACTTTTTGTAAAACATATGACTTTTTGTAGCATATTTTTTTTTTTAAGAAGTGAAGAATTTAAAAATAGAAATTCCATGATTTTTCAACATTTCTATTGTAATTAGCAATTAAATTATGTTTTCCTTTTAATTTGAAGCGAGCTACCCCAAAATGTCCAAGCACACTGCCTCAAGAATTGTACATCTTCAACAGATCCGGTATTCTACAATCGTTCAATGTACGACCTGTGTGCGTCACTGATAGAGGTAACGTAGAAAAGCTTGTTGAAAATATCGAAAACAAAGAAGCGATTTTGGTTGATTTTGATCAGTTCAACCGTGCAAGACGGGATGATGTAAGTATTATTTTGTTAACAAAAACATTGTTTTATTGGACATTAGTAGCAATATAGTTGAGTTAAACTATTAAATATTTTGTCGTTCTTTCTTTAGGACGGAACGCCAATCCAGGCATTTGTGGGTGAGTGCGAAGGCCAAATCGTGAGCATTGCCATAACTCGCAGTGAAGAGGACATTGAATACGTCCGTTCACATTACAATATTGAAGACTTCATCTACTACAACCATCATCGTCGTGATGAACATGCTCATCTCTATCATTTTACGATGAATCCAATATTCCAGCATTACACAAAGCATATGCTGAAGGAAGTGCTCCGGCAGTCTCATCGATCGTGCCTGTATTATCCGGTTTTTCCTCCTTATTCCGTCTCAAAGGTACTGAAAATGTTGACATATTTATAGCTCTAGTATAGTTTAAAGCTCTGTCTACACTACCAAACTAGAAAAAAAAGTATGATGTGCCCAAATATGGTAGTGATATGCTTAAATATGGTAGTGATATGACATCATCCTGTCCATATATGGGCACATCACAACTTGTAGTCACATAAAGTTTGATAGTGTAGACAGAGCTTAAAGATGTATTGTCCCTTTGACTAATTCCAAAAAAATAAAAAATAACAGATTTCGAAAAAAGGTGGGTCATTTTGAAGTATCATAATAGTTATTAATTATCACCAAAAAGTTTTCGAAAAAAAAATCATTTAACTGAAATACAGACGTTTTTTTGTTTAAAAAATAACTCTGACTTCCAGTCAAAGTTTTCGATCAAAACATACCCCATAATGAAACGCGCTTGTTTGGCTACTCTGTATGCATAATCATAAAACTTCCTCACGATCTGTGTGAAAATACCTTCTCAACCGTGACGAGTTGTAAACAATCCCAATTAGCATCATGCATAATGCGTACTCGTGGTTTGAAATCTTTGTTTACTTTCGCTCGCGACGATTTTCCAGACGAAGTGTAATCAAACTAATTTACCTGTTAATTACGTAAACATGTTGCTTTTGGCTCGAATTTTCGACTTAAAGTGAATAACTTTAATATTACTTTGATATGGCCAATTTAAATTTAGAATATTTTGACCTTCATTTTTTTGTGTTTCAAGGGACAATACATCTTTAAGGCAGTACTAGGACTAGTTAACAATGTAACAATGTTATGTTTGTTTTCTTTGTTTAACAAAATTCTTTTGTTTTTCTCTTCTTACAGGGATCTGCACGGCATTCTCTTGTTACATGCTTAAATTACATGGTGCCGGTTCGATCTCGTCGTCAAATAATATACCCATTGGAAAGACTTGGTGGTAATGCACCCTCAGAACGAGTTATCAAAGAACAGGTATGCCAGCTTTTATTTCATCATCAAAATGAAATGATTCTGGAGTTTGGAAATATTTTTTTCCCGTAATATTTTATTTTTATGGATACAAAAATCATACAATGCTGTACTTATAATGTTAGCATTAACATTTTTTTTAAATAACTTTTTCTAGGAGAAGTATGCTTTGAATCACATAAACCGGAAACTGACCCTTGAACCGAAGGTGACCATTAACGCTCGTATTGTTATCGTTGGAGCGTCAGACGTCAGCATCTCATTTTTGGAGACTCTTGCTTTCTGGTATGTAATTTAAATACATGTTTTTTTTTAATTTTCCTGTAGTAGAAATATACACACCAACTATCGGTTATCAAATAAGAAAATCATTGCGCCATTTACAAATTGACTTATTTGTTGTTTTATTTTTTCAGTCCTCATTTGCGGTTCAACAACCTTGTGTTGATCTCTCCACATGGCCTACCTGGAGACAACACTCCTGATGATGTCGTGTCAGGCTTCCTCTCAACACCTCATAACTACACACAGAATGAGTTGGCACAAATCTCACTCAGAACCTGGGTGAACGTTGTCAATGCTAAGATGATTGCAATCGATAGGTATTGATTATGATTGATATTGATTGATTATTGATTAGTGATAACGATTAAAAAGAAATATGTTTTTGAAATTTTCCATGTATAAACCCAACAAGGTAAACACCAATAACATTAGATAGAATAATAATTCATAATCATATTCTTTATTGTAACTTGGTTTAACAAATTTAACATTTCGATATATAAATATAAAAGCTATCATAATAAAACGGACACACACACAATCAGTGCAAACACACAAAAATAAAAAACACAAAAATAAGAAACACAACAAAATAAATACTTTTGAAATTGTACTTTTTCTACAGAGCCAGCAAATATGTGAAAGTGATAGGAGGTGCAAAGGTCCCGTATGACCACCTTGTGATTGCGACCGGTCAGCAGTATCAAACAACCGCCCCCACAGGTGTAGACATCGCAAAACTGACAGCGAATAATGAACTGACGTGTAATCCAAACCGGCAATACATTGGCAGAGTTCCAAGAAACGTACTTCTGGTGAACGATGAACATGATGCGAGGGTGGCTATTAATTGGTTGCGAAAGAACTTCATCACAACAGAAGGTAGATGGTTTACTTTTTTGAATTAATTTAATAATTCATCAAAATAATGTGGAATAGCATAAACTTTGCTGACTTTTTACTGTATATATAGACATAAAACCTTTGTGCTCAAAAGCACTTAAGTAAGTAAGTTTTTATTCAAATGATAAGCTTATTTTTAACAAAATAGATGGAAAAATGACACTTAACGGCTAGTCCCAATCAAACATGGCAAATCTATCTAAGTTTTTATATGGCGCCCTACAAAGATCAGAGCGCCTTACAATACAAGCATTATTAATTTAATAGAAAAGTTTAAGTTGACATTTAAATAGAGGTGCCGAATTCACTCCTCCTCAAATGTAAATAATTGTTATTTTCTTAAGGTAATGCTATTGTATATGGATCCAGCCTAGACGCATACACTACAGTGCAATCATTACTAAAGTTAGGCACCCCAGGAAGCCGCATCCACTTTGTACACCCTCCGCCCAACTATGAACCCACTTGCTTCAACAACAAAACAATCGAAACAGCCGTCAGTGATGCCTTAGCTGCCAAAGGTGTCCATGTGCATTATGGGTACTATCTTGCTCAATGGAATGATGGGAAGAGTACTGAGGAAGTTTATTGCGCTTCTTTTACGTCGGACGCAAAACCATTAAAACTTGAATGTTCTGTGTTCTTCTGTTTCAATCGGAAAGCTGTTGATTTTGAAGCTTTTAAAGGTTTGTATTTTGTTTAGAAACACACAAAATTCCTGTACTGTAGATAATACTGCACTAATAAGTTTAATATAACAACGTCATTTTATATTATCTTAAAAACTTTTATTAACTTTTTTTTACAGCTATCAATGACAGTTGCCTTGTCTTTGATGGACGCCTTGTAATCGATGCCAACTTCCACACCAATGACTTGTCCATCCGAGCGGCCGGACCCATCACAAAATTCCAAAGAAAGTACCATATGGACCAATGGTAAGTTTACCATTTCACTCTTCAAAATATACTAAGCCTTTGTTATAGACAGATAGTAGATAGTGTTAGGACACTTGACTGTCATACAGAGAGACCCGGGTTCAATTCCCGACAACTCCCAGTCCAATCAGCTGTAAATGAGTACCTGGTTGAAAAATACTAGGGAGGATAAGGAAAAGAACTGGCCACCCTACCACAAAATGCCAAGGCTTAGTACAATGAGTTCCTAACAGGTCATTCCCCTATGTTCAGAATGAACACAGGACTCACCTTTAGCTTTATAGGCCTTTGATGTGAGGGGTGCCATAGAGAGCATAGGATTTAAATAAATCGGCCATTATCATCAACCATGCCATATTTTCCAAAAATCAATTCATGTCTTCGAGTATGTATTCTTCTGATTGATTATATTGATTGATATTGATTGATTGATGGATGCTGCCTCAGCATTTTCTTCAAATAATTCATAATGATAAGAGAAATGTGCTAGTATTACATGTCAATTGATTAACCTTTTGGTACCATGAGAAGCACGTACAATATTGCTTTGATATCACTCTGCCCTCTTGCAGGTTTTATGTGATAGGCAATCAGAAATTTGGTTAAAAATGTTCTTTTTATTGAACAAATTGAAATTAGCAGTTTAGCAGAAATGGCATTGAATGTGATAATTTGTGTTTTTTCAAAATATTTCATTTTTAATTAACTATCAATATTTTTATTTATTTTGGCTTTATACATTTTAATGTTATTTCTTGTAATTTGCAAGTAAATTTGCTGTTAAATTAAATTGGTTTTTTACTTTTACATCAACAAGATAGTGTTTGGCAATGAAATTAGAAATTATGTTTTTTTTCGGTGTTCTGGTTTTATGCTTACAATAGTAATATTGTATATAAACCATGGAATACATGGTAAAACATACTGTAAATACAATTTCTACAAAAAAAAATAAGGGATTATAAAAATGATAAGAAAATTCATCTGTCTTTCAGTTCTTGATTTACACTTTTTCTTTTAGGACGCAAAGTAACTTTAACTCGCGAGAAGTAGGTCAAATGCTGGCGTCCACAATGCTACGATTATTTGACCCAACCGTTGAGAATTACACAGAGCCACCAGAAGAAAGTATGAACCTGATACCAATGTACCACAGTAGTAAGGTTCAAGCCGCCATACTTCCAGGAGGTCTTAATTATCTCCACTTCACAAAACCAAACTTAAATGAACCGTTAGAAAAAATGATGACACAGCAAAACTATGTAAGTTATAAACAAATATTCTATCATTAAATATATAATGTTTTGCTTCATTTTATTATGTATTTCTCTTCCCTCAGGCTCTGTCTACACTATCAAACTTTATGTGACAAAAAAATGTCATGTGCCCAAATATGGTAGTGATATGACATCATCATGTCCATATATGGGCACATCACATTTTGTTCCCACATAAAGTTTGATACTGTAGACAGAGCTTTAGATAAATTATGAATGTAGTTCTCTGTTTGAACTTTTCTTGTTTACATACTACAGTACTTTCCTACACAATTTAAATTTTCATGCACTATTAACATCTGAATTTAACCATTAAACTAGTACCCATAGTCAATCAACCCAGACCTGGCCCTTTTATCCACCATTAAAACTCTTTCACTGCTATTCACTTTCAAATAACCCATTACTCCACTCATGAAACTCAAAAACCATATTTATTTAAAAATTCATTGATACCAATACCCTTGACAGTAGGCTATATTAACCCACCATTCCACCCATGAACAAACAGAGAGAGTCTTAAATATTATTACCCCACAGGTACTGATTTAATTTGATTTTACCCTTCCAACTGACATAGTTGATATTCAGTTAGCTTCTTAGTCTTAAGATACCTAATGCTCTGTTTACACTATTAAACTTTATGTGACCAAAACTGTGATGTGCCCATATATGGACATGATGATGTCATTTCACTACCATATTTGGGCATATCACTACCATATTTGGGCACATCACACTTTTTTTTGTCAAACTAGCTTTAGTTTATATTCAGAGGCCCTATTTAATTCCAATGAAATACACAACAAGTAAGAATACAGAAGAAAATACAAATAATAATACAGGATTACTATAAGTTCAATAGTCAAAATAAATGAATTATACATTCAGTACAAAGACTAGGAATAATATTGAGGATAATTATAACGACATGAACTCTGTCACCTTACCGTGAACATTAACGACTTTGCACATGTAAAGTTGAACGCAATTATCCACATACGATGGAATAAAGAACGGTTGGATGGTTTTTAACTGCAATGGCACCCAGTGGAAATGCAATCAAATAACTTAGAAATAGAGATCCCAACCCAGGGGAGCAAACCCAGGGGACCAAACCCAGGGGAGCAAACCCAGGGAGTTATCTGCAAAACAGGTTTACATTATTATAAACGAATAACTAATATATATTTTAAATGGAAAATAAAATTATATTTCTTAGTAATTTTATATACATATTTTTTTAACAACATGTTTGTTTGTTTGTGTTGTCTTGTTTATGCATACATTTTGAGGCATACATACTACAATTTTGTTTAAATATTTTTTATACTATGAAAATTTATTAATCTGATTTAACAAGAAATTGGGACGGTGTAAAATGTCATTCTATGTTAAATATGCTTGTAATTCAAAAAACGAAAAACGAATTCACTCATTACTTTTTTTTTATCTGCGTATAAGAACACTTGATCATGTCAAAATGCAAGCCGGACACAAATTCAATACTTTGTTTAATCAATACATATGACATCAAACATACTTGAAAAATTAATTTTGTTGCAAAGTGTGTTTGCGGATGATGTTGACATTCAGTATCGTGCTTTAATGTCCTTAGGACGTAAGATAATCATCGCAAATGTTTTATGACGGCCTTGAGCGTTTCTTATACTTGCACTTCAAGTACATATTTTGTAAGATTCTATTCTACAGCAAGTTAACAGAATCTAAATACCTTCTTTAAAGGGAAAATAAATACATTTTTTAAATACTATGAAGCTAATTTATGGAATTCAATTCATGTACAAATTAAAACTGCACCTACAAATTCTATTTACTATCTAGTTAAATACTGTATATATTTCTTAAGACCAGATAAGATCGGATAAAATTATTAAATAGAAATTGTAGCTTTGTTTTCTTTTATATTTTTTTAGTTTATGTAATTTTGTTTGTTTTTTAATTTAATATATTGGTGTGGGTCGAACTTCACCAGGTGAATCCAGTAATTGTTTGTATAATAAAAGTTTTATGTATATTTTGTATAGGGGCGTGAGTTGGTCACTGGAACCACTGATGGACCTGGATATTTCCGTGTTCATATCAACAAATACAATAGTATAGAAACAATAACATGTCTTACTAAACAGGTTAGTGGCAGTGACTCCAATAAACATTGTTGACGAACATTAAAACACATGAATCAAAAAGATGTTATTGTGTTTTAAACATCCTCTTATGTGGAACGTATAAAGCTAGCTGTCTACACTATAAAACTTTATATGACAAAAAAATGTGATGTATGGAAGATGTCATATCACTACTGTATTTGGGCATATCACACTCGTTTTGTCAAACTAATTTGGTAGTGTAGACAGAGCTTTTTTACAAGTGCAATAATACTTGATCAAAATCTGTATTTAGAGCTACATAAATATAAAAATAAATATGGAAACAAGTGGAAAGCGTAATGTCGGAGTGACGGAAAACGTTTTAAGAGAGAGAGAGAAATATGAAATAAAGTTTATATTATATTTCACAGGCAATCGATACCAGTAATTTACTCTGTTTGTACAACGTTCATGAGCGTTTGCTTAACAACATGCTGTCGCGCTTTGATGAAGGACTCATTGCTGATTTCTTCAGTTTCTTCCGTGAAACATGGAGCTTAGCTGTTTTCCACGATCGCTTCCCAGACTTCAGACAAGAGGTTAGAGAACTACTTGTACAAAAACCGGTAAGTCTTTACATTCTGTGTGGATTTATTAGTAGATTATTGCCTATTCAATCTTGATTATGATTATGATAACACTTAATTGTAAGCTCTGTCTACACTATCAAACTAGTTTGACAAAAGAAGTGTGATGTGCCCAAATATCGTAGTGATATGCCTAAATATGGTAGTGATATGACATCATCATGTCCATATATGGGCACATCACATAAAATTTGATAGTGTAGACAGAGCTTTAGGTCTCTATATTCTGCACTATTTCTTGATCACCGGTGGTAGATGTTTTTCCATTTCTTTATGATATTGTACTCAGATATTTTTCATATTTGTATGCACACAATATGGCCTGCTTAATGTCACAAGATGAGGCTATTGCAGTAATAAGCATCTTACTTCCAGGGATTACTAAAGCCTTGTGTTGTGCCCATATATGGACATGATGATGTCATATCACTACCATATTTAAACATATCACTACCATATTTAAACATATCACTACCATATTTAAACATATCACTACCATATTTGGACACATCACAGAGAGGTAGTGCTTTTTTATTTCAGGCTGAAGATGTGATAGCGTTGGAAGAGAAAGTGCGTCAGTTGATTGACCAAGATCTTGAACTGGACAAGCAAGATCGTCAGTACCTCACCAACGAGTTCGGCGACGGAGGTAGCAAACGCTCAGTTGAGACACGACTTCTCAGTTTTCTTAGCTATAACTATTACCATTTACCAGTGTATGCAAAGCCGGGAATGGTCTAATAAAATATATGTAATTTACTGGTTTCAAATGTATACATATGTAAAGTAAAAATATGTTCTATTTACTAACAGATATCTCTCTATAACGTTATGTAACAATATATTGTCTATAAAGGCAGCAAATATATACACATGTAAGTAAAAATAGGTTCTATTTACTAAAAGATATCTCTCTATAACGTTATGTAACAATACATTGTGTTAAAAGTGGCAAGCCTATAGTTATGTAATAGTTATGAGTTATAATAAACCAACACTAGTTTTATTAAAGCGCAATTTAAGTAGATTTTATTCAACACATACAATCTAAATATAACAGAGGTTGAGAATAGTTGTAAAAATAGCTGTAAATATTGTAGGCCCATAATAGTACAGGGAGTTTTTTGAAAATATCAAAATATCAGGTTTTTTAAATTCAATTATGCGATAAAATTGCTTCATATGATCATATATTGCTTTATCATCATCTTACAGTACCATAGACACCAGTTATGTCGAAAAATAAAAGGGTCGAAAATTAACCATTTTAAACAAAAGATTTTTTCGAAAAATGGCCAAAATATTTGGTTTTTTAAATTCAATTATTATGAGATAAAATTGCTCCATATGATCATATATTGCTTTATGATCATCTTATAGTACCATAGACACCAGTTATCTCGAAAAATAAAAGGGTCTAAAATTGGCTTGTACTATTGCGCTACAAATAACCCAATGTGTGCTGTAGAATTGGACAATGAATTGAACAACTGATTGACCAATCAGAGCAGCGGAAAGCTTTCCAAAAGTTGAAAAATCAGAGCACTGAAAAGTGACGTAATCAGAGCAGCAGAAAAATTGTTCCAAATGTTGTCATTTTGACCAATCAGAACACTGAAAAGTGACGTAATTTATTTATTTTTTTTTTATTTATTTATTAAGGTATAAAAACATCAAATTCCAACCAGCAGCAAGAGCTGAAAAGGTTGGATTACAATCATAAACTGAGAAATAAAATACATCAAAAAAGATCTAAACTAAACATTAAACTTAAAGGATTCGTGCTAAGTGTGGAATAGTAGACCGCCTATATCTTTCAGTGCGACATCTGCAAGAATCCAACTTTGAACTAGTATTGCTCCTTAACGATCTTGAATGCCTATCAGATTTATATGCTGGTAACATATTTCTAAATTTGGTAGATTCTAAAAGACTCTTGCCAAAATTGAGAAGAATCTGTTCTCTACGGGACTTTAAAGAAGGCAAACCTACTTGCTCTAAGGCTAATTCATAGCTAACATAATGTGGGCTCAAAATTATGCGCAATGCCCGTTTTTGAATTTTTTCTATTAAATTAGATTGCTGAACAGTTAATGATGAATGCCAAACCTGGCAGGCATATTCCAGCACAGGTCTGATATATGATGTAAATACTGTAACCAGGTCACTGACTGGTGCACTAGACCTTTTCAGGATACATAGTGAAAATAGTCTACGTGAGGCTCTTGATGTTATATCATTAACATTTGAACCCCATTTGAGGTCATTTTGGATTATTACACCAAGCAGTTTTAACTTACTAACTATTGGAAGATTAAAGTTATCAATAGTGTAAACTAAATTAAGCTGCCGTTGCTTTAAAAAGTTAAATTCAATTACTTGGCATTTAGCTGGTTTTGGTAGAACATCATTAGATGCACACCACTCACTGACACTATTAAGGACACTTTGTAAGTTAGAGGAAGCACCACATTTGGTTACTTCCCCTAGAGTCAGGTCATCCACAAATTTCCAACGCCTACAACTTTCAATGGCAGCATCATTTACTAGAACCAAAAAAAGTATAGGTCCCAGTTTGGTTCCCTGTGGTACTCCACAACAGATTGATTTGGTGGAAGAATTGTGCGTGCCAAGTTTGGTAGTATGAGTTCTTTCACACAAAAAGCTGCAGACGATGGAAACAATGGATGACCTAACTCCAAGTTTAATTAATTTATCTATAATAATTGTATGATTAACTCTATCAAATGCCTTAGTAAAATCAATTGTACAGAGTTCAACTGATTGTTTGGGCTTGTCAAGACTTTCATAAACATAATTTAACATATCCACAAGATAATGTATAGTAGATGAACCTTTTGTATTACCATACTGCTTAGTGTCTAATTTATTATCAATATCCTCAATAATCCATTTGGCAATAAATGCCTCAAAAATCTTAGCAAAGACCGGCGTCAATGATATTGGACGAAGATCATCAAAAGAGCGGATCTTGTTTTGTTTTGGAACTGGAACTATTGAAGCAGTTTTCCACTGACGTGGAAAGTGTCCCTCATTGAGACACGTATTAAATAATTTAGTTAGCGGGTTAGCAAGTTCAATAGCAAATTCCTTAATTATTTTAATTGGTAAGTCTGATGGGTGGCTTGATTTATTACAGTTCACTTTAGTCAAAGCCTTACGAACTTCCCATTCATGTATAACTGGTGGTTCACTTGCTGGGAGGAAGGCTGGTAGCTTGTTGATATTCAAAGCCGGAAGCTGATTACATACAAGTGCAAAATGGCTATTGATGCATTCAACGGTGTTTATAGGGTCAACATCAGAGCCAGGAATACGACTTGATTTCTTCCTCATATTACAGAGCTTCTGGACACTGCGGTGCCATTTTCCAGGTTGGTTCCCTTTCAAGGTAGCAATAGACTTTTCATAGAATGAAGCCTTCGCTCGTTTGACTTCCTGCTGTACCTTACAACGTAAGATTTTCCACTGGATATCCTGTCCATTTCGGTAAGCCACCTGGCGTTTCAAAATTAATTTTCTTAATTTAGTTGTAAACCAGGGCTTGTCATTCAATCTCTTGTTAGTGAAAATTTGAGGAAAATGCTCTTCAAAAGCACTGTTGAGCTCCTGATTAAAAATTAATATCTGACTTCCACAAGTTTTTCACAACACAAACAATGATGAGATTTTGTCCAGACTTACATGCGACAGCATCTTTTTACAAATCCTCTAGACTTATTATTATTATTAATTTCAAGACGAATTCTGGTAGTAGCTGTATTCAACTCGAACGTGAAAAATGGTTATTTTTCGACAAAATGGCCAAAATATCAAGTTTTTAAAATTCAATTATTATCCGTTTTTATTGCTGTATATGATCATCTTATAGTACCATAGAACCCAATTATGTCGAAAAATAAAAAGGTCGAAAATTGGCCATTTTTCGACAAAATCCCTGTACTAATCGTTGAATCCAGCGCGAATCATTGTTAGGCATGCTATAATACAAAACGTTTAAACCATATCATTACTTCGACGCCTAATGGTAGCGCGCGTCAATGTTTTTAAGCATTCAGTTCTGAATCACCTAAACCGAGAGAGAACACTACCCGTTCCCTCTTCTTGTATACGATATGTTCGTAATCTTCTAGATGATACTTCTTACTCTATTGGTATTACAATTTCTAAGCATACTTTTAGAATGTTTCTGATTGTTCTTATAATAATTATATATGGTTTCTTAAAATCTAAACACATTCTAGAATGTTCATGTAGATGTTACTGTTTATTATGTTAGGAAATGGTAATTTATGACGATGTCAAACATCTTCAATACCGAGTGGCAAAGGCGCGCATATAGGCGCGGTATAATATCTAACTTGCCGTTTAACACAATAGCATTCGTATTGATTTAGACTTGATACCAAGGTCCATACGATGGCAAACGTTGACGATGTCAAACATCTTCAATACCGATACAGTTGGCAAAGGCGCGCATATAGGCGCGGTATAATACCTAACTTGCCGTTTAAGACAATTGCATTCGTTCGATGTATGAAATGACCGTAAACTTTTTATGACAATCCTATTCTTCAAGACCCCCGCACCAAGGACAGTGCGTGTCTTATTGTAAAATCATTCAACATGGTCATCTAGCATTCGTTCGATAATTCTTTAGAAAATAAACACAAAATCTTTACTTCGACGCCTAATGACAGCGTGCGTCAATGTTTTCAGTTTACAACCAAAGAGAGAACAGCGTCGTCTTACAATCACAATGCGTGTTCAAAATACCGGGATCATACAAAATGCAAGACAGAGAAATAAAAAAAATATATGTTTAAAACTGCACATATTATTTATTTTCAAATACCATATTCATTCAATCCAAGGATATAACAGCGCGAATCATTGTTATGCTATAATACAAACGTTTAAACAATAATCATTACTTAGACGCCAAATGACAGCGTCAATGTTTTTAAGACTATATTTTTTGTGTTTCAGCCTAAGTCAGCTGTGTGACTTAGGCAATTAAGGAGAGGAGACTCATGATTTTTTAATTCTTTCTCTTTTATTGCTACATTCCTTTTCTAAAATCATCAGTGTTAATTTTAATCTGAAGAGCTAATGCTATTAAATTTTGTTACTTACGACAGCCTCATAACAAAAGTGTCTAAGACATAATTTTTTTTTTCTGCCTAACTCACTGCTTATATCAATATACTATATTGTTTGTGTTTCTCCCCAAGTCAGCTGTGTGACTTAGGCAATTAAGGAGAGCTGACTTATGATCTGCCTAACTCACTGCTTATATCATTATACTATATTTTTTGTGTTTCTGCCTAACTCACTGCTTATATCAATATACTATATTTTTTGTGTTTCTGCCTAAGTCAGCTTTGTGACTTAGGCAATTAAGGAGAGCTGACTTATGATCTGCCTAACTCACTGCTTATATCATTATACTGCCCTCTGTACATTATCTGAGTGCTTTTATATACATTTGCACATGCTCAGATCATTTTTGTGTTTCTGCCTAAGTCAGCTGTGTGACTTAGGCAATTAAGGAGAGGAGACTGATGATTTTTAAAATAAAATAAGAAATACATTTTTATAGTATATTTTTTAACCCATTGTTACAAATTCTTTCTCTTTTATTGCTACTTTCCTTTTCTAAATTCATCAATGTTAATTTTAATCTGAAGAGCTAATGCTATTAAATTTTGTTACTTAAAGGTAGCATTTTTTGTATATAGATGATATCGACAGCCTCATAACAAAAGTGTCTAAGTCATAATTTGTTTTTTGTTTTTCTGCCTAACTCACTGCTTATATCAATATACTATATTTGTTGTGTTTCTGCCCAAGTCAGCTGTGTGACTTAGGCAATTAAGGAGAGCTGACTCATGATCTGCCTAACTCACTGCTTATATCAATATACTATATTTTTTGTGCTTCTGCCTAAGTCAGCTGTGTGACTTAGGCAATTAAGGAGAGCTGACTTATGATCTGCCTAACTCACTGCTTATATCAATATACTATATTTTTTGTGCTTCTGCCTAAGTCAGCTGTGTGACTTAGGCAATTAAGGAGAGCTGACTTATGATCTGCCTAACTCACTGCTTATATCATTATACTGCCCTCTGTAAATTATCTGAGTGCTTTTATATACATTTGCACATGCTCAGATCGTTTTTTGTGTTTCTGCCTAAGTCAGCTGTGTGACTTAGGCAATTAAGGAGAGGAGACTGATGATTTTTAAAATAAAATAAGAAATACATTTTTATAGTATATTTTTTAACCCATTGTTACAAATTCTTTCGCTTTATTGCTACTTTCCTTTTCTAAAACCATCATTGTTAATTTTAATCTGAAGAGCTGATGCTATTAAATTTTGTTACTTAAAGGTAGCATTTTTTGTATATAGATGATATCGACAGCCTCATAACAAAAGTGTCTAAGTCATAATTTTTGTTTTGTTTTTCTGCCTAACTCACTGCTTATATCAATAAATTATATTTTTTGTGTTTCTGCCTAAGTCAGCTGTGTGACTTGGGCAATTAAGGAGAGCTGACTTATGATCTGCCTAACTCACTGCTTATATCATTATACTGCCCTCTGTACATTATCTGAGTGCTTTTATATACATTTGCACATGCTCAGATCATTTTTGTGTTTCTGCCTAAGTCAGCTGTGTGACTTAGGCAATTAAGGAGAGGAGACTGATGATTTTTAAAATAAAATAAGAAATACATTTTTATAGTATATTTTTTAACCCATTGTTACAAATTCTTTCTCTTTTATTGCTACTTTCCTTTTCTAAATTCATCAATGTTAATTTTAATCTGAAGAGCTAATGCTATTAAATTTTGTTACTTAAAGGTAGCATTTTTTGTATATAGATGATATCGACAGCCTCATAACAAAAGTGTCTAAGTCATAATTTGTTTTTTGTTTTTCTGCCTAACTCACTGCTTATAACAATATACTATATTTTTTGGGTTTCTGCCCAAGTCAGCTGTGTGACTTAGGCAATTAAAAAGAGATGACTTATGATCTGCCTAACTCACTGCTTATCTGAGTGCTTTTATATACATTTGCACATGCTCAGATCGTTTTTTTGTGTTTCTGCCTAAGTCAGCTGTGTGACTTAGGCAATTAAGGAGAGGAGACTGATGATTTTTAAAATAAAATAAGAAATACATTTTTATAGTATATTTTTTAACCCATTGTTACAAATTCTTTCGCTTTTATTGCTGCTTTCCTTTTCTAAAACCATCAGTGTTAATTTTAATCTGAAGAGCTAATGCTATTAAATTTTGTTACTTAAAGGTGGCATTTTTTGTATATAGATGATATCGACAGCCTCATAACAAAAGTGTCTAAGTCATAATTTGTTTTTTGCTTTTCTGCCTAACTCACTGCTTATATCAATATACTATATTTGTTGTGTTTCTGCCCAAGTCAGCTGTGTGACTTAGGCAATTAAGGAGAGCTGACTCATGATCTGCCTAACTCACTGCTTATATCAATATACTATATTTTTTGTGCTTCTGCCTAAGTCAGCTGTGTGACTTAGGCAATTAAGGAGAGCTGACTTATGATCTGCCTAACTCACTGCTTATATCATTATACTGCCCTCTGTAAATTATCTGAGTGCTTTTATATACATTTGCACATGCTCAGATCGTTTTTTGTGTTTCTGCCTAAGTCAGCTGTGTGACTTAGGCAATTAAGGAGAGGAGACTGATGATTTTTAAAATAAAATAAGAAATACATTTTTATAGTATATTTTTTAACCCATTGTTACAAATTCTTTCGCTTTATTGCTACTTTCCTTTTCTAAAACCATCATTGTTAATTTTAATCTGAAGAGCTGATGCTATTAAATTTTGTTACTTAAAGGTAGCATTTTTTGTATATACTGTAGATGATATCGACAGCCTCATAACAAAAGTGTCTAAGTCATAATTTTTGTTTTGTTTTTCTGCCTAACTCACTGCTTATATCAATAAATTATATTTTTTGTGTTTCTGCCTAAGTCAGCTGTGTGACTTGGGCAATTAAGGAGAGCTGACTTATGATCTGCCTAACTCACTGCTTATATCATTATACTGCCCTCTGTACATTATCTGAGTGCTTTTATATACATTTGCACATGCTCAGATCATTTTTGTGTTTCTGCCTAAGTCAGCTGTGTGACTTAGGCAATTAAGGAGAGGAGACTGATGATTTTTAAAATAAAATAAGAAATACATTTTTATAGTATATTTTTTAACCCATTGTTACAAATTCTTTCTCTTTTATTGCTACTTTCCTTTTCTAAATTCATCAATGTTAATTTTAATCTGAAGAGCTAATGCTATTAAATTTTGTTACTTAAAGGTAGCATTTTTTGTATATAGATGATATCGACAGCCTCATAACAAAAGTGTCTAAGTCATAATTTGTTTTTTGTTTTTCTGCCTAACTCACTGCTTATATCAATATACTATATTTGTTGTGTTTCTGCCCAAGTCAGCTGTGTGACTTAGGCAATTAAGGAGAGCTGACTCATGATCTGCCTAACTCACTGCTTATATCAATATACTATATTTTTTGTGCTTCTGCCTAAGTCAGCTGTGTGACTTAGGCAATTAAGGAGAGGAGACTGATGATTTTTAAAATAAAATAAGAAATACATTTTTATAGTATATTTTTTAACCCATTGTTACAAATTCTTTCGCTTTATTGCTACTTTCCTTTTCTAAAACCATCATTGTTAATTTTAATCTGAAGAGCTGATGCTATTAAATTTTGTTACTTAAAGGTAGCATTTTTTGTATATAGATGATATCGACAGCCTCATAACAAAAGTGTCTAAGTCATAATTTTTGTTTTGTTTTTCTGCCTAACTCACTGCTTATATCAATAAATTATATTTTTTGTGTTTCTGCCTAAGTCAGCTGTGTGACTTGGGCAATTAAGGAGAGCTGACTTATGATCTGCCTAACTCACTGCTTATATCATTATACTGCCCTCTGTACATTATCTGAGTGCTTTTATATACATTTGCACATGCTCAGATCATTTTTGTGTTTCTGCCTAAGTCAGCTGTGTGACTTAGGCAATTAAGGAGAGGAGACTGATGATTTTTAAAATAAAATAAGAAATACATTTTTATAGTATATTTTTTAACCCATTGTTACAAATTCTTTCTCTTTTATTGCTACTTTCCTTTTCTAAATTCATCAATGTTAATTTTAATCTGAAGAGCTAATGCTATTAAATTTTGTTACTTAAAGGTAGCATTTTTTGTATATAGATGATATCGACAGCCTCATAACAAAAGTGTCTAAGTCATAATTTGTTTTTTGTTTTTCTGCCTAACTCACTGCTTATATCAATATACTATATTTGTTGAGTTTCTGCCCAAGTCAGCTGTGTGACTTAGGCAATTAAGGAGAGCTGACTCATGATCTGCCTAACTCACTGCTTATATCAATATACTATATTTTTTGTGCTTCTGCCTAAGTCAGCTGTGTGACTTAGGCAATTAAGGAGAGCTGACTTATGATCTGCCTAACTCACTGCTTATATCATTATACTGCCCTCTGTAAATTATCTGAGTGCTTTTATATACATTTGCACATGCTCAGATCGTTTTTTGTGTTTCTGCCTAAGTCAGCTGTGTGACTTAGGCAATTAAGGAGAGGAGACTGATGATTTTTAAAATAAAATAAGAAATACATTTTTATAGTATATTTTTTAACCCATTGTTACAAATTCTTTCGCTTTTATTGCTGCTTTCCTTTTCTAAAACCATCAGTGTTAATTTTAATCTGAAGAGCTAATGCTATTAAATTTTGTTACTTAAAGGTAGCATTTTTTGTATATAGATGATATCGACAGCCTCATAACAAAAGTGTCTAAGTCATAATTTGTTTTTTGTTTTTCTGCCTAACTCACTGCTTATATCAATATACTATATTTGTTGTGTTTCTGCCCAAGTCAGCTGTGTGACTTAGGCAATTAAGGAGAGCTGACTCATGATCTGCCTAACTCACTGCTTATATCAATATACTATATTTTTTGTGCTTCTGCCTAAGTCAGCTGTGTGACTTAGGCAATTAAGGAGAGCTGACTTATGATCTGCCTAACTCACTGCTTATATCATTATACTGCCCTCTGTAAATTATCTGAGTGCTTTTATATACATTTGCACATGCTCAGATCGTTTTTGTGTTTCTGCCTAAGTCAGCTGTGTGACTTAGGCAATTAAGGAGAGGAGACTGATGATTTTTAAAATAAAATAAGAAATACATTTTTATAGTATATTTTTTAACCCATTGTTACAAATTCTTTCGCTTTATTGCTACTTTCCTTTTCTAAAACCATCATTGTTAATTTTAATCTGAAGAGCTGATGCTATTAAATTTTGTTACTTAAAGGTAGCATTTTTTGTATATAGATGATATCGACAGCCTCATAACAAAAGTGTCTAAGTCATAATTTTTGTTTTGTTTTTCTGCCTAACTCACTGCTTATATCAATAAATTATATTTTTTGTGTTTCTGCCTAAGTCAGCTGTGTGACTTGGGCAATTAAGGAGAGCTGACTTATGATCTGCCTAACTCACTGCTTATATCATTATACTGCCCTCTGTACATTATCTGAGTGCTTTTATATACATTTGCACATGCTCAGATCATTTTTGTGTTTCTGCCTAAGTCAGCTGTGTGACTTAGGCAATTAAGGAGAGGAGACTGATGATTTTTAAAATAAAATAAGAAATACATTTTTATAGTATATTTTTTAACCCATTGTTACAAATTCTTTCTCTTTTATTGCTACTTTCCTTTTCTAAATTCATCAATGTTAATTTTAATCTGAAGAGCTAATGCTATTAAATTTTGTTACTTAAAGGTAGCATTTTTTGTATATAGATGATATCGACAGCCTCATAACAAAAGTGTCTAAGTCATAATTTGTTTTTTGTTTTTCTGCCTAACTCACTGCTTATAACAATATACTATATTTTTTGTGTTTCTGCCCAAGTCAGCTGTGTGACTTAGGCAATTAAAAAGAGATGACTTATGATCTGCCTAACTCACTGCTTATCTGAGTGCTTTTATATACATTTGCACATGCTCAGATCGTTTTTTTGTGTTTCTGCCTAAGTCAGCTGTGTGACTTAGGCAATTAAGGAGAGGAGACTGATGATTTTTAAAATAAAATAAGAAATACATTTTTATAGTATATTTTTTAACCCATTGTTACAAATTCTTTCGCTTTTATTGCTGCTTTCCTTTTCTAAAACCATCAGTGTTAATTTTAATCTGAAGAGCTAATGCTATTAAATTTTGTTACTTAAAGGTAGCATTTTTTGTATATAGATGATATCGACAGCCTCATAACAAAAGTGTCTAAGTCATAATTTGTTTTTTGTTTTTCTGCCTAACTCATATATTATATCAATATATTATATTTTTTGTGTTTCTGCCTAAGTCAGCTGTGTGACTTAGGCAATTAAGGAGAGCTGACTTATGATCTGCCTAACTCACTGCTTATATCATTATACTGCCCTCTGTACATTATCTAAGTGCTTTTATATACATTTGCACATGCTCAGATCATTTTTGTGTTTCTGCCTAAGTCAGCTGTGTGACTTAGGCAATTAAGGAGAGGAGACTCATGATTTTTTTAATAAAATAAGAAATACATTTTTATAGTATATTTTTTAACCCATTGTTACAAATTCTTTCTCTTTTATTGCTTCTTTCCTTTTCTAAAATTCATCAATGTTAATTTTAATCTGAAGAGCTAATGCTATTAAATTTTGTTACTAAAAGTAGCATTTTTTATATATACCTGTACTATAGTACAGGGATTTTTTCAAAAAATGGCCAAAATCGGCACTTTTTAAAATACTATTATAATGCAATAATATTGCTATATACACGCATATATTGCTTTATTATCATCTTATAGACCTATAGTGACCATTTAAGTCCAAAAATAAAAAGGTCGAAATTTGGCAATTTTTCGAAAAAATCCCTGTACTATTATGTACAGGGATTTTTTCAAAAAATGGCCAAAATCGGCACTTTTTAAAATACTATTATTATGCAATAATATTGCTATATATACGCATATATTGCTTTATTATCATCTTATAGACCTATAGTGACCATTTAGGTCCAAAAATAAAAAGGTCGAAATTTGGCAATTTTTCGAAAAAATCCCTGTACTGTACTGCCCTGTCATGAAAGAACGACTCAACTGACACATTTTTCAAAAATCACTTTTTTAGCTTTTGGGGCTATTTAGGGAATAATACACCTTGTGGTATATTCAGATATTCAAAATTTTGACTAGAAATATGAAATTTAAAATTCAAAATACCACTCAATTGCAAGTGTGTGTTACTATTGTCATCAAAGACTAACTCAACTGCAAATGCCATGAAAGACTCACTCAATTGACATATTAACACCTATTATGTCATAGGAAATCCATTCAAGTGCACAACAATGGTGTTTTACTGCACAGCAAGCTGTGTACCAAATTGTTGTTGTTTTAAAAATTAAATAATTTGGTCCTGCCCTACTAATAATTGTCAATATTTATTTTATTCAATACTTACTTAAACTTGTTTAGTTATTATTAGAGTATTAATTATATTTTTCGAATATTCAGAATTAAATACCCCGGAGAGACTACTGTATGTGAACACCATTATGCTATTATTGAATATTCTCCCTCTTAAATTATTACTTAAAACTAAAAATTAAAAATACAAGAAACATGAAAAACAATATTTTAAACTTATTTTTAGATACAAATATATGTACACACTATTATATATACAGAAAAGTGGGAAATTTGATTGCTAGCAATATAACGACGGTAGTGTCCAGACAAAAATGATTTTAAAAATGAATGAATTAAATATCATGCCTTAAAAGGTGTCATTATTTTGAATAACATATATTCTTGTTCATTTTCCTCTAATGAAATAATATCACATATAAATTCATTCTTTATAAGCAAAACCCCCAATTAGTCTTAGGCTTAGCTTATAACAAGCCAAAAAACGCACAGGCAGACAATGGGCTTTGGGTGCCTTATATGACGTAGACAAAATTGGCCTAGGAACATAAATCATTCAAAAAATCACTATATAACTAAGTATTATATGAACTAAAGTCTTATTATCAAATTATTAAATAATATAAAATGTTTTTTATATATTTTTACGTTAAATTAGTACTTTCTTGAAAATACATTTTGTAGTTGAGTTGATTCTTTCATGACAAATGCAGTTGAGTCAGTCTTTCGTGATTTTCTTGTGTATGATTGACCAAGAATGTTATGAAAAAACAGTAAAACTGACATATCTAAAATTAGAGTCAGTAAATTTAATAAAACTTTCTACACAATAAAGAGTACTTATATGTACTACTAAAAGGTGTGAAAATCAAAATAATATTATCTACACATAAGAAGGGCTAAAACAATAACACGTTTTGTTGATTATCTCAAAACTTTGGTTTATGCAGTTGAGTCGTTCTTTCATGACGGGGCAGTGTAGTACAGGGATTTTTTCAAAAAATGGTCAAAATCGACACTTTTTAAAATACTATTATTATGCAATAATATTGCTATATATGAGCATATATTGCTTTATTATCATCTTATAGACCTATAGTGACCATTTAAGTCCAAAATAAAAAGGTCAAAATTTGGCAATTTTTCGAAAAAATCCCTGTACTATAGTACAGGGATTTTTCCAAAAAATGGCCAAAATCGGCACTTTTTAAAATACTGTTATTATGCAATAATATTGCTATATATACGCATATATTGCTTTATTATCATCTTATAAACCTATAGTGACCATTTAAGTCCAAAAATAAAAAGGTCGAAATTTGGCAATTTTTCGAAAAAATCCCTTTACTATTTATAGTACATGGATTTTTTCAAAAAATGGCCAAAATCGGCACTTTTTAAAATACTATTAGTATGCAATAATATTGCTATGTATGAGCATATATTGCTTTATTATCATCTTATAGACCTATAGTGACCATTTAAGTC
The DNA here is from genome assembly GCF_963402885.1 of Antedon bifida. Classification (NCBI taxonomy): domain Eukaryota; kingdom Metazoa; phylum Echinodermata; class Crinoidea; order Comatulida; family Antedonidae; genus Antedon; species Antedon bifida. The sequence continues at coordinate 5,682,969 of NC_136234.1, forward strand.
CAAAAATAAAGAGGTCGAAATTTGGCAATTTTTCGAAAAAATCCCTGTACTATAGTACAGGGATTTTTTCAAAAAATGGCCAAAATCGGCACTTTTTAAAATACTATTATTAAGCAATAATATTGCTATATATACGCATATATTGCTTTATTATCAACTTATAGACCTATAGTGACCATTTAAGTTAAAAAATAAAAAGGTCAAATTTGGCAATTTTTCGAAAAAATACCTGTACTAGTAGGCCTACAGGGATTTTTTCTAAAAATGGCCAAAATCGGCACTTTTTAAAATACTATTATTATGCAATAATATTGCTATATATATGCATATATTGCTTTATTATCATCTTATAGACCTATAGTGACCATTTAAGTCCAAAAATAAAAAGGTCGAAATTTGGCCAATTTTCGAAAAAATCCCTTTACTATTTATAGTACAGGGATTTTTTCAAAAAATGGCCAAAATCGGCACTTTTTAAAATACTATTAGTATGCAATAATATTGCTATGTATGAGCATATATTGCTTTATTATCATCTTATAGACCTATAGTGACCATTTAAGTCCAAAAATAAAGAGGTCGAAATTTGGCAATTTTTCGAAAAAATCCCTGTACTATAGTACAGGGATTTTTTCAAAAAATGGCCAAAATCGGCACTTTTTAAAATACTATTATTAAGCAATAATATTGCTATATATACGCATATATTGCTTTATTATCAACTTATAGACCTATAGTGACCATTTAAGTCCAAAAATAAAAAGGTCGAAATTTGGCCAACTTTCGAAAAAATCCCTGTACAGGGATTTTTTCAAAAAACGGCCAAAATTGGCACTTTTTAAAATACTACTATTATGCAATAATATTGCTATATATACGCATATATTGCTTTATTATCATCTTATAGACCTATAGTGACCATTTAAGTCCAAAAATAAAAAGGTCGAAATTTGGCCAATTTTCGAAAAAAATCCCTCTACAGTACAGGGATTTTTTCAAAAAATGGCCAAAATCGACACTTTTTAAAATACTATTATTATGCAATAATATTGCTATATATGAGCATATATTGCTTTATTATCATCTTATAGACCTATAGTGACCATTTAAGTCCAAAAATAAAAAGGTCGAAATTTGGCAATTTTTGAAAAAAATCCCTGTACTAGTACAGAGATTTTTTTCAAAAAATTGCCAAAATCGGAACTTTTTAAAATACTATTATTATGCAATAATATTGCTATATATACGCATATATTGCTTTATTATCATCTTATAGACCTATAGTGACCATTTAAGTCCAAAAATAAAAAGGTCGAAATTCGGTCAATTTTCGAAAAAATACCTGTACTATAGTATAGGAATTTTTTCAAAAAATGGCCAAAATCGGCACTTTTTAAAATACTATTATAATGCAATGATATTGCTATATACACGCATATATTGCTTTATTATCTTCTTATAGACCTATATTGACCATTTAAGTCCAAAAATAAAAAGGTCGAAATTTGGCCAATTTTCGAAAAAATCCCTGTACTATAGTACAGGGATTTTTTCAAAAAATGGCCAAAATCGGCACTTTTTAAAATACTATTATTATGCAATAATATTGCTATATATACGCATATATTGCTTTATTATCATCTTATAGACCTATAGTGACCATTTAAGTCCAAAAATAAAAAGGTCGAAATTTGGCCAATTTTCGAAAAATTCCCTGTACAGGGATTTTTTCCAAAAAATGGCCAAAATCGGCACTTTTTAAAATACTATTATAATGCAATAATATTGCTATATACATGCATATATTGCTTTATTATCTTCTTATAGACCTATATTGACCATTTAAGTCCAAAAATAAAAAGGTCGAAATTTGGCCAATTTTCGAAAAATTCCCTGTACTATAGTACAGGGATTTTTTCAAAAAATGGCCAAAATCGGCACTTTTCAAAATACTATTATTATGCAATAATATTGCTATATATACGCATATATTGCTTTATTATCATCTTATAGACCTATAGTGACCATTTAAGTCCAAAATAAAAAGGTCGAAATTTTGCCATTTTTCGAAAAAAATCCCTGTACTATAGTATAGGGATTTTTTCAAAAAATGGCTAAAATCGGCACTTTTTAAAATACTATTATTTTGCGATAAAATAACTCCATATGATCATATATTGCTTTATCATCATCTTATAGTACCATAGACACCAGTAATGTCGAAAAATAAAAGGGTCGAAAATTGGCCATTTTTGAAAAAATCCCTGTACTATAGGCCTAGTATAGGGAGTTTTTTTTCGAAAAATGGCCAAAATATAGGTTTTTTAAATTCAATTATTATGCAATAAAATTGCTCCATATGATCATATATTGCTTTATGATCATCCTATAGTACCATAGACACCAGTTATGTCGAAAAATAAAAGGGTCGAAAATTGGCAATTTTTGAAAAAATTGCCTGATTATCGGGTTGCATAATAATTCATAATAATATTATTCAATATAATTGAAAAAAGCCAACAATAAAATGAATGTTTGAATGGCAAAGTGTATCAATTATTATCTGTTTATTTTATGTGTTTTAAAAAAGAAATCCCATTTTCTTTTTATGAACAAAATACAATAACTGGTATAAATAGTTTTTTAAAGATCTAAAATTATCTGTACAAATGTCTAGATTCTAAACATTTCATATTAATAAAAATAATAAAATTAATAATTACAACAATAATAGTAATAAATAATAATTTTAAACTTGAAATTATAATAATTAATTAATAGTCATAAATATTATTATTTTTGAAATAACATTGGTCAAGTCCCAGTCACCAATGTGAGCGTCTAGTTTATTTTCTTTCTAGAACACCAGTCATAGAAACAATTTACTTACAAATACCAATAAAAATAATTAAATGAAATTATATTATCTGTACAACTAAAAAAAAAAACGGGAAAATATATTGAATCTGGTAGAAACTAAAATTATGTACTTTTAAATTTGTTTGTGGAGAAAACAACGTGTCTACGCTGCGCAATGATTAACTATCTGAGTAAATAGTTACGCCGAATAAGTTAGCAATTCTCGGTGGATCAGGTTACCAAAAAAGGCATTATTAGTTGATCAATAATAATTAATGTTAATCAATACTAATCAATGTTGATCAATAATAATCAATGTTGATCAATAATAATCAAAGCTTATCAATAATAATCAATGCTAATCAATAATAATATCCAATGATAATCAATAATAATCAATGTTAATCAATAATCAATGTTGATCAATAATAATAATAATAAATGTTAATCATAATAATCAATGTTAATCAATAATATTCAATGCTGATCAATAATAATCAATGTGTATCAATAATAATCAATGTTAATCAATAATAATCAATGTTGATCAATAATAATCAATGTGTATCAATAAGTACCAATAAGAGTAATATACATCAGCTATGGTATTGCACATTTAATAATCTACAAATGTTATATGTACAAATTTGCACAAATTTGTAGTTTCAAATTATATTTTTCTTTTAAATAATGTAATAAAATTGTTTAAAAAACATGGCTGGGAGACAGTAATCGGTATTTTTAATTGATTTGGTTAACTTAATTTGTAAGATTCTTTTCCTATAGAAAATTAACTCGACAACTCATCATTACAATCCTTCTTTGTACAAGTATGGTTTTAAATATGTTGTTTTTCTACAATTAATTTCTCTATATACAAAATTTAACAAAGTTTACATAGACTACAATCCTACATATTTATTTTCGTAATGAGAAAGAATTATTACTTAAAATTATAATTAAGAAACCTTCTTCTTAAAAGCATATGGAAGAATTATTATTGGCTAAATTTGCTTTTATGGAATTCAGTATAAAAAGTGTAACAAAGATGTTTGATGGACATACAGACAAACAGACATAATTCTAATACAAGGGCTCAATGCAAAATTATCGCAAGTATGATCTTAATTAGATCTTAGAATTAAATTTATTTTATATTGGCAATATTATATGTATATTCTACCTATTTAAATTCAATAAACTACTTTAATAAATTTCATTTAAAATTTCTAGTTTTAGCAAATAAATTATTGAGATAATTACTGTTAGGAATAATATTAAACAATCATATAATCATTCGGTAAGCCTACTCTATACTGTATCTATTAGGATCTCGTTATAATATTCTCTTATTATACATAATTTAATTAGTTACACTATGAACTCTAATAACAAGGTTGTGTGAAACATCATTGTTTCCAATAAAAGGGAACGTGTATCTTTGTTTACATATTATACATTGATCATTGCCGCAAAAAATAAACAATGATGACAACATAACACACATCTTCCTGCGATGTTTTGAAATGTTGTCTAGAAATATTCTACATCTCTTTGAATTATATGAAACATCACTAGTAGAAATCCCCCTTTTTTAAAGGAATTTATCTATCTAAATTATCAAGAAAAACCAATTTTAAATATTTTCTTGTATGTAATCTGGGATCTCTTCCCATACTAACCTTCCACGGTTTCTTGAGACCCCATTTTATCATTTTATTTAAACATTGTTCATATCATACTATTTTCACTATTTTTCTGATGATGAATAAACATATACATAGCATTGAAGGAAGAATTTTGTAAACAAGTTAGTGAGCATATTCATTCTTGGACGACTTCCAAGATATTATTTCAAATATAATTGTGAGAGTGGTGTTAGTAGAAATATTGGTATCATCAGTGGAATATGTCAAAACTGGTAATAACCATCACATGGGCCTTGCATGCTTTTACTCTTTCTTCTAAGAGCTGTGTCTCTTGTTCCAGAGCATCTATGAACAATTCATCAAAAGGATCCATCTCATCTAATACATGTACTGTATTGGGATAAAAAAAAGAGGAATATTAATTATATAAGAGTACATGAAAAAAAGATATGTCTACATCAAATCAATATTTCAATTGAAAATAATATAAAAAAATGTGTATAGTATTAGTATTTATGAAATGTATATATTACAAGATTACAATATAGATTGACATCCAAAAAAAGTAAAACATTATTTCTTTAGATAAAGATTTTCAATAACATTCAGAGACATGCATACATAAATAGTAATATAAAGATAATGTTTGACCTTTTCAACAAGGAGTATATGTATGTCATTTTTACAACATTTGAAATTAATATTGTATTTGTGCCGTGTTTAGTTGTTTGTCAAGGAAATAAAGCTCTGTCTACACTATCAAATTTTATGTGACAAAACAATGTGATTTGCCTATAATATGGACATGAAGATGTCATATTACTACCATGTTTGGGCATATAACTACCATATTTGGGCACATCACACTTTTTTGGTTAAACTAGTTTGATAGTGTAGACAAAGCTTTACATTGCTCATCTTCATATACTTTTCAAATATTATTTTATCAAATATTCAGTTGTTTTTATTTTGTTTTGTTACAGAAATGTATGTTAACATTTATTACTTTACATTACAATATATGGTGTGTTTTATATGATGTTTGTTTTGTTTTGTTAAATAAAAACAAAAACAGAAAGTAATTAAAAAAGACAAAAGACAAGAAAACGATCAACTAACATTGAGAGGGAGGTTGTTGCAGACTACCTACAGTCAAATGTCCAGCAGCTTGCATCAGCATTCAGCAATGCTTTAGTGGACATCAACTGTTGTTTTAGCTGGTGTTGCTTTTCTGTTAACTGTGAGATGCGATCTTTGCCTGATTCTAAATTTATTTTCGGGGATTCCTGCAAAACAAAGATTATAATTTTACTCTAGTGTCATCAAAGTTATAATGGACAACAGTAGTACGCAGAATAAACTACATATTCTTTAAGTTCTATTAAACACCCAAAATTAACTTAAACTGTTCTTGAGATAATGAATATATACTAAATACACTATATAAACACATTAGGCATAGAACGTTAATTTTAAACCGCCCAGTGATATACTGAAATTTAATTAATTAATTTGAAACAATACGAATAGGAAATCTGTGAGAATATACTCACTATATGTATATTAATTACAACACATATCCATAAAATTAGTGAATAAAAATCAGGATAAAATGAACAAGAAATGTCATTAATATATAACATGCAAGTTGCAAAGCATACTTTCTCATTTGACATTTAAAGTGCGGATTTTTCGCATTACCCTTCACGCTAAGTGAATACATTTGAAATCACATTGATTATAAGCCTTAATGCTACGTATCTGACAGTATTCATGCATGCAATCATCACACCATCAGCAACACTCAAAGCAATTATAACAACGATGCTTAGATATCCAATTCTAATAATTGACGTTTATCACAAGTTCAGCCTAGGCTAACTGTACAATGACCTTGATTGACCCCTTAAGCGAGTGCGTCCCTCGGTAGCTTTGTTTCACCTGATTATCACTTATATTGGCTATCTAGGAAACGCCAATTAGATTAACTATATACTTTCTGAAGGAAATCTCAAATCTTTAGTTTCCTCAATCAAGAAACACTTTCTATTTGTGTTCAATCATTTGGTAATTCTCTCAGTAATAAAATTTACAATAAAAACTTAGTTTCAAAACTTGGTTTTACAGTTTTCTAGGTGGTACATTATATCTTTTCTATACCAATCAGGACATTTACATTTTGTCTATTCAAACTGAAACTGTAGATATAACCTTTCTATACCAATAGGTACATTTACATTTTGTCTATTCAAACTGAAACTGTAGATATATCTTTTCTATACCAATAGGTACATTTACCTTTTTGTCTATTCAAACTGACAGATAAACTTTTTCTGTCCATCTATACCGATAAACAAGGTGTGATTGACACAAATAAAAATAAGTATATAAATCGATAAGAAAATTATTGGATAAATGCTAAGTAGTGTTTGGTAAGCTTGTTCTTTAAGAACTAAGATACCAGATTTTATTTCCATAGCAACAGGTACGCAATCTCTTTGATTGACATCCTGTCGTTTATGAAAAAGAAAGCGTGAAACACTCTCGTTGAAAATGGTAAACGTTCACAGAGGATCAAGACTTTCCTTCCGTTAGTATCCGCATACAATATTTAAGTTTGTTCGTAAGACAACTAATTGTTAGATTTTCTCACTATTGTTTTATTGAGCAGTAAACGAGATTCTTAATCACATACAGGATATTGAGAACATCTTAATATCTATCTTTAGCGTTTTCAACATTCTATTTTTCTTTTGCTAGATGATAATCTTAGTTTTTTTAAGAGTTTTAAAATGGAAAAGCTGACGCAAGAGTTGTTTTGCTTCATACTGTAGGTGTAGTTCAATAATGGATGTTATGCCATCTATGACTTTGTATTTTTAACAGAAAAATCTCTTCATCACATGATATAAATCCAGCAACAAGGATACCTTAAATGTGATAACTAATCCATACTTTGTAAACTCATCATGTGGCTTTGCCAGTAAAACCAGTAATGTTATGTACAGTAGTAACATAAACATAGATTCATTCAAACATACACTGGATTATAACAGATTAATTTAAACAGTTGACCTTTGACAAGTTTGACCTTTGACCAAACTTCAACTTTGTTATATAAGTAAATTTAATAAGTAAATATTTTTGTTGCCTTATATTCTGTACAAGTAAAAACATCTGGCAATAATTAATACAAAAGCAGGAAATGACCTCTCACCTTAATGCCATCTGCCTTCCACGTCTTCACCTTATCAACATTATAAAGTTTCAATGCGACACCCCCTTCATCTTGGGACCTCTTCCTAGGGGGGAGATCAATCCAGCGTGAGCCTCCGTTTCCTCCCCCTCTATTAGACGTTTGCTCGGCCTGGGCCTTGGGAGACGCGCTCCTGGACCGCCTCGGACCTACAAGTAAAAACCATCACCGTAACCTAAATGTTTGGCATGCTAACAACAATCATTTACTGCAGGACATCAGGTCACTGCTACATAACACAGCAATGAATTTCTCTTGTCCAGCAGTAAAATGTTATTTTAATAATGTTAAATTAAAATGAATATTATATAGTGTAACATTAGTAAAAAAGTATACAATCAAATCATTTGTTATTATATTTTTTAGAGTAGATTAACAAGAAGAATATAATATATATTAAAATGATAAAAGTAGCATAAATAATAATATATCTAAATGAGTTTTCGTGCAATTTTGTGATTGTGCAAGCAGCAAGCTGGTACTAAGTTTGTTCTATCTACAGTGTTTGCTAGTGTATAGCTACTGCATGTTAGAATCTTTCCATCACCATGTGTTTTCAAAGCACGCCCACAACTTCTTCATCTCTAGAACAGATACACTTGGTATCTGAGTTAATATTTTTTTTTTTTGGAAGTTTTGGATCAATTTTAATATAGCTTCTTCCAATTTCCGACAGTTTTGTAATAAATAAAAATAATTCTGAATTTTGAATATAATCAACATAATTAATGAAAATAAATTGGGACTAACAATTGTAATATAAAAAATGCTATTTTCAATTAAAATATTGACTAAATAATTTTTTTATATAAATTTGATTTTGATTGATTTAACACTTAAAGTGTTTGAATTTTGTAAGAGGAAGAATGAGAGAGTTAGAAGTAAGCAGTGAGTTTACCTTGTAATTTACGTTTAAGATGTTTGAGTGCCTTCACTTTGCCAGATGACGTGTAATCGTGTTCAGATTCCCTTAGCATACTATCATAGCCACTACTAGCTTCTTCACTACCGCATGCAGTTGCCCGTTTGTTAGAAAGACAATCACTTACTGTACTGCTGTTATCGCTCCCATGCCCGCTACTCGAGCAACGATTCTTCCTCGGTTCCGTCATGGTCGAGTACGGGGACAGGAATGATGTCTTCACTTTAGCAGGGCTTTTTTCTGCGCACACAATCCCGCTGTCGTTACCGCTATCCGACGAGTCGGTTAGACGGTTTCCTACTTTGAGTTTGCCATTCGTTTGTGGAGATTTGTTCGTTGGTAGAATGTCGCTTAGTGAACTTGTTGCCGATTTGTTATTGGTAGAGTTTTTGGATAACGTCGGAGCAGATTTACTAAGGGACTTGTTTCTAACTGGTAGACATGTTCCTCGACTGGTTGCTGTTGACTTTGGGCTGGTGGATGTTGTCTTGCTTTTTGATGGGCTGGTTTTAGCTGTTGGTATTTTACTAGTGGTGGTGGGTTTTTTATTGGAAGACGGTGTAGGAGGATTTTCCTTGCATTTAGTTTGGCTTGGTGAACATTTGGCACTTTTTAGAGCGTTTCTAGCAGTTTGTCCACTTTTCGGAGATGGACTGCCAGTACGTGTTGGCAACTTACTACTACTGTTATTTGTACGTCGACTTGATAACAAACTGGTTCGACAACTTGATTCGGTATCACTGTACGATTTCCCTTGCATAGATATTGTTCTAGATTTGTCTGACTTTTTACTTTTAGATTTGTCAGACTTTGAGAAAATCTTTGGTTTTAAAAGTCCTCTTGATCTGGATTTTTCACCAGATTCAGCACTTAAGTGAGTCTTGTTTGGAGACTCTGCCACTTGCTCAGATTCTTGGGAATAACATGGATTTTCTTCAACATCAAATGTCGGAGAGGAACAAGCACCAATGGTTGGAGGTCTAACAGCCTCCATTACTTCCTTCTCTTCGACCTGTCTGAGTTGATGTCTAAAACCATTCCTACGTTCGTTCATTCTGAAACCCATTTCTGGCTCCGACTGAATGTCAGCTGCACCATCTGGTTGGCGTAGCAACCACATATCGCTACATTTTAACCGTTCTTCTTTCTCTTCTAGCAACCTTTTCTCATTTATTGACATTTCTTCTTCTACTTTAGCAATAGCATTGCATAAAACCGTTGGAAGAGGCTCAACGTCAACCTGGTTCATCTTCGTGAGATGGAGCGGACTGGCTTTTACTGAAGTAGGTTCAGACTGAGATTTGGACATCTTCTGATGAACATCGGTTGGTACAGGCTCGTTTGACAGCATCTGGCGATGTTTATGAAGAGACCCTCTTAAGCAGTTATCTTCACTGGTATAACCTCTAGGATCTACTTCTACAGATTTTAATCTTGCCAACACTGGATTGACATTAGCACATGGTAGAATAGTGTTTGTGTCCAGATGTGAAATTGTTCTTTGAGTGCTTTCAGAACTTGCTGAATTCTTGTTACTCTGATTGCTCATTCGGCGCTTCTGACTTGCTTCCCGGGTTATTGTATCCATCTTTTCCCAAACTTCGGCATTCTCCTCCGTCATCTTATCAAACAAATGCATTGCGTAAATTGGCACATAACCTGAATGTGCATAAACTTTCTCTTCTACGCTGTGAATATCCGAAGCATTAAATCCTGATGAGAGATCTTCGCTTTCTTCATCCTCCTGGCTAATAAAGCTCGAGGGACGAGAGTTTGTTGAGAACGTTGCGTCGGTTGCATCACTGATGCAGCTTAATCTTCTTAGAGGATGATCAACAGCAAGATGTTTTTCACGCATCACTACTTGGCCTTCCTCTTCTACTGTCATGTACGTGACAACTTGTGGTTCATCCATCAAAGCGGTAGGAATCTCAAAATCTGCCATTGTCGATATCGATCCTTCGTTTGGATCGTCGGTAAATATGTCGTCGACGCTCAAGTTCGAAATAACGTACATGGATTTTATCGCATCTAGGTCACGCATACGGAACTCCACAGATGACACGCTGTCGGCGTTATCCAAAGATATCTTATTATTCTCACGTTTTTTCTCACTTACTTCAGATTCATCATCTGAATATACATAATGTCCACGATTCCGTAACTCTCTGTCTATTACCTCATCGTAAGGTATTTGATTATTAGTGTTTGCACACAAACTTGCAGTATTCAGATTAGCATCGAAATTCTCTGACAGTGAATCCAACGACTGCCTATCAAGCGTTGCTAAGCAACATGCTTCTGAACCGAGTGGCATATCGTCGACTGTCAGAGCAGCTTGTTCCAGCGAGGTCAGGTCGTCTGTTTTAGTCGACACAAACGAGCCGACCTCTGAATATACCAAAGACATCTCGTCTTCTGATCTGACGAGCGATAATTCAGATACAGGCCTTTCAAGGAGTTCTGCAATAGTGTCTAATGATTCTACTGAATGTATTACTCTATCTGCATCGTACAACGCTTGGATATCATGATTTCCATTCAAATTGCCATTTACATAATCACTTATCATATCCATATTTGGTTGCAATCCATGAGCTACACATACTTGAGTAACATCTGTAAACGTTGGCATACTAACAGATTGCGGTAAAGATTCAACGTTTTTGTAATCGTTGTTGTAGTTACGTCCAGCAACACCCATTTTAGGATGATGACTGGACCTTTGCGTTGGTGAGAGATCTTCTACATTGCCAGCTAATTTTTTAATATTTTCAAAGTTTGATTCTTGCATTGACTCATCGTCCTCTACGTCGTCATCTGGCGTTTGCAAGAGATGGTCGACAACAGGAGGTACACTTTTAACATTTGGGATTCTTTCTTCAACACGAGCAACCCTCTCCTCAACCTCTGGAATTCTTTCTTCAGCACATGGCATTCGTTCCTCGATTTTAGAAGTATTAATGACAGTCCTATTATTTTGTACGTTATGAACAATTGGTTGTTTTACTTGCGATAAAATGTCTGTCTTTTTTGTGCGTTTATTACTTGAGGAAGTTCCTGATTTGGAAGGTCGCGGAATGCCAGATTTCTTGGAAGATGTTTCATGTTCTTTTTCAATCATTTTCATGTGATTTGCGTTTAAACGAGGCGTATCGCTCTCACTGCCACTGTCCTTTTTCATTTTTTTAAGTTCATCCTTTCGACTAACTTTATTATCGATCTTTGCTAATCGACTATGAAGCTCGTCGTTTGAAGCATTTCTTGATTCATTTACACGTCCAAGAGTTGGTCTGAAAATCGGTACAGATTCAGGAGGACCTTCGTTATCGGTCAAATCGCGATCGCTCAACGCACATCCATCGGGTCCAACATAGATAACAGTATCACACGACTGCTCACTACTGGAGATGTATTCAGGGTCACTTTGCCGAATTGCATTCGTAACTGTGATTCCATTGATGTTTTTCGTGTGGATCGATCTAAAGTGGGGGCGCCGTCTTCGTCCTTCTTCGCAGGAGCTTTCTCCGCCGGATGAACTTGTTCCAGAATACTGCAAAAGAAAATTTCTCAATTCAATCCACACCTCCATTGTTTTCAACTAAATCATTGAACATATTAATACTTGGTTTATATACAATTTATAAATCTCTTGGTGCGTAGTATTTATAAATCGGGAAGTCTACCCATCCGTTCGTGGACGTCCTGTCTTTTATCTTTTGCTTCGTTAAAAGCGTAATCTTTTTATAAGCATTCACTTCCTACAAAAGCATTGGTTTCTCTTTAGGTTTTGTGTTAATAATAATAGTATACATTTATTTAACACCTTTAACAAAAGGAGTATTAAGATAAGAAACACTTTTATTTTAACTCTAGAAATTTATAAACAGTTTATTATTATTTCTCTGTGAGATTTGCCAATAAGAGACCTATTACATGTCTTTAAGATGTTATTAATTTAATATCTAAATAATTTCACTTTCTTTTTTCCGATACTTTTATAAATCCATCAAGTAGAAAATTATGAAAACAAACGAGTACCATTGTTAGTTCAACATCCATTTGTGAATAATTAACCCGATTTTACTTACTTTAGCTTTCTTTTTGCCTCTCCTGTGGATTCTCGCAGCCTGTTGTATCGTGCTTAATGTTTCGTTGTAGCAGGAGATAGCGGAGGAAACATGAGCTATCATCGTAGCACGGCAGTTGATACTACCTAAAGACTCCCTCAACAATTGGGTCAATTTACTGTCCCTGCGTGATACAAAAAAACAAGAACGGTTTATCATCATTTGCTGTACTTTTTGCGATAATAGATTCACAAGTTTAAGTTAATTCTCAGAAGATTAATTACGGCTGATGAGGATGAGCAAAACATGGACGACCAGAACAATCATGAGATTGATAAATTATGTCATTGAACTTTCTTTACTCAAAACTAGTTCACTTGAAAAAAGGCTTACTCATTATAAAAGGATATGTTGGAAAAGAACATAACAGCGTTTGCCATTAGCATGGATTTTAAGTGTCATTTTTGGTAATGTTTTTTTTGGTCTTATTTTTCAACTATTCAACAGTAACGCATAGTAAGATACAAAACACAAAATCAAGATTTTTAAAGATAAAATTATAAAATAATTAAAAACATCAATATTAATAATTATTATTTGTGAATCTGTTTCCATCTATCTACAGTATATAAGAATATGTTATTCAGTTTAATTAATAAAGATAATAGAAAATATAGATTTGTTGTTTTTCTTTTAGAATCAAAAAGATCAAAGGGGGTTTATAAAAATAACATTTCCTACTTATTGATTGTGTTTCACTTTCTATATCAAAACAGAAGGATAATAATATAACTTCCTTACTCTACATCATAAAATAAACTGTACAATCATTATTTTTGACACAATCATTAAAACTTGTGTTTCAATTAATAAAAAAAAAATCATTTTTTTACACCTACCTGTGCGGAATGTGTTTATCAGAGTTGAGCAAAGCAAGAACGACATTTCCCAAAGATGAGAATGATAATGCCTGACCATTACCGGTTCGACTGCCTTTATCGCAGCTTCCTAAATCAATCAAATGAAGACGACTGCGTCCTCCCATCACGCCTCCTTTGCCGGACTTCTCAAAACGGTATTGGTAAACGTGCAGAGTGAACAGCATGTGAGAGTTACGAGATTCCTCCTCTGGCACCGGCTCATCTAAGATGAATGCAACCAATTTTTCAGTTTAATTTATATAGATAAAATATATCAATGATTAAGTCACTAAAAACCAATAAATTATATTGGTAAATACTCAACTATTTAGATCAATAATCTTATCGTGTGTAATATATAAACAATAAAAAAACAATTTTGCAAATGTTCAGTGATGAATGAAAAAGCACTTTAACATTCTTCAGCGTTTAATGTAAATTAAAATCTATCTTTCGTGTATCATTATTATGCCAGTTTTGATTAAAATATTACGACAAAATATGAAATTTAATATGATGGTGAATTGGTTAAAAGCTGCCACAAATTGATGACAGATTAAATGTGACATTTCTGAAGACTAACAAGATTTATAGAAGGATAATATTTCATTTTCAAATCGTCTTATAATATTAATATTTTTTGGAAAATTAATATTCAGTTTATTCATTCAAGTTAGTAGCTAAAAACAGATTTCCGAAGCATGTACCTGTGGGGTAGGTTTTGGATTTCCTAGCTGCAACTGCGGCATCAAGATAAAAAGCAGCTTTTTCTGCAGAGGGCGCTCTAAGTTCACTTTGATTCAGAAGCTGGACTCCGCAGATTGGATCTTCCGCCAGGTATATCCCAGGTGAGGTTCCACAACCATTATTGCTACCTGTTTATATACAAAATAAATTGTTACTATTATTAACTAAAGAGAGAAGGTTGTTGCCGATGATTATCATAAAATGCTAGACAAGTATGTTTTACTTTTTCATAATTAGTACAATATTTTAAACAGAGTTTATATTCTTTTAATATGTTGTGTTGGAAATTGTTTAAATCTAACATATATTTAAAAAATAAAATCAAACTGTAACCAGCGTTTGGTGCAAATTCCTTTAATTTCTACTATAATAAGGAGAATCTTATTTTTAAAAAAACCTCTAAGCCATGACAGATTCTCTACAAACAGTATGCCAACTTATATAATATTGATAGCTAATTCAGATCGGCCCAAGAGCTCATTCAAAAGAAGCCGAGCTCATTCTGACTGATGTGTGTGATAAATGCCAAGAACTTACCGAATATCAATTATTAGAGTTGTGTTTTAAGTGAAATGTAATATAGATTAATAGCTATATCCATCTTAGGCACTTGATCAAAGTCTAGGCCACAAATCTTTAATGCACCAAGAATTAATGGTCACACACGCTACACGCTCACATGAATCAATACCGGCTAAATAGTGTTCTGTTGAATTTCTCTTTACTATGGCATTTGATAACCGATTAATATCATCTTGTGATGTAGAATTAAGTATATATTACTGACTCTATATTGATTCAGTAATAGAAATAAAAGATAATAGTACTAATATGGAATTTTAATGATATAACATGGAGTGATAATCTAAGGTACTCCTAAGCTTTGGAGCAATTATGCTTCTTATTTACAAGTACAATGTGTAGGTTTGGATGTTAGATTTTTAAGTGTCCACACATTATAACATTATTGTAATGCTGTGTTGATAATCTTGAATTTTGTTATACTTTTACCAAGCGCCAAATTATAATTTAAGAGTTCAGCATTAAATAATGGTCATAGTTGATTGCAAACCCATTCAAGTTTATACCTATTAAGGGGATACCTTTGGGGCTCAAGTGTCCCCTTAATAGGGATGTTCCCTGAATAGGTGTTGGAAATAGTGCATGCCTCACAGTCATTTCAGACGAATGTGTCCCCTTAATAGGCGTATCCCATGAATATGGACAATCCAAAGGATGCATATGTCCTTATATGGTCGTTATATTTTCTGTATGTATTTGGTTAACTTTGAAAGCCATTTTTAAGCAGGTTGAAGAATATTATCAAAGTCAAAGAGAGTTTTGATAGATGCTCAAGCAGCACACTTATAACTCATAGAGAAGGCATTGAGAGCCATCACATCACTCAACTTCTTAATCCTTACTGTAAAGTAGGAAACAGCAAAAGTAGAATACAAATCCCCAATGAGGATTATCTACAGATTAATTCACTATTAATTTAAGCCATATTAGGTCATGTCCATATTGCTCTTTATTCATCCTAAATCTATGCTAATCCTTTCTGACCATCGCAGTAATTGTCGCGTAAAACCAAGTGTTATATTTCAAGTGTGAACGTCATTCAAAATAACTGTGTCAAATATGTGATTATGACTTAAAGAGAGAAAATTCTCAATGGGGAAAGAAAAAAACAATTACAGTGTACACAGAGAAAAAAATGTTTAGAAGAATCATAAAATAGGATTTTGATATTATTTTTTATGATTGGACGTACGTGAATGCCATGAAAGATCACACTGTGTTAATGAATACAATAATCAAGGGAAATTGATAATACGACATAAAACATTCTAATAATAGGAATCAAGAATGATAAGAATTATCAGAAAAATAAGTATAATCTCAAAAAATTAGTTACAAAACAAAAATGACAGGAGATCCCTTGTTGACTTTTAAACATGTGCACTTAACATCAGATATTCTTTCAGCAATCTATATTGTGAAATGACTTGTCTTCAAATCCGTAGAAGTATGTCTCCTACATTTGTCAACATCATAATGTTGTTCAGTTCAAGCCACTGCCCGACTTTTAAAGATCTCCTCAGGCCCCAAGCCCACGAAGAATATAATAATTGAAAAATATGTATTCCATTTTGATTTGACACATAACAAATTGATATATTTCATATCTATGCAAAGATTGACAGGAGTGACTTAATACTTAAATGATGTGCTGATTAAAAAAAAAAATTTTTAAGCGCTGTCTACACTATGAAACTATGTGATGTGCCCATATATGGACATGATGGTGTCATATCACTAATAAATTTGGCCATATCACTACCATATTTGGCCACATCACAGATTTTTGTAGTTGATAGTGTAGACAGAGCTTAAAATAGAAGATGTTACTAAATTATGTATTTACTGAGATATGTTGTGCAGTAGGATGCACACCTATGCGTACACCTTTTATCACGACCTAATAAAATTATGTTTCGTATTTATATTTACCGTTTGCTTGGTCTGACAACAAGTCTTTCAAGTTTTCTTGCTTCCCATGAACCTCTACTGCAGAAACACGTACTGAGAAACGCGTACTTGTTTTCTCCTTCTTCTCGTTGATAAGACGGAACAACCACTCAATGGCGCAGGGAATAACGCCAAGGTTTTGCACGTTATCATCTCGTCCAATCATGGTAAAGGATTTGCCTGAGGAAACAATGAAAATAAATAATAGTAAAATAGAAAGGAAGCCCATTTTGTTTTTATTTGGAATTTAGTTTCACGCGATATTAAAAATTATTAAAATTTAATATGACATTCCTATTGACATTTAAATCTGACCAACTGACCGATGATGTGCGACTATACTCAAATGATGTGTATGTCCAATAAAGAAAGATGATGATGATGATGATGATGTTTCATATTGATCCACAAAACGATTAATTAACCCATCTTTTTAATATGAAGGTGATCAAAGGCCCTGTGACGTGTTCATTGCGTTCTGTTCTCTCTAAACAATTAACAAAACTTGATGAATTATTTCTTATAGCTAAACAAAGATCAATCAATAACATAAACAAGTTTCTTGATGGTTCTCTTAATTGTTCCGTGCTTATCACGGCAATTTAGCAGAAGAGGAGAATGCAGACATAACTATTGCCGCTAACCGAAACACTTAACTAACAATCAGATGTTTGTTTATCTGACCAGCTAGCCACTTATATGTAATTACACCAATCTAACAAAGACTTGATGACCAATCACATATTTGCATTGTGATATCTAACAATTAACAGGCCAACGACATATTTGGAAAGTGATATTGAACAATTAACCGGCCAACGACATATTTGGCCTGATAAACGAAGAGTAAAATGCCACAAGCATGGCTGGTCAAGTAGTAAATCTTGTAGCTAGCGGCTGTGAATGAAAAATGACCAATAGAGATATAGCCATAGGCTATTAGACCGTTTGACCATGGCATTTAACAACACAAAAGAAAGTAGTTATGACAGAACGGACACTATTACAATTGTAATCGATACACACTCTTCATATACGGTTGTATCATATATTATCGGAGCTATTTGAAATGGGATAGATGTCATTGTATGAAATCTAATTGCAAAGAAATCGAGTTGTGTAACTATTTTGAAATGTCTCAAATTACATATTGTATTAGTAGTGAGGGGGATCGCCCAATTTAATGATCACACAAGTGTAACGTTTCACAATACACTGCAGTTAGTCTGTCACAGTGTTTTCCCAATCGATGTGTGGCATAAGTTAAATAAACTTTCGTTTTCCTAATAAGAATATAAATGTTTGTCATTATAATATCGTTATTTGTAATGAAAGGTTTTTGGCCTTTTACAACCAACCCAATCTCAATTGCATAATATTTAAAAAATACAATACAGGTACATACAATTTGAAACCAATACTACAGAATGCCATTTAAAGTACCAACTGCATAATGTAGAAAATAAATATACTAAAAGGAAGAATCACATTCAAAATGAAGAATAAGAATGATCCTGTTGGTACAATAGCAGCACAATTTCAGCATATAGCTTGTGAAAGCCATTTTGTTTGAGCACTTACCAAGCCTTGAGTGACCGTAACAGAATAAGCATCCGTCCGCACCATTCACTACTGCTTGTACTATGTCACCAATACTTGCTGCACACACCTCAGCCTAAAATTTGGAAAAAACACATTTTTATATCATAACAGAGCATAAAATACAGTACTAATATAGCAAAATTAAAAACCGCACAAAGAATTTATTGAAAACTACCTGTGAGGAATCTTGTGGGAAAACGGAATCAAACGCAAACATCTTTGGTGCGGCAACTCCTGTACGCCGACTTGACGTGCTGAGCGGGTTCGTCATGAACGACGGGTCAAATAGTGTCACTTGTTTCTTCTTCTGGTCGACGGTGACAAACGTAGCCGTGTCGTGAGGATTACTAGAGGGAACCACTCGTAGCATTACTTTTACCTGAAAATATATTTAAAAAATGTATTTAATAAATATTTTGTTTCATTTAAATATTAAATAATGTACTGCTACAGTCTCCTGTCTAGTCAATGGCATTTCTGTTAGCAGTGATAAATGATTTATGATGAAAATACCTGTGTGATTCTGACATGAAAATATCGCATTAAATCAATCACGGATCATAACATTGACAAGCAAGACTGAGATGGTCTACGATTAAAATATCAGTAACACTCGTAAATAAAATCCTTATGGTTCTCAAAATGTTCAAAGATGGGTTAGCTTAGTTTGGTCAATCAAATCACACGGTTGTTTGGTAGTATTGCGAAGTATTATATTAATAAAAGAATTCTTTTTTCTAACTTTACACAGTCCATTTTTTTACAATTTGACTACTGTACTGTAGCCTGCAAAATGATGTGAATATAAAATAAATTTGCAATTTACATTAAATCACCATGTTAATATATTTGAAAATGTTTAATTGCTAAAACCAATTGAATTTTATTTAAATTAAAAAATTGGAATTTAGTAATATGCTACTTTTTATAATCTAATCTTGAACAAAGAAACCGCAAAACCAAAATCTATTTATAGAAACATGTCTGAAGTATCGTATTAATACAGGCAACAAAGGACATTATACATTACATCAAGGATAAATGTTTTGTTTAGCAATAAAAATTATTAAAAAGATGTAGATGATGTTGGAAATGTTGATAGCATGCTTCATTGCACTTGTCAATCATAACCACATTTAAAAACTCTCATGTGAACTTTCTTGCATAAACACCGGATCAAAAAGTGTACACTATACATCCATATACTTGAATGAATTCTGAAATAATTTGTTAATAATTTCTCTTGATATCAATTTTGTAACTGGGCGATGTACAAATATCTTAAGGCAGCAGGTTTAATTAGAGCATCACGCTTTAGTGGTTGTTAAATATTGAGAATTGTTACGCACAATACAGGTTCTGAATTCGACAACATAATTAAGTTGACAGAGAACACACGCAGCGGACATGTATCCCCCGTATCACTTTCAACTACACGTTCAATGTTAATTCACACCTCATCGGTTTCTCCCAACAATCATTTTATAAACAGCTCTAAGGCATATTATAACAGATCTCTTACTCATTGGTGTGTTGGTCCTTTTATTTGTTCTGTTTTTATAAAACAGAAAGAAACTGACTAAATTACACTCAAACGTAGTATTAATAACAAGCTCTGTTGTTTTACATAGATTCGATTTGGCAAGAAACTAAAAGGTTCTGTTCATGACCAACAGGCCTTAAGAAACTGCCACTGATCTCATAAAGCGTCGTACGACAGCTATTGTTCCTCAATCGTGATTGACGCCGTCAATCCGGTGGCTAGGGGACACCAAATCTGGACCAATTTTTGTCTAAATTGTTAAAGTGTTAAAAGAAACTTTTAGTAATAATAATCATATTTAAGATGGACAGGTGTTAGCTGCTTGAAACACTTTCACTGATTCATCTCAAGCGAATAATTCGTTCACAAGATGTCATCAAATATTAAGGTAAATTGTGTCGTGAAATTTATAGTCGTTCCCTCGCTTTATCATATTTCATCAAAATATTTTGCTTGTAGTGTGATCGCATGCCCACATTCTGAACAAAATAATCTCACTAAAGTGTTTTCATTTAAAGTTTTAACGTGTAAATCATTAAAAAGAATGCATTGTGAGTAATCTATTTACAGGTAAGCAAATTCCACACCTGGATGGTTGATCATCTAATTGAAAAGATTTGGTTTTTATACTAGAACACTTAGCAGAGAAACAGATATTACTGACATATGAAAAGATATGTTTTGCTAAAATTTCTGACAAAATCATTCCTGACAGGATTGATGAATTCTGTTTAAGTGAATCACAAACTACTTCAAAATATTCTTTACTTTCAATTAAATGCTTAACTTGTGAATTACCGAGTGATGGAATGCTGAACGTGAATTAAAACGGCTGTCTTTACGAGAGCGAGATTAAACGAAATGCACATGAATTCATTTGGGAATGGTTTATTCCAATTTTTTTTTACTATTTCTTTGCAAATAATGAATGATATTACTTCCAAAATCTATATAAAGGGAGTTCAAACAACTTAAAGAAAGTTTAAAGTATCATTCAAATGAGTTTTTATCACTTGGAAAATTCCTGGAAAATCAATGAAACAACTGTATTAGTGAAAGCACAAAACATTCATTTTTTCCCAAATGCAATGCACTTTTTGCTATAACAAAATTATTTATCCCCAATTGCTCCAATCGCTCAAAAGATGACATTTTCCCAAGACATGACAGAGGAGAAACATATGTCTTAATGCTACTACCAACCCCTTTTCAGGGGAGACCCCTTTAAGGGGACACTTTGTTTGGGTCCCAAGGGTCTCAAATCTAAATAGGGGTTCCACTGTAATTGAATGGAAATAGATATTCTGTCAGTATACAATTTTACGGATATTTTTTCGCTTCATTTTGATCGAAACCGAGCATGGTGTGAGATTATTGACCACACCAGCTTAACAAGATGCCAAGGTCAAAGAAGAGGAGATACTTTACACATCGTCGTATCAAATCATCTTGATAGGATTTTACTATTGATTTAGACGATGACTAAGATATATCCTTTGTTGATTTTCATTTTATCCTCTGGGTATGGACACAGACTATCCCCCGGACTTGGATTAAGCCAGATTAATTCCCCAGAGTTGGATTAAGTCAGATTATATAACAAGACTGCCCTCTTTTTGTATTTCTAAATGCTGTAGACTGATGGTCCTAATTGGGATAATTGAAATGAATTTTTATTTTGTCAAGTGAGCATGGGTTTGCTTGAACACTGTCTTCTCATTTAAGTAAATGCTAAATCATTTAAGTACGATAATAAAATTCAATCATGGTTTATAAATATGATCATTGTATTTAGTGGTATCCTTCTGAACTTCAATACAAGATACTGTATAAAATAACTTATATAATTAATAACTTAAAGGTATCATATTAATAACTGAAGTATCTCAGCAAGTGGTATTTGAACTTCTAAATATACAAGATATTTATATATAATAAAATTATAAAAAACTACATTTATATTAAATTTCAGTATCAAACATAGCAATGGTGTTATTTGAAGAGCCTAACTTTGATTCACAAAAGCAATGTAATACCAACAATCATGCTATACTTAACACATATTGAAAATAGCGTTGTCACTAATACCCCTTTTACACTATCACGTAACAGCGGTGTAACCCCGCAGTTGTTAGTACACCGGGCCGTTAAACGCCGGTGTTGTGGTTTTTATTGACTGGTGTAAATGGGAAAATCCAACCACCCCGGTGTGCTCTCCCCGGGGTGAAACGAAGCTGAATGTTTTCCGGTGTACCTTCTCCGGTGTAGTCGAATCTACACCGGAGACACGAAGTGTAAACGGTTTTTGTGGTTCAACACCGAGCTGTTAAAGGTCATTGACGTGAAAATGTAACAGGTTGTCACAGAAATACAATATATTATGCAAACAAAATAGGTTTTTTGCTTAAAATACCTTTTTTTGCTTAAAATAATAATTGTACGATATATTGTGCTGTTCGTTATTTTCTTTTCTGCTGAAAATATTGTAATTGTTCGTGTGCTTTCTACCTTACCAGAAGGCCTAAAATAATGTAATATTGGTGTAACTCTACCCTTGCCGATTCTATGTAGGCCTAATTATTGAAAAAGGGAAAAATATATAATACTAACGTCTCAATGGATGAAAATGATATCTTTTTTAGGAACTGAAAACGTACCATACAATAATTAATTTTCCTTTATTGATACATTGTTATGCTAATAAAACAAATACATTTTTTATTTTAAATACCTACCGTACCTACCCTATTTTTACGCCAACCTAACAATATTTAAGGCCTATTTAATGTATGTACAGTCTACAAGGCGGAAATTTAAGTCATTTTAAAAAGAAAAATAATTGTTAATGTTTAAAATGATAATCTTAATAGCCACAAAGAAAATTTAACACTGGACTACATTCAAAATTAAATAAATTGTGTGTAAATTCGGATTATTATGTTTTGATATGAGATTTGTCGATATGTTCCAGTGTTTAAACGTTTAAACCATAGTCAGTTAAGTTCCACGTGTGCGCTCGCAATGGTGATTTGATTAACACCGGGGTGATCGATGTAGTGTAAATGGGCGCAACTCGAGTTCATCTCGCAGTTTTTTTGGCTAGTGTAAATGAAAATTGTCCCCGAGTTCAACTCGTGTTTCTCTCCCAGTCGATAGTGTAAAAAGGGTATAAGACATACAGTAAAGGATGGACAACTTTCTAATAGTAGTTGGTCATCGACTTTTATTAATTTCGGTTCTTTCCCTTCGATGAACAATTAACGCTAAGCGTCTTAAGTGCCAGAAGACTGTCGCAAGTGACGCTCAAATCAATATCTGGTAATTTCATTTTTGTGGTATTATCTCTTTAGTGAATCACAGACCGTCTTTAATAAAAGACTTCTGAAGCCAAGCT
Organism: Antedon bifida; assembly: GCF_963402885.1. Classification (NCBI taxonomy): domain Eukaryota; kingdom Metazoa; phylum Echinodermata; class Crinoidea; order Comatulida; family Antedonidae; genus Antedon; species Antedon bifida. The sequence continues at coordinate 5,706,463 of NC_136234.1, forward strand.
GAGCGTCAATTAACATGACAAATTGAATCGCTAACAGTTAGCCAGTTTCTAACAAATAAAATGGGAGATAATAGAATGATATCATTAACAGTTAGCATCGTTAAACGTAAGACAAATCTAACACAAACAATAAATAAGCATATAAATATTATCTTTGTAATGAAAGACTGTCAAGAAATGATTATTTGCTTGGTATCGAATCTCAGTTTATTTTAGTAAATAAGAAATACGCTTAACTTGAATTATACGGGAAGTACTACAAAGCTAAAACTATTTAATTATTAGATAAAATTATAACATTTTTCCGATCAAAAAGATTCACAATTACCAGCGGGGATTACGGTTCTTGCTGAATTTAGGTCAGACAATTTCTAACATTAATCTGCATCATAGTAGTGGTTAAAGTGCTAGCCTATCATATCCAGGGTCCTGATATAGAATCCCAGGGTAGTTAATAACAAGTTGTAAGCCTCACAATATGATAGAAGCTTTCAAAATGTGTTCACTGTTGTATATTAACGCACTGACATTTAACAACATACACATAAGGTCATACCATGGAGATATCAATGTTACTAACATTATGAATATATTATTATTAACAATATCATATATTTGTATATATTACATTCTGCCTTTTTTACAGTACATGCCATACCCCTCCTTCAACCCCCAACCTTTTCAACTTCTAGTCGGACAGTCACCATCATGGAGGGATAGACTACAGTAAGTTGTAACCAACAATTCCTAAATGATATTAATGACAGGGCTTCACCACCGACTTAACATTTCAAACATAGTTTAATCAACCAAAATTCGACAATCAGTTTTCATAAGACAAATGAAATATCCAATCAAAAAAATCAATATTATAATAAAATCCCAATTAACCAAACAATAAACTAGACTATTACCGGCTTTCTTATACTAATAGATTCATATCATTGAGTCTGAACATTCTGGCAATTTCGGTCCTCAATCAGAAAGTCCCGGAAGACGTTGCAATTTCTATAACTACTGTATCATATTCATGAAGTATACGAATCGAAGTAGATACAGTTACTATACACATCAGATTGTCTGTCCAGAAACCTGCCTATTCCAAGTCCTCTGGGTATTTAACGCAAACTCCCAACAGTTTGAACTAACTAGTTACAAGTAAATGGTAAACACAGCTAATAATAACTGTGAAATTCGTCAATAAGACAATATTACAGGAAATTTGGTCTACAGTGTGTTGCTATTAAAAGCTCTAATCCAACTATGCTTAACGATAACACAGAGATGTAATTTGGTGTTTTGTTAATTGCAAGTTTTCTAAATTATAAATTGGATCAGTGCGTCAAATAAAGGGTAGTAAACTTATACAACTTGAGGGTTACAGGTACGGCTAAAAAAATAATTAGGCTTCTGGGTTTATGTTTAGAGAGTAAACTCTGCTATTTTTCTGAAGAAAAAAAAATGTCCAAGTTTTAAAGATTTTACAACATTTTGCTAAACTTTTTCATATCATTCTTTGTAATCTTAATTTTATCAAACTTGTAGACATATCAAATGACATACATAATTGAATAAGCTATATCATATTAATTAAAAACTTGTCTAAAATGGACATGTATCCGTTGTAACATACGGAAAGCTCATTAGTGGTCCAAAGATGTAGGAGATCGTGCGTCCAAAAACACAACATTGAATTGTCTCATTTTCACCAGAGGCAAAATTAATCGCTCAACCATACTAACAAAAAAAAACTGAATGCAAAATGAGAAATATTAAGTAATAGATCAAGGTTATGATAGAATAAACCATGATAAAAAAAAGTACAGTACAAAATGAGTAGAAAAAAGCATGATGTACTATAAATATAATGATCAAATTACTGCGATCATATTTCTGAGAATAATAGAGTTTGATGATTATTGTACATTTCCAAAATTAAGCGAACTGTACATTACAGTACATAAAGATACGTAAGCGACTCAACGACTTCGGACGTGATGTTTTGATTTTTCCGGACATTTGACTTATTTTCCCGATTTTTGATACAAATCTAACAGGATTTTGAAAATTTAGTAGGCCTATATATTTGGGTAATGTACTACTAGTATGAAAATTCAAGATCGGTGAAGATATTCTGTTAAGATTGATGTTTTTTATCAGTCTCTGTGTCAGTAAAAGCTAGCCCGAACAGTCATTGGGATCACCTTTTGTCCAACCTGTGTGAGCCCATTGTTTGACCGGTAGCGTCCCCTTGAAATTGGCGCGTAGTGATGGCGTCATCTGAAAGGGGGCTAGCTGGAACCGAAGACATTCTACAACGAAGTCAATTACATGGCGATCATGATGATAACTCGAATGCTAATCATGGTGGTGCTGATGAAGATGATGACACCCAATTTGATCATCATGATTCCACTGGAAAAGGTCCAAATGATGTATTGATTAATGAACTTCTGTGCTTTATAGTCAATAACATGGGTAGTATGACATTTGATCGGTTACATGCTATTTGTATGGCCAATTTTCCAAATGATGACATAAAGAAGGCCAAGGAGATGTTATGCGTCTGTGTAGGTGATCCTGAAAATGCGATTCATAAACCTCGACGCAAAGCTGATGGTATACTAAATGATGTGTTGGGCTATCTCATCCAATGTGACCTGTCTAAATTGCCTATTTTTGCTGCAGCAAACCTTAATAAAATACCGGTTGTGCCTGTGGATGCTATTGATGCCCCATTGATTTTCAGAGAACTACAAAGGTTGAGGACAGAATTCCATTGTGTTAAGGCCGACATTGCCTACGCTACTAACCAGCGATGTAAACTTGCTCAACAAGTGAGGGATGTTATGGATTCCCACAAAAAGTTAGCTGATCGTGATTTGCAACCTATTACAAACACTGTAAGTAACAAACTGTTTTCTAACGTAGTAGCAACCAATACCGACCCAGTTGCTAATAGTAAGAACAGCAACTCCGCTTCGGTAACACAGTTTGTGAAATCAGCTACCGTACCAGTATTGAAGAGGGGAATTACCCGTCCAGAAGTAAACAAACATGACGTAATGACTCATGCGCGTAGGCAAGCTCCGCCTTCCAGTGATCCGGACGCTCGTGATTGGATGGATTGTGATGACGGCTTTCAGTACCCAAGACGAAAACGCAAACGGGGTAATTTCAAGCGTGGAACCGGTGTTGATATTGCTTTAAAAGGTAGGGATCCCCCACCTTACAAGATGTATGTAGGAAATCTGAGTCCTGATACTAAAGCGGAAGAAATAAAATCGTATCTAAAAAGAGTAAAGAAAATTGACGTTACTGTGGAAGTGTTGCCTAGTAAGCGTTCTGACTATACTTCGTTTATGGTTGAATGCGGTTTTGCACATAAGAACTGTATTAATGAAGCGGAGCTCTGGCCTCAATCTGCTATAATCAGACGGTATTATGAACCGATAAGGCAAACAATACATCATGATGGATAGTGAATCTAAAATTAATTGTAGTAAACTGAAATGTGTTTCTTTTAACTGTAGGTCATTTAAATCTCGCAAAAAAGAAATTTATGATCTTTGCATGAGTAATGATATTATTGCCATTCAGGAGCATTGGCTGCTTGATGACGAGTTACCTATATTAAAATCATTACATGAAGAGTTTGATTGTTTTGGGATATCGTCTGTTAAGAGTTCCGATGGCTTACTTGAAGGACGCCCCTATGGAGGCATTGCCATATTTTATAGAAAATGTTTGCACGACTACATCAAAACAGTTAATTACAACGACAATAGGATTATTGGTTTGGAACTAGGAAGTGGTAATGATATTACACTCTTTATCAATGTATATCTTCCTTATGAGTGCGATGAGCACTTCGCTGAATTTGTTGACTACCTGGGTACAATTCAATCTATAATTAGTGATTTCCATGGTGATAAAGTTATTGTATGTGGTGATTTTAATGCTGATCACAAAAAAAGATTCGGTGCTGAATTGTTAAATTTTACATCCGAGTGCGACTTAATTTTAACTGATTTAAATTTATTAGGACAGCACTCTGATAACTTTACTTATATCAGTGATGCTTTTGCTACAACGAGTTGGCTTGACCATGTCCTGTCTACCAACGGAGCTAATGCTCGGATAAAAGAGCTTTCCATACGTTATGACATGATCGGTTCGGATCATTTTCCACTTTGCTTTGTTTATGATTTTTCTTTTGAAATTGAACATGAAAAAGATAACCAAAAGAATTATACAAGCAATATAAATTGGCAGAAGGTTACTCATCAGGAAATTTACAACTATCAGGAGCGTACTGAATTGTTGCTTAATGATGTTGTTATTCCTCCTTCAGTATGTTCATGCAATGATGTGAATTGTGGTGACACTAAACATTTTGATGATATTGATACTTTGTATAATAATATAATTTCTTGTCTTAATCAAGCTGCTAATCATTCATTTGTTTCGCATGAATGTAAATCTTTTAACGTTGTTCCCGGTTGGAACGACTATGTTTCGGAAGCTCATGATATAGCTAGGGAAGCTTTCTTGTTGTGGAAATTTAATGGGAAACCTAGACATGGTCCTTTATTTGATACCATGAAAGTTGCTAGATCTCGTTTTAAACTGGCTCTTCGGAACTGCAGACAGAATGAAGAGCAACTTCGAGCTGATAAGATTGCGAACTCTTATATTAATAACGATTTTAACAGTTTTTGGAATAACGTAAAGCGTATGAACAACTCATCTTCTGGTTCATCTAACATTATTAATGATGTTAGAGGGGATAATAATATATGTAAAACATGGGCTGATCATTATGAGAAGCTTTTCAATTGTGTTAACAATGATACTCATAGAATTTATGTTGAAAGACATCTTAATGAAATTAATGTATCTGCTTTTGATGATAAAATTTGTACTGATAGTAATATATTGGATAGTATAAATAAGCTCAATAGTGGTAAATCCCCTGGGTTTGACGGGCTTAGTGCAGAGCATTTGAAGTATGCTTCAAAACATGTTATTACTTTACTTAGTTTATGTTTTAATGCTATGTGTATTCACGGCCATGTCACTGATGAAATGGTACGAGTTGTACTGGTGCCTATAATTAAGAGTAAATCTGGTGACATTACGAGTATGGATAATTATAGGCCTATAGCTCTTGCTTCTGTTGTATCTAAGATATTTGAAACATTGTTAATCAATTATTGTGGAGATACCCTTAAGTCAGGGGATCACCAGTTTGCTTTTAAAAGTCAACACTCAACAGATACTTGTATCTTTGTTTTTAAGCAGATAGTGGATTACTATAATAGGAATGGGAGCCCCGTATTTACTTGTTTTCTCGACGCGAGTAAAGCGTTCGACCGAGTCAATCACTGGTCACTGTACAGGCAATTAATTATGAGAGAAACAAACATTATTGCTATTAGACTTCTAAAATCTTGGTATGAGAATCAACGATTTTTTGTTAGATGGGGTAACTCTATGTCTTCAGGTTTTAAAGTTACCAATGGCGTTAGACAGGGTGGTGTTATGTCTCCTCTGTTATATAATGTTTACATTGACAATTTAAACAGTATGCTTAGTGATTGTAATTTTGGTTGTGAGCTCAATAATACAAAGTTCAACAACTTAAGTTATGCAGATGACATGGTGTTACTTGCGCCCTCTTTAGATGCCCTCCAAAAGATGGTTAACATATGTGAGGATTTTGCTAATGACTTTGATGTATTATATAATTCAAAAAAATCAATTTGCATGTGTTTTTGCCCTAGGAAAAGAAAACTGAATGGCAATTATGTTACTGTTCTATGTGGTAAAGAACTAAATTACGTTCAATCCACTACCTACCTTGGTTGTGTTATCAGCAATGATACTAGGGACGAACTGGATATTAAAAGGCAATATCGATCATTATGTATTAGAGGTAACTCTCTTTGTAGGAAATTTAGTAAATGCTCAACAGATGTTAAGATTACTTTGTTTAAGTCATACTGTATTAGTATGTATTGTGCGGCCTTATGGTGCGATTTTAATGTAAAAACTATAAAGTCATTACAGGTTTGTTATAATAACGCACTTAGAAAGATTTTAAGACGCTCAAGGAGCTGTAGTGCTAGTGCTATGTTTGTTGATAACCATGTTCCCTCCTTCTATGAGTACATTCGGAAATCAATTTTTTGTTTCAAAACAAAAATTGAAAAAGCTGTAATACTTTAATTACATGTGTTTTTTCTCGTATTCTAAAAGATTCAAAGTTGCATAGAAAATGGACAGAACTTTTGTATATATAATCTCATGTATACTTTTACGTGTGTTAACTAGTATCAGTATAGCCATAATAATGTGTTGTTTTGTAAACTATAGTAATCAATAATATAATAATGTCTACAGTCTACATCCAATAAACCTCAAAACATAATCCACATATTTTAAGAGGCACTATATGTCAACAAATAAGTATTAGTCCTCTCTCCATGACGGTTGTCACATAATGCTTTGTATTATTTTTTATTGTATTTATATGTTTCATATGGACAGTTTGTCTGAAATAAAGTTGAATTGAATTGAATTGAATTACTACAAAATGTTTATTCTAATAATTCAAAGACTTTTTTTTTCTTTTATAAATAATGATAAACAATAAATGAAATAGAACTTTAAAAATGATTAATGATTTTTCAATAGCAGCTTGTTCTATTGTAGGCCTACTGTAGTACCATTACAATTTATCACTTTATATACTTTAATTTAACAAAAACTGTTTGATGTGTACTAGTATTATTATTTAATAATAATGTACACTCAATTAATTAACTATAGTATTAAAATAATGAGTGTTATTGCTTTATTACAATGACATGAAGGGTTGAAGTACAAGGTCATCGATCACATTCAACATTAATATTTTTTAATTCATTAAATGAAAACACTATTATGCCTTAAGAAGTAATTAAGAAAACAACTTGGATGTCATTATCTACAAATGATAAGTTAATTTATTTTTCCTTTGTTAACAATTGTACAGATAAAAACCATGTTTTAATATTTGTCAGTTAAAGGTATGGTGCAAAAGCATCAAACAAAGCTGACAAAAAATACTCCTAAGGGTAATTGATACAAATATGTATCAATATCAGGAAGCAAATTGCATGAATTTATGACAAGCTCCACCAGTGTTCTCAAATGGGCGACCACCAAAAGTGTTTGGGGTCATCTCACTAGGGCATTGACCTTTCTATGACCTTTTAATCGCACATTAGTTGTGTACCCTGTTGAATAATGCATAGATTATACACAAGGTCTCTTTTGTCAACACTTGTTTCAATTTGGTTCAAATGAAATTTTAGAAATCATAACAGGGCCTATGGGAATTTATTAACTTCAATAATAGATATTTATTTCTATCTTTATCTGTAGGCTGGTGTTGTAAAACCTAGAAATAAAGTCAGAAAAATAAAACAATTAGAATCAGAAATATGTAATAATTAAGCACATAAGGTTCCTTGTGTTTCTACTGGTTGATTTTGGGTACAGCGTTTTCTATTTGATTATAAATTTAATTAATTATTTAAAGTCTCCATTTTAAACCTCCAGAAAACCATGAAAATATGGCTATAACCATTAAAGAACTGTCTACACTATCAAACTTTATGTGACAAAAACATGTGATGTGCCCATATATGGACATGATGATGTCATATCACTACCATATTTGGGAATATCACTACCATATATGGGCACTTCACACTTTTTTTCAAACTAGTTTAATAGTGTAGACAGAGCTTAAAGAGCAAGCGATAATAATACCTTTGTTCTCTTAATTGGAGTTAAATTATCATGATAGAGACATTGGGTTTATTAAAAAGTTTTAATATTACCTTTAAGCAGGCTCTTACATTAAAAAAAATTACATATTTTTAATCAGATCAAGTTACTGCATATCACTTTTTTAAGCTTCGCAAGGTTCAATCAAGGGACACGTTAAAAAAACAAAATGAATACTGTTGAACACAAAACACTATTAAGTATTATTTTTTAATAATTAGACTTTCTTTAAAGTTACCTAATGGACAAAAGAATTGAGAGAAATGAGAATCGTATAAGGATAGGAATATGTAATATATCTGGCGGCCATGAACTAAACAGATTTTGTGGTTCAGTATTATACTGTCATTAGTAGGAGCTGTTGAAATAGAGCGACTGAATGAAAATAACATTTTGAGGTTTTACGTATTAAGTTATGGAAGTTCATGCAGGTGATAGTATATTAACAGATTTTAATGAATACAAGATAAGTTATATACAGTGCAGGGTATGGTTAAGTTTATATCTATTTGCTATTAATAAAATATAGGCATATTTAAAAAGGTTTATTTTACAACTTTCTAAATTTAACTTTTTTCTTTATAATTTTCTTGAAACATTATTTTTATTATGATTTGATGAATAAATGTATTTGTATATTTGTGTATTAAATAAGTAATTACAAGGAGAAGGATGAAAAAAATAAATGAATTATAAAAACTCTTGCCAATTATTTGACTAATGAAAATTTAGATAATAATAAATAATTTAAATATAAAATAACTCCTAATAAGGAACTATTCTAACAATCTTGTCAATCTTTAAGAAATTTGTCAACTTTGTCATCACAGATGAAATATTAATGTAACCATAACAACGTGTAAGTGACTATTTCTTAAGAACAAATTTATCAAAAGAGGATGACTCACAAAGAAAAACAAATACCCGGGCATCGTTTAGCAAATGATTAATTTTAGTTTATATCAATAAAAAAAATTAGGAATTAAAAGCCAAATGTCACATTTATCAAATTAATGATGGACGAGCGCGTATAATGGATTGTCGGTCGTGATGAGTGAAGGAAAACTGGGTGGCGTATCGGGTCACGCAAGAAGATAAAACCAGCAAGCAAGCGTGTAGTTTAATAATAAAACAATCTGGTTTGCTACTCGACCATTGATAGCTGATAAAATATAGTATCACTACGCAAAACATACAGCGTTAATTAACGTACAGCAAAGCGTTTTTATTGATTGGAACTCCATTGCAACCAAGTAAGCCTTTGTCGGTATTATCAACTTATAGTCAATAATTGATAGTTTTTGATCCAATTGAAAAGGCGAGACCTTTTAGTAGCTGATAATCAACTCAATGTGATTCATTGAGATTGTGGAGTGTTAGTAATTAGCTCTCATATACAACAAACAAACATTAACACCTAATAATTAAACCTCTGGTGGTATGTCTATATTTCTGAATTAATACATATTTTTTACCTACTTTAGATTGAAGGAAATGTTAGGTAAAAAATAATTATTTTAAAAACATATTTTAATATGATGCTCTAGAATAGTGGTGGTGGTAGTACGATGACTAATTTTTTTTAATGATTAAATTAAATAAAAAGTGTGAAAATGCTTTTGGGTATCCTTCAGGCAATGTTCTTTCTTCTTTCCTTTTCGCTAGAAAGATGGTATTGAATTCCAAAATGATATTATCATGAAAAATATAAAAGAAGATAATTATAGAGCATTTGGTTGCTTCTTTGTTGCCCTATAGAATAAATGAGTTGTTATGTAAATTTTGACCTCTTCCCAAAAGTACAAACTTTCAACTTTGTTTAAACTATGAATTTATTTTAATAATTAAGTAGAAATGTTATTTTTAGTCTAAGTTACTAAAAAATGATATTAAAAACTGGAATGAATGGAAAACTTTGTATCTTGTTTTACAATTTTAGTATCATATTTATCTTAATATAGACAGAAATGTTATTTGTCTATGCTACCAAAGAAAGAGAATGTTTGATGTAAGTATTTCATCTCAGATTAATTAAATAAATCCTGTAAATGGTATTAAAAATTGGATGAATGGAAAAACATTGTCTCTTACTTTACAATAATTAATTTGTACTGTTACTATATTTAATTTGTTGAACTACAGTGGAATGTAAAAGGTACTTATTAGTGACAAAATCTAATATATTAAATATCTCAATTGTTTATTATATGCATTACAGTAGAATTATACATAATTAGTTAAAACCTGAGTAGGTACCGTTTTAATCATTGCTTGTGGCTATATACTTATTCATAACAGACCATAGTATTCTACAATTGGCCATATCTCAATAGAGTCTATTCAGTGGCACACATTTCTACACTACCTCATAATAGAGTTCATTTTAAAAGAACAAATGTGTTGAAAACACTTCTAACACTACAGCAGTGTTTTAAACAATACCAGGTTTTGTTTTCTACAATTTGTTGGCTTCATTGATTTAAGTTCAGAATTCTAAAAACGACCTTGCTGTAGCTTGTTAAAGACGCGAGTACGTTCTTAAGAACAAACAGCCTCTGGCCGCCACATCCTCTCTCTCTTGTAAATAACCTATAAAACGTTCCTTTATAATCAGATATTATTTACTGACGCGAGTAACAATTGAACGTTCGAATTGCAGAGTCAATGGATTAGGTATGACTTTGGTTTGAGAACAACAAAACGTTACTGTTTTCAGTTGCGAATGTAAGCCCATTATGGGATATAAGTGAAAAACTACACAAACCTTTCCAGCACCGGGTGTATCCTTGACTCGTCCAACATTCCGGAGGAGTGATGGAGGGGCAGCAGGCGGGAAAACTCGTAATATTTGGCTGAAATTTGTCGGGAATAATGGTGGGTCTGGAGGTGGAAGCTCTGGTGGTAGACATCCCTGGTGATGTCTTTTCTTTTTCTTGGAACTTAAGTTTAATTTTTGTGCCGCTCTAAAAAATATAAATAAAATATTGTCATTAAATTAAAATATCACATGGCATAGATGAGAAGAAATATATAATGGCTTACACAACAGATGGGAATTTCACTTGCACTTTGAACTAAAGTTTAATAGTTCAGTCTCCACCCAACACATTTTAAATGAAAAAGGTATAAAAGGCATGCCGTGAATAATATCTATATTAATTAATTTCTTGATAGCCACAAAGGAAAATAAAATTCCAAAAAGCACAGAATAAACCTTTTGTTATGAATTGTATGATTGTCCATATTGTGGTAATTACATTCAAAATATAAATGGCTACGAATGAATTCACAAATGACTAAACCAAAATGCTCACTGAATTTTCGTTACTTGACCCATAGTATTTGGTTACCATGGTGAATGCATGTGTGACCATTGATTGAAAAAAAAACCTTGCCCCAAGAGAGGTTAGAACGTGGGCATTCACAGTACTTGTCCAGCAATTTGGTCAAAAACTGCCTCAATACATTTTGTTGAGAAAAGTCAACACTTAAGAAATTATCAACATTGATATGAATGGCTGAGTAGGTACTTTACAGTGTGACCTATTTTTAAGGTGAAATACGGAATTTTGAATAAGCAATTGGAGCTCCTAAACCGTGGAACAATCTTCTTATGTCACTTATAATGCACCTTCTATTGATGTTTTCAAACGCCTTTTAAAAACCCATCTTTTTTGTTCTTGCAAATGCAAATTATAACACTACTGTACACACTGATGCAATGAGTCTACAGCAGAAAGTATATTTTATGTTAGAAACAAATACACTGCTTTCAAAATAAATAACAAATTTCTGGGTTAACGTAATCACACAATCGTTTTTCCTTAAGATTCTACGTAGAGATCATTAGATTGTTGCAATCAGGGAGTCACCTTGCTGTGGGATGTGTGCTAAAATATAAAAATGTCAACAAGAGTGAAGGAGCAAACCAAACAGCCAGGAGGTTCAATATGTTAAAAATATTTAGCAATCTAGGTTATGTTAATTTACTTAAAAACTTGTGCAATTAAAACTAGCTTCTTGATTGATTGAAAAATAGAAGAAGGCCAAAGACATCCTTAATGAGAAGGTTGTCTCCAAGTCAAGGAGTTGAGATGAGATTACATCTTTCAAAAAATAGATAACAAGTTAAAAACAGGAAGAAATGTACTTGGTGGATTTGAATCTAATATCAGTATCTACAGTATTATTATAAAAAGCATTGTACAGCAATGGTCCCCCAATGTCAAGTTCTCAGTAATCTGGAACTCTTTCAAAACCTTTTCTTAAGGTCCAGAAGCCTAAAAATACAATCAGAATAGAATCATTTCTGCAAAACCAGGCCAGCCTAAGGGTGTCCGGTATTGGAAGAGTTGACTGTAGGCCTACAGCATTTCTGTAAAGTTTCAATAAATCTTCACATTCAGAACCAATTAATAACCAAAGGTTGACAAGTACTGTTTATATAAGTTCACAAAAATATTATTATATAAAATAAACTTACTTCAACATTCTTTAATGATAAACTTGATAGAAAAACTTCCTCTTAATAATACACTAACTGCTTGAATGACAAATGAGGAGGAGGAAACAGCCCCTTATTAACAAGCAAACTTGAGTCAGTCAGGCAGTAAGGTTCAATGGATAGAATGACATGAGAGTGCTACTGAGCTGCTGTCCATCAGTCAACAAGTTTAAGCCCACCCAGGCACAGCCTAGCTATTGTGAAATTAGCAAACTTCCTGGCTTAGAATTGATTAGCAAACTTTTCCATTAGTGTGACGAATGGCAACTGCATTCTAGCTACCTGGGAAGAACTTTATAAAACTCCTAGATAAACCTCTTATAATTATCAATGACTTGCTTAGAGAAACTACATAGGGTAGAAGTCAATTACAAAGTTACTATTCAGTTAATAACTACCTGGACAGCCTTTTAAAATCAAACTACGAAATTAACAAAATGTTTAGCAACATCTAACGAGGTACAACTTAGTTTCTAATAGAATTAACAAATTGATCAATCTGTGTGATAAGAACACAACAGGAGATCCACCTTGGTGTTCAGTTTATTATTAATCTTAAGTGTGATCAAAACACTTTCTTTAAATTATATAAAATGATGCCTGGTGTGAAGGTGATTACTAAAGATGTCCATCATAAATGACAACATCATGTAACTGTCTCTTTGTATTATCAAATGTACTATATAAGTAAATTGTTGGTGATGATGATGATGTTGATGGTGATCATACAATATAAAAATTGTTTTCCTCCATGCAACAACTATCTCTTTGTAAATCTTTGAAATGATTGATTGTATAATTATACATATTTCTTTTAGTTAATTGGATAAAAAAAATACTTTTAAATGATCTCGATGTAGATTGGAAAGTCACATTCTTTGAATTCAAAAAGATTAAAGTATTTTATTTGATTATTATTTACCGACAAAAACATATGTAAAAGTGGATTAAAATGTGGAGGCAAATTTAGTTTCCTAAATGATAAAAGGACTATTGTCTAAATCCTAACAATTGATAATTGTTTATATCAATTCACAGAATTAGTAACACACAGTTATTGTTAGTTCTTCCTTGACAATTGCCCATTATCTCTAAACTAATTGTATTTAAAGCTTTTCACAGAAAATAGGAGATAGTTAATTGATTAGAGAAATGACAAAAATATAAAGATTCTACTGAACTGAATAAAATGTATTACTAAATGTAATAGGAAATATATTTAGTCTAGAAATATACATCCTGGGCTTTTTATTTAGTTAGATCATGGAGAAATTATAATTCTTCCATGGTTAGGAATAATTATAGTTTCCAATACAAAATGATTTGTCAAGTGGTATAAAATGGAACATTGCTATGTTGTTTATAGGGTAAAGAAACAAATACAAATGAATGATTGATTGAAAAATATGTTGCTAAATCAATAAGGAAATTCCTGTAAAAATACAATAAACATTGAAACTGGCACGAAGATGATCCATTAATGTCATTCTGTCACTCAAACAAGATCTTATTGAATAAGTAGCTTACGCCATTGTCCCCCTCTAAGATTTTGTCATTCCTCCTTGAATACTCTCCGTGAATGGTGACAAATGGGGGGATAGGATAAGTGGATATTTAGAACATGTATTCAGAGTGCAACTCCTGTTCTTATTTAGAAATAATAGAGTACTACTTATTGTAGTTTAATTGATTTCAGTTTTCAATGGCCTCTTAAGAATTGCATGCTATTCTTTGGTAAATACTTAAGAGGTTTCTCAAGACCAATCACAAACATTGTTAAAAAACTTTTATGGGCTGACTGCTATTGATAGTAGGAACCAGTAAAACGTTAGTTTTAATTGATTTTCTTGGAATAAATAGCAACCAATTAAACTTTTTAGAAAAGCAAAGTTCAGATTCTAAATGTTTTATTCAACAGATCAATTTTACCAATTAATTAAATATGAAATCCTAGAAACAACTAATTTAATAATAATAATACTATATTTCTTTGAAATAAACTACTATAATACAAGACTTCTTTTTGTTTTTGTTCCTTTACTAAAATCACTAAAGATTTAGAAAAATAGAACCTGTATAAATACTCACAATGTGAAAATAGCTTCATTCAGGAACCGTTCAATAAGGTGATCCACAGGCATTTTAAATTATCCAATATTCTTTTAAGTTCAACGTAAAAGTTTGCAATTCCAATAAATTGTGGTGGGGTATCAAGCTAAAGTCTGCACTAACAACCAATAGACACAACCATACCCGCTTTACACCACAATTAATCTGAGTGGCGTGAAAATACAAGCCAAAAATTTGTGAACGAAATTTTCAGAGACAATGAAGGAAATGAAGCATGGGAGGACATGAACGCACCCTGGCTCAGATTGCGTACCCCCTCCACAGGACCAATTCTCGGTGTTATTCTGATGAACAAATCAAGTAAACAAAGTAAACAAACTTAATGCGCTTGATCTGGAAATACTGTTAATAAGCGTTTCGTGTTCATTTAAGCAGATTGATGTTAGGAGACTGAGGTGTACTCTAGTGGAAGTAAAATGCAGTCGAGTCTTAGTGCTAAACACCTCAATGGAGCCAAGTAGAGTTGGTTGGGTTGCGTTTCCACTCTCTCTTTACTGGACATCAACAATAGATCTTATCGTTAAACTAGTTGATGATTACCCAAGCGTAGTTAAGCTTTCTTTATTCTAAGCAACTAATTCACACAAAATAACTTAAGAAATCGAAATAATGGAAGGATTTAAAACATCAAGTTGAATTTTATCGGCTCAGCGTGATGATATGCCTGTCAATCGTGGAGTAAGAATCAGCATGTCAGCCATCTTAAGCACGGGGTGTCAATATCAATGTATTTTCAATAGTAATTTAACAAGTATGTCCTACGTGAATAAAAACAGTGCAGACTGCATTCGCAGGTGACCAATCTGTTTAACAACCTTTCTGTGTGAACTTCAGATATAAACAAATGTTGGTATCATCAGAGAGATATCATAATATATCTATGGTATTAATACGTAAAAAATTGTCAAAATGCTTCAAATGGTCTGAACTGGTTAAAAATTAAAAAAAGCCAGAGATTCAGAATAAAGCAGATAATAACCGAAGATGTTGCCTATCGTGAAACAAAATATGGAATAATATCAAAGGCAATTGGCAATAGTTTCCTTATATGGTATTACATAAAACACACCCCTCCCTTCCCTCCAGCTAAATAACACACAATTGTTCGCATTATCATTAAAAAACAATCAGGCTATAGAGAATTATTTAACTCAATGCTTGCTATTAACCAATCAGGATTACTTTTCAATGCTCATTTGCATATTAGTAGTTTGTGTTCTGTGGTTCATGTTAGATAAACTGGGGCAAGTTAATTAAAGGTTAAAGATAAAATAAAATTCATGTTTTATGTTCATTAATACGGCAATAATAACGGTACGTTAATATTATGTCTGTAGATTCATCAGAATTTAAAGATGATGACGCTATTACCTCCTGGAAAATAAGTTAGTTCTGAAAATGAACTCAATTTAAAACTCATAATTACTGCCATATGGATATTTGAATGTTAAAAAAAAATATGATTTAAAATCAGAGCAAAAACTGTGTCAAATAAGTAATCCAATACATCTTTGATGGTAACTAATGGTATATTATTTTATACGAATAAATGATTAAGTTAACCTACTAAAAATATGACAACTATTATGATCCTTTATTCCACCAACGCTCAATTTTGATAAAAATCTTACAAAAATTATTTCCAAAATATATCATCAAATTAGAGAAAGGAAATTAGTGATGTAGAAATTTGTCAAAACTAATCGCATTAGTTGTAAGTTAATCTGCGTGAGTATGGTACGGTATTTGAACATTGTGGAAATATTATGTTTCTTTACACTGTATAACAAAAAATAATAACTTAAAATTTATTTATTTATATACCAAGCCATTTGACTGAGGGGGTTAAGGGATGGACTTATTGCAGAGGACCCAAAACTATGGATAGCCCCTCATCGGGACCAAATTTGCTACGAATTCCTAATAATACTCCAGTGTTAAGGTAGAGAGGAACTGAGGCGCAGGATTTGTTTATAAAAGGGTTTATCACTACATGACCTAATTTCACAAACCTTTATTTAAACAAATTATGATGAAAATAAATGGATAAAGTGTTCGGTTTCCATTGAATACCTTAAAAAAAATAGTGCATTCTTTACTGTACTACCTTGGAGATCCAACTTTTGCATAAATTTGAACACTTTTGCCATTACACTGTACCACACTGAGAACGTAGTTTAATAGTAATGGCATTCACACATCAAGATGAAGGTTCTGCTTAATCAATCTTACATAAGGAGATAATTCCGTGTTTAATATTATTTTTTTAAATTAAATTTAAGAAATATATTAGGTTATGTTTAAAAACATTTTAAAGTCTGTTATTTTCCATTGTATGTGTGTTTATTTTCATTTCTCGATCAGCAAATTTATTAAAATAAGATTTCGGTAAAGCAAACAAAAAGATCACAAACCATAAGTAATAAAACTCGCCGAGCATACACAAACGAAAACAGATTTTACTTGGAGAGTCGCCAAACAAGGTGTTAAGTGCATTAGTAAATAATATCATTTCAAAAGCTTAAAATGTTGTTTCAACATGAAAGAGTTATTTCACTAATTTGTCTTCTTATTGATAAAAACAAACTTATCACGGAACATCGGAACACTTTAAATTCTCAAAACAAAAGAAATTTGAACAAAATGTAGGGTGGAATGTCAGCACATATCATTTTATGTTTGTATTTATTTGTTTAAATCAAGAGGTACATAATAAAATACAAAGACAATAATTAAGTTATTGTATGGAAATTGTATACATGCATTTATATTAATGTATCATTATTAAACTTTACATAACAATATAGTACTGCGATATTAATGTACATAAATGTATAAACATATTTTTTATCTATTCACATATTTTTATTCCTGACCGTACATAGCCTTTCAAATAACAGTGAACAAAAACATAACTTATATGAATTTATTATGATAGTTCTTATATAAACTATTATATTATTAAAGGAAACAAAATCAATTTACTTTAGTAATTATTCCTTGTTTCACTCCATGGTTTCAATTTGTATAAGTAAACTTTAGCAACTAGGAGATGGAGAAAGGTGTTTATGTACAAATTATTATGATAGTTTTTATAAACTATTATAATATTAAAGCAAACAATTTACTTAATACTTATTCCTTGTTTCACTCCATGGTTTCAATTATTATAAGTAAACTTTAGCAACTAGGAAACGGACAAAAGTGATTATGTACAAATTAAAAAGGTTTATGTTACGACTTTCAAATAAAACCTTAATACGAAATGATACAGTACAATGACTGAATAGAATTATTGTAATATTTTAAATGAATACAATTACATCAATACATTCAATTAGATTAATGTATTGTTATCAAACATCGTCATTAACCTTCCCCATATAATTTTCTTACAAAGTACCAAACAATATCTGCCTATTGTTAGCTATCTAATCTGTAACAATACAGTCAATAAAAGTAACACCAATTATAACAGCCGCCATCCCTACGATATGAATTTCACGATAGCGAATCACGAAGTAATTGCCAAAATGAATAGAGATGAAGACGGCGACATCTGCGTTGATTAAGATCTGATAAAGTTAAAATGCTTTGTCCGATTTCAAATATTGAGATTGATAACATGTTCTTTCAATCTTTTAGAGAAGTTTTAGTGAATGGGTATTATGATGCGGGATAATTGAAAGAGGGTATTGGGTAATCTTGATCATGTGATCCATAAAACAGCTCATTAGGCAGAATGACAGGAAACTGATGGTAGAATTAACACCAAAGATTATCTATTTACTATACTTTCTTATCATACAGATATAGTGCTTTAAGATAGAGTTGTTTTTATATTTGTGTTTTGTATACTGTTTTAAATTTGTATGAGACAAGCATTAATATTTCCACTTGTATTATGGACAAATAAAGTTATCTATGTTTACAACAATATGAAGATTTGTATTAGAAAATACCCATTATTTACAGGCAAGATACATAATTAGATACATGAAGATATTATGGTACTACCTTGATCATCACGCCATTATTAGATACAGATTACGAAGTAAGCCCACTGGGTGTCATTGATACGCAGAAGGGTGGCGAATGCATTTAAAGGAGGTGCGCAATCATGTTAAACCCATTGTAAACAACTTATGATGATACTGTAGATGGTTTAAAGTTCTATTATGAGATAAACTATTTTAAACTCTTTAATATTTATCGAAGAAATGGTTTTGCCAAATTTGCTTTAATTAGTCTAAAATGATACCTGAAAACAAAATGTATAAAGAACATCCTTTTGATTTTATAAAATCTATAAATTATGAAAACATAAATTTTCATACATTAAACATCAAGAAAATTACATAAATGAATGACTATATCTCATGATATTGCCATTTCAAAAACATTATATTAAGAATATTAAATACATTACACTTTATAACATTGCAACTAACATACTGCATTCACAGATTACTACATCAAAGATTACTACAGCTCCTCATGGGACCAACAAAATGGACTGAAAACAAACGACATATTCTCATAATTCATGCGCGATAAGAGTATAAAAATAGTAGCGTAGAGATAGAGAGTATCTTGTGCAGAAAGAAATTCAACATGACTTTATCGTGAACCAACATTGATGATATAGAAAGAAGATAACGCAATGATAATGATCGATGATGATAATAATAATAATAATTGTCTTTTGTATAGTGCCTAAACCAAAATAAATTTTCTCTAAATAGCTACGACCACAAGGCTCGAAATTGGCAGAAATTACAATGATGATGATGATAATTACCAATGATGGCGAACAAATGCTTTAATCTCTGCAATAATTATAATTAATTTCAATAATTACTAATATACAGTGTGCAGGCTTAATCTTCAATTAATCCACTTCTAATTACACTAATCCTAATGATGAATAATTAATGAGGTACAGACAGCAATCATAAAATATAAACTAATTAGCTAAATCATTAATTATTATACATTACCTGATTGTTTGATAATCCATTTGTTAAGATACAACTAATAACTGAGAAGAATACGATCACTACATCCTACCCATCAGAAAAATTATTCAAAAGTATAAATTACTACTACTAGGCTTCGGTGTGTACATTAGTAGTGTAATCAAGGAATCGTTTATGGAATTCTGGTCGTGGTTGAACAGTTCGGTCCAACAGATGTCGCTGGATTGACATACTAATTGCCTCATCTTCACACTTTTCTTTCGACCTAGTGCACACTTGATGGACACGAGTCGCCATAGTGACACACCAACGGTTTCCCCCTATACATTCCTAGGTATGTATTCATCATCATTGTTCTAGCCTTGTAGTATACACTTCTCATTGTATATCATCCTATCACAGTTCTACTACTAATTTTTGTTTGTAATAATACTGATCAAGTAATATAATCTGAGTTTTACTAATAATTCAATACAATTTATCCAAATGGAAAAATTACTGCCATAATTTTGTTATTAATTTAAACACAATTATTGATTTAGTGAAATATAAAAATATGCTATGTTTATTATTATTGCAGATAATTAACTTAGGTGTTTGATGACTATTAAAGATAAGTCATTAAATAATCAAAGCCCAATCAATTGTGAATACAGGCACTTCTCCTGAATAACAGAATTTAATTACGATTTAAAATTATTCACTTTATTTTTTGATTAGAAATACATTTCTCTAATATATAAAGCTATTAAAACCAATAGATGCACTGATTATGTTTAAATAACAAAGTATACTGTAACACTGACTCCAAATAACAAGAGGCAAGCCATGATCCAAAGTTTCGATCTTTATTTGATCATCCTCAGGAATTGTAGCATTGCTGTAGTTTTTGTAGGTTTTTATTATCATTTGCTTACACCAGCCAGGGGTTTACCTAAAGAACCACAAATTA
This sequence comes from Antedon bifida, assembly GCF_963402885.1. NCBI lineage: Eukaryota > Metazoa > Echinodermata > Crinoidea > Comatulida > Antedonidae > Antedon > Antedon bifida. The sequence continues at coordinate 5,726,867 of NC_136234.1, forward strand.
ACTATCACCAATCACATTCATATCACTCTTGGTTGGTAGAGTTCACTGTACAGTAAGTATAAAAAACCACATCGTTTAAATGAAAGTGTATCACATTGCTGATATGGTTAAAGCTTTCCCACAGAATCTCGTTCAAAATATTATTAATGCACACAATTATTGCATCATATTCCAAAACATTTTCATAAGAAAACAAACTATTCATGACAATTCCTGATTGTTGAACACTAACAAAAATTAAAATGTTTTTAAAAAAAGAAGAGAGTCTCCAAAACCATAAATCTAATGTACTGACAATATTATATATTAGAAAGAAAAAAGATAGAATGATAGTACATTCAACTATACAGTACAATACCCAGGCCTTGACTTTTAAAATATAACAAAACCATCAAGAAACGTGCCCAATAAAAGTTTAGAATATAAAAACTGAACAAAATACAAGGTACAAAATTCAATAGAAAAGAAAAACGAGACCCAATTTAGTGGCATCATCATTGACAGATTAAATAATAGGCATTACAACGTAAAATATTATTACCATGAACTGAAATAGTAAAGTACAGAAATAAAAGATGAACGGAAACAAAAGATCTGTCATGATACTATCTCTTACAAACTTTGAGATGAGCAAGTATAATACCATAAAATTATATCAATTGTGTTGCTAGACAAACAGAATTCTGTACAAGTTTATAAAAAGAACAAGAATTGTAAAGATCGTTTGTAAACAATTAAGGTGGAATTGTCAATTACTGTAAAGATATCACAATGATATGTATGGTACAAATTATTCTTGAAGAACCAACAATTGCGCTGTTATAAATTATTACATATATTCTTCAAATTCAAGGATACAGTACAAAAAAAAGATAAAAGAAACAAAAACAAGGAAAAGAACCTTTCTAAATCAACCATGTCCAATGTTAAGGTACAATATTAAACAATAAAAGATTGTCAAGTCTGTGATATCGAATAAAAAGAACCTTGAAAATTTAGGAAAGTACACAACTGTTGTGGAACGTAAATGAAATAAACTGTTAACAAAAATTTATTTTGAATCTTTACAATTTGTCACATGATTACTATATTGGCTGCCAGATGGCTGCTTTAAATTATACTTTTCTACTAATGTATAAAATAATATCCACTGAAACAACATATAAGGACCTATCACTTTTACCTCAACCTTCAGTTGAGATTACATCTGTATGATCTCTGTGTATTCAGTTTAGATGCTAGTGGCTAGGTTCGAGTCCTAAATAAAAGCTTAATTTGTATTGTGACCTCGTCTATACAGCTCATCCTTCAAATGTGATATTAAGCTGTTGAACCATCATAGCTGATGTGTTTAAAGATTCAAATTTGATAATTTGCTCAAAGCAAAGTGACAATTTCTTGGCCACTACCAATAAATTAACATTTATATTGAAACGTCAACTAGTCTCCACGGCTTGCTATGATGTCATTTTAATATCAGATTCCGTTCTATAATTTTAATATTGCATAATAGTCAATTTTCTTGTTACCAAGACTCTCGGAAAAGTCATGCCATTGTATTTTGCAAACCAGACATTCCAGATAAACATATATTTTGGGCCAGTCCAAAGTGTCCGGTTTGCGCCAGCCTAAAGTCCAATGTTAGAGTCGAAATCTTACTTTACTACGTCTGTATGTAGTGTAACAGAGATCAAATTTAATATGTAAATATAGATGTTTATTGATAAACCAGAGATGTAAACAAATATTATATCAATATCATTACAAAACATCTTAATTTAATTAAATGAAACCTAACACAGCAGCTCTGAAGATTTAGCAATGATGATACAGTCTTTAGCGCAATATCACACATGTAATTTGAGAGCATTATCTCATTGTAAGTTCAATTAGCCCATTAAATTATATTTGAAATATTCCTCCCACAAATTTAAGCTGTTAAATATCTTTGATTTTGTATTATCTGTTAACTTATGAATTATTTATCTTGGTCAAACATTAGTTTTATAAAATTATCATCATTATTGTTCCATAATCTAAACTATTTTAATATTATCAAAATTAAACACATGTGTGTGTTGTGTTCATTTAGAAATTTATACGAACAAACAAAAACATAGTTCTAAACTTTCTCTAATTTTTTGTCAAAACAAAAGATAAAATATTATTATTTATTTAATAATACTATAAAGTATAGTTCAATAGTTCATTGAATATATAAATTATTAATATGCTTTCACAAAACTACAAAAGAAAAATCAAATATAGATTTCAAATTGTAAAATAATATTATGAATACAGAACTGCAAATAATAGTAATAGGCCTAATGCAATTTTCCAAAATAGATAAGGCTAATAAATTTGCTTTTGGTTTCTAGTTTCTCATAAATTCTCTATTTATATGAAATAATAAAAATATTCAGCCAAAGGCAGGACCCACAGCTCAGATGGCATCGGCCATCACTGTTTCTTTTGACATGGTTAGTTGTTCAATAAAATGAACATTAAGAATTTGTCCAGGGCTTGATTTATTTAAATAGATTATGCCATAATATCATATTAAAAATGAATGATAATGAGGAAAAAGTGCCATAATCTAGTTCGTCGATGTTCTATTATGACATTCACAAGACAAGCGACCTGCAAATATTAAGCTGCATTTTAAACTTCTGATATTGCCGACCAATGATACTTAAGGAGTTTGTTTTCTCAGACTTATAGGTACCAGAGAGGAATTATTAGTAAATTAAGGGGTTTTTATTTGTTGATGTAATTATAAGACGCTTTTGACCTTTGATGGATTTGAGGTTAAACGTATATTAATTGATCATATCCTATTGAGTGCTAGTCTTGAATTACATTATGTAATCCCAACATCTATGAATGTAGTACAGTATAGAAAGATAACAGGATTCCAACAAAATAGCAGGACTTTACCATTGACAGGCAGGAGTGTTTAACTAAAATGTCTTCTTTTCTTTGATGGACAAGGGCTAATGTTGGTTTATCCAGGTAAATTTACAGAATGCAGAAAGTAAATTGCATTTTATTGTTGAAATAATTGAATTAAATGTTATTACAGTTAAGATATTCTCATCATAGTGCTAAAACCAAACTCCACAACATTTGAACGGAAATCCCTCATCAGTGCACTACTAATTATCGATAAATATAGAAAACAAGAACGTGATCAATAGTTATATGAATCGAGTGTCGTTGTCAAACGAACACTTCATCATTGTCGGTTTAACATCTAAGGCGGTATATCCTCTCGTTTCATATCAAGAGCAAAGTCCACAATTCAATGAAAACGACGACGATCAATTTGGATGTCTTCATACTATTGATATCAATCACGCAGTGACAATAACAGTTGAAATCTTTCTGCTGAAACCCGTTCATCTTGCAATAGTTGAATTAATCGTTCACATCGCCTGTGGATATGTAGCTAAAAATTACCACCAATAATCACATCCTATTTCTCTTGTCTAGCTAAAGGCTGTTTTTAAAGAAAACAAACATATTCAATAAGTTAAACGTAATAAATAGATTTGCGCCAATTTGAACGATGTTCGCATCAATCTTCACCCTTAGGACTAAGACACCGACGATAGAAAACCGCTACTTAATTATTTCTTAAGTAATATCAATATTCGTAAACAAATCAGAGACACGCTTATAGTAATTAGAATAGCATTATTGACAGCACGACTATAATATTAATGATGTTTAAAAACCTAAATTATTTAACAGACATTTAAACTGAAGCTTATGTGTACGTCATTTAAACCATGGATACTCAATCATTTCTAGAATACTTATCGATATATGTATAAAGTAAATCATAAATATCGTTTTTTTTCATCAGTGAAGTTGATTTTTGCACACCTTTCCAACGCATGCTTAACACGCTGATGTTCTAAAGGTGATGAAGCACCTTGACATTTTCAGATTTATAGCGCACAATCTCAGGCTGAAAGAAAAATCTTTACATCCCAACATAAACCTATCATCATTTTATGGAAGCAATCGTAAATAAGGTAAAAGTAAAATATGACAAGTAACCGACTAACCCAATAATTTTACACCAAAACTATTCATACGGCAATAAAAAGTAATGCTTTGTAATTGATCTGGGAGAAATCAAATTAATTCAAATTTCAAAGTGATCTTCAAATAACTAGAATATCAGAGCACTTTACAAGAATACTGGGATAAAGCAATCTTATTCATTTTTGGGATCTAAATATTCTCTAGCAATTTTAATGCTTAATGACTTTTTGTCCTATTTGCCATTCCATAGTAAATGTTTATAGCCCTCCATAATAACAGAAAGAGAATACTAGATTTCATTACATTTTTTCCCATTCAATCTCACCTACTTGGGTTTGTTTCAAGCTATATAATTTCACTTCTCATCACAGGTTTTGAGTGTGTATAAATGTATACACATATTTACGAAAGGTACTTTAACCTAGACGACTTATATACATACTTGCGACACAATACAAATAACTTTCAAGTGACCATAGGTATATTGATATTAATAACGGCGCAGATAATCAACAACATTGGTCAACACCGTTGCTATCACAACTTGTGTCTCAATACTTTTAACAGTGTATACAATGCATGCCTAAACATTTTTGAAAAATACTCTTTTCTATGAAACATTTAATGTGTAATATTGACTTTAAACATTAATGTCATTTTTATTACAATTAATGTATTTTAAATAGTACCTTCAGTTTGAAGTCAAGTAATAATAAATCAATCAAAGTTGACGTAGTAAATGAATGTTTTTAAGGAACCATATGTACCATGCTAAGTTTTAAAATGATTAATAAATTAGACTCCAGTGGTATAATGTTTACTGTATATAAAACAGATCTATTATTTTATAGACTGTACACAACATAAAGCAACGCATAATGGTACATTAAAGCTCTAGTCTACACTATCAAACTTTATGCGACAAACAAATGTGATATGCCTATAATGCACATGGTGATGTCATATCACTACCATATTTGGGAATATCACACTTTTTGTCAAACTACTGTAGTTTGATAGTGTAGACAGAGCTTAACACAAATTTGAGGGTACTACACTAGAGTGTAAAGTATTGTGTTGTAACTGACAGTATAATACAACACAATACTTACACAAAATGTAGATTTAATATATCAGGGACATCACTTCACCTCAACTTCATTTAAATTAAATTTCCACCTTAGAACTTAAACTCAAGTAGCCTAGATCACAATAGATTAGTACAGTAACCAGAGGCAAGTGTAATAGATTTTCTTTAAGCATCTTGAGGCGACGGACGTTACAAAGTACATTAAACAATTGCCAGCAACTGACGTGTGTCGATATAAAGGAAGACAAACCCTCGAGGCTTTACTGACCATAGAACACTTGACCGTAGAACGCACTTTATTAATTCAATGGTCATTATTAAAGATACCAACCAATGATACAATGTTTTCGGTTAATTAGTTCTTGGTCAGTAATAATCAGTCTGAATTTTTATAGGCGTTTATTGATAGTGTAAATAGGTTAGTGAACTTTAGGAGGAGCAGGTTTTCTTGTAAGCAATATTACAACATTTCTAATTTCCTTTATGAATTTCATCTGCAGAAAGTTTTAACACATCAAGAATATCCAATATTACAGATACAGCATTTGTAGTTTACATCATGTATCCCTAGGCACACCACTATTTAGGGTAAATTTAGTATTACTTTAGCTTCCCCCCACCCCACATTCCCTTTTCCACTAACACTAATTGTATTGTACAGTTTGAAATTTAGGAGATGTTTTGACCAGAAGTACAAAGTATTACGATCAAATTTATATTTACTATTTTCAGTTATCAAAAGTTATTCTGTGCAAATTAAGATTTTCAGTTTTTAGTTAAGTTCTTATTTTAATAAGTTATTTAAGATTTTTCGTATTTACTTAAGTAAAAATAGCATGCAGTAGCATTTACTTGTTCTTTGTTCATCTTCGTTAAACTCTTGTTGTTAATTGTTAAATTGTTAATTTCATTTTTTGTATGATGTCTTACGGCCTTGTGGAAAAACACCATTGAGGTGAACAAGTATTACCATGATTAAATAAAGTTTTATTATTATTATTATATTCTGTGTTTGACTCCGAATATCTCAATATTCTCTTATAATCCGATTATTCTTATTCTCTGTTCATATTTCATAAGTCGATTGTAATAATCAATAACATCTTAATAATACTTGCTTTGCCTTTTCTGTTTAATCCCCCTCTGGCTACGTCTCTTTTAACAACACCAATATTTCAACCTGAATTATTAATACCCTTATAATAACTGAACCGACAGCATTTCAATAATTTTTTTTTTTTTGACTCTGATCATAAACTTTCTATTTGTTCCAGTTGAAGTACCATGCAAGGAATATTTATTAAGATATGAAATACAACTAATCCTTACGGAAAAATATCCTGAAGCTTACGACAGACAACCACAATTTATAAATCAATTTTCCACATCAAAAGTTCTGAACACCTCTAACCAAATTTCCGGTATATAATCCAAGAAACATAATGGGATCAGTATAATAATTAAAGTAAGTTTCTTTGTACACACTTCTTAAAAACTTAAAAACAACTTTTTCTTTTCAATATTTGTTTTGGAGTTTTCATTCTACACACAAATTTAATTAAACATATATTACAGACCTGAGGTACACACACCTAAAATGCATCGGCACTTTCTGCCTAAAGGAAAATATATTAATATAATCCCTGTAAATAGATGGAATAGTCCATCCACCTTACTACCAAGTGGGATCAACAAGGCACAATGGACTAGTAATCAAATGTTATTAAAATTCAGTTTAAATAAAACATAGGAATGGATAACAAAATAATTAAGTGATGCTAATAAAATTAACATAATGTTAGGATGAAAATAGAACTAAAAGGTGACCTGAATATTTTATAAAAACTTGAAACATAAGACGTGATGCCAGACACAAGACTTAGCAATCATCTACTCGCATCTGTCAGTCACTACTACAGACTTCAATAAACAGTGCCTTGGTGCAAGATGCGAGATCAGAGGATAAGTCATTTGTATAGGCCTATCATAACAACAGACGCTGAGCAGAAGTGACCACACACATCAAACGGTCAATCACGCTGTGTCCAAGATATTTTGATACTTCAGAAGCATAGATGATGATGGATACATAAAGGAAATAGCAATTTTGTTGCTTATTGATAATAGATTTGGAGAAATAAAAAGTAGACAGAACAATGAATGAATAGAGTTTCATCCATAAATCAGCTTTCGTAAATTTATTTAAATATGATTCAAACTTTAACCTATCATAGTGGATTCCACTTGAACCTTTTGGTATTTTAAAATGTTTCCAAAACTGTTTTTCCTACAGTATCTTATTCCAGTCAACATTTTTTATTGGTAATTGTTGAATTTTAATAATCTATTCATTTAATTTAAAACAATCGAATATCCTTCCATGCTGACCCTGTCAGTAAATTATAACAGGGTACAATGAATTGAAGAATACAGACAGTACAACAGCTATTAAGGGGACATCTTCGGGAGCCAACAAAGTGTCCAGAATAGAGGTTGGCTTGAATGTTAAAACACCTCATTCGTTTCACGGGAAAGTGTCCCCTTAATAGGGGTGTCCCAAAGGAGGGGGTACTACAGCAAGGTGAAAACTAACTTACAAAACAAGACAGACTGTACATCATAGAAGGAAAGAGAAGCAGAGGACGATGGAGAGACAAAATCAAACAATATTTGGGATACACCAACTGGAGAGCAGGAAATCGAAAAAAACATGTAAACCGATGAGGTGATGAAGTAAAGTTAAAAACATGGCATAATTCTCTCAACAATGAGTAAATTGGATGAGATATTACTACTATGTGTTAAAACCTATTGCATTTACCATCAATATCCCACAAGTATCCTGCCTAATTTGAAAAAGAATACTCCTGCTATAAATACGATACGTTAAGGATTATATCGCAACTCCAAGTGGTTATTCAGTAGTTGCTAGGATCATATTCAAACCCTGAAGTTACGGTTCACAAGTGATACATTGCAGCCTTGGGGGTTGACCGGCCTGTATAACCATGAAATGAACTCAGCAATGCCGTCAGTTTTAGCTTTACACCGTCTAGTCTTACATACAATAACAGTAGATCCTACGTCATTACTTGCCATCTATATTTATAACAATAATAAAATATACATGACAATATGATTTTTATTTTTTTTCTCTTTTATACATCTGTTTAAATATAGTAAAAACTCTCCTTTGGGTCAATCATATTAAGGGGACACTTTAGTAATTTGTAGTCATAATAAAGTTTTTTATCTATATTATATACAGTATGTTACTACCTCAATCCACCAACTTCCAAAATTGCCATGCAAATGTAGCCATGCTATAAGCCACCTAATCCATACTTCTTTTTAAAAAGATATCTATTTTAGATAATATACCTATTTTTTAGAAATGGGTACATGTACAGATTTTCTTTATCAACCCCATGTTCTCTTTTCCACAACCTTCTTATTATATCTACTACTTACGTAGACAATTTTATTTAAATTACAATTAATTTCAAGTGGGCTCCAGCATGATAAAATAAATGTTTATTTGAATTTGATGACTATAATTTAGAAATAGGTACTAATTTATTTTTTATTGGTGGACATATGTTGACCAGGTTAATTATATTGTAGTCTAGAGTAGGTGATTGACCGACAATGGGCGTATACTATTTTATCATTGTCTACAATAATAACAATTAATATTATGAGTCATACACTGGGGAAGTCTATTGCTTAACAAAAGATATTAAAAATAATATCCAGGGTAATAATTATTAAAAAGCAGTAAAAGAAAACAATAATTTGCTGGTGCTGGAATATATTCTTAATTTAGAAAACATTTAAACGCATTTATTAAACATCTTAACAAAATATTTAATACAAATACTACTACGGTAATAATTTCCAATATTGTTTTTATTTTAAAAGCTATTAAATATAAGAAATATAATGTTTGCCTTTTAATTTGTAATTCATTTGTTAAGACCTTTATTTATTTATGTCAATAATATTTAATAAGGGTGGTCCATCCAGCCGAAGCTGATCATAAATGGGAACAACGATCATAATTTTATATCTGTATGTGTATTATTGCTCACATAATAATCCCCAGAGGCAAACCTATTATAAATACAAAATCAACATAAAATAACTAATTTCAATGATTAATTGTAACAATATTCACAAGTTGTATAATATCGATATAACACTAGCAGTTAGCCAGCTTGACATCCATCATATTGATGGGGCCAGAAGCAATCTCATCGGTAATTGTAACAAACCTCAAGCATGGTTACAAGGGCCTAGCTGAATCAACACAAACTATCGAGCTCAAGTCCCTGGTAGCTTTTACGATCACTTTCTCCTGCAGACCTACCACAAAGTTAGGCCCACTAGCTAGGAAGTTACTCTTGCTAAATATGCAACCCCATGCCCTTCTCGCTGGGGTGCCTAGCACGCAAGCTAACCCACACGAACGAAAAACAGACACACTTTACCCAAGGCAGCTGTAGTACAATACAATCGGAAATGATTTTGATGTAGAATATTAAATTCCTAATTTTTGGGATGAAAATAGGATAAATCACAACATTTGGATGCGAATGCTACATCTGCACATTTGAATAGATGCAGATTTAATTGGTCCCCCTGGGAACTGCATTGAGTGTTCAATTCCCAAAGGTGACCAAATTACAATGTTTCTTACAAGTGCAATGCAATGCAAAATGAAATAGGCTGGAGTAGGAGAATTTGATAATGGGATGGTTAACACAATATTTCATTTATATTGAACCTAGCTAGCAGTATCAATCAAGAACCGAGTTGTAAAACTATTGGTAGCATTGTAAATTTCCAACTTTCCCTTCAAGTCACTCCTAAAGTTTGTTAAATGTGAACTAACATGGTAGTAAAACTAAATTAAGAAGAAGGATATAAGTCTAGACATATAGTAGAAAAATGGTGGCCTTTTGAAGATAAGCAGTGATAGATCATTTTTCAACTTCATGCTGCATATGGTACAACCATTAGGCTGTGTAAGATATTGCAATAAAGCATTTACAAGTAACACATGGATTTGTCATAAAGTCATGAACAGTTACAAAGTGTTCTGACAGTGATGATACATTTGGCAGTCTTGAAGAGCAAACTGAAATATTAAAGAATATGTATACCACTATTCGGTCTAAATGTCACTGAGAAATGTATGCACAGCTAAGTTTAAAGATTATAGAAAGTTTAAAGATAGAAACTTTAAATGCACACACAGAAGAAATACATGGATCATTTCTGGTGGTGACCCTTCTTAACAAGTTTTTAATTACTGTCGTGTAGTAGTGCTTTAAAGGCCAGTTCTGACCCTTAAAATGTTCAGGGTATACACCTGGTCCTTCTTTAGAGGTAAGATAAAGAACATCATGCTAATTTAGAGTACAATTTTGAACTGTTATCCAGTGGAGTTTGGTTTTTTTTTCAAAGCTGACAAGATTCAAAGATCTTCTGGTTCTCTTGTTCCAGCAGTACAGGTGCTTATAAATTTCGTAAACACAGCTTTTAACTCTTGGCTTCCCTTGGATAAACTGTATGTACACAATGGTAGGCCTACACAATCACACAAATAAATATAAACAAACATATTTAGAAATATTTTACCTTGCGAAGAATGATGCGGCAGCAGATGTACTCAAAGATGCTGCTGTCACCTGGATCTCAGCTGGTGTCATCTGTCCTCTTGGTAAAACTCCATTGCTTACTAACGGCATCAACACTTGTTGGTTGGATATACTCTGAAGCATTGCTATTCTTTCAGGTGGCGGCATGGCAGCCAAACTTTGTGGTACAGGACCTCGACCAAGGGCTATTTCTGCAGCTTTCGATCCATTTGGCATTCCAATGTTATTCTGTGGAGAAACAGAAGATAATCTTATTAAAGATTATTTATTTAAAATGTAAATCATATTTGAAAAAAACAATGTACCTCTTACTCTAAACTCTAACCCATAAAAACATTGCTATTTGCTTTTCCACATTGAGCTCATTCAGAAATTGACATCAAACCACTTCAGAAACAATTGAAACATTAATTCAAATACATTTATTTGGTATTTAAACACTGCTTGTCACAATAACAATTGTAACTTTATATTCAATATAAAACATCAAAAACATCAAATTAGTTAGTTTTGACTTGCAATAAAAACAAATAAATAATGCCATAAATATGTTGCTATGTTTACAATCTGTATTCTGATTTATATAATTCAAACACAAGCTATAACCATAAACACATAACAATTCCAAGTATTCAACTCTACTATCAACACAATACATTTGCTTTGTTCTCGTAATTGTCATAGACTATCTTCATCAAAGTAAGCCTATACAGTTGTTCACCAACATCGGCTACTGAAACATATTTTCTGAATTGGTGATAGACAAATCATTTCCTCCTAATGATTGCGGAGAAGTAGATCTTGCGTTCAGATCGTAATTCATTTGGGAATTCCAGGATAAAATGTCAGAATGCTATAGACTCGGAGATTATTACATTTGTTACATCCATCAAGATAGGAAGATTTACCGATAGGAATGGCTGCATGGTGGATTGTGATCATGTAATTTAAATAGAAAAGATTGGAAATAATGTTTAAAGATGAAACATTGCAACCAAATATGTTGCTAAAAGATGCAGTAATAAGTTGCAATTAGTATTATTTTTTTTAAAATAAAATTTAATAGGCTGAACTTTGCAAGAAAAAAGAGTTTTTAAACTAGTAATTTAAATTTTCACTTTTTTCTACTTCAATTGTTCAATAAAGAGCAGCTCCGGGTATAAAATGTAAAATTGTTTATTATAAAATGCTGATGACGAATAATAAATGGGGTTATTATCCATTTTGTTGCAAACGTTTATATTAAATAATAACAAAAACACCATATTATACCTATCCTTTGATGTAAAGCAATTGTAATCATTGTTATCCACTCAAATTAAAACTAAAGGAACACATGTTATTTGCAGCAAATGTTTACCTCAAATATTACAATTATGTTTTCTGATTCATTTAATATTTTAGAATTAGCTTAAGTTAATTCCAACACGAGAGTTGTTTGCGTTCCACATCAATTCAAGAATTCCAAGCAGAGAATGTTATTGCGGGAAAGTAAAAAGAACATATACACTTGGTTATTAGGGTAAAAAAGAGAGACGACTTTGGTAAGACAATTAATAATATTGGTTGATTACATATTTAGCTAAAAAGCGTAACATCAAAGGCTCAAACGACAAATGTCGCGCTCCAGTGATCATCAAAATGAGAGAGCAGTGTTTGATTGCAAATAACACACACTGAATTTACAGAATACGCAAATAATATACACTTTTCCTATTAAAAGATATTATATTACAAAGCAAAAACACCGCGGCGGCCTGATAAGAATAGTATAGTAATGTTGCAAAAGTACTTTTTATACTGACTTTTGTGATTTATTTGTTGGAGATTTTCAACCTTGAAAAAGTTGCATCTGTTATATGATGTAAGGTTGATTGTGATAATTAAGGGTGTTATATCGCATGCAATCAAAGCATTTATTGGTGTTTTAACTGTCATTGACGTTTTAACTGAACATTAACATGCAAGGCATGTAAACAACCTACTCAACAGTTTAGGAAGGCAATAGAAATAATTATTATAATCATGTTTTGGACAAAAGAGCAGCTTCATTTATTCATTGAGGGATGGTAAAGAAGAGGAAAAATAGGGTCGGGGGGATAAAGAAGGAGGAGGGGGAGGGGTAAAGTAAGAGGAGAGGGGAGGGGGGTAAAGGAAGAGGAGGGGGAGGGGTAAAGTAGGAGAGAGAGGGGTAAAGGAAGAGGAAGAGGAGGAGGGATAAAGGAGGAAATATAATTTATTCTATCCGTTCCTTACTATTATTATTTTTCTATCATTTCTACACAATGCATTTTAACAATAAAATGTACTAATTACATTGTTGGTTATTCAATGTATTGTTTACAATCCCTTTCAAGTATCAAATTTAACAAACTTTTTTTTTTGGAGCCGTATTATGAATACTCATGGAATAGCATCATCAACGTTAATATTGCATAATACTATTATTAAAGTGATTTATTTGCAACAGATTCGTTATTCATAATCATACCAACAACTGTGATTAAACTGAGATTACAAAAGATTTACAACTTAATGGATAAAATGAATAGAATGCTGCATCATCATTAAATGAGATATTTATACATGATAATTATTTAGGGACCATGTCAAAATTATTCTACTGTACTGCAGTTAAACTCAGTCAAACTAAAATCATGAAACCTGTTTATGTAATTAAATATTAGGAAGTTTGTTGAGGGACAATAATCATACACACACTTCATTAAAAACAAACTAAAATGTTATTGCAGTAAAAAAAATGTAGTTACTGCAGTAACTGCAGTAGAATAGTTTCTTAAGATTTAATAAGTTCCTTTAAAATAACATAAGAAACAAGATCTCATTCTCCAACCCTCACACATTTTCCCCCCACCCCCTAAAAACATTTGCTTTCCATACCTAGAGTACAGTAAACACAAATGTAGATTTTGATCGATCAAACACATAATAATGCTGTAAAAACACAATCAATAATGTATCATGACAGTAATTATATAACAGTAAATTACATTTAAAAAAAAAAATTCTATTCTTGCTAATTGGGAAAATGCTACCCCTATTACAGCTGTGTTTGTTTTTTAGTTTATCCATATTTATTGTACACATTTGGTATGCATACATAACGCATTGTTTGTTTTAGTACACAGACGGCCCAGCTTGTCTACAATAAGAAACAAAATCTCAATCTAGCACTATCAGTTGCGATAATGTAATTAAAAACATTAAACGTGGCTAAACAGTAACTGATGTGTTATCTTACTGACTATGATACTGCCAGTAAGCAAGACATTACTAAGTGTGGGATGTGTGCTCAAGTGTTGGGATATTTAATTACCGGAGGATTTTAGCACGAGTCTTTGTGAGGAATAACACAGACTTATTTAACACAAGTTTAGCAAATGATATAATTAGAGAATTTATATGAGAACCATTAGACAGAAGCAATGAATGGTTTAAATACAAACTACAGTACATTTTTTCTGTCTGGACACATTTGTTTTAAGTTCAAATTCATATCAATAAGCCTGTATGTACTGTATGTACATAAGTTCAATGAATTTAACCAATTGGATTAAAAACTTACAACACATAATTTTCCTATTTTTTCACTAATTAAAACATACACAAGTTTTGAATTATTGTTTTTTAAAGTAATTTTTAAAATTCATAACTTCTCATACCACTATTTCAAAATACTTATACATCATAAACAATAGTTCACATACAATTAAAAGTAATAAATAAAAGAGGATAATAAAATTTCACAGATGTACTTAAGTAGTCAACTAATGAGAGTGCATTGTACTGTTGACAATAAAAAAAAATCTATCCTTTAAATATCCCTACCTGCCAAATATGGAAATTTTGCATTATTATGTTCCAGTATAGTAAAACTAATCCTATAGAGTTTCTTGTATAGAACCTACCATGACAACATCTGTGCTGTATATGATTGGATCGTTGAAATACAACTACCTATACCTCTTCCTGGTATTAATCTTGCACATACGTCGATCAGCCTCAAGGCACACAGAATAATAACACAGCCAACACACTCAAGTTTTTTGAGCTGATCACCTAGCCTGAAGGGGTTGGTTCTTTTCGCCTGCTTAGGACATGTGCGTTTCATACCTTCATAGTATTCAATACATCCCCCTGGGCTACTTGTATTATATTGATACACGTAGGATCAGTACACTCACGTTGACGGTAGGTAGAGCTTGTCAACTTCAACACGATGGTTCATCTGAGAATTTCATTTTGGCTAACAATCAGAACCAAAGGTATAATAAAATTATACCATAATCTCCAAATTGGGAATTACTTTGTGTGATAATTAGTTTATAACTCAAATTTCTTGCATTTAGGAAACGAATAATAAAAGTACGAAGCCACAGCCTGCCGCAAAGAGCTAATAAAACTAATCATACTACTCTGTACATGAACCTTTAACAAAGTTACAGTACTCCTCAAAATAATTCCTCTCTTTAAAAGCTTTTTTTTTTCATGATTTAGAAGTCATATTTTAATACATTCATGTACTAAACATTAAGGGGGCTATATAATTTATAATAAATTGTAAAATAAAACCCCATAAATAGTTTATTTAATTAAAAACTTGTGGTATGCGCGATACGTAAAAAACTCATTATTCATTTCGGTTTTAAATTACTTGAACTAGAAATAGTGTCAAAATGTTTGTATTCACTCTGAAAACGGTAAATGATATTGGATCTTTTCTATTTTACCTCCTACACAGTTTAATTGTAATAAAATTGGTTAGAAAAGGCTAAGGATTGAGTAATTACAGCGAGAAAAGTCATAAAGAAAATTGCTGATACATATACGATTCATGACAGGTTCCACATCGTTGAACCAACGTAAATCAAAAGGTTCTCCAATTCGTCTGTTTTTATCGCATAGAAGTAAACTCTCAAAATAATTAATTCCTCGCTTATCGGCACCCAGTTAATGAGCGTAACGGAAATATCATCTATATAAAAAGCGTTAAAATGTAACTTTACGTTCGCAGACTGAAACATAAACCGAAAGGTGAACGACACAAGGACTGCTAGTCTAAAGAGTTTCGTATCTGTAAATACGGCAATAATAGCCAGTAAATTGACTGGGATCTTAAGTTACATCTGCTATACAATAGATTCAGTAAATACGGTTTGTAAATCAATTGAAAAATAACACCAGCAATCAATAAGTACAACTTAAGAGATACTAAGTCTCATCTATTTACGATAGTATTATATCAACAAATGACGATAGAAATAGTCTTTACAGATAATTGTCTTGAATTTTAATTCCAAACAATGTTAATTGTATTTATTTATTCTTTTCCATGAGTGTCTACTTGTATTGTATGACCTATTTTAAAACGTAAAGGTTATCGTTTCAACAGACCATTGTGACTTGAATAGGGCTCTTATATTACATTCGTCCTAAACGTAGGAATTGTCTTTTTATGGGATATCTATCCTCAAGTGGTGTATTGTAGATGCAGAAATTACGAATACCGACCCTCATATGACTTTTTAATATAAAAGAATAGTTACAACAGAATACAACTTTGCTTTTATAGGCATACCTTAACTGTAACAGTACCTGTACATTCAAACTAATACTATATTCTCCCACTGCAGCTTCCATCCTATTTTAGAATTTGTCGGTATCTTTTTTTAATCATGCATTAATATTAACCACTTTCCAATGCTAATATAAAACAACTCCATATAAAATTTAAATAATATAATAAAAAACAAAGGTATTGCCAGCACATTAACGCAATGTACTCTAGGTCATGAACTCATAATGATCCCGTGCAAAGCTGACAAGAATTATTAATAATGGTATGTACAGTATTGCGGTTTCAAATGATAGAAGTTGCTTTAAAGAGCGTCATTGAGCTCAGAATTTAACTGGTAGTATATATACGATTCTTGCTAGTTATTTTGGAAAAATCTGCTCATCATATTGTAGAATAAAGTCAAATAGTGCACCATCTTTCAGATGGAACATTTAGATGAAGGTCAACTTACTACAGTACTATCAGTAGTAACAATGGTGGAAGATTTTGGAGTCAGACAAACTGTAGTTTTTAAATTTTTTAAGTTCTAACCATGCTTTATCTTTCGCATTGTATTTTTCAAGAGGACTTTCCAAAGTGGGATCGCTTATTAATTAATAGCAGTAGGTTAGCTTCCACTGTATCAGAGAATTTGTTTACCTGGCGTAGAGTAAGACTTATCAGCTGGTAATTTTTTTTGTTTGAATAAATTCTCAAGATTTATTTGAAGAATAATACAACAGAAAAGAGAATTGTTTGCTGAAAGGTAAACTTGTGAATTGGGCTAATCATCAGTCAATACTTAACATCCAAGTAATTCAAATACAAACACTAGATAACTCAACCATTGACATCTTCACTGACCAATGACCATTGAATTGGCATTACTAGGGGTCATTGTCCACTTGTCAATCAAAGTGACTGACAGATCTTATGTCCATACATTGCTTTCAACAGATGAGGCTACTCCCAAGCAAGTTAAAATTCTAGTTCCACATAATTCTCTTAACGTAATCGTTATGGCGCTTGATGTAAACAACTTGAAGGACGTTTTGAAGCACATTTTCAGTCACATCTTTCAGTTTGCATTTCATTTTCAAATTAAGGCTATAAATAAACATCCAGCTGAATACCTATACTTGTTACCAACTATTAGGTGTCTTTATCTGAGGTTACAACCTCAAACATGATCTCCTCAACATAGCATAACTTTTACAAGATTGCCAGTGCTAAAACTTTTTTTGCAAAAAGTAAGCCTAATGTACAACCAATAGCGCTAAAATCATCGTACATAAACACATTTAGCATGCAGTAACCTACAGTATGCGGGTACCAGGATAAGAACTATATCCGTGTCCTAATTGGCAAGGCTAAAATTATAAACCTACCATCTAATATCGTCGCTGGAAATTGCATTTCACTAGTAATGCATTCACCGCATTTGGAAATTAGAGCAACGAACTTGGCAGAGATGTTTTGATTTACTCCCAGAATCGTAAAAAACATTAATTTATTCACAGATGTATGGAGAAACATCAAGGGTGAGCGGAAAAGCAGTACAATAAAGCTAGTAAGAGGCTTCTTAGGTGGCTGGGAATGTCAGCGAATGGAGGCTCCTTACAGTAGGGTGGGAAGGTTCGTCGGGGTTCTTTGGGTAGGGGGATTGGTGGCTTCTTAGGTGGCTGGGATTGTCAGCGAATGGAGGGTAGGAGGCTGCTTACAGTAGGGTGGGAGGGTTGGTCGGGATTCTTTGGGTAGAGGGATTGGTGGCTTCTTGGAGTGGAAGGGTGGGTGTAATGGTAGCTGGATTCAGTGAAATTAATTCAAAACATACTACAGATAATTTGAATGAATGACTGAATTGTCTGATGATGGAATGTTTGTCTGTTCTGCAACAATCAGTCTTTCTTTCAGGAACAGGCAGATTTTGCATTTAAATTCTTCAATCGAGTTTCTGATGAATGTTTAAATTGTAAAATTAATAAAGCTTTTTTCTAAGTATTATCACGATGAAATGAACTATTGTATACCACACACAATGATAAACATTCATTTTAGTTATTACTATAAAAAAAAAAACCACTGTAGAATCCAAATTAAAGTATAAATAGACCAATTTTTCTGTGTTACACATTTTATTAATACTAATAAATTAAATTAGTGGATTCTGGAAAAATTGTGAGCCGATTGTAGTTTACCACCTTGGTTTTTAGTGTACAGTAAACCAGAGTTTAGTCTGGTTAGTCTCCGACACACAGGCTGCTAATGAATTCAATTTGCAAACATTCGTAAAGGTATTTACGCTGATAGTTTTAACAGACAAACTAAACGAGTTGAACAGGGTTACCAGTTGAAAACTCGTGAAATTCCAACGCCACTTGGTAACAAATTATACACATAGGATGTTAAGTGTGCACTGATGAATTTCGGACCCTTTGATGTACCGTGAAGTCATTCAACAAAAATTAACAGCAATGATGCGTGATGTAATACAGTAAGTGTTAAGGGTGGGCGCATATTCAAAACACACACATTCAATAGGCTTATAAGGGGGGAAAAATCAGTCAGAATTAGCTGGAATTAATTGAAAAAAAATATGTAGGTCATATGTATATTGAATTATTGAATCCATTAACCAAAGTAAATTAATTTTGATTTAACAATGAAATAGTGATTGTTTATTAGACTATTTGGTTTTAATCTTATTTAATCCTGTTTAAGCTCCCTCTGAGCTATAGAATAAATAATTAGAAAAGTGTGCATGGTTGAATTTTATGTTAAAATAATTTAAGTACAGAATTAGTCATGATTCATCCTCCAATTAGGGACCAGTAGGGACCTAGATTTTAGTATTATTCTTAATATCATCAGGTCAAATTTGGGAAATTGGGCTAATCTGGGCTTTACCTCTATTTAGAATAAATTAATTTATTGAAATCCAATAAATTAAAATTACAGACTTATATAAATAACAATAACAATTAAAAATCAGTATAAATATTAATTATTTCTTTATGATGCAGATCATATACTATTACTAATAAAATATCAACAATTTCTAATTTAAATACATTTTTGAAGATTACAGAATAAATAATGCAGTGCAGTACTAGTAGAAAGCTTGGATATACATTGGAAGACTGTATAGACTATATTAGTTAACAATAAAAAGTAGTGGAACTGTAGCTTGGTTGTTAACATGCTTGCCTTTCAATCCTAAGGTCTGGGGTTCAATCCTGACCTAGTGCCAGGGTTGCAACTCACAACTCTTTCAACTCCACTCCCTAAGCCTCAAATGAGACTTAGTTTATAAGCACGATAAATTATTAAATAGTTATCCATCCTGTAACTGGCGAGTTACGCGCTGTTGGATGTGTACAAAATATTTAAAAAAATATCTATTTTATGCAGCATGTACAATACTGTTTCATATTAGCTTTTTGTTTTGTTTGCAGTTGATATTGAGTTATTCTTCTGGGATTTCATTAATCCTACTATAACTCGATATTAATGATGGTACATATTGAAGTACATAGATCTACATTTGCACAGTATCGTCGTATTGCACAGTAATACGGAGGTGTAAAATAATTTTTATTATATTATTTTACCTAACCCCTAAATAATCAAGCTAACGACTAAATAAACTTAATATAACCTTAAATAACTTCTTCCACTCAACAAAAATTATGGTAAGTAATTTGTTTGATACACTTGCGGTCGAACCTGTATGTAGTCTAGAACGTATCATACACCTCAAACAAACCTAATTAAAATATAGTTAGGCCTACTTTAAAATGATTATGTAATAGATAAATAAAATGCACCAACCAAGTAAACATCAGCATACAGATTTGTATAAATATCCATGATTAATTAATTACAAAAGTGTCCACGTTTACGAATGTTGATCGTCCACCTGCAGGGGCTACTTGCTGAACTAAATAACACCACAGCACTTTTTGATAGTGCCTTAGATAGGTCTTGTCCACACGCTTAGTTGCTAAACACTAAAATGGTTACTGCAAACGTTTATCCCCTCAGAACATCAACGCATCAGGCATAACACATGGTTTAGTCTGCAGTGCTAGATAGTCTGCTAATAATATTGATAGTCTGCTACTATCAGTTGTGTGTTCATTAAGAGAGCAGTACATTAACTCTGCTAGATCTCAAATAATATTGATGATGCACAGAAGAGGGCTCCCTCTAAGTGATAACATCAAGTAGATAGCTTATTGTTCATGCACTGGAATAATCGGTTTATAAAGCTAAACAAGGGCTTTGAATCAATCCATTTATTAAATGGGAGAGATTACTTTAAAAAGATAAACTAAACATTAATTAATACATCATTAAACAAGAAGTTACTTCTTTATAATGTTATATTATAAGATATTTAAAAGTTGCAAATTCTTGTTTTATTAACCTACTTATCCAGATTAATTCAATTCAACCAGAAGCATGTTCGGAAGTTTTTAATTACCCCTTTTGAAGAATAGAAAAGCCTAAAGTTTTCTCAGCTTAGTAACACCTACATATATCATATTAATGAAACACAACAAAGAGACTTATGATATTAAAAGAAAACAATAATTGAAACTAGACATGTAACTCGTCACTTTGACGAGTTTGGTTATCCGCCGCGCAAGTGGTGCAACATTAACATTAAGGGGATAGGTTGAGGACAAAAGGAAGTGTTCACGTATGACCTGAATTGAAGAATATGATATGTTATTGCTGAATTTTATTATTTAGATTCATATATAGTATACACAGTATAATCTGTATCCATATCACATACAGTGTAGAATAGGTGAAATTACGGGACCCGCTATTTATTGCAATTTTTAACATGTTGACGGTTTTAAAATGAAACGCAAAGGTAGCAATTTCGGAAGAAAATTATCTCAGCAACAACATATTAACGTGTAGAAGAAATTTGAATACGTGAAATATTGATGTGCGCTCTTTTAAATGTAATGAATTATGACGCAAAAGATGAAAATACGACCTTTTTTATTTAACTGGCCATATGATGACGTCACAACATCCGATTGGCAAAATTTTTACATGATTTCGTATCTACAATCCAATAGCTTCCAGAAAACGTTTTAATCGTGATTATCACATTTTATTCTTACGAGCTATAACAGATTAAAATTTACTGTAAAGATGAAATTAATGCCACACGTAATTTAAATTTTTAGGCATGATGACGTCATCAAAATTAAAATATTTTTAACTCATGCGAAAGATAGTTGATTGACCTAGACAATATCAAAATCGGGGTGAAAATGGAAAACGAATAAGTGGAGATGCGCTCTATTCAATGTGATGAGCTATGACGAAAGATACAAAAATCCTAAATTTTATATTCGTGTGGCCATACGATGACGTCACAATGTCCGGTTAGCCATATTAATACCTGATCCGATATCTCATCAACTTCCAGAATATGTCATCCACAAAAAGTTGACCGTGTAGTTTAGAAATTACGACTGTTTAAAAAAAGGCATATTTTTAACGGATTTTTGAACTTTTTCATCAAAAATGCGCGCAAATTGTCCAATTCGACGTGCTCGTATGACGTAACTTTAAGTCGAAATTGTTTAAAATTTGGTAAAATTACTAGAAAAGGCTGGAAAAACATAAATCACGCAAAAAAAATATGTTTTCAATGCTATGTGTGCACCGCACACGTAAAAATTTGCGCACGCGTGGGAATTTTTTACATGCTTAAAACGACATGAAACGCGTAGAAAGTTGATTAGAAAATAATTTTGCGCATTTTGAAATTTTAAATGCGCGTGCACGCGTAACTTTGTGTAAAACACGCAATTTTTTTTCAATAGAAAGTTAGCGCATGATATAAATTAAACTTTTGGAAAGTTTCAATTTGAAATGTTATTTGGTTTTCGACCTATGTTAAATACGAGGAAATCTTTAAATCA
This sequence comes from Antedon bifida, assembly GCF_963402885.1. Lineage (NCBI taxonomy): Eukaryota > Metazoa > Echinodermata > Crinoidea > Comatulida > Antedonidae > Antedon > Antedon bifida. The sequence goes on from NC_136234.1 coordinate 5,749,205, forward strand.
CGCGTAAGTCACGTTGCGCAATTGTAAACGTCATGAAAAGCTTCGCAGCACATCTTCATGTGCATGACGATATGTTGAGAAAGTTACAAAATGTTATGTTTGCAAGTTTTAGAGAAAAGCGTTCCACAAAAATCATACAGAAAGAAAGAAGCCAAATAAAAAGATGATTTCGTACAATCACAAGAGGTTATCCTGCAACTTCGTTGCGGATAACCAAATAGAAAAAAAATGCAAAAAAAAAAAACAAAGGTTAATTTGCGACTAAAAATGATATGTAAAAGTACTTTACTGTAGAGATTATGTATTTAAATTATAATGTTATTGTGTCCATACAATCAGGATGTCCTACAGAACTAGTCTATGATTTCTAAAAGAAATACAAAATTGAAAAGTGTAAAGTCTGGGAAGGTATATCGAGCATCAGATAAGGTTGAAACTACCGGTATGTTAATTGAAAATGAGTAATACACTATGATACAAACAATAGTTTAAAGAAACAATAAGAAGACAATAAGAGATACAATGGCTTCTTTGCGCCGCATGTTCACTTTCAATTGCCTCACTTGCAAAGTTTAATCCTATTAATTGGCTTCTGCCGGTATTGTCTATGTAATGGTTCTTATAAAGTAGTTCTTCCAACAGAAGTTAATGGGTTTTGAAATGAATAGAGGCAATGTATTTAATTAAAGGTACAACAATCAATTTACTTTCCTTTAGAAATTTAAAACGTGATTAGTTTTGAAGATTTCTCAGTAAAGTTACAAGACACTTTGTTTTCTTTTTTTTCCATGACACAGAAACATGGCATGGTTCAATCTCAAGAATATGTACACATTTTAAAAGTTTTGTTTCATTTCAGACAGAAATTATACATTTAATAATTTTATCTCAAAGTTTACTTAAATTGTTTTATAAAGTTTAGTATGGTTAGGTTCTCAAACAAGTTTTCGATACACCTCTGTTTCTCTCGTTAAGCTCAACAAAATTAAAGAGCTGTTCTGATTGGCATTAAAGAGCAGCATAAGTAACCATCTTGTTTAAATTTCTAACTTAACATTAACCAATCAGATTACATAGTGTACAAGGACTCCGTGTTAATTTAAAGGTACCAAAACAGCTGGATAAAACCAACAGTCTTAATATATGATTTATAATGCTGAGTTTAACTATTTTCCTTGCTAAACTTTTAAAAACATGTTTTTGTCTTAAATAAGTTATTGACAAATAACGCATGCCTCATATTGTAAGGTGAAATAATTTATTCGAAATTATTCGTATATTTCAAAAGAAATTGAATGAAAATAAAAATTAGTTCTGTAGGTCATTTATTTGTTAAATGTTATGTTATATGCAATAATTTTTAATGTTATTAAGATGTTGTTTATGTAAAATCGTATGACATTGACCCAATTATTTCTAGACACTACCAAAAAACAACCAACTAAACATACCTTTCTAGCAGATCTATTAAAAGGTTCAAATTCATAATTTCTGATCCTCATTTTAACTGTAGAAGGACTCATAATCAGAACATCATGATGTTGATCAATCTTATCCCTTTAGTCTTATCCACAAATCTTTCAAAATACTTCCAAATGTGTGCGGTAGACTACCTTTAATTTAATTTCTTAAAACTAACTCAAATTGTTTGAATCACAGTAAACATGTGCATGCTGTAGAAACTCCAAAGACAAGTTAATTAGGTTTCTCTGTAAATCTCATGACGTGACCTAATCCTTTGACCTAATCCTGAGGATTAGGCCACTGATGCGTACAGGATGCGCCTTCCACCTTTGGAGATGAGGTATTAAGCTCATTGGTGCAAAGCTCACACCTTACTTTATTCTTGTTATAAAAACAAAGCTTCTTGGATTTTGCCATTGTTAATGTCTTAATAAATTGACTTTGTTATAAATGGATTGAATTAACTGTACACACTATGACAAAATTAGGAACATTATAAGTTACAGACAGTCTTAGTCAACAAATGTTAAATGTATTAGCAGCAACACTATTCAAAAGATAAAAGATGATGATGATGAGAATGAGAGGGTTTCAAGACCTAACATTAAGAAAATCTGAAAAAACTTGATTATCAAATTAAGTAAAATTAAACAAAAAAGAAAAGGAACTATTCAATCAGAAATTATCTTATCAAGTTCAACAAATTTTTTTTTGGACAGGAAGATTAGAAATTTCTTTCTTTTCATAATGTTTAGCCTAACAGGAAATTCGGAAAATTTATACCAATAGAGAAGGAAATAATAAATAACTTAATCCATATTTAATTGGAATTATTCTTTTTTTTTCTCAGATTAAGACGATAATTACAGGAAGATAAAAGTACAAGCTTTTCCTTTTACTAGTAGCAACTTAGCACGTACCAGTCCCCAACTTAAACAAGACCGGAAGGAGGGCACATCAATGAACTCTTCACAACCCCAAGACCTCTAGAAGACCCCCACCTTGAAATCAACAAAGTAGCACTTACCCTGCCGAAAATAAAGGATCTTTGACTGAGGATAATAAAAGATTCAACTTTAAATAATCAGTACTTCCTTAAGTTACTAATTTAACATGTTTCTGTCGTGAAAGAACAATATCTACCATGTGTTTCTAATCAATTGAGACTTTTTACTTCCAAGCTCTTAGAAAAATCTTCCTACTGACATATTTATTAAGAGATTTCTACTATTAAACTTAACCATACATAATGGGACAGAAAATAGTCCTGTTGTAATCGTAAAGTTAAGTAAAGTAGATAAAAGTAGTCGTTAAATCTTAGGTGGAATTTCAGTTTCTATCTAATCTTCATTCTTGAAACCACTAAAATAACAAGTATGCATGAATGGCTTGATGGTTGGCAATAAGTTTGAGTGATAAAAAATAAAGCTTCTCTTCGAAACTAGTAAAAAAAAAAGGCTAAGATTAAATTAAATAAATGGCATTTCTCATCTTCAACAACCTTCAACGACCTTAAATTTAGAACTCAGTAACATCATTTACTTACACAGATATCTTCAGTGATAAAATGATTTTCTAATTTGTCAAGCTTTTATGGAAATTACTGTTTATTTAGAAATACCTTTAACGTTATTACTAACAATAGACGTTCTTTAGAAATTATAATAGAATTACATTTCAAATTTGTGGAAAAATTTAAAACATCCTTTAATTTTGGTTCATGATTTAAAATTAGGCTGCCAAAACAAGCTGGTTAAAACCTCAATGTTCTTACCAGATTTCCTCCCCAAAAATAACTTTAGATCAATCAAATTGTATAAATCATGCTTTTCTTTAGTACATATTTAATACCCAATAGAGTTTTGCATCATGTTAACGGTACAAGCATTGGCTCTATTATGTCAAATTCAATAAAAAATTCGGCATTTCCTACACATAACTAACTTGAAGCGCTCAAAGGAATGGTGTCACTAGCTTAAATGAATTAGCCTTCTGCGTTACAGTTGTAAATATCACATTGTCACATGTTTTCAGTAGTTCCAGACATGTTGACATTTTGCTTTAACAAGCTTAATGTAGGACTCAAACCTGCAATACATTTTCTTGGATGCTTATATTAGAAATCAAATGGGTGCACAGGAACTAAAGGAATATCCTTTGTGTGGGGATGTTGAAATCAGTGGTGGCACCAGAGGTATGGGTTATTCCTTGTTGGGAAGTATAGGCCCTTCCCCTCCTGGAAAACCAAAGTACTTTCCGTCAGGAAGCAGGCCTATTTAGCCAACATTCTTCATTAAACTGTATATTAAATTTGTATCACTTCTTCTGCGAAGATCCTGGCATCATCATTGGTGGAAAGCTTAAGGAACCATAAATTGTATTATGATTGCTCTTAAGCATTTAAAGAAAGTATTTTTTCTTTTAAAGTTCATACAAATCAAATCTCACAAAAAGCTTCCTCCACCAAAACATGAAAAAAGTAGGCCACTTAAAAGTTGAGCTGTTAATATAATCTAAATATGTCTTCTATTATTTTATTTAATCATCTATTCAACTAGACTCTTTTAATTTTGATGAAAAAAACATCATGAAAAAAATAACAAACATGTTTATATAATTAATTAAGCGTTATAATACTAGCACAATTCACAGATCAAAATGTGATCTTTAAGAATCAATTTTGATGAGTTGTTTTCAATTAGAAATTATTACGGCCTTGAAAGCGTAATCTTGGGCGTTGAGGTTAAGCAATGTTTACTGCAATCCATAACTTTAAATGTGTAATGCTGGAACAATGGCAATAACTAGTACGGTAATCGGGAAGAAAGAGAACTATTTAGGAGACCTATATATAACGACTATTGTTGAAAAGAAGACTCTATACAATACTATGAAGTGACAGGATTACGATTATCTCAACTTATTATCAAACTGATTAAACCGGTCTGATACAAACTTTATAGTTGCAAAAGTTAAAGTAAATGTTTCGAAGATCAAAAAAGTTGTAAAGAGAAAATTGTATATCTTCTAACAACACACTGGCTATATCATTTTCATGTATGGTTACTAATTGTTAATACTTGATTATAAGTCCAAACTTAGGGGCAGGTTTATACCTTATGCATTATATTGAAGTAAGTGTAAACTTTTGGTCTTACCTGCTGTCTTTGGGCAATCAATGCAGCCAATTGTGCTTTACTATGATTTCCAGGAAAATTCTCTTCCAGGTATTTCTTTGTCTGTTCTTTAACAACCGGCGACGCTCCTTTAAGATTGGGATAGCCTCGTCCCTGTCTAACTTGTCTATGGTATTTTGAGTCCTTCTCGCCGCCTTGTTGGCTGTAAACATAACGTTGTAGAGACGCTAAATCGCGTGATCCAGTAAGCGTTGGTGGTGGTTTGCCTGGCATGGGGTCTTTTTTAACTTGCGTTGATTCGAGTGACTGGACCATGGAGACTGCTTCGTGCTTGAGTTGCGTGGCGGACGTGGTGCAAACGGTACATTGATCTTTCATCCAGTTTTGTTTTAAATGTTTTGGCACTTGTAATCTTTCACAGAAAGCTGCGGGATCCTGTAAAAATAAACAATATTACTATCAATCATCTCCTTAAAATGACCAAAACCATAACCAAAAAGCAACTTTTATTGAAATTAAAAGCTAAACATTTTTTAGTTGGCACAGCGGTTGGCATATCCAAAAAACTTAACTTTAAATGAATAGAACACTAACAATTGGCAAGAGAAATTACCGTACATTATAAGAACTATATTAATGAAAAGTTACGTTATTGTCAAAATATTTAAATTAAAATGCTATATAAAATTATCATTAAAAAAGAAAATTACATTGCAAAATCTTCTTTGTTCATTTTTATTAAATGTTACGACGTTCCAATTTTAAAATTAAATTAAAAAGCGGCACCATTGAAAAATTATCATCATCGCAAAATTAATTTCTTTGTTCAAGGTGTATTATGTTTCAAGTTTTAATAAAGATACATTTATTTTTTTAAAGTGCATATAAAATGGAATCAAATTTTAGTATCTATTATCTTGTCTGTTCTTCTTGGATGAACATTTTTTTATGATTCTTGAATTGATCTTCATATAATGTATACTTCAACAAATTCAAATGTTGCAATAAAAGTATTTTATCTTATTTCCATATTACAGTATGAATATAGCTCTCAACTTTCGCACTTTCTTTATTTTCACCAACTCTTTATTTTCGTACAACACTTTCTTTATTTTCACCAACTCTTTACTTTCGTACAACACTTTCTTTATTTTCACCTACTCTTTATTTTCGTACAACACTTTCTTTATTTTCACCAACTTTTTATTTTCGTATAACACTTTCTTTATTTTCACCAACTCTTTATTTTCGTACAACACTGTCTTTATTTTCACCAACTCTTTATTTTCGTACAACACTTTCTATATTTTCACCTACTCTTTATTTTCGTACAAACTATATTTTTGCACATTTATTTCCCGACTACACTAATTTCTTTCTTCAGGATCTAACTATCTTAATCCCAAGATTAAAAATGTCTTTTCAAAGCTGTTGATAGGTTTCAATTTTGTTAAAAAAATTTCCTTTCATACAAAATAATTTTTCCTTTGTTTTGATGGTTAATCCTTTTTGTTACACTATCAAACTTTATGTGACAAAAAAATGTGATGTGCCCATATATGGACATGATGATGTCATATCACTACCATATTTGGGAATATCACTACCATATTTGGGCATATCACATATTTTTTGTCAAATTAGTTTGATAGTGTAGACAGAGCTTAACATTCAGAATAGTAGGAATTCTATATATAAAAAGTCCTCAATCTCTAAGGAAAAAAAATCCCTTTTTTTAATGGATTGCATCTAAAGACAAAGAATTCCATAATACATTGGGTACGATGGACGCTTTATTTTTTTTTGCCCACGGCTCCTCTCAATCATATTTCTGCCTGTCCGTCAACCTTGTCCTTGGAACTACATTTGAACACTAATGTTTTACTAATGACACGTTTTTAATAATTAATTAAAACTGATATTACAGGAATTATGGATTTAGTCAAACTTGTGCTGCAAGAAGTCAGTTATTTTTTTTACAAAGCCCTAAATTAAATAAAATACAATAAAAAAATAATTGTTAAGCATATTGTGGATCAAAAAAATAATCATAATTATGCAATAAATTTATGAATATTGGTGGAATTCAGTGTACAATACGCCTCTTGTTTAAAAAAAAATTGAAATAAGTTATTCTCCATGGTACAATACAAATGTTCGATTTTTATCATTTTTTATTAAGGTCAATGGAAATAAGTTGCATATACAGTAACTGTAGTAGTATATTGCTGTTTCGATATCCAGAATGCTATTGTTGGCCACACACAAAGCTCATCTTCAAAGTAGATATCAATATTCTATATTACCCCTAAATAAGACAGACGCTTAGCCATACAGGAACAATTCACATCCAACAATAGATATTAAGTAAGGGTAGCCATGACTGTACTTTTTAACATATTAACACATGGACAATTTCTTAATTATATCAACGATTTCCTGAAGTAGTGGAGCTGCTGTAGCTTGGTGGTTAACGTACTTGCCTTCCTATTCCAAGGACCAGGGTTCAAGTCTGACCTAGTGTCAGGGACTGTTTCTACTCTAATCCCTAAGCCTCAACTGACAAGATATTGTTTCCATTTTAAGTTATTCACAGATATATTTGTACCCATCACACTCCTGAGAAGATAACAGACATTTTTACAACAACAGTACAATAACCTTTTGAACGTGTGCCAGCAGTAACATCAAAAGTCTGCAGCAATATAAAAACCTTGTGCTATAGTATAAATAAAGCACAGCAATCAAGAGAAAAGGCTAGAGTTTTAATAGGCTAATACGGTTACACTTACACGGTTTCAATACCTACCGGAAGTTTCAAAACCGCACAATTCTATTTGTAATCTTAAAATCAAAAGCACAAAAAATTTGAAACCTATTTGGATTTAATTTTAAAACCGTGAAATCGAGTGGAACAAATAAATCTCAATACAATATAAATCATTTAGATAGGAAACCATACATATCCAATGAACAATCAATATTACAAATTATTATAAGTAAATAAAGATTTTAAGGATTAAAAGATTTTGTGGATTGAGGTACCGGTCTTTGTGAAACTAGAGGAAGTCGGACCAGATGGAACGTTGCGGACAATCAAAGGAGAAATCACCAGTCATATCTTGATTATTATCTCTATCTTGCACCTGGTCTTTTCAATAATTATCATATAAAATAAATTTACTGGTAGGTTTTGACTTTTGAGGTACATTTTGAAAAAAAATAATTTTGTTAAAAATGTTTCATTCAAAGTAAAAACAAATAAAAGGCCACCAGAAAAGATGATAAAACCTTAATAAAAAAAAGTATTAACAAAATTAAACTAAAACAAGAATAAAGTATATAAACGAATATTCATACCTTATGTATTGGATCTATCTATTATATTATCACATACTAACAACGTAAAAAATATGAAAACTCTGTTATACATTCCACTCACTGGGTAGTGTGTGTCACACGGGGATTGACGATAGAGTAAGTTGGCAAAAATCAATCTGGACATTTATCTTCGTTGTTGGTCAGACTTTAAGTGACCAATCGCAATCTCGAATTACTAGTCATCTGAACAAATTAAATTAACGTCAAAAACAAAATTTATCATGACCAAGACAAACAGAAACAATCATTGGAAAGTAGTTCAAAAACACTGCGTATGTAATATTAATAGATATCATGATTAATATATCATTTCAAGTCTAATATTTAGTTATTATTTATGCTTTTATGTTAATTTGTTTGATACAAACTTTTGATTGCATTGTACTCACAAATGACTTACGTTTTCTTATAAATTATAAATAATTTATCGACAAAAGTCAAAAAGTCATTGAAAAGACATTAAGTTTAAATATAGCACAATATAATACATATTTTAATGGCATTTTTACAACATATTATTTATAGGTTGAAAGTTTAATCATCATATTTCATTTATATGGAGATCATGGGTTTACACTCATTTTCATTATATTGTGTATTTAAAATTTATTACCATGTTCAATTATTATGATCATAAGGATTAGATTGTGGATAAGATTAGGTCTATGAGGATAGGATCATAAGGATTAGATTGAGGATAAGATTAGGCCTATGAGGATCAGATCATAAGGATTAGATTGTGGATAAGATTAGGCCTATGAGGATAGGATCATAAGGATTAGATTGTGGATAAGATTAGGTCTAGGAGGATAGGATCATAAGAATTAGATTGAGGATAAGATTAGGCCTATGAGGATAGGATCATAAGGATTAGATTGTGGATAAGATTAGGCATATGAGGATCAGATCATAAGGATTAGATTGTGGATAAGATTAGGCCTATGAGGATAGGATCATAAAAATTAGATTGTGGATAAGATTGGGTCTAGGAGGATAGGATCATAAGGATTAGATTGTGGATAAGTTTTGTGACACTGTATCATAGAATTTACTGTATTATAGATACAATACCAAGAATTATCTCATTTTCTTTTCAAACCTGATTGGTGGGAGGGTTAGGATATTGATGATATGATCTAACCATTCTCTTACCTATTGTATTTTTATCCTCTTTGTTTGAACAACACATAATTTTTTTCATTATAAATTTATTAAACATTAATTACACTTTAACTAAGTGATTACAATGCACGAGTCAAGAAGAATAAAACAATAAAGCCCCCAAAAATCAATCAATAAAAATAATTATTTTGGAATAAAATATGAGTATTTGGCCTTGAATGGAACAATCTATTGTGTAACTTCTATGATAAATATAGTAAGGAATTTCATTTTTCAGGATTTTAATGTTCTTTGTCATTTTGTCCTTGGGAAACTATCTTAGCTGTCTACACTATCAAACTAGTTTGACAAAAAAAGTGTGATGTTTCCAAATATGGTAGTGATATGCCCAACTATTGTAGTGATATGACATCATCATGTCCATATATGGGCACATCACATTTTGTTGTCACATCACACAAGTTTGATAGTGTAGACAGAGCTTAAGAAAAAAAAAATATAATTATACATGGGTATCTTATGGGTACTTTACCTTTAAATCTTAAAAAAAAAAACCTGACATTGTATTATAGTTCGATTCATGGTTTCATCTTTTTTACCGTTAAAAAATTGAATAATTGACAATTTCTTTCTTATATGCCTAATTGTACTATAATATTAATATAATATATTACAATCTTATTCAATTTCAATTTAATCTATTCTGTATGCTAATTAATGTTCTGTATAAAACAAATGTTCTTGATCTGCAAAATCAACAATGTTATTTCCATAGTGGATTTGAAAGTTCAAACATCAGAGCATTAAATAATCTCACTAAATTAGAGGGCAGCAGACTTATTTTAAATTATTAAACTGTATTGAAGAATTGGTTCAAATATTATATTTATATAAATAAATGAATACACATAAACGATATTTCCCTTGTACCACCTGATTAGAATGTCTCAGAACTTGTTATCTATCTATCAGTACATAATTTAACAGATTACAGTATCTATTATCAAATTAGTATTGGAGTATTTTGAGTAAACTTTGCCTACAAAAGCAAAGTCCAAGTTGCTGACGTGCACTGAAGCTCGTTAAAATATTTACAAATTTGTTACAAAGTGATCAATTAGTGGCCCTAATAACAATGATATTAATATCTATTTTTAAAGTGTTTGTTACTAGTGTTTATTGTGTTGACAATCTGCAGATTTTGAGCACTATATAAGGAGTTAAAGATCAGTAATATCCGGACAATAAATGTTATTTTTTAAAAGAGTTAAATAAACATTTGCAGAATGGTGTGACTTATCTAAACTTTGTCTGGTGGTAGTCGATTGAGAATGTTCAGTATGGGAAACTATTAATACATTCTGCAAACATTATTACAACATTCTTGTTTAAAGAATGATTTAGGCATCCTTTCATGTGAGGTTTTTTTTTTCTATCTATAGAGCAACAATAAATATTAAATGTACCTTTTGATGGGTACAGGGTACATAGGTTATTAGTGATAAACTTTCGACTCCAGTGTTTTTGTGTTATTACTTTTGGGTAGAATTTTGTCTACATTGAATGATGACATCAAATTAATTGTACATAAGTTGATACATTAAAATACCTTAGCTCTGTCTACATTATCAAACTATTTTGACAAAAAGTGTGATGTGACCAAATATTATAGTGATATGCTTAAATATGGTAATGCTTACATCATCATGTCCACATATATGGGCACATCACATTTTTTGTCACATAAAGTTTGATAGTGTAGACAGAGCTTTAGTATCAATAAACTGCTAAGGGGACAGGCAGACACTAGCAATGGTCTCTTCATTTGTACTGTTCATTGTTTTAAAAAAAACCCTGTTTAAAAGAAGATGTTGTAACCAAGACAACGTAGTGTTTTAGTGTATGCGAGTGTGAGACTGCATTAAATAGACACTAATTGACAAAATAAGTTCAAACACAGTTGGTCTAGGTAACAAATACCTTATTGTTCAGTTTCTAAACAAATGCCTTGAAAAACAAAGAAGCAGAAAAACTGATGGTTAACCACAAAATTAAGGCTGAATTAATTATATATTAATTTGCTTTTTAACTTTGGTAAACACAACCTGACCTAAGCCTGCTACCTGACTTACAGTAAGCCCACAACTTTTCTTAAGCCCTAACCTGACTTGGTTCTGAGCCCACTTCCTAAATTTCATGTTTAAAGCCTTTTTCTTCTGTAAAGTTGAAACACATTTTGTAAAACGTTTTAATTCTAATCAAGTTAATGACGTAATAGCCATTCTATTTGACAAGTCTGTAAATTCATCTCAACACTATTATCTGCTAAATAAACATATAGCAACTGATGCTATCAGTTTGTTGTTTCTTCAATCTTTGTACCATACTTTTGATACTTTGAAATTGTTCAATAGTTCAAATATAAGTTTCGTTTACATTTGAATGAGGGATTTTTCCAAAATACTAAAAAGAGCTTCTTTGTGCAGTTTCAATTGGCCGAGATTTGACCAGAGACAGAAAGGCCTAATTTTGATGATTAGGTTATTAAGGGCATTATTAAGGCATACGATACGAAAGCATAACTCCGTAGGTCTGAACAGGCCCTTAAGTTAAGTTTCACAATTTTATTCTATTCTATTAGTATTACACTGCAAGAGCATATATACAATTGAATCTTACTAAACACCTACTGTAGTAGGTTCTTGTAATTGTACAACAAGTATTTTTCCAATACTTCATCAATAAAGGGACATTTTAAATGTCACAGATATTGTCACTATAAATGACTATGATGAGTAATAATGTACACATACTGATTATTACAAAGACTTGTTATGATGGTACAGATGATGTAATGCAACTTTTTATCATCTGTACACATCCTTTCTGTATTCCAGAATTAAATAACAACAATAAAACCACAAAAACAACAGACTCTCACCTATCATCAAACAAGGCATGCTTTATAACCCACCGAACAATGTGTCAATCCGGTGTACATGTATTTATCTAGCGCCAACCACAAATGCAAGTTTGAACTAGGTAATTTATGTGGCTTGTTTGCTAGTCATATAAATATCAATTTGTTTGAAATGGAAGTATGCCCTATATATCTTGGATAAAAATCATAGTTATAAATTTCAATATCATTCTGTGTTCAGTATATAAGATGAAATTGATTTAAATATAAATATATTCTGACCCTTGATTTGAGTTACATAATTAGTTGCTTTTTAGAATTTCTTCATTGGAGTTGAAACATTATTCTTTTTAAGCGCTATTTTCCTATTATTTAAATATATTCTGAGTGTTAAAATTCGGGCCCACTACTGTAGCTTTCGATATTTAAACAATGTTTAATGACAAATATTTATAAAATATAATAGTTAATTATATCTCAACTGTAATAGTAAATAACGATTATTTTATTTACCTGACGTTTCGCCAACTATCAGTTGGCTTTCTCAAAACTATTATATTTTATTTGTAATACCAACCGAATGAATCTTTTTAATGACAAATATTTATGTATCTTATGTATTTTTACACAAAGAAATAAGAAATCGTGTAATTATTCTGATCTGAGGGTCACAACACCTCTTAATTTATTAAACAGGTGAAGTTTGCTAAATACCCTGACATTCTGTACAATTGGGCTAATGTATTAACAGGTAATAATACTGGTAAGTGGGGTCCTTGAACAAGATAAACAAACAATTTAAATAAAAAGGTAGATAATAAAAGAATAGAATTTTAAAGACATTTACAATTGAGGCATTTATTCAAGACGTTATTGTTATCCACGGTTTTTTTTATTACTGACAATGAGATAAATGATTGTATTTTAAACCGAGGTTGAGTGTAACATATATTCTTGTATTCTACAGTTTTTATTTAGGATTAGTTAGTGAGTCATCGATCCAAGGTAGACTTTAAATACCATTAAAGTAAAGAAACAAATAGATAGATCTCTATTAACTTATGTTTGGATTTAATTCTTAATTTGTACATATACTTAGAGACTTACTTAGAAAATTCTCAGAAACAGCATTCCTTTTTTTGTTTTTATTTGATTGAAAAGAAAAGAATTTCTAAATCTGTTGAGCAATAGATAATAAATAGCAATTGTTTATAACATTTCGTCTTGGCTAATTATTATCTTAAATTGTCTCACAAAGGATTCATCAATAAAGCTCTTGCGGTGCTCGGGTTTTATAACTCTGACGAAATTCATTGTACTTAACAAAAAGGTTAAGCTCTTTAATTGAAACTTAATATAAACATAATTTAAAGATTTAATCATTTTACGATTACGAAGAAGAACTACTAATGGATTTTATATGCTTGTATTAATATTCACTTAATTGGGTACTTGGGAACTTTCTACTAAATGTCATAAAGAATTTAACTATAAATGACTAGACGAGGTAATCATTAAGTGCTTCTAGCAGTTTCTCTAACCAATTGACAAAAACAAGAAGTTTACCAAAAGCAATAATTTAACCAAAAATAAGTAGTTTACAGAAAACAATGAACAAAACTTAAAAGGAGATCAAGTGGTTTAATGGTTGATTAATATAAATCCTAGGGTGCTGAGTTCAGATCATAGCCTTATTACCACAGTACCTAAGCTAAACTAATCTCAATTTCAAAAGGTGTAACTCTACCGAAGGTGTAACTCTACCGAAGGTGTAACTCTACCGAAGGTGCACTCTACCGAAGGTGCACTCTACCGAAGGGATTAGTCACAGAAGATGTAGACTGCAAAACCAAGAAGCAATGTTCTTGAAAGTGTAGATTCATATTATATTGCGCTTTGTACAATAACCATCTCAACAAAACGTAAATGTACAACTTTAGCGTTAAATGAACTCATCCTATTTTCATTGCTTTTTTATCAGCTTTTCTGGCCATATGGTGAGAAAATATTAAACAGTGTAGTTTTCAAAATATCATGTAAAGGTTAAAGTTGACATTTAAACAGTTGTATATCGACTGCTGACCTAGTTTGATTCAGGCTTCTTTACAAAATAATAATAAATATAACAAAATAAAAACGAAAAAGAAGTCTATAGATTTCTACCGTATATAATCCCATGCGCTCGCATGAAGGAAAACTTCAGACAAAACTTTGGTAAATCCATTGTTATTACTACAATCGTATTAGTATAATTGCTCAGTCTAAATTTTGCTCAATTTTGTACCTATATGCTCATGGGACTATACTCGGTCAGATACAATATATAAAAATATATGAGATGACTGATGTTTCATTTATCTGTTGATTACTAAAACTTCCCACAAATTACTTTAAACTTTGATATGTATAAGAAATATATGTAGATAAATATATAATGTAGATATTAAGATTAAAGTAATTATTGTAAAATTTTATTTACTCGAGTGGAACGAAGCTTTAGGAATTGTGCCAACAACCTTTACATGAACTACAGAAAGTTCACAACAAAAAACTAGTAAGATTTACAGTAAAAAATGGTATTATTATTACAATTAAGATCAAATTTAGATAACTAATAGAATGTCCCCATTATACAGATTAACTGCAAGATTAATACTACAATTTAACTTCAAGAGAGAATAGTTTTTACATACTTGTAATAACAACCAAATGATTTTTTAAGTACTGTAATGGCACAGTCCTTATGTTTAACATTGTCAGTGGCAGATCCAGGATTTTTAAATAGAGGGGAAAAAAAGGAGGGTCGGGGGAAGACACTAAAATTGTGAAATGAAGTGCTGAATTTAATCTGATGTCCTTTTGACTAATTTTAGGTGGATCTGCCTATGAGGATTGCCTTCAAATTCAAGAGATCTAGTTCAATATTATTCTTTCTTTTTTTTACTAAGAATCTTATGACCAGAATAGTGCACAACCTTACCATAAAATAGATAATGAATGATGAGTTTACTATTATAATGTATTGATAGTGTAATCACAATACAGTAGTTAATATAAAAACAAGTACAGTATAGTACTTTAAAGAGCACCAGACCAATAAAAAGAGTGGTATTTTAGGATATCCTGTTATTGTCACTTTGTAAATACTATAACCATTAAACTTAAAAAAAGTATTTAAACAAGAATAGGTGTTAATGAATATGTCAGTTGTATATAGGCAATAAAATCTACAACTTCCTATGAACTTTGCCTCTAGGGTTAGCAAATCAAAGTGCCTATACTTCCTTTGCCTGTAGGGCTAACAATCCTCTTGAGGATAGCTTTATTTCTCCATGGGCTGACTGAGAGCAAATCATCCTTAAAATTCATTACAATTCACTGAACTCCGACAAATCAAGGCCTAGGCCTACATACGGTATTATATTATTATTTTCTATATATATATTCTATGTTGTAGAAGGTACTTGACTTGATTGGAGAATAACCAATAATTAATGTTATGTAATCAATGTAAATGTTTACTTTGGTAGTGAATAATTTGTATGTTAAAATATGTGTAAGGTTAATCAAAGCAAATATCTGTACATTATAGTAATCTTGTAATGAAGTCAGCCCTTTCTGTAGATATACTATTATTATATTAATGCAATCTTTATATAACCAGGATTAATATGGTAGCTATGCACATAGATCAGTATCTAATATAACCTTTTTGAAATACTAGGCTGTTATTATGAAAATTATTATGAAAATTATGATCCCACAAATATTTAGATAGCCATAAGGTTGCCACCTATTAAATAAATCATTATGAAATATGGATTTTAGTACAAAAGTTTTTATACTACTGCATGTCTATTTATCTATTGTATTAAACTTTTATAGTGTAAATTGTATTTCAACATGAAACAAAACATATTGTCAATAAGTATATTATGTTATAAACATTTACATTTATTTAGAGGTGGAGTTAAAGTCTGTGAATCTTTTTTTTTTCTTTTTTTAGTGTAAAGAAAGATGCAGTATATAGTAACAACAAACTTAGTATCATCTATGATATTGGATTGAGATTTTTATTAAGAAGGAAGGGTGATTGCTTAACTTAACTCTACCTATAATCAAAAGAAAACATCTCCACATAGGAAATCTAGGCAGCTGTTCTACACCAAAGTTTGGACTGATGTGATGACAACTTTGATGTTACTAAAGCAGTTTTGAAAAGTGCCCTAATGACTTCTTAGGCATGGTATGGTATATAGGTTCAACGTATCTAATGATCGATCGTGTCATGATTGTTCACAAATTGCTTGTGGTGGGTTTACCCCTTACATTGCGTTCATGTGGAAAACCAAGCACTAAAGAAAGGGGGGCTTTGAAATAAAACAGAAGTATTAATATCATACCTTTAAGCTCTGTCTACACTTTGTGTGACAAAAAAATGTGATGTCCCCATATATGGACAAGAAGACATCATTTCACTACCATAATTGGGCATATCACTATCATATTTGGGCACATCACACATTTTTTGTCAAACTAGTTTGATAGTGTAGACAGAGCTTTAAATATGTACAGCAATTATTTATGGATCAATTTTCCCCTACATTTAGAGCACTATATCAGGATCTGTATTTAATCTTCAACAATCTCACTTTATGGTGTGTGTTCATTGGGTTGGGTTGTAACAAAATGGACCTCAAGTTTTTAATTCAAGGAACATTTAGTAGAGGAACTATTACGCCTAATCTAGTGTACACTCAAGTTGGGTAAATATAAGACGGTTTTTGACAAACATTTTAAACAATTTCCTGGAGTATGTATACTGCTCATTCTTGCACCATTATTTACCAACCAAACAGTGATACATCAAACTAGTCTAGACAACAAACAGTCCAACAGCAGCACATTAGAGTGTCAGGAATACAAAAGTTCAAAGAGTATTTTAAGACAAAATAACTAACTCCAATTTGTAATAATTTATTTGACAGGCATTTTGTGGGTTTTGTGAAGTGATGAGAGAGAAAATACTCAAATGTTTTATAATAACACTACTGTGTAGTGATGGACAGAGAGTGTGCACCAAAAACTGGTCGCAAGTTATCTCTGAAGTCTTCTCTTAAGGTAAACATCTTAAACATCTGAAACACATTTCTTACTTTAAGACAATTAATAAACATTTCAAAGTTACTTTACTTAATCCAAAGCTACTTAAATATATCACATATATTATAATTCAGTATTTTTAACAACATTTTATTTATAAATACAGTATAACTATGTTCTACAATATTATTCTTTAAAAGGTACTTACCATGTTTGTTTATTTCAACAAAATAAATCCTAAATTTTATCCAAGAATTATGCGTTTGAAAAAAGATAAGGCACCTATATCTGGTTGTAACAATGTTAAAAGGCCAGGAAGACCATTGCTACTGAAGCAGTAAGTATGTTTTCATACCAATTGTGAGTGTAGCCTCAACAAATAGACTAGTCCATTACAATCATAGGGATGTTTTATTGTACATGTTTGCAAAAGAAGTTAACGGTATCTATGGCATAAACAAACAACAATATAACTATGTAGTCCACTTCCCACTGTTTAAATAAAGAATTGATATAGAATAAACATCGATAGGTGAAAGAAGTTAAATCCTATTTCCACAAATTGTTTATTTTATCCTGTTTTGATATCCCATATTAAAGGGAAATGTTACACTCAACGGATTTACTCCATGGAAATACTAACCTATTTAAATTAACTCCATTTCAACCATCAGTAGGTTTTAATTTAGTTCACTGACTTTTGACCTGCATTTTAAATATCTTTACTCAAGTAAAAAAATCTAATACAAAACTTATTTCAGAAAAAAATCTTTTTTTATTAAGCAAATTTAAATGACGAAAATACTTGTTTATCTAGTGGACTAATTTCTTCCAGTATTTTTAGTTTTCATAAGATTATTTCTAACATTTCCCTTTAGTCCTCATTGATTAATTCTAGTATATTCATTCAGTCCTCATGGATTAAATCCAATATCATCATTCAATCCTCATAGATACAGATGCAGGCTTATTCACATTAATTCCAATATATTCATTCAGTTTTCATAGATTAAGATGTTTATTCAGATTAATTCTAATACATTCATTCAGTATTCATTGATTAATTCCAATATTTTCAGTCAGTCCTCATGGATAATTCCAGTATGTTCATTCAGTCCGCATAGATTAAGATGTTTATTCAGATTAATTCAATACATTCATTCAGTCTTCATAGATTAATTCCAGTATGTTCAGTCAGTCCTCAAGGATTAAGATGTTTATTCAGATTCCAATATTTTCAGTCAGTCCTCATGGATTAATTCCATTATGTTCATTCAGTCTTCATAGATTAAGATGTTTATTCATATTTATTCCAATACATTCATTCAGTCCTCAAGGATTTGAGTCCAATACATTCATTCAGTCCTCATGGATTTGAGTCCAATACATTCATTCAGTCCTCATGGATTAATTCCAGTATGTTCAGTCAGTCCTCATGGATAATTCCAGTATCATCATTCAGTCCTCATAGATTAAGATGTATATTCAGATTAATTCCAATGTTCAATCAGTCTTCATGGATTTAACTCTGTATCTTCATGTATAGCAGATATTTGAAAGTCACTTAATTAGTAGCCATTTAATTAGAAATATTGATTTTTCGTAATCGTTCCAGATGATTTATTGTTGTACGTAATCAGCTTGCGCACTTTAAACTAAATGGCACATTAATATGTATTATAGTACAAGACACGAGAATGTAGGCCATGAAATTTAATTACAGAGAATGGAGACGGAATAACAAGATCTCAAAGCATACTGTATTCAACCAGTCTGTGGCCAATAGATAATAGTAGAAGTTAAAACCATTGAACATTGAATCCGATCGCATTTGGGCAATAGGGTTATGCCCAACAACTGTTGTGGGTCAGTCAATAAAAAAAGAGACTCAATTTGCATAATGAATTACAATACTAGAGATTTAAGCATGATTATCGGATATCGTATCACCATTCTTCATCTTCAATCGTCGCCCAATTCTCATCATATTTCAACACCTAATTTAACTCCCAATTCTTAAGTGATTCCAACCCCTTACTTCATTGTAATCAATCAAACAATTTCACATCCAAAAAATTGCATTCATGTTAAAATGGAATTCCATCCAGTGGCATAACGGTATGAGCACTCACTAGCTAAACCGACGAGTCCCATAGCCTAAGGAGCCCTAAAGAGCTTAAGGAGGCCAAGAGCATTAGCAGCCCAGCGTTGGAGGGTTCTTTAGGAGTGCTAAACCAGGGGCCTGCAGCTCCAATGCAACTACCCAGCATTGGAAGGCCCTTTAGGAGTACCAAACCTTATTCCCTTACTATGCGTTATGCCACTGATATCACTTTAACAAGCTTTTGCTTTCTTTTAAAGTGGTACGGTCTCTGTTCAGGGTCACATCCAATGTTGGTACTGTGTGTTATACTAATCCTACCACTATACAAGGAAATAATGTCATTTAACTATAAATACATCTAAATTACAATCTCAATGCCATGACCAGAAATCATCACAAAGATACAATGCATCTACAGAGAATCAAACAAGGTGTGCTTTTAAAGGTTCATTTTGTAGGATTTGCAGATTTCAATGTACATAATGGAACGAATTGTTGGACAAGTTTTTTTTAAATTAGTGTATTATAAATACCAATGCCATGTAAACAATGTGTATTTATCTTTAGAAATAAACTGGAAACTACGGATAAATTGCTTTAAAACTTATTTTGTTGCAACGATTCATTGTATAAGTGCAGTAACAAATTTGGAATAATTTTCAATGACCTACCAGCATGTGGGTACCGATTGACACACTACACTTTGGTTCTTGGTATGCCCACAATCCAAATATTTTTAAAAGGTTACAATTTACCTGTATTATACTGGTTATAATGCACAACTCCAAAAATGTTACAAAGGTTATAAATAACTGTATGATACATGCCTGCGCAAAAAATAAAACATAAAATCTAGTTAGTAGACTCTAGGTACTGTAAAATAAATGGTTTACCACTACATTAAATAAACTCAAGGGATATACGTACTGTATAAGTTACTTAAAACAGACATCATCAAATAAACCACAAGTTCCTGGCCAGACTTTGAAGTGCAGTATTTGGCCCTATATGATATAACACTGCTAAAGCTCTGTCTACACTATCAAACTTTATGTTACAAAAAATTGTGGTGTGCCCATATATGGACATGATGATGTCATATCAGTACCATATTTGGTCCTATCACTATCATATTTAGGAACATATCACACTTGTTTGTCAAACTAAGAATAGGGAAAATCAACATCATTTACCAGCACATACAGTATTGAAATTTATTTTTTAATAAATTGCCGTAACACTTAAACCATTTTAATACTAATTGCCTGCACTCAGATCATTACAAACCATTAATTAAATACCGCTTTATCGTAAATGGTGACTATATCATTTTGCGTCTTAAATGTTAAAAGCTTTGTCCAATTTAATTGCCATGAAATGCACAAAAACAAATACTGCCCCCTATAAAATTGAGCAGCCGACTCATCCAGGTAATACATCGTCAAGGCAACTAAAAGGGTATACTTACATCGCGTAATAAGAAAAGCACTGTGTTTTACATTCATAATCAAACACAGTTAATGTCTTAGCAGATTTACAATTAATTACCATAAAAAAAGTTTAAAATTACAAAAAAAAAACTATTTATGTTGTTGAGAATTATTTATTAAATTAATTGAACATTATTATTGATTCTAATTCCATTGGATCATGTGATTTTCAGAGACTAGAATTAAAATACTGAGTAATTAATTATCAGCTTATTTTAAACCATTCACACCCAGATCGAAAATGACTCTTTTAAAAATGTTTGCATATACACTTCATAAGCAGATCCAGTAAGGGCGCAGCCGTTCCAGACCTTCTAAATTTTGAATTTTATGTAAAAGATGTTTCAATTAAGCACTTCATTCTACCATTTTTAGGCCTTGGGACCCCCAATCTGATTCTTTTCATAGCAATATCGTAATATCTCCTGTTCTATACTTAAATTGATGGGGCATTTAAGTCATATAAGTTTTCAATCTTATTATTTCTCAGGCTGACCTCAACTGACCCTTTGCGGGATATTTAATTAAGACATAAAAATTAGCATTCTTCATAAATCTAGTCATTTTACACTAACCAACATTAATACTTCCTCTCGAAACAAAGCTTACTAAAAAAGTCAAAACCCTTTAAAATACCACCTAAACCTATAATGTCAACAATATACAAATCCCTGTTAAAACCTCTCTTTTGTTTTTCTCGTCTTTTACGAGACAGGCCATTGGATCAACTCATCAATTGCGAGGTTTGTTGCTCAGACTATGTGGTCATTTGTAAAAAGTGACACGTTTATCTGGCAGGCTGGAATGCTGCTAACAAATCACGACACATGCAGTAATGTTAATGTCACTCGACGAAATTTACTTGCCGTCTTTTAAAAGAAAGCAGTAAAGGTCTATTTTTGTATCTTTACCTTTTATGAATTATTACAAAACTATGCAACATCATAAATACACATTTTTTTGTCATAAATATTCTTTAATAAGCTCTGTCTACACTATAAAACTATTTTTTAAGCGGGATGTGCCCATATATGGTAGTGATATGCCCAAATATGGTACTGATATGACATCATCACATTTTTTTTGTCACATAAAGTTTGATAATGTAGACAGAGCTTTGTCTCCATTTTTTCTACGTTGCAATTGGACACTTTTTTTTCTCCAAGATATGTATGTATTGTATTTATTTTTCAGACTAATAATTATTTTAAGTATTATTCATATAAAATTGAACGAAATTTTATATTACTTTTCACACATATTAGATTCAATTTTGAAATTTCAATTTCTGATTATCTACAAGCTTTTATAAAAATATATTTAATGGATTTTCCCTTTAATTTATCTTATTAGATTATTTTTACATTATGATAGTGATATTAATATATACTCATAATGAAAAACAAATTTTGACCTCAATTAGGATTATAATGATCAAAAATATTAGTTTAATTTAATAAAATAATTACATAAAATAATCATGCCTGACTTAGAATGTCAATCTACATAAAATTAGCATAATTAAGTTTGTTGATGTTTGCAAGAAAGTAAGATAATTAATACCTGTAACCTGAAGGTCGAATGCAAATACTTGTGAACTGAATTTGAACTTTGAATAATTTCTTTAAATTTGTATAATACAAATAAGAAGTTATTAACAATATAATAAAGTATTGAATTACTTTAATTACCATATATTTACATTTACAGTATGGTGTATGGTTTGAATTTTAGGTACAATGTTATCTTATTACTGTATATGATAAGAGTATAGTCTCATGGGCCTGGGTTTGAAATTTGGTACCAATTATTAGGGGGTGGGATTATAGTACAGTACTCTGATTATATGGGATTATACTTGATCATATAGGCCTATGGTAATATACAAAAATTCCTATCATTCCTATACATTACAATTTAAAAAAAATTAAATCTCAAATAGAGCTTTGATTTTGTTTTTTTATTTTTGTAATAAATTAAACCAATTTTTTTTCCCAATCATATTCCCTTCATTTTAAAATATTGTGCATAAGAAAACTAGACCAAAATAAAATAGCTCTAGTTTTAACATGAACACCCTCAAAATCCTTTCACACCGCCATACCCTCCCCGTCTCTGAAGCGTTAAGTTCGACACACACTCGGAAACCATTTTCCACCGATATGCACATTGTGCGTTAAGGAATTGGCAGATTTTTACGAATGACAGAAGGTTGTAGACGCTAGGGCGTCTTTAGCGACGTATAGACGACTTTTCAATCAACTCGGCATAATTTTAACACCACATCTGGACAAAACACTATAATCGTTGGTTCGTGATTGTTTTCGTTACGCATCTTACAACAATGGTTTAACCTCCTAGTACTCAATCAATCAAAAACACATGATTAATTGACAATTAAGAAACAGGGATATCAATATATAAGAACAACAAGTGATATAATGACATGCTTTTGTTTACGAAATGCTTGATATTGTTAAAATTAGTGTTTAAACTTGTGGGGGTAATCGGCTGTTAAATATGGCACCGTTTAACGGAAATAATACAACTTAAAATTCTGTTTAACGACTGTCATTAACAACCGGTCAATACACCTGTGAACTTTAACCATACTTATAAAATTAAATATTAAAGGAAATTAAGAAATAATAAGGCAAAACCATGAGTATTATACTGATATTATATATTAAATTATCATATTAAAAAAAACATCAAATATGGTGGGTGGGTGACTCATGTTTCATTCATTGCATATTGGTTATTAACTTTTATTTTTTCGAAAAAAAAATCTTTAGTATCTTTAAGTAATAACTCAAGGTCTAAAGCATCTTAATAAAACCTTCGTTCTCATTCCATGAAAATAAATATAATACCCATATAATCATAAAGTTAAATACCAATTATTATTCTATATAAATATCTATTCTCAAGAGTCCTTTAACCGGATATTAAAATCCAAGGAAACTCCAAAGGGAATGGTAGAAAATAAAGGAGAAATAACATACAAGCTTTAATAAACTTTATGACCTTTCTAAACAATACCCTGGAAAGTCTTTAAAACGGTATTTCACTTTAAACACCAAGATTAGGTAATGTTATACGCCACTGAACTGCTCTTAAAAACAGATACATCTAATTTGTATGCGATTGAATATGACGTTGGTGATTTTAAAATATGAATGGATGACAATGATGTTGATAAGGATAATAGTGATATTGATATGATGGTGTCTGTATACAATTCTTTACATTAAACCATAAAAACATATGTATGTATGCAACGTTTTATAAAAAACCAGATGAAAACATTTTTCAAAAAGATATGATGGTGATGAATACATTGATGATATTGATAATAATTATGATAATGAGGATGATTATGCTGTTGATTTTGATAAGGAGAATGATAATGATAATATTTAGGATTGTAATTGTTTATATAACTACTATGGCGTAACTTTGCGTCAAGGTGTTGAGTAATTGGTCAGATGTTTTGCCCTACTCTGACATAATTTGTACTTTATACTAAGTACATTGAGAATACTTACAAAAAAATATGCAAGTAATTCTTGGGTGGGACTCGAACCCACAACCTCCAGATCACTAGCCTGGCGTTCATACCTCTAGACCTGAACGCAAAATTATGTACACAAACAAATAATAATAATCATTTCACATTTAAAATTTCAATGTTCATTTTCCAATTGTTCTGTGATTAGATTTTTCTTTTTCTTTCACCAAAAGGTCATAAATAATAAAAACAATCAAAAGTAAGTTTCTATGAATTATTTTTCATTTTTGAGAATTATAAACGTCGCGTTATACAAATATTTAGTCTCCAATTATTTTTTTTTATGTATATTGGAAACATTTTTTATTCAACTTAGATTAGAAGGATTTTAATAAAAAAAAAGTGCCTCAAGTGAGGTTTTAACTTATCTATCTTGGTTGGTTATTCAAATATTTAACATTAACAATTGCTTAAATATGGGCAATTTATTAGTTAAAAAATTTGGTGTTTTTTCTTTTTCAAATAAATATAGATTTTAAAATGTATAGTATAGTTTATATTATGAAAGCAACTTTAAAATGTATTATATTTAATTAAACACTTGAAATTTGTAACCTACAAAAATAATTAGACTTTAAAAAATGCAAGTGCAACTTGAGATCATGCAAATTAGAACGCAATTATATCAATTTAGATCATGCGTGGGAGAAAGAACAAGAGAGGTAATTGATTCCAAGAAAAACAAATGCAACAAATTTGGTTTGATATACGAAAGAAAGCTGTAACAATTCGTAATACATGAAAAATTACATTAAAAATGAGAAAACTTGCAAGAGTGAATAATCGAAACTCATAATTGGGGGATTTAAAAAAAAAGTACATAAAAAATGTATGTGATACATCCATAAAGCTCAGCTGTCTACACTATCAAACTAGTTTGACAAAAAAAAAGTGTGATGTGCCCAAATATGGTAGGCCTAATGATATGCCCAAATATGGTAGTGATATGACATCACCAAGTCCATATATGGGCACATCACATTTTTTGGTCACATAAAGTTTGATAGTGTAGACATAGCTTAAAGTTTGATAGTGTGGACAAAGCTTTAGATGGATTGTACATCACCATTTTTATTAGGATTCCAATGACCACAGAATTATTTCAAAAATGAAATGCTATTTTGGAAAGTCATATAAATGTAAAAGATATGCCATCTTATTTAAGCATAATTCTCTCTTTTTTTACACAAGAGGCAGTGAAGATGTAGTACGACCTATTAAACTGCGACCTAGTCTTTCATACCATCAGATAAATTGCAGAAATCAATAAACAGATTGCCACTTAGATCAACGGCAATCTGCAACAAGGATACTGTAAGTAAAGCTGCTCAGCTGTGTTGTCTACGAAGCCTACAACGATATCTCGAGGCAAATTGACATAAGACTTAATGAACAAGAAGACGGCCTAAACGCATGCATGACAACCTTTGATGGATGGCCGATAACAAAGACTGATTAATGTTAAACAAATGCCCATTTCCTTCCCCCTTCAAAATTGGTGTTATGACGTTTGCGTCGGAGCATACATTGCTCGACTGGTCAATATCACTCATCAATCATAATTTATCTGACAGATATAGATGGCAGCTTATCTGGCAGCTAAGTAAAAACTGAACATTATTAAGAGATGTAGAAAACCGCACGCTTTAATGTACAAACAAGATATAGCCGATAAAAATAATGGCTGAAGAAAATGTCCTTACATCAGTAATGAGTAGTATATACTTTTTACTAAATAACACTCTGGGAAAATTTGTGCAAAGGAATATAATTCTGAAATATAGTAGTACTTAGTTGTAGAAAAGGCTTTTAAAATAATAACATCATTTACATCAATTTAAATATAATATGATACAATATCTGCAGATACACAATTTCTTTTCAAAGTGGTGATTTCATTCGATATTTATCCTTTATGTAAGAAATATTAGAAACAATTTAATAACATGTTTTGAAAGCTTTACAAAAAGGCTTATTCGGATAAAATTTGATTAAATATAATACCTATGTACATTAACTACAGTACATTGAAACGTTGAGTATTACAGTACAATGTAGTCAATTTCCTTCTATTACAGTTGTAGCAAATAATGTAAAATATTTTGTGTCTATTGTTTTATAACTAGAATAACTGTTGTAGCTTACTCTCTCAGGAATAAGCCCACACTGTGACTATAGCATCATCACCAACATTTTATTTCTTGCATCATGGTATACTTAATACTTTGGGACCCAGTGTCTATACTTACTAAGGATGTCTCCAGAAGTATTAAAACATTTATTTCCCCTTGTTCATGTCCCTTGAATAGGGGTGACCCAAAGTAGGAGAGGGGGGGGGGGGTGTGTTCAACTGTATTTAAATTCTTGTATTACTATTATTATTATTATTATTATTATCACATTGATGGCATCGCTACATTGAAGGTCACACTTAATCATTATGATCGACAAGAAGGGTGTGAACACTGTCTATCAACCCACAAACTTAAGTGCGGCGGCGCAAAGGTCACCTAACCTAAACCCTCAACCCATGTATGTTTCACCCTCAGCTTCAATGAATTTCTTCAAATTCAAAATGTACACATAACATTAAATCATCCAACACAGCATTTCCTACTTTAATATGATTTAAATTTAATGATTAATACATCAGTTGATGTTACTGGATGGCAGGATGGCCAATGTTGCACACAGCTGTTGTCTGTCTACCGGCTGCGTATTCAATTGACCCAATTGGTGTGACACTGAGCCTTCCCCCTTCTACGTGAAGTACTACTAATAAATCATAATTAACTTATATGAAGGGGCAACATGCATGGGGAAATACATTGCAGTTAATAAATTATAGAAATTCTTTTGATGATTTTTTTTCCTGTGCAATGCAATTTTTTTAAAGACAAGCTCTGTCTACACTATCAAAGTTTATGTGACAAAAAATATGATGTTCCTATATATGGACATGATGATGTCATATCACTACCATATTCAGGCATATCACTACCATAGTTGGACACATCACACTTTTTTTGTCAAACTAGTTTAGACAGAGCTTTAGAGAAGTGTCTTTCTTAGCATAAAAGTTGTAACTCATAATATTTATTAGAAGAATCTTTTTTGACATGATGGTGGAGGTATTCTATTCAACTTTAACAAGACATAAGACTGACCACTACAAAGTATGGTATTCACATACAGTACTGAAATAACTAACCTAACCAAAACTCTGAAAAAACACAATCCAAACTAAAACCATCGCATAACTATATATTAAATAAAATACTTTTTTTTATTGCTTAAATCGTTGACAATCAGAAGTAGTAATGGATTGTACACAATTTTACATCATCAGCAAAGATAAATCTAAGACAGATAATATGTACTCATGAATCCTACACAATGAGTGGGTAATAATGTACAATGCCTAGGGGTTTCATTTTGCAATTTTCTCAAATATTACCGACAAATTAGCTACTTTTATTATGACTTTCTTGTTTCAAGATCGTGAGTTCAGTGACATAGATTAATGGGACTAGCTCAAGGACAATCATATATATCAAATAATCATACATTTATTAGAAATAAGCATTCAAATATATTCAATTGAATCCAGAAGTTGTTGAGTAGTTGGATAGGTAAAAACGACCGCAACTTTTGAATTGTATCATCCCAACATGGGGATCCAGCTCCTTATACAAGACGTAACTTATTCAAACCTGTAACCTTTTCAAAACTGGAGATCACAGCAGAAAAAGTATAAATATTCTTAACTAGCTATAGATTATAAGGATTTTTGTGGGAAAAAATTGTATTTTATGGAAAACAGAACCATCTGTAAAAATCCTAGGCATTTAGGTTTTCTAAAAACTATATAAGTATTATAACAGAATACAACTGATATAGGTAATTTACAATACAAATATAGGATGAGTGACCTCTAGATTTAAGTGCTTTTAATTAGGAAGGTCTAATGAAAGGTACACATTTGGCTCATTATTATGCAATAACTCAGTACTGTGCTGTTTTGCAGTAGAGGGTTGGGTTCATGAGTTAATTATTGCTGAGAAACAGAAGCTCTGTCTACACTATCAAACTAGTGTGATGTTCCCAAATATGGTAGTGACGTGACATCATCATGTCCATATATGGGCACATCACATTTTTAAATAATAAATTTTGTGATAGTGTAGACAGAGCTTTAGTAGTAATGTCAAAATTCTTGGTTCAAATCAGATATAATCAGTAATTATACTGCAGTTACTGCAGTAAATCTGCTAAACTCAATACAGTAAAACATATATATATTTTATTATACCTACATAAACAAATTATGTAAACTTTTTTCATGGTTTAGCTTCGTTGCTCACTGAAGACAAGCCGCTTGCCGAACATAATGACGTGATCTAGAAGGGCCAT
Organism: Antedon bifida; assembly: GCF_963402885.1. Lineage (NCBI taxonomy): Eukaryota > Metazoa > Echinodermata > Crinoidea > Comatulida > Antedonidae > Antedon > Antedon bifida. The sequence goes on from NC_136234.1 coordinate 5,777,910, forward strand.
GGGCACGATTATACTTACTGGAGCGTGAAGCCCAAAGGACAGATTTTAAATGTTTTACATTTTTCTGCAGGCTGTATGTAAGTAGTGTACAGTAAAAAGTGTGATTAAATATTAAAAACAACAAAATAGGAATTTAGCGAAGATTTGGACAGCACAAAAATAATGACTGCCCAGGCCAACTGCCTCAATTTAACTAATTGTCTCATTCGAACCATATTTTTCATATTTTGACTTATGCAACATTCAATATACAAAATTAAGTATGACCGACCATGCCTCCTTTAATACAGTAGGTTGGAATCTTAGTGTAGGCTTACTAGAGCAGAAGAAAATGTTTAATGTAAAACTATAAAGATTGAAAAGACCCTTTTTACAATTTTCTTTTGGATAGTCTCGGATGATATTTGAGGTGACGAGTATGTTACTAGTAAACATAATGTTTAGTCCTGGTTTTGGTCAAAGTTCACAGCATGTTCTATCACGTTCGAGTTCAGAAAAATATTGAACAGAGTCAGAGCCTACCTTAATTATTGGTTCGAGTTCTTTAAATTTAATATCCATTACTCCTATATATCTTCAACAACAAACAATATTAAAATCCACAGATCTTAGGCTATTCCAGTCCAGTTACATTCGCATGTGATGATGAGTTAGGCAGCGTTGTAACTTTGCAAACAGCAACACCAACTAAAGCATGCAGAGTAAAGTAGTTAGTGATTAGCACTAGCACCTGGGCCCTGAAATTGGCCCTAGAGAAAACCGAGTTCACGAGTGGAAGGTCAGACCGGCCAAGGGTAGATTTTACGAGACAGACAAGTAAATAAATCAAAGAATTTATTATAGTGAATAGGGCAGATTATGCTAATCAATTGCTGTATGACAGAAAAACAATAGGGAATGAAGATCGCTATCGGAGTTGTGTTATCTGTATGGATACCTAAGGATGACAACATTTGTTGATTTAGTACAAGTAAACAAGTTTTATCTTTCAACGCATCAAACTGAGCCACTTTCCAGTCATATTTATCTGCAGTCACATCTTAAACAAATTATAGCAGTCAAGAAGTCTATTTTTAGTGGTTTTGTATCAAAACAAAAGTGCACTGGTTTTATGAATCTTAAATTGTAATTATCAAACGTAATTCCTCAAAGGAGTTTTTCAATTATTATTTAGTAAATTTTGGATGTGAAAGCACTTAACAGTTAGGACCTACTGTTAAAATGTTTATTAGGACAGGTTTATGATCTCATTATAATATTGACAGGTTGTGTAAGGGGCTTTAAATTAGCAAGTTCTGGTTCTGGTCAGTGCATTTTATGGCATGCATGGCCTAATATGTACCCACAGTGGTCTCCCCAAAAAAAGGCCACCAAAGCTGGGTCAAATACACCATAAAAAGACATCACTAGGACAATACAAATAGTAATAAATTGGATATGTATTGTTTTGTGTAAAAATAACTCAATCGAAAAGATTGCTATCATTATTTAACAAAAGATAGAAATGAAATTAACCGAATGTCTGCATTTTCAAGATTGCTTGTTGAGATAAAATTATCATTTACACTTAATAATCACGGTTGGTAGGTTTTAAAAGGAAATGACTTGATTTGTATTATTATTAATCTAAATGGATCAAATGCAATAGATGAATGAATCAACAGGATTCAGACAAAAATAAGGTTAAGCATAGTAAATGATACACCAGTCGATTTGTTGGTTTTCAGTAAATAATCTATATAAACTATAACAGGGTGAACAAAATGTAATTGGGTTGAAGGACTGGGGCGCCTGTATTAAAGTAAGGTACACCATTGTAATTGGAACTCTATTATTAAATTAATTACAGAATACCGTGTAAGACAACCTTCCTCCGACAATAAGGCTTTACGCATGCACGGCAAAGAACACCGAAGCAATCAAGCGTAAAAAACATATCAGCGATGTGATACTGACTTTGCAAAATTCTCAGATTGGGGTTGATACAAAAGCTATCACAGCACAGATTATAAAATATGAAGAATAGTGGAATACTAGTTTAAAAATAGCTTTCAAGAAATTAAACAGCTTTATAATATCCAATAATAATATCTTTATAATATAATAAAGGATGCAATAAAAAGATAGACTTTTTAAGGTTTTGTAAATTCAGTAGTGAATCCATATAATGTGTTTATATTTAAGTACAGTACAAGTACTAGTCCCCATTGGTTGCTGGGTAATATTCCCCTTTAGACATTTATTAATGCATCACAGATTATCTAGATCCAAGAACCAGGTCGTTTTCACACTTAATTTAATTTTCTTGGTTCATGAACAAGACAAAACCAGGTGAGAAAAAATGCAAAATAAAAGTGAAAAAGTGGTTTGTAAACAATATGTCTCATTTAAAAATTTTTATTAATAAAATAATCATAATAATAGTTTCTGTAGGCCCTGTATTATATATTTTTTCATATAAACACAGTTGGCCTGGTTTACAGTCGACTCTGTTAATTCAGATTAGGAGATCTATTAGCCTAACCGATCGCAGTCTGCAGACGCAGACCATTTCTTTAGGCTTTTCTATAAAGATATAATAATTGGAAAGATAAGATTCAATAAACACATTCATGTAGATATTTACTATTATGGTAGTACAGATTCTGTATATTCTTTGTCTGGGATATAGCAGATTAGGTTTAGATCAGTTGAGATTAGGGGATTAGTGAAGCATTCTACCAAGAAAAATATACCCTTTGGCTTGAGTAGGTAAAGTTGATTATGGGATTAAGGAAGTGATATATCAATAGTAATAAGGATTAACTCATTGGTTCAGAAGAGGGATTAAACACATGATTTATCCATATCCTCCATGATTTATCAAAGGTGTTTTTGATAATCAACCTAAAGGTGTTTTTGATAAGGTGAAAATAAATATAGCAAATTACATCCTCTGGTTTAAATAATCCCTATTATCGTTCAAATCATCTTAAATTATTATTTTTGTTCACAATATTTGAAAAGCAAAAACATTAAAGAAACAAACTACTTTTACACATTCTAGAAATTTACCCAGACTTTCAGCTTTAAATATATTTCAATAACATTATTGACACACTAACTGTAGAAAAACTACATCAACTGCGGCAACAAACAGCTGTTTGCTTTAAAAAACAATATTTAATGGTAATGACAGTAAGTAAAGCTAGAAATTAAGTAAAATGGGACAGTGTCAGTTGAGACTTTTATTATAATATCCGCAGTTAGACAAGTTAGAGCCGAGTATGAAACATATGTTGGCAATGATGTGCAACACTTAAAATGTGAAAATGACCAGCGGCGATCAAATGTTTTGACTGTATGAGTAAGGGTAATAGGTGAACAAAACGATTATAAAGATATCTAGGCCGGGTATATAATTATGAATGTTTGGGATGCAAAGTGCAAGTGGTTTGGTGGGATTACATTGTGGAGTGGTGGGTTCGAATCATAAACTGAATATGGGCAAAATAAATACATAGTTAGATGTTGCATTATAAAATATAATATAATATAATAATAATAATAATAACATATAAAATTAATTTTCTTTCATTCAGGCTACTTTGGAGGTACTGTGTAACGAATAAATATAATCTTTAGTTATAGATTTAAACATAGTTATATAAATGGCAATAATGGAATAAGAATAGGCAATAATAGAAAGAATTTTATTAATACATTTCTAAAGTACTATTTAATTGTTAAATACGTTGCTGTTATTATACAGTATGGTACCTGTAGACTAAGAAACCAATACATTCTATTATTGAGCAGCACAAACAGTGTACTATGAAAAGTTCAAAAACAATAGAGGGCACTATTCAAAAAAACTTTATTCTTACAAAATACCAAAATGAAAATAACCTAACATGACCATATTAGGTAAATGAACCTAGTATACTCACAATATGTGTAGTTATAATTAATATTAATTATTTATATATCATTAGAATGGAGCAAACCAATCATCTAAGATTTGTTTTTTTAATTATTAAATAAAGATAGTGAAAGTATTCTTGGACACCCACATAATCTGAAAGTGTTTCGAAGCATTTATGCTCTGGAGCTCTAGATACTAGGCAACAAAAAGCATCCCAAGCGGTATTCTAGCTATGGAAACATCTCTAGGCAATCTAGGCTGTCAAAAGCCGCCTCACATACATGCTCTGGGGTCTTCAAACTGTCCAATTACCTTCAAAATATAAATTGTGTTTACATATAGCATAACTGAGTTGACTAAAGATATGGCCAGTCACACTACCCAGTTTATTGCTTTTACTATGAACTTACATAAACATTGCTGGCAGATATCCATTAGAAAGCGATAAATGGTCAAGAGGCACGTGTCAAGAAAAACTAAAAGCTGCATTCAAATTGTTTTCTTTTAGCAAGGGGAGGTGAAGTAGGGGGTAAAAAGGGGAGAGGATTGGGTAGGGAAAAACAAGGTTCAATTTAAACACACCACTTTGTATACTAATAAAACACAACTACAATTTTTTAGGTAAAAGGAAAAAGTTTATTATTATTATGTCTGTTAAAATGGTCATGTTATTCTGCTTTCAAATAATTGTGGTAACATTTGTAAACCATTTTCTGAACAAGTTCCTGTTTTTTTTTACAAACTTCTTTCAACGACCAATAGTGTGAATTCAACAAAAGAATGACAAGTATTCTAAGGTTAATTGTTTTCTTTAGCTGGTTGGAGGTACTTTGAACACACAGCTGAAACAATATATTAATGGTGTCATTTCTAAGCATGTTAAGAACATACAAATGTACTTTCACAGTATGAAGCTTATTATGACCACGGGCATATTGGGTTAAGTGTAGTATGAATAGAATATTTCTGATAATAGTTGGTTATATGTGAAGGGCTATAAAATTCATGTTTATTCATTCACTCAATCTTTTATTTCAGAATTTCTGGTCCATAGAAAGTAAAAATTACATATAGCCCTAAAAGAAATAAAATAAACAAGACTAATTACTACTACTCATCTCAGGATTGCATTCCACCTGGAGAGCATCTTCGACTTAACTAAGACGTTGCTTATAATCGTTGAGACTAAAACATTTTTGTTTGCATTTAGTCTACCCATCAGGCCATATATTGATTTTCTTAATAATTCATAAAAAGAAGGAATTCTACATTCCGTAAACATAAGGCTGGCACTGGCATATAGTGGTGGTCTTAAGAAGCCATAGTGGTGGTCTAAAGAAGCCATAGTGGCGGACCTAGGATTTTGAAATAGGGATGTGAGTAGAGGCGGCAGTGCGAAAATGTTTTTTGAATGCTTTGTTTATGCCTGGCTTATCTCTATCAATTTGATATGGAGGTCGTGGGTTCGTGTCCCACCCAAGATTTTTTTTTTGGAAATGTTCTCAATGTACTTAGTATCGAAAGTACAAATTACGTTAGAGTAGGGCAAATGTGATATTATACATCAATACGTATCATTAAAGTTTTAATCCTACTATAATAACATCATTCTTAAAAATAAAACTATACACTGCACTGTAAGTTGATTAAACCCTGTACATGAACTCATATCCATCATAATTCTCTGTGAATTCTTGTCTTTAATTGTAAAACCATGTCCTTTTCAACTCACTGAAATGAAGTCTGACTAATCTTGATAGTAAATATGAATTAATAGAAGAAGAACATGAGTACCTTTTAGTCCATTAGCAGCAGAGATATTAAATGTATCCGCTTCAAGGCTCTGAGCATCATACTTAGTTTAACTTATACCTATTTAAAAACTTGTTTTGAAAGAACTTTCATTTGTCTTATTACATGGAATTATCCTACTTTTTGGAATAAGTGGAATATGACAAAGGCATAAAATGTAATTGTAAGCAGTCTTGATTGTTATTAGCTACCATACCACGTTGACAATGGTATAAAAGCAATCACCATACCACTTTATTAATATTACTAAAAAATAAAATGAGGATACTGATATTCTTACACAAAGGAGTTAGGCCTATATAATAATTTTTTTTTACTATTTTTATTTAAAAAAATTAATAATACCTAATTCATAACCTGCTATGGAATTTGTAAAATGGTTTATATTGCCTTTTTATACTATTGTTTCTGTAAATGTTTTAACTTTGTATTGTGTTTTGCATGTAAGATGAGCCTCATAAATTGCTAATAAAGCTTTGTCTACACTATCAAACTTTATGTGACAAAAAATGTTATGTGCCCATATATAAACATGATAATGTCATATCACCATATTTTTTGTCAAACTAGATTGATAGTGTAGACAGAGCTTTATAATTGTATCTTATTTAATTACTTCTTTTTAAAACCTTACCTTTCCACTAAAATCCCTTTTTTCCAAGAATAATTAATGCTTACATTGTTAGTGACATTCTTAATTTCAAACAAATTTTGTCTAATTAAAATAATGATTTGTTATTTAAAAAATGATTGCTCCTAGAAACATGACAAATGTAATCAATGGAACACTCCATTACTTTCATCCTATTTATAGAGAAATTAATCAAGTGCAATTGTACAATTTGTTAAAAAAACAATTTCTGCATAAAAAAAAAGTACATTCTCAGAAGATTTTGCTAGCAATTGTAAAGAAAAAAAACTGTTTTAATTTGCAAAAGATTCTCTTATTTTGTCTGCTTGGTTTTGAAGTCAATAAACATGTTACTTAATCTCACTAAATTGGGATATGGTCTCTTTAAAAGTGCAGAGCTGAATGGTGAACTGAATTATGAGGTAACACTTGGTTCCCACTAGGACACATTGCAAGTCATTTTAGCATGTCCAAAACGACAGTTTAGATGGATCAATACACCGGGATAATCCTCTACTATTTTGAAAATTGAGTTCAAGTGCACATGAGTCAAATGTGTACATTGGACCTCCAGTTAAAGAATCTATACTACCAGAACCAGTGGACACGGAATCCTCTGTAGTACATGTGCCAATTTTATGGCCATGGTTTGCGGCACCACTTTTTAACTGTACCCCTTTCTTAACCGCTCATCTACTTTACTCGACTGTAAATCAGATGGAGAACTATTATGAAAAATCATATTTCTTATTGAAAAATGATATTTATGTTACTGTACATACTTTTTTTTTTAATAACTATTAATAATGTACATTTGATGAATACATCAAATTTGATGAGTTCATTCAGATATAGCCAGAAGCAACCAAGTTCAAATGTCTATGTAGGTCACCAACATAGTTCACATCATAAATTCACCAATGACAAGCCCTCAATATTCATTGATCGCATGTCTTTATTTCTGATTTATTAGATAGAAAGCTATCATCACTCACATGCTCCCCATAACCCCACCCACAACCCATTTCCTCCCTTAACTAATGGCAGCTACAGGAGCCCCCTCTAAAATTAATTTCAGAACTTTATTTCAATTTTCAATTTAATTTTATTTAACATACACGATAATAAATACAAGTAATCATGTGGGGGAGGGTCATATACGTCAGAAAGACTTTCACTACTTTTAGGCCCTATTTACAAAATCTGCCACTGAGCTATTATCAAAAGATCACTTAAAAAATTATCTTCTTGGATACTTCAATCATTGACATCTCAATGCTTTGACCAGTTCTGATTTGTTTCAGTTTTCAGTACTACAGTAGTACTACAGTATGGTTAGTAAACTGATTGGCAAGACAATTTATGTAACAAATAAAAACGTTAATCTATCATTCATTTAACCATCCCTTGCTTCGAGGGAAACAAGAACGGCTGCATCAATCAATTTATGATCTTCAAGTGTAGACACCTCACAATCGGCGGCGTCCAATCTTATAAACACCGGACTTCTGAACGAGCTATAAAGTTGAAATATGCCTCTACTGATCTTCATAAGATTCTTGTGCATGTTGTAATAACAACATTCCAAAGTACAAGAAAGCCTTCATCAATACTGATCATTCCTGCGAGTTTGATTGATTCGGCAAAAGAGCAATGTGATACTGCGATCATCGTGTAAAGTACATGATCACGCATTTTCAATGTAATTCATTATGCATGGCAACCGTCTGGTTGGTCAGTGAACATAATGCACTATCATGTGTACTCTAGCCAATCAAGGCATGACTTTTTATTTTTTGGTTCCAATAATGCATAAATAGGCTACTACATTATATCACATAGGGATTGCATTAGAGCCTTGTTCATAAATGTGTTTATGGGCAAAGACATGCTAACTATGATTGACTGGCATCCCATTCAGGGTCTCATATGCATTCAGTGGCGAAAGAAGGAAAACGTACAATATGGATATGTGTCTGAAGAAACTAAAAGCTTTGTTTATGGCTAAGACGATGATATAATAATAATAAGGGAGTAATTGCAATTGAGAAAAATATCCCATTAATATTTTGAGAATGTTAATACTTAGGGACAGTAGGTGCTCGCATTGTGACATTCCATGCTTAAGTGTATGCTAATTAATTAACAAGATAAGATAGGGATAATCAATATATAATATGTCAATCAACAATGTAACCCTGATTATATAGTTAGCAATGTAGGTCATGCTGCGTTTGATTGACAGCTGCCAATAACATTGTGACTGTCGTACTGCCCACCGGTAATCATAACAGAATATAGATACGCAACTAGCGGTGGAACAGTTGAGTAAGTACCAATCTAAACATGTAACCACTTGGCACGGCAGTCGTTAAGTACGCATCAAAGACATGCTTATCTTGTGAAATGCTCCTCGGCTGGGTAACTTTAATTGTCATACGATCTACAAATTATCTTAGCATTTGCCATGAAGGCTGATTATTTATTTGTGCTGTCTAATATCGCACAAGATGATGGGGTATCCTGCGGTTCAGGAAGAGTAGTTATAGGAAGAGGAGAATCAAAAACAGTATCACACATTTTAGTATCTCAGAATTGAACTGCCGTGTCATTTAAGTGGTAATTGAGGCTCCGATAGGTATTACACATAAGAGGAAAGGTTTTCATGGTTCTTCCCTAAGGGTCGCATCATGTCAGAGATGACAATTCAGGTGGTCTCTCATCTGTTGATGACAGTGACTGTGTGTGAGCTATAGTAGTATACCAGGTTGACCCGCCATACTCAGCTGTATGTGTATAAGTGCACACACACAAGTATTGGACCTATGGCTTACAGTCCCGAGAAGACTTGTTCTACCACCAAACAAAATGAGCCTCGAACTCTTGCTTTTAAGGCTATGGTTTCTGGTTCCACTGTCTTAACCAGTCAGCCACTGACAACACAGCAATAATATATAAACTGAAAAAAAAATTACCATTATACCAGGTTGACCCACCATACTTGTTTTAAAATGTGTATAAGTGCACGAACACAAGTATTTTATAAAAACATACCATAATATTCATCTTATATTGTAACTTTGTAGTAGCACAAGAAAATAGTAAAGATTTTGATTGTATTTATGAATGCACAGAGTGACTAAGGCAGTAATAAAGTGTTCAAATTAAGATAATGTAAACACCCATTCAGATTTGATACCAATTGCTATTATTAACAGAATCGTTTTAATTTCCTGCCATTAAAGTCTGCATGTTAACGTCAGATGAAAACATAATTTTCAATAAAGCGTCGACCGATTAATTGCAATACAGTAGTTAACCAGTGATTAATTCTTCACGTTTTTAAATGCTTTTAAACGAGGTCTCATTGATTGATCAAGCATCCTTTCATATTATGTACTGTAGTTTATCAATAGGAATTGTGTAGAATCTTAAGCTCTGTCTACACTATCAAACTATTTTGACCACAAAAAGTGTCTGTCACATAAAGTTTGCTAGATGTAGAAAGAGCTTAAGAAGCAATAAAAGACTAAATGAATGTTGTATGTGGTGGCTTCTACACATACCCCTATTTTGAGTTCAAACATTAATCTTGTTGACTTATTATAAATTCATCTTTAATTAAATGGATAACATTGGGAAAGGGGAAGGAGGGTATTTTGGGAGGAGTTTTTAAAAAATTTATTTGATAGAATCACAATCATTTTTAAGTAACTCGCCAATTATCGGATGGATAGACTATAATAATTTATTGAGGTGTGAAGTTGAAAGAGTCGTGAAATACAACCCTGGCACTAGGTCAGGATTGAACCCTTGACCTTGGGATTGAAAGGCAAACATGTTAACCACCAAGCTACAGCTCCACTTAATGACGATATTGAAAAGTAAAGAAAGGAATTAACTAAAACATCAGCAAATAAAGAAACTTGAAATAAAATTCTTTTTGATTATTGTCAATGCTGATTTATATTCTATCAGTCTTTACTATGATGTTGCAAATAATTGAAACCTTCCCAACATGGTATAAATTATGTTTGGATCAGAAGTTATCATGTTCTGTGTGACCACAAACTATTGGATTGGGACCAGTGTAACAGCCTTCCGACACAAAGGGCTTAAATTAGCGGTTGCAACTAAAGATCGAAAGTTCATAATTCCTGAATGAAACGGTTCACCAGGGAAAATTTGTAATAAGAATAAAATAAAGATTTAATTTGACCAACTTGTACTTTCATTTGAAGAGTACGAACGATGTCATCAGTTCAAGGGTATTAGACTGAAATTATATTCAAGTTTTAATCTTTGAACACGTTATTTTGGTTTTCAATGTTTTCACGTTTGTGGAGGAACAAATTTAAGATTCGTACAATACTTAGCACAAGGTCAACTTCTAAAAATAATTTGGTTTTCAAGAAATCATAATTATAATAACAATAAATCACATAGATTTAATTAATCATCACCATGACTTACTTTTCCATGCTAAGCACATGCTTATTTCTTTGTAGGTAGCTTTAAGAAAGAACCATATATCACATTCACAACAAATCATTTTATTCAATAGTAATAATAGAAATACTTGAATAATAAATGCTATAAAACAATGGGATACATTTGAGATTTGAACCTAAACCATCAAATAAGCTATGCGCATGCGCACTATGCACTGTATTATTTTTACCATGAATGCCAATCACACAGTAGGAAGTTGGTATCAAGTAATTAAATTACTGTCATACACCACTTCAACATTCCTCAAACATAATTTTAATCTAAAGATGAAGGTAATCATACCTATGTACTTAAGGTCAGCACATGTACTTAGTGTAGATACTATGTTCGGTACATAGTTTACTGAAGTACCATGATTGGGCCAGAACAACCAACATTGACCACTCAGTATTGAAATGTATGAGAGACCAAATTGAGAACATACTATACATTAAAGACTGTTGCATTCCAGGGGCGGATTGAAGGGAAGCCAAGCCGATCCGGGCACCACCCCACCCCCTCACAAATTGTAATGCAAAAGATAGCACATCAAATTAAGTTCAGCACTTCATTTCACTACTTTTAGGCCCTGGTCCCCACATATTTTCAAAATCCTGGATCCCCTACTGCATTCCAAAGTGATGTGGACGGTGGTCGAAAAAAAGGGAACAGGGGCCACAGGGTTGTCAATCCAAGATTCAAAACTTCTATCTCTAATAATGTTGTTACAGTTAATACGATCTAGGTGCAATAGTGCAGTTAATGCATTATGCTATTGTGAAGTGAAGAGATATTTACAACTTGCAGAAAAAGAACTTCAAAAGTATGTGCACTTCTTGAGAAATAAAATGTCCCAAACAAGCTGATCAATTTTTCATCAGTGATAAAGATCACATACCATATTTGGACGTGACAGAATATCTTCCAGTACATGAGTGATAGATGTTATTGGTATTTAATAAATCAATCATAGAGATTAGGTACCTGGGTACAAACTGACAACTGTCCACATACCCACTGTTGTCTATTACCATAGCAACAGCTGTAGGCAACACACAATAAATATTGTTGACAATATTTCACATTCCTATCACAGTGCTACTCAACATTCAATGTTTCTGTTCTGAAGTGGTCAACATGGTTACGTTTGAAATTGAAGATAATGACAACGTTTATAAATGACAATGATATTATTAATTAAAGTATGAATAATTATCCTAAAAATAACATACAAAAAATAATAAATTAATAATAAAAATGAAAAAAAAAAATATTAATGTTGACATAGTAGGAGCAGTGGTTAACAGCAGACAAAAGTTTTAGCTCTTACCATGGAGTACCACCATGCTCTTGCATAACAAAAATCATATTTAGAATGCCTTTTGTTGCACAAAAAACACAAACTATTAATATCATTAAGGCACTAACATATCGAACGCTGGTAATAACTTATGGCTTTACTGAAACTTATATTACTGTACTTCTTCTGATTATTTTATTGACTCACTTTCTAGATATTATCCAATAATGCAATAGTTGAATATCTTTTACAATAATATGCATATAAATGATAACAAAGTAGACGCACAAAAAACAAGGCCAGGGGCAGCAGCCACTTAACAAAATGCATTTCACGATCATTATCTTTCACAATTGTCTTTGATCAAATATATTCAACATGTTTTTAGATTTAAATAAAAGGCACATTTTCGGTGTTCTGTTACCTAGAACATGATGTAGATAATTGTTGCGTGATATCAAATGAACACAAATCCCTTTCAGGTACATGACTTGTTCCCTAATTTAGTATTAGTCACTAAAAACAAGAATATTACTTCTTAAATTGAAGAAAACTTTAAGCGTTTCTCTTCCACGTTTGATTGTCATGGTTAAAAAATATGTTATAATAATTTTTAAATTATGGATAAATTTGTTAGCCTGTGGCAGTTTAATATTTCTGTCGCCTCCAGGGAAAAGTATTCTACTGAATGGATGACTCAAAAATTAGAACGATTTGCGAAGTATAATCACGGTATAAAATAGTGTTCTACAGTAAAGATGTGTTGTTTTTAACACTTTACTTACCATAATAAGCACCAGTTCTAAATCAACGTCGAGTATTAAAATCCAAAGTAATTTTAAATGAAGTTTGTCGCTGAATCGTAGACAACCCAACTACATCTGAACCTGTTTGTCTTGCGTTGAGCATCGCTGTTAGACTAACAAGAACGTAACATGAGTGTTGCATCGTTTATTTGTATCGAAAACAGTCAATTTGAATTTGATAGAACAGGAACATCGATACCGGTGTTCCAGAAGGTCTTTCTCCGCTTGAGGTCTACTTGTAATTTTCTACCAATTCTAGGCAGGTGTGATATTAATCTTTTAAAATGTAGCCCATACCAGGTAACCAGTGAGTCAGACCAAATGACACAAAACAAGTTTATGTGAAAGTCCTATTATAACATACATTGAGTTCACAACTTATACAAACATTTTGAAGCAAAACTTCTTTTAATTTTATTATTTCACTCAAACTACTATGGTTAATATTTATTTATCTATATACTTTTTTTCTGTTGTGGTGAAATTAAATTTTGAATTGAATTGAAAAACTTCTTTTGATTTTATTATCAAGTTTTCAAAGAAATTATTCCCATTCAAATTTCCATTTTCTTGCTTGTTTTTGTGTACATTTTAGAATGTATTTATGTTTATAAAGATACTGTACATAAAAACTAATACATTGTAATAAATTATAACAAATTCTAAAAAAAGCAATATATTATATTTCTTATAAAAACATATGTAAACCTTACTTTAAATAATCAACAGTAAATAATACCTATAGGTGTCATTAAAATATTCTTTAATTACATTTTAATCAGAAAATTTCACGAGAATATTAATCCGGGTTGTTTTGCCGTGGAAACCTCAAACCTATATAATTTACTATAATTATACATAGGAATTACAGTAACCATGGGGATTTGACCCCTAGATACACATTTGGATTTACCTGTTTCTAGTGTATTTATAATTAAGAAGGTTGATTTGAGAAAATCAGCCAGCGAGACAAATAATATTATAGAAAAAAAAATGCAAGCTCTCCCAAGAGGTATGGTATGTTCAAACCTCATGATGAATGTGGAGTAAATCTTTGCTTTAATGAAATTCAACAGTTTGAACTAGTTTTAATTTCTTTTTTATGATTCATTTTAATGTAAGGTTGGTTTGTTCAAGCTCATGAAGACTTATTTCTTTTTAACTTGACTTATATTTTCATTATCTTGTATGTATAATGTATGTTGTTAATTTTAATTCATTCAATGATGATGTCAATGGTGACAATGATGGTATCAATGGTGACAATGATGATGTCAATGATGAAAATGATGATGCCAATGGTGAAAATGATATCAATGGTGACAATGATGATGCCAATGGTGTCAATGATGATGACAATGATAATATCAATGGTAATAATGATGATGTCAATGGTGACAATGATGTCATGGTGACAATGATGATGACAATGATGATGTCAATGGTGAAAATGATGATGTCAATGGTGACAATGATGTCAATGGTGACAATGATGTCAACGATGATGACAATGATAATATCAATGGTAATAATGATGATGTCAATGGTGACAATGATGATGTCAATGGTGAAAATGATGATGTCAATGGTGAAATTGATGATATCAATGGTGACAATGATGATATCAATGGTGACAATGATAATGTCAATGGTGACAATGATAATATCAATGGTGACAATGATGATGTCAATGATGATATCAATGGTGACAATGATGATATCAATGGTGACAATGATGATGCCAATGGTGACAATGATGATGCCAATGGTGACAATGATGATGTCAATGGTGAAAATGATGTCGTCAATGGTGAAAATGATGATATCAATGGTGCCAATGATGATGTCAATGGTGACAATGATGATGTCAATGGTGACATTGATGATATCATTGGTGACAATGATGTCAATGGTGACAATGATACTGTTAGTAATCAACAACATAGTTTTGAATATCAAACAAACTTACAATAGTTAATAACTGATAGAAATTAATAATTTATGTACGATTTCTTAGTCACAATTGCGAGAATAATGCAGGATCATCGCAATATCATCTGGGATTACTAAACAATCAAGGCGACAAATTCAAGTAAGATAAATATTGACATATTGCAGCAAACCCTCTCAAAAGATGAACAAGCTTCTATCGGATTATTGTTTCTACTAAACCAATGGATTAGCAGTTATCTAGATGACCAATGCATAGGTCAATGCATTTAAATGAGCAATATTATAATATAAGAAACGTAAATATAGAATGAGACAATTAACAAATTTACACAGTGCATTTATAGACAGTTTACTACATAAAGATACCATAGTTCATGGTGAGACTGACTAACTAGTAAATGGATAAGAAAGCTCCTTCAGTGGTAATAAACCATCATAACTAATAGGCCTATGTAGTTAGTGTGTAATATAGTAAGAATATAAGTGTTAGGTGATTAAACAATTTATTGTGGATAATTTTCTAATGAAGAGAACACATGATGAATCTTTATTACTAAAAATAATTAGTAGTCCTGTTAAATGACCATTGTATTGGTCAATTCAGTGGCGGATCTAGGGGGTGAATAGGCTGAATTCTCAAAAAAAAAAGAAAAAAAGATGCAACCTACCCGCGATTGACCGTCGCTAGATGTGGATTATTCTTTTAATTAAGAAGAGTAGGCCTAGCTAGGCCCTACTAGAGCTGCTAGGGTTAGCATTAATAGTTGTGTATTTGGCGTTTTTTGATTTGTGTTATAGACACGGCGATTACTGCAATCATTGTATACCAAATTACATTGAGTTATTCACCCGGCTGTAGGGTATATATCTTTGAGGTTAACAGACCACCAAAACATGGTACACAACATGCACTATCGAGGCATTTTCGGAGTACCGCATTACCAAATGTTCATTTTGTTTGAAGGTTTTTCGATCAAAGTTTCATTGAAAAAGATCCGTACAGTATTTAGGAAGGATTTATTTAAATTTACATTATGTAATATTTGTTATTAAGTGTGATGGAAACAGTTTCTCTAGCCTATTAAACAGTGTGTAAGCATCTATTTTTTCAAAAATTTTCGGAGCCTCGAGAGGGGGACACCCCCTCCCAAACCCTCCTCGTTTGCCACTTTCGTAGCCACCCCATCTCGTCAGATCCTAGATCCGCCACTGCAATTGTTACACAGATGTCTACACATGGATTGAGCACTGACGAACTAATGGAAGTCTGGAGAGGGAAGAAGTAGGAGGAGGAGGAGGATGAATTCCTGGCTTGATCTCACTGTAGTACTCACTACTAATACTACAGTAATAGTAGGTCTATCCTACTAGTAATCTTTCTACTGGACTGGGTTTCAATGTTCAGATTTACATTTGAAGAATCATAATTTTTCTTGACGTCCCTCATTTCTGTAAAAACTACTCACCGAAATTCAGTACAGTCCAGGTCATTCACCCTTCAGCATTCAATGAATTTCAATTTTCAATTCAAGTCTCCCAGGGCAGTGAATTATTATTCATCAACCTGTTACTTATCTCATGCCTACACAATCAATGAATACGTAATGTTAGCTAATTTTTGCTTCAGTAATTACCATAAACGATCAGTGCATATTTGGCCGTCTTCCATTGATAGCAAATGTCAAACATGAGAATCAGGGTTGTAAAATTATCTGCTAGATGAATATCTGGTTTTGAACTAACGGAAGATACAAGAAACTTGTTTTCTTTCCCTGCAGCAGGTTTATGACATAGCAACTCTAGTTAGAAGAAAAACAGGAGTAGGAGGAGAGGAGTGAGGGATGTGCTAAGCGCCAACCATATACCTGTTTATTTCACTAAATGGTATTTCACACTTGTTGCATGGTTCTGGTCTGTGAAGCAAGATTATGACATGGCAGCTCTAGTCAGAAGAAAAAAAATTAAATTAAACAATGTTTCGTTTTCACACAGCTACGCGCATATTGAGTGTTGTGAAAAAGAAAGATTGACGTTCGATTTAATTAGCTGGTGCCGAACCCGTGCCAGAACAAGTGTGATGAACCATTAAAACAGGTCTGTTGACCTGGAAGATCTGGCCAGCGAGAAACAGGACTAGGAGAGGAGAGATGGCCATGTAAATTGTGTACCTCTTCAGAAAGTAGTGAAGTTTCCACAAAACATATTAACCAACAATCTAGTACAATAGAAGTACACTCTTTAATTTGATACACAGTTGGCACGAATTGTGTTGGTTTGTCAAATATCAATGTATAGGAAAAATGCTGTAATCAAATTAGTTAGTTTGATTTAATACCTAAAGCCAGATTTGGCTAGACATAGAACAATCAAATATTTTATAGCTTTTTATTATAAATCTATTAACAGAATAATTTAAACCAATGTCACTCAGAAGGTTGTGATTTGGGAATTCCAAAACTACCAGGTCTTGCCTAATTTAAGAATCCTGGTACCAGAAAATGATGACTTTTGATACAGAAACAAATAAATAATTTTATAAAGAAACAGTGACATACAATTTATTGAAGGCGCTGCTTGACGTTAATTTATTATTTTAGTTTTTTTATGTTTAGATATTAATATCATAATTCAATTCAATTCAATTCAATTTAAAAGACATTTATTTTCGTCCAAAAAACAAAAAGTATAAAAAAAACCAGTAACGACAGATTGAGATTATTGAAAAAAAATGGACGAAGGCAGGATCTCAAAAAGATGACAAAATCCATAGCAAAAATGAATACAAATAACCTTTTCTGTACCTCA
This sequence comes from Antedon bifida, assembly GCF_963402885.1. NCBI lineage: Eukaryota > Metazoa > Echinodermata > Crinoidea > Comatulida > Antedonidae > Antedon > Antedon bifida. Next base: position 5,795,612 of record NC_136234.1, read on the forward strand.
ATAACAAAATAAAATCTATGAAATTAAAATTGATGTGTTAAAATTATTATGTCCTAGAATATAAAATAGATTAAAGGTGTAAAAATGTACAAAATTGAATCAATAAAGATTAGAATTTTCCAGGGTACCATTTGAATAATTTAGTAAAAACTAAAAATGGAAATGATTAAACATTGTTTGAAATCAGCAGCTCAACTGTGGGTGAACAACCTGTAGCGAATTAGTATCGCTTTGCAACATGGCCTTCAAACAACCCAACAAGTAAAACTGAAAATGTCTTCAAATACCGAAACAAAAACAAATGCAAAACAACCTTCAGTATAAATTTTCAAAGTGGCACATCAAATTATGTTTCAGATGTAAAATAGTACAAATAGACTTATTGTTGATTTTTCAAACATAAAACATTTTCAAAACAGGTATAACTTACCGATAGTTTGAAACTGTTACAAGTTTTCAAGACACATGCACAGCTGGGCAAGTGTTCTATTTAATTAGACCAAATCTACACTCCACTGGGCGTCTATTCTATACCGTGTCTCTCACTCTACTTTTGACCGCAGCGGTCAACCCCAGAGGGTATTCAGGTTAAAAATTATAAGCGACAATAAAGAACCCTTGCTGCTAGGGGTCAACATGTTGCCTTTGGGGGTAAAAATACTGCTGCTAGGGGTCAATATAATGCCTATAGGGGTCAACCTCTCACCTAACTAAGGTTTAGAGGAGAATATTTTACTTATTTCAACCACAGCACATGTGGAATTGTATTTATGCTATTTTTATATGATTAAATAATCTGTAATGTGGGTTAAATAGCAATTAGCCTACAAAAATTCTGGCAATGGGTTGAATGACATAGAAAATGCACGAAACAGACATCAAGAACGTTTTAGTAATCAAAATCAAAACGGCTTCCTACTGACTCTGGGGTACCAGCCCCTTGATTCCGATTGAAGTTATTCTCAGGGACAAAAAAATTAAGTGCATAAAAATACTCCGCCCATTAATCTAAAAAAATGTTTTGGTCATCAAAAATTATTAAATTAATCGCTTTGTGTTTCCAATTATAATAGTTGTGTATCTAAACATCGGCACTACCAAAATATTCTGAACCATTGCAATTAAAAATGACAACAGAATACGCTCCCATTAAATCTATTAGTATTCGTACTTGTTAATTCCAGGAATATATCTGCAAATACAATCTACATGATTGATAGGGCACCTTGATATGCGTGGTCATGCATGGTCGACACGGAATGATATTCTGTACATTGTTGTCGCAATCTAAAAACAAAGATTTAATTTGTATTCGTGTTCTGGTGTCCAAGTGGAATACCAGGAGAATGTTAAATTGGAAAAGTTCAATAACACAAAAAGAAAACCACATAGTATATTTATTACCCAGAATTTATAAGAAAATTGGTAATGTTGTAGACATTTTTAGAATTATACATATTTTGGTCATGGGAACTTGGATTTAAAACCAAAACACCAAAGGAGATCAATTGTTTGTACACTATTTTTACATGAAATATAACGAATGTTTCCTCTTAAGAATTTATTGCTGCCATAATCTATTCAAAATCATTTGAGAATATTCAAAAAGCAAAAATATCAATTTTCTATATAAATGCAATGCATGAAATTAATAGCAACTTAAGATATGCAAAAATTGTCAAAAATATCATAGCTGGAAGGAAGGAGAACTTGTGTCTGAATTTTAAAATTTGAAATCGTTTCCTATGCAAAATTCAAATATAGTATTTCAAATTTATGAAAGCTCTGTCTACACTATATATGTGATGTGCCCATTTAGGGACATGATGATGTCATATCAGTATCATATATGGGCATATCACTACCATATTTGGGCCATGACTATGTGCCTCTAAAATTGTAGCCACAACCTGATCAAGTAGTATCAAGGTTTAGCTCTGTCTACACTATCAAACTAGTTTAACAAAAAGGTTAATGTTTGGGTATGGGCAGAGGTATATGCCTATTGCCATGGTTTCACTAAAACTGCTGCACAGTTTCAAACTTATGACCAATCACCTATGTCATACTCCCTAGCCACATAAGTCCTATGGATCATTCCAATATTGACAGTCATCTATATCTATCCACGGCCACATGTGGTTTAATGGATTGTTCCAATCACTGGGCTGAAAGCGATCAATCTAAGGGTCAAACATTCCTACAGAAAACATTTCTTTGATACCTATAGGCCATAATATGATCATGCATACATTCGCCTTCAGCTTTTTCTACTCCAAATAGAAAGCAACTGTTAACTTTGTTTTCCTATACCTCTCATTAGATCAAACAGCTGTTACTCTTCTTATAACATCATTTTCACCACCAACCATACTCTATAATGGAGTATTAATACATACAACAAGAATGATGCACTATTAAGCTAATTTATGCAGACGAGCGGTAAAAAAAAAAAAACGGGTAGCTTGTCCCACGTAGAATCTGTATCTATCACGAGTGGAAACCGATCGTACGCTCCGTGTTGTGTGTAAACGGTCATAAAGAATAGCATAGATTCTATATTTTTATTACCGTTTATTTATTGCTCGGCTGTGTAAATCAACCTTTAGATGATTGGTAAGCAACACCAGTGACAAACATAATTTCTTTCATCAACAAGCATGGTATATTACCCCATACTCCAGGATGTCTCGTATGGAGAGAACTATGCCTAACCTACAAATACAATGGTATGCATCTGTTTCAAGAACATAAGATTGGCGGATAAAGAGAGATTTAAAAGATACCTGGAACATCACAATAAATATAGGAGCACAACTAAGTTACAAACTGTCAAACTTTAATATTTCTTGATTCCTTGTAAAGATGGAGGTGGGAAAAGTGTTCCACATACAACTAATCAAAGTAACTACCAAAAATGACCATTTTGTCAGTAATAATATCATTAATCATTCAAAGTCTTTCACATGCCATGCTTTTAGCATGGTCAAGTTGATCAATGGCCAAATACTGGTCCATCTGTAACAAATAAACATTCATTACACTCAATTGCCTATTAAGATCAAAGTTGTTTTTCTGGGATTGACATTCATGGGAGATTAAACCTGAAATAAAGTTTAACTTTCCATTGTCATTAAGTCTTGTTTCAATTAATTATGAATAAACATTAAATTTAACAACATGTTCTGGATAGTGAAGACCATGAAAAAGCTTTATCTGCTGCTGTATGTTCTCTAGTTGCTTCAGTAATAAATCCCAAAATCAATGATTGTTTATATTAAGCTCTATCTACACTATCAAACTAGTTTGACAAAAAAGTGTGATGTGCCCAAATATGGTAGTATTACTGTAGTAATATGACATCATCACATTGTCACATAAAGTTTGATAGTGTGGACAGAGCTTTAGAATTCATAAATTTCAAACTTTGATAATGCAGCTTTGGTAAATCTTCACTTTGTTTATTAGTACTGTATTACATATAATTTCTTACTAGTACAGTATATTGTAATTACAAATATGATGAAACAACTACAGTATGTACCAGAGTTACATATTGTTATTGAAAGAAACAGAACAACCTTCGTGAAATGCTTAACCTAGTCCATCATCTTCTTTTAATAAAATTAAATTATAAACTATATAGGTTTCTCTATTCTATACAACTATATTATGACTTCAATCAATCATATATTAAAAGAAATGATTAACCAGCAAATCAACATACTTATCATAGGAACTTGAAACACTGTTACAGTCGCCAGACATATTGAGATGGTGTTTTAATTATTGGAATTAAACAGATTTGACAAAGTATTACTTGGTTTAACAAACATACTGTAGGCCTACAAATTGTAAAAAAAAAAACCCTTTTGAGAAATTAAACAGTCCGCAACAAAGTAGAAGCAATGCCATATATATCCATTTTTTTTTTTTTTTTATTTATTTTTTTTTTTAATTTTTTTTTTTTAAATTTATTTTATTTACTCATTTTATTCTCAAAAGTCAAATACCTTAATACATATTGTTCATCTAGTTCTTTTATCTAAACAAACTCTCAGACAAGAGTTCGCTTGAGTTCATTATCATATCTGACAATTTAATAGTATATTCAGAATATAAATTAAGAGTGTGGAACTGCACATAAGCTTCTTCCTATAAAATAATAAAAACCTAATATGTATTTCATGTCTCAGGCGGTTTAGGTTGATGGATAGGCTTAATTACACAGAGGGCAGGTGATACCTATCATCATCATCACATTAACATAAATAGATGGTCACCTGTGGTCATTAAGAAATTACCTGCTGACCAGAGGGGTGGATTTTTTAAATGGATAAAATTCTATTTATCGAGAACATTTTTCATGTTAAAACATTTTGGCTTAAATCACTCTTTTCTAAATGTTCAGAAAATCTGAATTTGTAAGAAAAAATATCAAAACAAATGAAAAGAGATCCATTCATAATACTTTTTTAGCAATAAAACAAATAAACAACATTAAAATCTCTGTGGGATAGACAAAATGACAAATTAGAATTTTCAAAAAGTTCTGATAGTCCTATTAGCAATTATGAATTCCATGCTAGACAGGTGGGAAGGCAACTCCATTCCCATGTGATTATTCCATTTCCCATTCATGATTTTAACTGTCACAAATGTCAAATTATAAACCCCATTGGACATGGCCCGTAGGCCTAAATGCCACAATATCATTATCATTGGTGTCATTTCCTATTTTTCAATAAATTTATAAATTCTGATAGAATGTTTGTCCCACTGTGCAAATAGTGTAGGCCAACTTGAGACTTAATTTATAATTGTTTGTCAAATTTAAACAAGATAAACTTGGACATTGAATACTGTAAAGCTCTGTCTATACTATCAAACTTCACAGGATAAAAAATGTGATGTGCCCATATATGGACACGATGATGTCATATCACTACCATATTTGAGCACATCACACTTTTTTGTCAAACTAGTTTGATAGTGTAGACAGAGCTTTACTCTCAAATTAGTTCAAGATGTACACATCATTCCTCATTCCTAACAACCTCCTCCCGTATTCCCAGAAATTTCTCTACCTACTGTACTTTAACACATCTCCCCAATAAAGTAAAGAATTTTAAAGGTCTAGATAAACTTAAAGATATAAAGTATACAAAAATGGTTGGTTTAAAAATAGCTATATCAGGTGTGAAGAATAAACCCTAGTTCAAGACACTGTGTTTTCATCTTAGTTGCTGACAAAACAAAATTAGACTCAATTAAGTGTGGTAGTGAGCAGGATCTGGTGATAACGACTTATCACATTATGGTATTTCAGATTGGCGCTTGGGGCGATCGGTATAAAAATACCACATATTGTATCTATATGACTGACATTTGGCTTCTCCGCGCTGCAGGAGTTTCCAAAAGATCTAACAAATTTAAGGAAGAGGAATACTAGAAATAGTTGAAACACTTGTGAGGTGAAGGGGAAGGAGTGGAGGTGTTGGTGGGGATTAAAATGTATTATGAAAGGCAATTGATCAACACTTTACTATTTCTCTATTGGTGCCATTACAGTTACATAGTAGGGATAATCTGTGTTATACTAGTGACATCTCATTCAATAAGAATTCACATTGCTTGTGTATGCGAGAGAAGAATAGAAAGTTGAAATATTTGTGAGGTATGAATTAAAATCTAACTCTGAAAAGCTTGTGTCCTTTGGACTCTCCACCTCTTGTTTGGATGCGACATCTTGTAGTAAGAATTTACATGCTCAATCTGCATTCATCTGCTTTCACTGTGTGAACGGAGTTGGGTTAAGCTACAACTCCAACTACCAAGACTTGGTAGACTTGTGTTAAGCTATAAAAATCCTTATTTCTACTACAGTACTTGCAGATAATTCTATTCATAATATAATATTTAGCACTGCAAATCTCTGGACCTTAGAATACAAGTCTGCATTAACTGTGAAATTAAAGGATGACTCGATTATCTCTCTTAAGCCTCGTAATATGCATTTACAATGTGTACATTTACATACGTTCTCAAGCTGTAATTACAACAACCCTGATCGACATTACTTGAAAATTAAATATCTGCAAGTTAATGTCATGTTTGCTTTACGTAAATTACTCATCATTCCTGATGATGGTGAAACCCTAATTTCAGTTTTCTTCTTCAAAAGTCATTAAGCATCAACATGTACTTTCATCAGAAAATGTAAATGAATGAGCTTCGTGAATAAATAGAACTCATTATGGGTGTTTGTTATCTGCATGCTAGGCCGGAGGGACCTTCCCACATCCCGGTAGCCACATTATAAGAAACTCAATGAGAGGCAGCATTTCCTTTATCATCACTGAATTAATTTTATATTCGTCTGTAAATCTAGGCTAGACATTCTGAAATTGGGAATGTATAATTACATCTGCATGGTCATTGACTTTGGAAATTATTTGCATAAAAAATTGGGATTCAATTTAGTCATGTGACACGACGAAAAACTTCTGCATTAGCGAAACATTTTAAGGGCAGTCGCAGTCATAGTTGAAGGCTTAGGTGACTAACCTAAAAAAAATATGTCTAAATCACCGATAATAAACTTAACCAATACCGCATACCTCGTAATAAAGCTAACCAAAAGCGCCCTCATCTTACCTCTTATCGAATCGACTTGCCAGATAACTTTCAGTAGAGCACCTGAAATTATTTACCAGGTATTTGCCGTTAATTAGGCAATCTCTTGTACCCTTGAACCTAGCTTACCTCTACCCCTACAGATGGTAGCATCAAGCCATAGTTAATTCTACATGTTAAAACATAATACATTTAAGCACTAAACCATGTCTATGGCAAATAATCAGAGATTTTGTGTTCAACTAGAACAGTATGTTTCACTGGAATATCCTGTCACGATTTCGGTAATGTGATTCACGCTTGGAAAGTCAATCTTACTGTATAAAATCAGTGGAAGTATTCACCCTAGTAGTATTTTCCCAAATATGGTAGTGATGTCCAAATATGATAGTGATGTGTCCAAATATGGTAGTGATGTGCCAAAATATGGTAGTGATGTGCCCAAATATGGTACCGATATGACATCTTCATGTCCACATGGGCACATCACATAAAGTTTGATAGTGTAGACAGAGCTCTATACAGTACTAACTATAGATAGAGTTTGTACTGTTGTCTGCTATATGTTATTGCACACACATCCAATGGGATATCAAAATGACCAGAATTACTGGGAGGGTTTTAAACCATAGTATCTGCCCTAGTAATATATTTAATAATATATAGGTAATCTTTATATCTGTCTAAAATTTGCATTTTCTTAATTAATTAAAAAACTAACTTGTAGGCTTTAACAAAATCAAACTTTAGCTTGTTATTTTAATTGTTTGATCTAAATGGATCTCGATCTTAAATCTAGTCGGTCCAAAGGCAAATGTCATGGGTATACTGTATTATATATTTTGTCCAACAATCTCAACTACCCTGGAAAGTCAAAGGTCATAATTATAACTAAACTGAAGGAATTTTCTTACAATGGAATCAATTAAAGGTAGGTATTAATAAAATTGGAGACAATTATTTCATGTAATCTCCCGTAAATCATTCTCTTTGCAAACTCCTATCATGATAATAAAAGCAATGTAAAAATAAATATGCGACAACTATGCAGTGTATGCTCTGTAAATAAAATTAAGCTACATTTCCTTTGAAGTGTCACCGATGTAAGAACTAAACATCGTCTTGCAAATTGAATTGAAGCGATAAGAAAGCCTACATTGCAGCTGAGTAAACATACATGCTCACAGTATCCTTACAAGGTATCAAACATTTGACATACTTAGTGGTATCTATAAAAAGGAAACACACCTTCCATTCAAGTGTAAAAAAAATTTAAAATGTTCTATTACTTTTTCGTTATTATTATTTTTATTACAAATAAGATGCTACTGTATATGCTCAACACACCGTACTGTATGCATAAAAATTGCAGTAGCCTTCAACAATGAAGTTTGCTCCTAAAGAAAAAGAAGGTACAGTATGTTACTTATGTTTGCCTCTCCACCCAGGTGTACAAATGGGTACCTGGTTTAAGAAGGTCAAGACACAAATTTGCGCTGATTACTAGCAACATTATGGGAGTATATTTCCATGAATGTTTGATCCAAAAATGACCGGGTTAATATTATGTACAGTTCTTAGAGGTTTCACAACACTTACTGTATTAGGCACTTTATAAATCTAGGATATTATTATTATTGTATTATTTACCAATACCATGCTTAGTATTACAGGTTTTTAAAACTATTTTAAATGCAGCAGATAGTGGAATTTAAAGGAAGTTGCTTTAACTGCAGCCTCTAAAAGTCTCATTAATATGATGCAAACTAAAAAGTCAAAATATTGACAACAAATGTGCAAAAGGAACAAAAAATGTGGCACATTTTCCTTTCAAGACTTTTCCAAGATGTAATTCAAAATAGCATGCAGACATATAAATCAAAGTTGAGAAGGATAATAGGTAATAAATATTGAATTTGGTCACGGAATATCATAAACCCATACAGTTATCATGCTACTGTAAAATGATACAGATGCATGGTTTGAGATCATATGATGATTTCCAATACAATAAGTAAGAACATTTAACTTTTATTAACCTTCACTTATAACGTATCTAAAACAAATTAACAAAAATAAAATGTTATTGTACAAGAAAATCATATCTATAAATCACGCTAAAATATCATAGAAAGTTTATTGAATGGTTTTCTAGGTTTATTGTATAAAATATAGTATTAAAGTAACTCTAGTAAGAATCAATATAATATAATTGGAACATAAAACCACCTTCAATGGTAGTAGAAATGTCACTATAACTTATAATAACTTCTTTAGTACTGCGCAAACAAAAGGCCATAAAATGTCTTATTATATATTAATAGTTATAGGCCTACTGTACTTCTAGGTATAGCTGTGATCTGAAAGCGTGGATCCAACTTGGACGCACCGCAACGACGTAGGCACAATCCCAGTGAGTTGACCAATCACAAGCAACAGTTTGGGTGCGACAGTTTGGGTGATCCATCGCGTCATGATTGGTCAAAATACGACATTGCCTTGAGCCCAAGTGGGAACTAAATTTAAGACTATGTTCGGTAGCTAAATTAGCACAACTACACCATTTGTGGAAAAGGGTGTTCAATGAAAATTTCTACCTTTCGAGTTATATCTCACTCTTCGAGGAGAAAGGGCTATTGTTGGTTTATCCAGGTATAGTAAGCTAGGCAAGAAATAGACTTTCATCACCCTACAGTCTACATACTACTATGTACAGTAGATCATAGCATTGTGTATACAGTACAGCTACTAGTGAAAGGTTCTACCATTCCGATATTACAACAAATTAATTCTTGGAAGACTGTATTTAATCTGTTTGCAGCATTTTATGGGACAGCTTTCTAATTAAAAGGCAACCACAATACTTCTCTTGCACACGACAGTTGATGATAAATTCAAAAAGAAAATAATTAAACTATACTGTGATAAATTTAACTCGCTGCAACCAAGGCATTTATAGAGTAGTGATGATATAACATAAAAGGAGGTCAAAATAATTTTAAGGGGGTGATTTATTAAGAAGATTGTTTTTTAGGTGTAACCTAACTCAAACTGTTACTTTGTTAGCTGGTTGATATTAACAATCATTTATTTACATCATACGATCTCTTCTTCCTTTATGTCATACAAGGTCACAGTTGTACTGTTGTGTGTTAGTGGTGGGGGTCCATTTTATTTTTTATTTAAATCATACCATCTTCCCTTCCTTACTTCATACATATCCACAAGGGGTCGCACCTGCTCAGTGAGGTTCAACATTTTTTTTATGATTTAAATCGTACCATCACCCCTTCCTTTATTTTATAAAAGCAATAAACATTCCAGAAATCATAATAAAATGATAAATTGATAGGTCTCACCTCAGAATACCAACTAATCTTCCTTTAGGTGTACTAAATGTCATATGGAATATATACTTATTTCTTACAGTTCAAACATCAGGAATTGGATAATGCTTCAAATGGTTCCGATAAAGTGTAACTATTGGGGAGACATTTATTGGATTTGCAGACATTACATTAAGTGGATAAACAGAAACTATATAAATTGAAAATTGATTCTGATTCTCCATTTCATGATACATTACTCTCAACAATTCCAAATAAGTTGAGGAAGAAAGATCGCCTCTAATTAGACAAAAGACGACTGGATGGAAATCCGATAAAAAAAAGTGGAGCTAAAAAACGATGAATGTTCCATCTCATCTCAGTCCCTAACCCCGTACAAAAACAAACTATTTGTTTTAAATATTTATCATGTTTAATCTGGGTCGGTGCGGCCACATGCCAGTTGCCACATACGTTGCGAAGAGAATTATTAATTCCAATGTGCTACTGTATATTGAATGTGGTTATTTTTCCCTAATCCACGAAAATTAAACGTTCTTGAAAATAAAAAGTAGTGCAAAAATATATTTAACAGAATTTCTAACCTTTATGGCGACCTTTGTAAAAGTTGGTTGCGTAATCATCAGTCGCAAAGCCTGTTTCTTCAGATCAACGAGTCGATTGTTACAACGTTCGCAACAAATCCCAAGATCGTAAGGTTGTCCAGTCGAATCGTTAGTAATATCACAAGAAGGATTTGATGGTTGTACTGGACTAGCACCATCCATGCTTGACTGGGTATCGGGGTCTGGGGTTTTTTGGCTTTCCATTTTGATTTTGTTTACCAAATCATCTCTTGAATGTCACAGCGGTTTCTCTAGAAAGCTGAAACAAAAAAATTTAAATTTAAATATCTATAATTGTATATTGAATAGTACTTGCCTAAAATTAAATTACAAAAAGAAAAGCTGATACCAATACCTGTACAATTAAGTTAAACAACCTACGACGAGTGAAACCAAAGATTAAATTAAATTCAAAAGCATTCATCTACAGTACTACTGAATATAACTGTGAGAGCTGAAATGTTCACACCCTATCCAATCTGCATTTTCAATGAAAATGTACAATTGCAGTAAATTGTACAATTTAAAATATTTTAATTGAAATATTTTACATTTAAAGTGAGTCTGTGGTGTTGAAACTCTAACACCATGTGTTAGCCCACATCAAACATTAAGCTCTATTTTAAGGTTTAAGAAGCAACTGTTACTTACTGAAAACATATGGAGAAATAGTTATTTTATTTTAGACTATCATCAGTAATTACTACTACTGATGACTCAATGTGAACTTAAAATTACTTTGGCCTACTTAAGCAGTAGACCAAAACAAGAGGGGCTGTAGTGGTGATAGATGAAATTGGTCGCGGTTGAATTTGGTCCTGTATTTTGTATGGATCATGTTTAAATTGGTGGATTTTGCCGATGTGGTAATCAACTCAAAATATTCTATACAATATACACCTATCCTCTACCTCTAGCCTAGCCTAGGTCTAGGCACTAGGCTAGGCATACACAATACAAGTTTAGGCTAGGCCTAGGCCTAATTTATTTATTTTAATTTATTGCAATCAAAATAATACAATATTTGTAATATTGAAAAAAAACAGAGGATGAACGACTTTTTGCAAGAACCTAAGTAAAACTAGTTATCTCTAGGCAAACTAGCCCCGGTAGGACTACCTCCTCTGGTGTATCAAAAGCAGCAAGCGGTACCCTCCCAGCCAGGTGCAGTATTGTCAGACTAGGCTAGGCCTAGGCTTTAGGCCCCTCCTACCTACGCCTAAGCTAACTTGATGGATCATGATGAGCCTAGGGTCGATTATTAACATTCAAACACATTATGAGAAAACTAACAGTCCTTTAAACTAACCTAGATCGAAATCATTTTCTATACTGGTCAAAATCAGAGAGAGAAAGCAGCAAAACAATCCGAAAACAAAAGACGGAATGATTTTTCCTCTCTCGCGCACACTTCTCCTCCACAAGAAAATTACTGTGATAAAAAAACAGTAAGAAGAAATTTGATTGGTGGAAAGAAGTAAAATAAGATGCCGTTCCTGATAGTTAACAGAACCCCTCTTCCGGAGACATCATCGAAATTGTAACAATTACAAACAAACTATTGGTTATTTCGTGGTAAACTTTCGTTTAATACTGAATTGCTTTATTAATGTATGTTTATTTATTTGGTTTATCGAAATATTTATTTATTCATGACTTCTGACTAAAATAAGGAGGAGGCTTTGAAAATTACTACTAGGCCTACTTACGCAACTTTACATATTGTACACTTAAAATAATAGGAGTACGCAAATAAATAATTACCTTATAGTATTGGCTCTTTTTTCAATTACATGTAAATGTATTGTAATCGATTATTTATTTAATAAAGTAATGCGCTTTCTTTCGTAAAATCAGATCATCTGTTCTTATAAATTAAGTCTGTCTCGGATTCATAGATGTAGAAAAGCAAGAGGCCTTTAGTCGTATCTCCTCCGCTGTACCTCTTTTCTATTAATGAAACGAAACAGAGCATTGTAATACAAACTTTAATATTATTGTTTTCATGAATAATCTAGTCGCAAGGGAGCCTTTGCAATATAACTCTGTCTTAGATAGATAATGTTTACGTTTCGTATGTATTATTATTATGTCGTATATTTTTTTATTCACTCAGCAGCAGTGTTTCGATAAATGTCATTCCTTGCAAAGGTTACCCTTGATAGACTATGCAATTATCTTTCATTAGTTCGTTCGTTTGCAATCAAGGTGGATTATATCCATTGATATCGTTAACTACATGTTCGCGACGATGTTTGCTCGGCCTTGCCTCAATAAACCCAAAATTAGTCTACAGCGTTTGTGAGTAGGATAATTATTTATTTTCTGACACTAATTTTGGAAACATTTAAGAATTAAGTATACTTAAGTCATATACTGGGCTTTGTATGCTATATATAGCAACTGGGCTCAGAAGGAAAGCAGATGAGTATTAGGGAGGAGGGAAACTATATATAACGGCACGCTCATTATGGAACGCTGAATTCTATATATCTAACTATGGAGGAACCCCCTCCCTATTATCTAACCTATAGTTAACAGTACAATAATATATAAAACAAGCAAATTAGATTAAAACTGCATAGTGATAATATCCGAGAGATGATGAAATATTATTAATAGCTTTAGCGTTGTTTCCTAAACTAGCTATCTTTTGTAAAATTGCAAAGAAATAAGGTCTTATATTCATCGTAATCAAAACACGTCTTGAAGATAAAATAGTTTGACTGCTCGCAATTAGTTACAATTTGATTTCCATGCCGGGAACAACTTTAGACCACCAAACAATATTGTTAACGACATTCCTAATTTGCGACAATTGTCATATCATCTATAGCAATAATAATATGTATTGACAATAATTTAACTTTCAGGTTTCGTAACCCTTTTTTGACAGGTGCCTCTCCGGGGAGTATGGCTGTTGCAGCGCGGTATAGTCGTGGGTCTGGGGTGGCAGGCATAAAATAGTTAAAGCGATTCCTTGGAGCCTAGATGATGTATGATACTCTTTGACAGCTGACTGTTTAGGTAGTCAATACCATACACGATGTATTAATGCGAATTATTGTGTATAAATTCTTTAACACAACATTATCAATTGAATTATCCGTACACGTGCTGAGAATAAGAAATTTCGTCGAGGGGGAAAACGCAATTTGACGCGTTCGACGCACCATACAGACGTCTTCTACTGTGAAATTAAATTGGTAATTGTTACTACTTACAAAATAACTTGTAATACTTGAAGCAGGCAGTTAATACGGATGGTAAGAGTTTCAGTATCGTCTTTTTTACCAGTGTTATATATCAAATATACTATGTATACATTAGAGTAGACAAGAAACCCGGCACTTGTATTGATCCGCACTGGTGTTACTTTCGTTACATACAATTCTAATTGAACATATCTTATTTAAGTAATTAATTTAGCTACGATGGTAATTTAATCAGCGATTTGGTTCATTTAGTCTCGGACCAATCATCATGGTGTAATCAAAACATATTTGCAAAACGCTAATAAGCAGTTAAGAATACAATTGAGATATTGTTTGTTTGACAATGATAATTACTTAATTTAAAAATGGATGATGGACGAACACGAATAAGTAAATAGACAGTAAAGTAATGCACGCGTCATGAACTAATATTAATAATACATGAAAGAGATGAGAAACCAAACAAATATATTGTAATATACAAGCAATATATATGAGATCCAAATTGGCAATTGCCGCAAAATCCTCACTGAGTTTGACGTTGAAATTCACTCTAGAATTAAGCTGTTTTTTAGTTCCATTCCAAAATTGTTTATATCTCTACCAAGCTACCTTCTTTGTTTTCTACTCTTATTCAGTCTCCACCCACCATTCACCACCCTGTCTCCTTTGTTGTATTTCTTTTATTCCTGTCCACCCAGGCAGCACTTGCCAGTTCTTATGCTATGACTTTATCCAAATTCCTTCACTTGCACTGATGAAGGTTAGTGTTGCCCGAAAGCTCTGCTAACTTTTCTGGCTGTTTTTCTTTATCGTTTTGATTTAGCTTTTTGCTTCTTTTTTTTTGTATCTCCATTGAGATCCAGCCACTGATACCCACAGCATTGTCATTTTTTTCAGTAATTTGCCTTTGGATTTATATGTATATATAAATAAAATAAATTAAAATGTGAATACAAAAATAAATGAACGAACGTAAAAATAAATGACCTCCGTAAATATCCTACCTCTATACATGCAATCCAGCTTGCGCCCCGAGCAGAATGGCTATACGATTAGATACATGGACACCTGTATGCTAAATACTCGACTTGTGATTGGCCTGTTCACCGAGCCTTATTGTACACGACGATTTGATGATGTACACCTAACTATGACGTCATCAAATATGTTTCTTATAGAGAGTTGCGCAGCCCTTGTAAACTCTCATTCACACTAATCATGCTACTTACGTATTATACAAAGAATAAGCGATACTTCCTCACACACCGTCAATCCGGCAATATTTCATTAGGGCTAAGATCGATACGATGCTATTTGCTTAACTGTTCTCTTAAGCCATGGACATTGCAATGCAAATCTTTAATTATTGCATGATATTAGTTCCGGAGAAGTGTACAACAAATTTCAATTAGACTGAGACAAACAGAGTACAATATAATTCATTGATCAAATGCTGGAACTAAGTGCAATGTACAGATTAACCGCCGAGGGCAGCATTTATGTTAGGTAATTTATGGCAATTAACATTTTTTTTTATCAAAAGACGACCACGTAATATTAAAGATATATTGTCCCTCTAAACATTTTTTGTTGAATATGCCATTTTAATGTCATGTAATAGTTATTCACTTTGACCAAAAACTAGATCGAAAAAAAATGATTTACCTGAAAAAAACTGTAATTTAAAGCAAAAAATAGTCAAATTGGCTGCCAGCCAATGAATTTTGGTTAACATTAACTGTTTCGTTTGTCTTTTTAAGTGAAATAAATATTTTTTTTTATATAGAAGTGAATAACTTTATTAAAACTGCAAAATGGCCTATTTAAAGTCTGATTTTATTAATCTTCATTTTTCATGTTTTGGGGGACAATATCTTTAACATGAAATAAATATCAAAACAAGAGAAATGAATAAAAATACAGTTTGAAGTCGACAGACAGTATTTACCGTCTGATAAAAAATGATTGCATGTATTTTATTCGATTTGAGCGAGTTAAGCCGATGTTATCCTGCACTCAATACGCCTATATAATATTCAATAGACGTAAAATGATATGATTTATCATATATCAACGATATTTATGACATTTAAAGTAGGGAGGACGTTCAATTGAAGTAATTACCGTTGTACGCGTTCGATCAATGTCGCAGCTTAAGTTTTACCTCAAGTAGAAAATACAATCCATTGAAGTAGAACACAAGTACAAAACCATATAGCAAATCATTTTGACATTGTCCTTTATCACTATTGAAAACATTTCAATGAGATTTAATGTAAGATTAAATATTGTAGAAAACAATGTTCCCGCCCAGATGATTTAACTTCAGCAGAAAAAAAACGAAGAAGCTACATAAAATATCATTGAATTTTGCTTGTTTCATTATGTTAGCAAAGTGAACTCTGTACACTTTTTTACAGTTTCTAATTTAAACAGTGCACTATTTTATAAATTCCTATAAATTCGATGCACCGTTTTATCGTTACCGATCAACGCATTCACTGCTATTCTACCGTTACTTCCACATTAGTGTTCAGTATCATGCACATTCTGTAATACAGTTTCACATGTTATCACATGTGGCGCCTGCAGTATTATGTTAAGGTTAAGTTATTTGTTCATCTATGCATGTGTGTATCATTATGTCATTATGTTTAAATCAGCATCGTAATTATTTAAATATTGAACGTCATAAAAGTATTCCTCATTGCTGACGGCAGTTCGTCTATTGCGCACGGCCGCCGTCTCTTTATCAATGTACTTTGTAGGTCGTGTATTCGTCGCCTTTTTAAATTATTTATCGATTCAAAATTATGTCCTACTAAACATTGCTTGTGGGAGTTGAGAAAAACGCGAAATTTGCTTTCAAATAAACATTATATGAAGCTAGTGGCGGAGATGTAAGCTCGGTCAATACAGGACATGTTCGATTATATCCGTCCTACATTTATTTTTGAATG
Organism: Antedon bifida; assembly: GCF_963402885.1. NCBI lineage: Eukaryota > Metazoa > Echinodermata > Crinoidea > Comatulida > Antedonidae > Antedon > Antedon bifida. The sequence continues at coordinate 5,812,378 of NC_136234.1, forward strand.
TAGAACAACCATACGAGTGATCAGATGATCATTTGAGAGTTAGGCCTAATCACCTCACTTATCCTTCAAAGGCCTGAAGGAGTTGGGATCACGACTAAATACAACGAGAGAAACGCAGGCCTACATTGCTGCCGACTAGCCTACACTTTGTCGCGACATAGCATAGCCTCAGATGCTAACACACGAACAAATGGGATTCTTTTGTAAAATCACTTTTGCGTCTTTTTCGACCCTTTTTAAAAACATTAATGATGACTGACCATATCATTTTCATAAGGTTTCAGAAAGCAGAAAGAACTGTCACTGCTATAAATATACTGTAATGTATGTTGTTCGATTATATAACAATTACGACATCTTGCCCAGAGATGACGACCCCATGACACCAACAGAGAGCATGTGGTGTATCAGACACTATCAACATTACAACCAGATGGTGGTGTCAATCATGACACCAAATATTAATTCATCAACACTAAAAATAATAAAAATTAAAAAATAACATTACAATTGACACCTAGTGGGAGCAAACACGTGACAAACATTGGGAAACAATAGGTGTTCATCAACGTCGCGTGCCCCAGCGCGTGCCGTTCTGGTATATTTAATTAAGAGGGGTAAACTTGATAAGGGATGTGTGTTGACTTTGTATTCACACAGCAGTCTATGTGAATTACTATTTCCTTATTATTGTTGTCTGGAATTGACAGTTGTTGCTTCGTTGTCCAGTAGATGAACTCAATAAATGTTTGACATAACAATACATGGCATATCTGCCGAAGCATACATAGGTCTGTGAAAGATGTCATGTGACGTGTTAAATTAGTATACAAAGTTTCTTATACACAATTATTATGGCAGCACAGTGTCTCCGTACACACTAATGATATCAAAAGTGTGTCGAAGAAACGATGTCTACTTTTCGTAAAATCTGTATTAAAGCAACAATACAGCAAAATACATCGGCACATTAAACGGTCACTGAAATTCAAGGCAAGTTTAGGCCTCCGTAGTTATGGTTTGAGTATTTAACTACATAAAAGCTCTGTCTACACTATGAAACTAGTTTGACAAAAAAGGTGTGATGTGCCCAAATATGGTAGTGATATGCCCAAATATGGTAGTGATATGACATCATCATGTCCATATATGGGCACATCACATTTTTTTGTCACATAAAGTTTGATAGTTTTAGACAGAGCGTTAAATAACAGTAAGATAACAGAAGAAAAAAAACCAAACATATACATTTGTCCTACAAAATCAGTGGCCGGGATTTTAATACAGAGCGAGAATAAACACGAAATGATTTGAATGGATATTGACAGCATACAAGTGACAGAATTAAAGTCTGTAAATAATACCAAAATGATTCATAGATGAAAAATACTATATGAATATTGTAAATAAAATGGCGACGTAATGAAACGACAGTGAAAGAAGAGCAAAAAGAATACATTGTTGAAATTGTGAATAATTATGAAGAGAATAGGTTGCAAGCCAGTAGAAATCATAAGTGCCCGTTTCAAAGGAGACAACCATGAGGCAGAAGTGATGACAAATTATAATTCGCCTATATGACGATGTTTGGCCCTTTTGTAGAAAAAGTGCCATTCTGTGGAAAAAGAGCCATTTTGTGGAAAAAGTGCAATTTTTTGAAAAAATAGCCATTTTGTGGAAAAGTGCCATTTTTTTTTAAAAAACCCAATTTTTTGAAAAAAGTGCCGTTTTCTGTTTGGAAAAAGTGGCATTTTTGTGGAAAAAGTGCCATTTTGTGTAATGATTTTGCAAAGGTATTTCAAATCGATGAAGTAGCCGAATAGAAGATGACGAGCAGGGATGAAAATCAGAAGAATAAGGAAAATGAGAAGATAAGATTATGATAATGAACATGATTGTATCTATTGTAATTTAAATCCTTTAACTCTAAAATAAATTTGAACGAAACGTTGATTACAAGGAGGTAAATTAAAAACATAATCAGCTATTTAATTCTGACATTTACTAGGAATCGATTCCGTTACTTAATATTGTTCTTAATTAGAGCAGAAATTCTGACCATCAGGGAATTGGACGCAGGTTTACGACTGGCTCATCGCGGTGGTCATTAACAGCAGATAAACGAAACAATTACAGGATAAACTTGAATTAAAACGAATTAGCATTACATCTGAAGAAATTCAAACTGTCAAGAACCGATATGGTGATATTTACACGCAGGTTCAGAAATGAAGAGGCGAATGAACGAGTGACGAAAAGGGTAATAATATTCACGGGGAATAAATATCGCTGAAATGCATTTGAACCTACCGAATGGACTGGATTTAATGACGTTTATATTGGGCCACTTTCGTCTAAAACTATTTGTAGTCATGGTAATGATAAAAACGAGGCCCTAAACATTATAACTGGGTTTTTAAAGCTGTTAGTTCTCCGACGAAATGCTTCTTTTGCTTATTCTGAAGGTAATTCCGACGTGTTTGCAGCGCGCGACGTTATTGTATAACGAGACGCGGGTGCGTCATTTCGTTACATTTAATTTTGAATTGCTTTTGAATCTGCTACACGCAGATTACAGCCTTCTTCGTAAGACAGCAGCCAAATCCGAATCCACTTCATTGATTATATGTTACAAATATCATAAACTTTCCTAAATATCGGTATTAATATTCATAAATGTAAATGATAATACAGAATATGACCCTTTGTCCTTTGAGTATTGACACCGAGTACGAACGTGGAATCATTATTCATGTTTTTATATTATATCAAATTGCTATCATAGTTTACGATAAAGAAAAATCGACAATATTCCTGTCATTCGAATCTAAGATATTTTGCATTTCTTTATAAACCGATATTCAAACTGTATCGCTATATAATTATTACAGAGGACACATTTTGTCTTAGCTTGTATAGATAAATCGAATGTACGTAACAAAAGTTAAGTTTCCAAACACAAAACCCTGTGCAACCGTACCCCTGTCTACAACTTTTACCCATTCTCTTAAGCTCTGTCTACACCATCAAACTAGTTTGAAAAAAGGGTGTTATGTGCCCAAATATGGCAGTGATATGCTTAAATATGGTAGTGATATGACATCACCATATATATGGGTACATCACATAAAGTTTGATAGTGTAGACAGAGCTTTACTCATTTTCGACTATGTCACTATCTTTTATTAGATCTACCTTTTTAATCTCAGATCTTTCTGAGCCTCAAACCATTCCAAGTAGAATAATAACAGCCTTCCGTTGAGTTTTGCATTTTGACCGACTAATTAATTCAGTCGAAGGCAATCAGTCTATCGCTAGTTTAACAATATAAAAATAAATAGACATTATTTACTTACTTCTCCTGGGTGTATTTACAATCGCCTTTATGAGCCGGCGTAAATCCTCAATGAACGTCTCTCGTCGCTATAATGGTACACCCATAAGCATCATTTGTCGTCAATTTATTTCATAACATATCCGAAATAAATGAAACAATCGCCTCAAAGGTTTCCGATTGAAACTGTCTTGCTTGAACTATATCCTCCGTTAATAGATTCTAATAATATAGGAAAATTCTTAGATGTTGATGAAGACTGTTTGATTGGAGTGTCGTAGTGCGAAACGAACTTTTTTCAGATGTACGCGTGGTTGTGCGAATTACTCATGCGAAACGAAACGTATTATATCCTCCAATCAGATGCTTCGTTATATAAACGCCAAGGTCAGAGTCCTGGCGAGAAGATGACGGGATGTTCTCAATAAAAATCGCGAGATGAAGAGGATGAAGAGAAGGATAATGCATTCTAACAGAACAGAGATAAGATTATGGTCTCAACGGGAGCTAGGCTGATTCATACCGCGTTCGCTACGACGTCAACACTAATACAATATTTCATGCTATGATTTTATGATATACGAAAAACAAATCGTAGCGAAAGCAATTTAAAGAATTTAAACGTTGAAAATTCACATCAATATTCCCATCACATTGACGTTGATTAGCATAATTATTATTTTAAGTCAGAGAAATTGATGATCGTGACAACGTCATTCTAATATTATTATTACAAGAAATAGATTTTTTTGGGATGGACATTAATAAAGGCAATGACAGATGACTTGGCTATAATTATAGCTTCAAATTGTAAAAAATTAAACGGCATTTACGAGGTACTAATCGCTACAACAAAATATGACTATATATTTGCATACAGTGTTTAATTTTAACAATATGCTCGTAAAATGGTAATAATTTGTGACGTGCTTAAGCGGTCGCGCGTAGACATACTGTAGTGCGCATGTAAGTAGAGCGTATGAAATGACCTTTACGTTTAGAATTGTATAAGTAGCAATTAAAAACATATATAATGTTTAACTTTGAATAAATATATATGTGTGAATTGTATTTAGGGTCATGTGGAAATAGTGACCAGTCAAATTTTGAGACTTGAGTCGAGAATTAGCAACAGTTGCAAAGAAAGACTATATGTAATGATAAGCTCTGCCATATGCTATTTTTTGCCCGCGTGTATATAGACAAGCAGACTATACTTATACGAATAAAGCTATGGGGCAACAACAGTATATATTTAGAAGACATAGGCCTACTTTGAAGACTTGAACAGAGTGTATGCGGAGGTAGACTTAGACGTATTACACGGAATTCCGGTATACGGTAACGGCAGTGTATATGCGGAGGTAGACTCAGACGTATTACACGGAATTCCGGTATACGATACTAACGGCAGAGTGTATGCGGAGGTAGACTCAGAGGTATTACACGGAATTCCGGTATACGGTACTAACGGGTCCCATCAGGTAACGTTAAAATTCGGCAAGTTTTTTCGGAGTTTCTAAATCAGTCCGCATCCATCCGGAATAATATTGGAATTTGCTGAACACGGTGTAAAATTTCGGCGTTCCATACTAGCAACAGTCAACTACGTTTTAATTTCAGAAGATCAATAGAGTATACATAGCCGAATGAAATGCGTTTACCGAGCTAGTGAAAGCTATATCCCTTGGCGACGATTAGTGCGTCGAACATAAAACGATCTGATATCGTGTATTTTATCGGAATCTCTGATGTACTGCTTGTAATTGGTAGTATTTCGTTTGCCAATGACAAGTAACGCTAACTAGAGTCGTACCAGATGAATGAAAATAATTTGTTCTATTTCAGAATTTGAAAGAAGTCACGGAATTTGCGAATGAATCAACAAAATTTAATTATTTTCATCTCCTGCAGTCGACAAATGACGAATTCGTTTCAAAATAGGAAATAATTTCTTTAGATTCAACTACGCAACAGTTGTTACAACATAGTATTGTTACAGCTAAAACAATATTGAAAAAAAACCCAATAATTTGATGTTTTTCTTTAGTATACAACACATTAGATAAGTATTTTGAGAGTTCATATAATAAAAGTATACAACACATTAGATAGGCACAAGTACACCAATAAGTCAGAGACTGTCTGTGAAGACTGACTTCACATCTCTCCCCCAACTACAGTAATAGTACAGTAGAACACACTTATTCAGAGGACAGTTACGGGGACAATTTCCCTAAAAAATGAACCTCTATTCAAGGAGCAACCATATTAAGAGGACATCTTTGTTTGGTCCCGAATGGGTCTTAATAGTGGTTCAACTGCAAAATCAATAAATTGAAAATAAAACTAGGCCTACATAATCTTCACTACTAGAGTCATCATCACTATCATCACGATAGATAATATCACTGTCATCGTCACTATATCCTCTATCATCGTCATCATCATAATCACTATCATCATCCTCACATCATTCATCATCATCGTTCACCTGAGAGAATAGCTTTTAATCGATCGTAGGGTCACTGAACCATTGTACAATATTGTATAATTAACCTGATTCAACCCGTTGGGTATGAAATGCTCATTGCTCCATATAATGTACATAGGTACAAGTTGATAGGGGTATGACAATTAAAAACCTTAATAATTAACATATAAATTGCCAATGGGAACACACTGCTTTTGAAACACAACATCTATCATTAAGCTTGGTTCCTACTATGACGTAAGCGCACCAATCACGACGCGATTGATTAACGAACTACCGCTTATGATTGGTCAACTCATTTGCGTTGCGCTCACGTCATTGAGTTGTGTCCAAGTGGGAAGCTTAAAGCTCAGGTACAGGCATGAATTTTAAATATAATATCTGGTTAATTGTACATAAATCAAATATTTGTAATAGATATCTAGACGAAAAATTTCCATTTGGCAAAATTCTGCTATAAAAACCAGGAAGACTTTTTTTTCAGTAGTTATAGGTAGTTTAACCTTTAAATGTAATGTCTGGTGACTCCCTAGAAGGTGAAAAAAGATGGTGGATATACGGTGGATAATTTTTGCTATAGCATGAAAATAAAACTCTGAAGTTGAATAAAAATACAAGAAACGTAAAATTCAAGTTATATTACCTATATTTAGTCACCTGATAACATTTTTTACCACACCGTTTATTTTTCATAGTTTTTTTAAAATGCCTCTCTATTTACAACATTGTGTACAAAAGAATAGAGATTTTACTGTGTAATTTGAACTATCCCCCACTGATAAGAAAGTGCTTATTTTCAACAAGCTCGTGTAACATAAATAAAATCCCAAAAATTATGAAGCATAGGTATAGATATAGATCGATAATTATTGAAATGTATGATCAATAGAAATATTTTGCCCGTACCTGGCCTTTAAAGCTTGGTTTCCACTAGGACGCAACGCAAGGACGTAAACGCAACGAAAGCGTGTTGACCAATGACAAGCGACAGTTCGAATAATCCATCGCTTGTGATTGGTCAACTCACTTACGTTGCGTTACGATCTTGTGTTGCGTCTCTAGTGAGAACCAAGCTTTAGTGACGCAATCGAATGTAAAATACAATATACTGTATATATTTGTTATGCGCAAAAAAAGAGGGTTGATTGTAATTATTTATCGTCTGATGGAGTCTGGTAGGCCTATAACATGAAAGAAGCAGGAAGTTCATTCGGAATATCTGCAGGTGTAGGACGTAATATATTACACAAACACGACTTCAATCTGTTTAGTGGTATGCGCGTTAAAAGCAGACGACTTAGCCGAGAAGCATGTATAAGCTGAACGGAGAAAATAAACCTACATTGAAAAGAAAAATAGACGAAGCTTCGTAGCAATAACCGCGCTGACAGGTAATTGAAAAAAAGATTTGCACACTTTACATGCTGCAGTGTAATAATGGTAAGATAGAATAAACGAGAAACATCTAGAGAATGTAGAAACATACAAACCAAGTTTATTGCCGATGCTTTCTTGCAATACAGCGATAAAATGCATTAATGTGTTTATACTACGCGTTAGAATTATGTTGACAGTGCCATAGAAACAGCCTGCCATGGTTTGACCGTTCATGTTAGATACTGCTGTAGAATGAATATGCACATATACCATAATATACCACACGTCAACGCATACAAATGGGAGGGGGAGATGAGGATGTACGCACGCATAAAATGAATGATTATACTACGCGTTAGAATTATGTTGACAGTGCCATAGATACAGCCTGCCATGGTTTGACCGTTCATGTTAGATACTGATGTAGAATGAATATTCACACATACCGTCATACCACACGTCAACGCATACAAATGGGAGGGGGAGATGAGGATGTACGCACGCATAAAATGAATTATTATACTACGCGTTATAATTATGTTGACAGTGCTATAGAAACAGCCTGCCATGGTTTGACCGTTCATGTTAGAATGAATTCACACATATCGTAACATATATCAATGCATACAATGTTGGAGGGGTGGAGAATGCACGCATAAATTGAATTATTATACTACGCGTTAGAATTACGTTGACAGTGCCATAGATACAGCCATGGTTTGTTAGTTTCTGCTGTAGAATGAATTCACACATACCACGTCAACGCATACAATGTGGGGGAGGAGGAGGGATGCACGCATAAAATTAATTGCGTTCCGACACACATATTCATAAGGCATGATCTCCCGTCGACGTTGAGTTGCGTTGATTGAATTAAACGGATTAAACGATTTTACAGGAAAAGGGGGTAAAAATAAACGTTAAAAATCGTCAACTTTTACGGTTACGATCGTTAAAACTGACCATTCAAATGGTTCACAAATTACGTCTGCAGTTTCCGCTCAAAATAGATACAGATTCTACGAGGGACAAGCTACGCGGTTTTCCGCTTACCGTTACCGCTTGTCTGTGTAAATAGGCCTTTACAAACTCATAGTTTGTACTGTTAACGAGTGCGTCTCTGAAAGTGCGCACGTCGAATTTTACCGCGTCCGGAACTACGATAAATTCAAACGATTTGAGTTCGTGCTTAAACGAAGACAATCAACATATTCTCGAAATCATCTCATGTGCGGATGAATCTAATTGTAAATGAGGCGGATTAGATGGAGAAATTTACATGGAAATTTGAGCATTCTGCATTTCGTATTTTCGACTGACATGTTTAACTTCTTGGCATTTCAAGTAATTCTTATGACACAAGAATCGATTAGTGGATCGCTCCTTGAAGCGCTTTGAATAATAGTATTTTAGGTCTAGGTAAATTCAAGTCATCCACATCGGTAACCTAAACTGCGGAGAGACATAATAGATGGAAATGATGATAGCGTTGTATTGTATGTGCAATTTATCAGCTCTACTTGTAGCCGCCGCTCTAGTTCAATGGCAAACGTGCATTTTGACATTAAATACAACCTTATTAAAGTCTTCTCAAATTACTTTGAAGCTTAATGCGTTTCCTTCTATATACTCATTAATAATTATTCCAATTAAGTGTGGATTTGCTCTTTTTTAAACAATAATCACAGTTATGTGGTGAGAGAGAGAAAATGTGGATTGTATGTAGTGAGTAAAGGCTGTTTTCCTGTCGACGTAACGTTACGTCGTAAAACAGGCTTTAGCATCCATGTATAGCTGGATGATATTGCTGCAGTAACTGTGTTTGAATTTTAGGATTCAGACAAGTAGCCTTTCTTGCAATTAAAATCTCATTATACGGAATCTCTTCGATGTTATACAACACACTTCTCGTAGGCGTGTTGAATATGCGTGTAATAGCGTGTTGTATAAACGTGTCATAATACCGTATCGTCTAGTAAAATACACGGTAAATTACACCGGTACTGTGCGGCCAAAATTAGGCCTATGTTAATCGTGATACGGTAGACTAGGCCTACATATTGTCAGGAAAAAGGCTATAACAAAAATATTAATTTATATCAATTCCATCAGCATTTCTTAACCATTATTGTATTATGAAAAAACACGATAAGCGTTGATTTTAGGGTAGTTTGGCCCCGTTTCCAAACAATAACGAAATCCGTTACACAGATGAGAATAATATCGTTTCTTCCTATCTGTAAACATTACTTTTGGCCTATTTAACATTTTCAATTATAAAGCTCTGTCTACACACTTGATGTGACAAAAAAATGTGATGTGCCCATATATGAACATGATGATGTCATATCACTACCATATTTGGACACATCACACTTTTTTGTCAAACTAGTTTGATAGTGTAGGCAGAGCTTAAGTATCTATGTGAACTGAAATCACGATCAATATTTCAGTGTTTTGTGTACATTATATACAAAAACAGGAACGAGTATAGTATCGTATAATTATATCGTTTAATTGACATCCAGGAGTGAAATTATATCATTGATAATTGGACATCGAATCGTTAAGATTATTTCTTACAAATTACATGATCACATTATGAAAAATCTATACATTAGAAGGTGAGCGAATTAAGTGAGTACGCGATACTTGACCCCGTGACCTCCTTTCAATGAATGAAGCAACACCAACATGGCTTAAAGTTTCAAGAAATCATTCGGTTTCTGAAACAAATTAATGAATCACGCTCGTAACGAGAATAGTTGCAGTCGAGGCCAATGAATCCGTTTCTCGCGTTCATACACAATAGAGGGGGCTATTTATATAATTGTGCTCGCAAAATAATTATTGATCCTTTTTTATTTAAAAATTCATAATTGTATCGTACTTTAGATACAATAGAAAAAAAAGTCACGTTACAGTGGTTTCGTACAATAAATAAATTTATGGAATGAAGTGTATAAACCACATTTATTTAGTTAGTTAGTTAAAAAACTATAGAGGGCGTATGTTCGTCACACTCTTTTCGGCACTGGTTCCCGGCGGCGTTCGTTGAAATAATTGAATACGGTGCTCAGATGTTTCTGTTACGCTAAGATACAATCGTACTAAACTCGAGATTAATATACTGAATTACAAATTTTAATTAATAATTAAAATTTAATATTTGTAATGTTAAGCTGCAATAATGTTACTTGTTATTAATATTTACAGAATGTAGGCATACGTCACATAATGTACCTTGTATATTTAAGCTGTTGAAACAAAAATAAATCGACTTACAATGAGAAATCATGAGGTTCATTCGAATCAATTAATCATTCGAACTAGCTGAGAGATAGAAAAACAGATTCCACATATCGAATACAACATCTCCACCGCCCTCTCTCTAAACAGTCAAACCATACAGTGAAAGAAAATTGGCTGCTGTTGCGTAATATGACGCAATAGTAATCGATCAAATGCAAATGAATGCATTAGTATCGAAAATGCGAAAACAAAAATCTAATACGGATAAAAAAAAACAAAATACAAGTAAACTGAACTAAAAAGTGCGCCCTCGATATTAAGGAGCGATTAAGTACTGCTGATTTATTGATAACAATTCTGAGATGTTCGTTTGCTATGAAAAGCACGTGGAGATTTATGAGAGGTCTTGAACAGGACTTAAATCAAATGATAATCACTTGACCAATACCGAGAGATAAATAAGGCGTTGAAAAGGCTAATAAGCACCAAGTGTCATTCATATTATAACAAAGTACTATCTTGTCTAACTCTTAGCATTTAAGAAGTTAGTTAGAGGAACTGAGGCCTACGTTCTTGTTAGAGAAACATATACGTTCTTCTTTCACTATGTATACCGAAGACAGATTTGAAAACGTTCAAGAAGATATTTTAGAACATGAGTATGTACGCATTTTAATGATAATTATGTACGTGATTACAATCGTACTTGGATTAGTTGGAAATGGGGTTGCTTTAAAGAACGTTCGTAGAATATCACCGACATCTTCGCGTGGGGTTGCCACCTCCACGAACACGCTGTTATGTTCATTATTTGTCGTCAATTTATTGGTGTTACTGATTGTAGTGCCAGTGAAGATGTTGACCGGACTGCCCAAGGCAAGCACATCGTCTGTTATACTGTCACGAGGCCTATGCGGTTTCTTCGGCTATATTTCGTCAGTCACCGGTGTCATTTTACTCTGGATACACTGCCTATTGGGTGCTGAACGATGTTTGGCGGTGCTAAAGCCCATAATATACAGCCGATTCTGCACAGCCAACTCTGCCTTCCGATTGGTCACAGGAGGCTCTGTCGTCTTTCTGATTACGTCACTGTGTATACCGTTCCGTACACGTAACACGCTCGTTCTTAATATTACGTCTATAATTTTGCCGAATACAACGTACACGCGTGTAATATGTGATTATACTCGAGATGATGGCGGTGGATACGAATCGCACGTTGTCGCATATTCAATATGTATTTTAGTATTTTTGATCATTCCCATAGTCGGGACTATTGTCTCGTACACCGTCGCCGTCGTTCATCTAAAAGTTTTGATGCGACAAAAGAAGACGACGACAAAAAAGATCGACGGACATGATGACTTTAATCTTCGTCGTAAATTTATTATAACCATGCTGATAGTGCTTGCGACGTACGTGTTCTGCTGGTCGCCGTTGATTGCGTTCGAGTCGTACCGTATCAGCGGCAAAGACGCGTTCTTTGATAGCTGTGCGTTTGTCAACGTGTGTATTTGGTGGCATGTGTACTTCATCTGCGCCGCGGCGCCTTATATATTCTGCGGGTCTTCTCCGGCCTTCCGTCGAAGTGTACGGAAATTGATTTGCAAACAATGCTTAGGAATATACCCGGGCGCTACACTGTCGGCGGATGTTATAGTCGGTAGTTCGAACGCCGTTTAAACCTTTCTATTTAAGCCTAGCCCCGCCTAGCCCTATTCGGTCACCGCTGTACTGTATAGTAATTCCATATGTATGCACAGCTTGTTTAATCGTAAATTATACCACTTAACATGTGATGTTTACAAGCTATTTTTTTGTTTATTAAATCACCACACTTTTAAATTTATATTTGGACTCATGGATTTGGTTTGGACGCCTCTCTACCAATTGCTTGAAATGACAGCTTGGCGCGCCATATGTATCCGAGTTTAGTTTGCGTTTTGGAAGCGACAAATTGCGTTGGTGTTTTCAGTTTTTATGTACGAAGCAAATGAACTTGGTATATCGTGTCACTAATTGATAGTCAAAATCGAGAATATGAACAGCAGCCGAGTAGATGCGAGTTTGAAGTGTAAGCAAACGAACCTGATATATCGCTACTCGTGTCACGGACTGGCCATTTACGCACATATTTATGGCTGTTTTTGTTATATTCTGGTCGACCGCAGAGCTTTCACTGTTCAGAGCGATAAACACACTATAAAAGTGAGTTAATGTTTTCGATTCGTTCTAGGCCTGTGTAAGGAATTATAACATCGGGCCAACAGCGTAATTATACGCGTATAAAAGATGATACAACGAAAACTATGGATATGAATTCTAGGATTGTGCAAAATAACGGGTTGCGTTACACCTTATGTTCGATCTTCGGGTTTCTAATGATATTCGGACTTATCACCAACGGATTATTATCCGCCGATATATGTCGTCGTCGCCGTAAATCATCCACCATGTTATTAATCATCAATATCGTAGTTTGTAGCATAATGATGTTGTTAGCAGACGCACCATTACGACTAACGACTCTTTTGTACACACCCAGTACCGACAGTGAGAGTCGTGTTCTTAAAACTATGTGCCGTTTTAGCGGGTACTTCACAACCGTCGTAGGTGCTACAGCGTTGTTGACACACGTTCTCGTGTGTGTGGAACGTTACGTCGCTATATGTCATCCGTTAAAGTTTTCGCAGTTTTGTACAATGAGAAATTGTAAAATTTCTATCTTTGTGTCTTGGTGTATAACGTTAGCGTCAATGATACCAATGCCTATGTTTTACACAAGTCTTGTTAACTTAGACGCCCAAGAACCAAACAGCACTTCCACAGCACACAACATATGTACAGTTGGAATAATCATAGCTAACAACAGAAGCCTAGCATATTATATCTATATTACAGGCGCTTTTCTTATTATCCCATGTATTCTATATATAACATTATACACCAAAGTGTTCTACCGTCTTCATAGACCGTTTCCGCCGTCCACAGACAACGAAAGACTTCTACAACGGCGTCGTTGCTCCAGGACGTTGGTCGTCGCGCTTTTGATTCACATAGTTGGATGGTCACCGTATTTCTTATTTGATATGTACCGCGTGGTGAGTGGTATGACGTATGAAGAAAGTGCGCCATTTTTTCTGGGAACAGTTTGCGGAATATATGTGAACTGTATATTGACGCCGTGTGTTTTTATGAGAAGTCCACGTAACATTTATTTCAATGGCAGGCTGTCGTCGAACAACCAAAATCAAATCATGATGTAACAAGTGCTTCTAAATTAAACATGTTTTTACTTTATTTAAAATTTGTTGTAATTATCTTCCTAATTTTATTTTCTATTAATAATTATAAAAAAACACTATTCATCTAATAAATTATAAACCACGATTTTAAAAATTAAATTATTTTAAAATAACTGGAGTTACAAGCTTCATGTATACAGAAAACATATCAGTGTTTTTGTACAAAATATCTGATTATTTGTTTGTTTGTTAAAATGTTCTTTTAGTTGTTCCTCGTTTTTTTGTTATTCTAAACTTTTAAACAGCTGTAGACGTTGCTATAATTGTTCTAGTGTCTGGAGTGGCTAAGAGTAGGCATCACTTGTAAAACCAAGATAAATGTACTAAATAAATGAATATACTAATAATAATTGAGACGTTCTGTTGTAACTTTGTCAAAATCAAGAAAAAGAGAATTTAAAAAAAAAGAAACTCAACCAAAGGGAAAGACAACTGCTAAATACTGCATCAAAAGAAAGAAAAAAGAAATTGTATTTCTAGGCTTTTAAACTAAACTCGCAGAATTTGTTTTAACCGAGGCTGAGATAACATGTCCACAAAAGACAACTGGAGTTAATCATTGTAGAACTGACACAACTGATTGTGTTTTCCAGTCAAACATGCATACTGTACTTTGTATGGATTGGCCTGTACTAAAACTGTAGGCTCTTATGTCTTTTAGACCACATACAAAAGCCATGTTAAGTCGCAGATCCTAAAAATAATAATTGCACAAATACGTCCACACACTCAATCCACAAGATATTTCTTCCAAATTTAAGTAATATTTAAGCTATATTTAAGATAAAAAAAGTAAGTTTGATGTGCCCAAATATGGTAGTGATATGACGTCATCGTGTCCATATATGGACACTTTATATTGTTGTTTTAATTTGATAAAAATAAAAGCAATAACTACCATCAACAAGCGCATGAAGACAGCTCAAGTCGATACTCCCATTGGTTGCCCCAGAACCCAGTACACAGGTATCCTCCTGCCCCCTTCCTGGAAAACTCTGGTCCTGTTATGACAAAATCAGGTACCATGTTGGAAAACTATAAGAAAAAACATAGCAATTACTAATAGGCTTTGAACTCGGTTTATATTACTATATGTTGTAAATGTAAAGCTCTATCTACACTACCAAACTTTATGTGACAACAAAAATGTGATGTGCCCATATATGGATGTAACTATCATATTTGGGCACATTACACTTTATTTGTCAAAGTAGTTTGATAGTGTAGACAGAGCTTTAATAACTAAAATATTGAAATTAGACTTTGAACACATAAATGTTATGTAATGATTGTGGAGAAAAAAGTCCTATGATGTTGAGTGATATTTTAAGCTCCGTCTACACTATCAGTGCCCACATATGGGCACCTCACATTTTTGTTGTCACATAAAGTTTGATAGTGTAGACAGAGCTTAAGAGGGTACTCAATAAATATAATCATACTTACTGGTGATCTAGTCATTGGTGGAATAGTTGGGGTAGCTAGATTAACTACGTCTCTTAATCCAGTCAGAGAGTTGCCCATAAGGATTAGTGCTAATCCCTGCTTGCCATGTGGGGCTAGTGCTAGTAGACCTGTCCTTGATGACGTAAATGAACATTCCCCTAATTTAAAACCTGAAAAGATCAAATATTTCAAACTAAATACACAGCCAATATCAATAAATGGTAGTAATTCTGTTATTAAAGAGGTTTATGTAATGTTTTATGATTATAGATAAAGAAGTGAAGATTGATACTAAGTAATAATTGCACTCTTAAAGTGTCACCGAAATACATGTTCTGGACAATAAAACATGTTGTTACAAGACAATATGGTTTAAGCGCTAGTGAGTACTAATAACTATTTATTGTTTTATTATATAGAATATGAACACTTTGTGAAAACTCTCCTTGAATATATTGTGTTGAGAGCAAAAACATCACATTCTTAGGCAAGATACAACATCTTTCACATGTAACGGCTGTATCATGGATGATAACTACAGTACCCTTCCATGATACAGCACCACATGGGATGCCTATGATACCAGTCAAACAAGCTCAATTTGCAACTTAAATTATCTATGCTAATGTTGGCAGAACAAGATTGGAGTTAATTAATTTAGCAATTAAACGTACCATTGTCTTTATCATATGTAATTGGAAGTTTCTCTAGATATTTTGAAGTGTGTATATTTTCATCAACACCACCAATAACAATAAGATTATTGTCTTCAGCCTGTTGTTCTGTTAACATGGTATCCTCTATAATTGGGGCAATAGTGTCAGACGTGAGAACGAAGAGGTTGGCTATGTAGACAGCGAGTTGAAGCAATTGTGGAGCTGACTCTTTGTTTTGTGTTCCTGTAAAAAATGATAAAGTATAAATCCAATTACGGTGTTACTGATCAGTAGAAATAAGCATTTTAAATATTTAATCTTAATATTCAAAAACCACAGTTCAATAAAAAAGAAAATTGCAATAAAACTACATAATATAATAACTAATATAATAATTAGAAGACATTATTAGGAAGCTTTTGATTTGCGACGGCCGACGACCAAACTACATCAGGTGCGCATGTAGAAATATTGGGATGTTTGTCCTTTCTCCTCACCTTGACACATGTTTGATGGTTTCTAGGTCCAGGAGACGACCTATTACACATCGTTTGGCTTGAACTACAGTGTCGTCGCAAATCAAAACTCCCTACTAAATAGAGTTTTATACCCTTACCTATTACTATTAAAAAACTGCTTTCTGCTACTCTCCGTGCTGGTCCATAATTTGCTGGTCCCCGCTCTTTATCACTTCCCATTATATTGCCATAATCACATTGTTCCCACAATCCTGAAAATTAAAACACAGATTTCTATATACTGGAAATTGAAGCTTAGGTAGTAGACTTGTACTAAGAATAGAATCACGCACTTAAACCTTGATTTGGACGAGGGAACTAAACTACTATGCCACATTTTAAAAATATAGTTTAGAAATTAAACTTAACGAATAAAAAAAGTATGTCGCAAAGACTGAAAAATGCATTTTTTTTAAATGGTTTAATGAGAGAGTCAACTGTATTGTATTTATAAAATGTGCGTATAAATGTAATGCTATTGGTTTAACTACAGTTAATTGTCCAATCTTATTTTATCACCTAAACTGTCAATATTTAATAGAGTGATTTACTATACAATCAAATTCACCTTTTTTTTTGTCTTGAGAAAAGGTACAAGTATTGTAATTTATATATTGATAAATCTTTTACATTCAAGTTGGAAATGTGATCTTAACCAATGTTGCAACACTTAATGCATGCTCTATTGATATTTATTATTGCAATCCATGTTTTCACGGATATTGCAATCGTGTGTAAATGAATGATCGAATAGAACATTAATTCATAGAAGATCCTTGTCTGCCTACACTTTAAGTAATCATCAATCAATTGAATACAATCAATCGAATGGTAATCAATTACTACCCAATCAATCGATTAAATATATTGTCTAAAACATAACCAAATAATAGTTTTGTTAAGCTGTGTATACACTATCCAACTAGTTTGACAAAAAAAGTGTGATGTGCCCTTATATGGTAGTGATATGCTTAAATATGGTAGTGATATGCTTAAATATGGTAGTGATATGCTTAAATATGGTAGTGATATGCTTAAATATGGTAGTGATATGACATATCATGTCCATAGATGGGCACATTTTTTGTCACATAAAGTTTGATAGTGTAGACAGAGCTTTAACAATGATATAATTATAGTGCAGGTATTACTAACCTGATTTTTTACATAAACTGACTGGAGTTTTTTCAATAGTGACAGGCAGACCGTTAATAACTAAATGTAAACTTGACCAGGTGATACCAACATGTGATACATCTGAAATACTAAGTTTATTTACGTTGATAGTTTCCATAGTAACTCCATTAGCTGAAAAACTCATCTAAGGAAAATAAAGTGTTGAGCTTTGAAAAAATTGAAAACACTTGAAAATGAAATACAATAACATGTTGGTATACGATGATTTGGAATATGTGCATTTCTTTTGATTTATCTCCAGTTGAGAATTCAATATACAGTAAAGACTATTATTGGTGATTTGTTTATTTAGGCAAATTGCCAAGGATAACCATAAGCAAATTCATTCACTATCCTTCTTAAAAGGTGGCAATCCTGTTCACAAGACAAACATATACACAAGATGCTCTACATAAACAAAGTCATTTGGAGTGGAGTAGTTGTAATTTGTCATTAGAACAAATCCTGACATGAGAGGAAATGAACCCAGGATCCTTGGATTGGTAGCCAAGCATCACAACCACCCACAACTCCACTGTTCAGTTTACATAAATGATTATCAAAATAATAACACCTACCTTTACTTTACTGGTCCTATATGGAACAATTTGTTGAATAATTCTTATACCTTTTAAACTTTCTCCAAGAGCTGGGTTTATCACTGTTAAAGTATAAGACTTTCCATCAATCTCATTGTTAGAATATCTACCCTTTGAGGTAATAGAACAGTCCTGTTCAACAGAGTCACATGATTGGTCAAAAGTTGAAGTGATTGATGAATATTCATTCATAAAGGTTCTCAACTGGGGGTCATTAACAGCACCACCATCATTGGTTGTCCTATGTAAAAGAAAATTTAAATAATAAGAAAAAGATTATCCAAAAGTCATAAAAAAATAACAGTCTTTCTGAGATAAATCTCAGAGACAGCTTGCCACCAAGTTGAGTATTTCTGTTGGCAGACTTACCATGTATCCCACCACCAATGCTCTTTTCCAGGAATCTCTTTGTATGTTATGTTTACATTCTCTTCTTTTAAACGTCTATACATTCTTCTGTAAAACATTAGAACACAAAATAATATATACAGTGCCAGAAAATAGCATATTTGTCTTAAGCTCTGTCTACACTATCAAACAAGTGGTAGGGATATGCCCAAATATAGTAGTGATATGTCAGCATCATGTCCATGGGCACATCACATAAAGTTTGATAATGTAGACAGAGCTTTAAACAATACAATGAGATTTTTTATATTGTATATATATTGGAGAAATAAAAGGGTGTGTAAGCAGCACATTCAGATACAATAAACTTTATTTCATCCATTACATGAAATTCACATTAATTTTATTTATAATAATAATAATATTACAGTATAATAATAATGTTCAATTTATATAGCCCAAATGCAGGGTGCCTCTAAGCGCTGAACAAAAAATAATTAAAAAGGTGGACCATTGTGTATGTATCCTCAAACCTGAGAGGTAAAAATGTCCAAGAGCAGAAATAAATTACAATACCTCAGAAAAAATGGATGAACAGTTCTGTCATTTGCTCCTATCCTACTAAGAACTGGTACTCCCTGTAAACAAAAGATACAAATACATTACTGATACGTTCAATTATTAGTATTAATATTAATAGTTTTAAATGTGTGTGTTTGGAAGTAACTAAAATTTGTTTATCATATTACCTGTAAATTTGAAACATGCCTATCAACCTCATTTTCAGCGATACAAGCCTGTGGAATGAAGAATGTAAAAATGAAACAATAAAAATAAGAGATAAATAAAAGAATATAAATAATTTTATTTTAACTTTATACAATGTTTACTATTATTACCTCAAGAATAGATTTGGTAGCTGGGTCAACGTCACTTGCACTGATATCATGTCTAAAAAATGAAAGATAGATTAGAAGGTACCAGGGCATATTATGAACATAAACCTTATAGAGCTATCTATGCTGGCCTAGTAGAGTAACCTACACTATTACTAGGCCTAGCAGTATAAAAAATGTTAACACCTTACCTAAAGAAAACATTACTATCGCCATATTCTTCCTTCTTATTCCAGGCAGCCAACGGTACAACGGCAAGAGCTCGATCTGGGTAATGAGTCGCTAGATGCCATGCTCCGTGACCTCCCATTGAATGACCTGCGAAGATGACATGGTTTTCATCCACTGTATTCTTCATCCAGGGTGATTTCTTAGTTAACTGTCATAAAAATATCGATAAATATGATTAGAATTAGAAAATAAATGTATGTATGTAATTCTATGTAATCTGTACAGTAAAACAGAATAAAGTTGATTCAATGATTCTAAAAAACACTGTATTTTGACATTACCTGTTTTAGCTTAGATAGTGCAGTGATTGCAGTAAGCATACCTGGCCCTTCCCAGTTATGTGCACCATGCCTAAGAACAAAAGAAATAATAATAATACCTACAAATATATTGCATGAAGGAGCTGGGCTGTCAATTATCAATTCAGGATTTGGACACAAATTTTGAATAACAGATGGGGGAAAAAGTCTGTTAAAAATGTAAAATTTGAGATATACTGATACAAGTTTAGGGCTAGAAAATTTCTGGTTTTGAATCAACTTGAAACTTCTGATGAAAACTCTGGTAAGCTTACACACCTTGTAGGGGCTAAAACCCAAGCAGAGTCTAGTCCAAATATCCAATAACCTTTCTCCATTCGTTTATAGCCATCTGCTTGGTTCTGGGCCGGCACACCTAAAAGTGTAAACAAATATTGTGAATTTACCTAAAATCTGTGCGCATGCGTATAAGCCAAGTTAAAACTTTTCGTTCATTATTGGGATGGTTTTGGATGATTCATCATTTGTTCTTTGTCTAGTGTTTCGAAAACTTTCTAAGGATGAAGAGGACAATAGCGATGGAGATTAAAGTATTTTGGTATATAAAATTATTGATAAAGTAACCATACCTGTTCCATGGAGAGTTAAGACAACAGGACAGACACCTTGAGGGCAGTCTTTGGTTGGACTAATTGATGCTGCATGCTGTACCTATAAAGAAAACATGCTGGTCAAAATATAGTTCCTTTCCTTTCTTTAAACAAAATTGATATTCCTCTATGGCATAATGTAAGTATGTAAAAGATGTTACTTACCGATCCATCGTGATCTAGGAATGTGAAGATGAACGATTGTTGCAAGCGTCGACACCTCAAGTTGATAGTCACATGTTCACTAATGCCTTCTGCTGATGTAACTGTTAACTTAAAGCTGTTATAGAAGGAAAAACACATTATTTTATGAGAAAGTGGACTGTTCTATAGCTAGTGCAGACAAGGTATTGCAGGAAATTCTGACATGAGAGTTGTATTGTGTAGTACTGTATTGTAGTGTTTAATGTCCTTTGCAGCTACTGTACAGCGGAGAAGAGGGGTTACCTACAGTAGGTTTTATAGGAGATGCAGATGGCATACATAATTATTTAACAGACAACTCTCACAATACCGGACACCTTTGGGCTACCAAATATATTTTCCAGAAAGTCTAGTATTCTGAATGTGTTTTTAATGGTAAAAAGGAATTTGGGACCATTTGGTCCTCAAGAAAAGTCTAGTATTGGTAGAGTTGACTGCCATCTCAAAATCTTAAATATCAAACTTATACATCACCTGATTTCTTTACATTCTCGTTTTTGATCAGACCCTAGACCCACTTCTTTAAACTTTAATTTAACTGGCATAGTCTGTCCAGGTGCTATATTTACAGGTGGTTCTTGCACTAATTCAATTGGAACACCTGTATACTGCTCACTTATAGATATTCTATAGAAAATAAGATGTTATGCAAATTAGCTACCTTCACTTTATGAATGATATATTCAAGAAGGCCAATAGAGTACAATTATAAAAATCAAAATGAAATAAGATTGGTTTACTTGATTTTCTTAAGCCATTTTCTTGTTTGTAAATTTGTAACTGGAATCGCCAACATATCTCCAAGCACATGACCGTCAACTAAATCTGGTTGCATAGTTGGTTTATGAACTGTGAACTTCTGTGCTCCTTATTTAAAACAATTATAAATAATCTGTTAAATCTTTCTGTTAAAATAAATCCAGCAATTTCAAATATTGATGAACTGACAGTTATATTAATATTAATTTAATATTTGTAGGCTTACCTGCTAATTTGAGTCGGCATTGGAATGTTATGGGGCCTTTAGACCTCAAAGGTATGTACAGTGAGTGCACTCCAGGAGTAAGCTGTATACCAAACCTAGATAGAAAATTAAAAAAAACATTGAAACACTATGAGTACGGACAATGTAATAAATAAATTATACTTAAATGAATATAAATTATTTTGTCTACAGTCCATTTTCAAAACATTATAAACACAAGAAATTCAACTGTTTGTAACGCACCAATATTCAGATCTTCTATAGACGTCTCCAGTAATGATGACATCATCAACTAGAAGATGGGAAACTCCTGAAAATGATGAACAATGCGTAATTAATAATAACAGTAATTGTAGTCTATTCTACATTATTCAGAATAATTCAAGTCACACATACTCTTACAAAGCAATTACTTACATCATGAATAAAATTAGAGTAACTTAAGTAGTCTGCAGGTGTCTTTATACAAATATGTATTAAGTTATTAATTGACAGGTGACTTTATGGTTTAAGCTGGCATTTATGTGGTAATATAAATGGATAATTTGAAATATTGATTTTGATGTAAGTCTGCAATACATCAATATTATATTAAATTTAAATCTTCTATAATGTATTGTGTATTAATATAATAATAATGTAATAAACAGTATGAAAAATTGACAACTATAAGTCAAAATATTAGATACATACCATGACATTGGACGAGAACATCTTCATCTTTGTTGTTGACAGCAAATTCGCCGACTGCCCATCCCTTTAAAAAAGGTAAATAACACAATTTTGTACCTTTTAAAACTGTTGTTACAATACTCTCTTTGGAGTAACTATATTTTGACTGAAACTGTCACCAGATTATCATTGCTGTATCTCCACATATGACAATATTTGTACAGTATCATATAAATTCTGTAATACAGCGCTCTACATGTGATGCCTATGGACAGGGTTAGGCTTTATATATTCACATATGATACTGTATCCTGGAATCTGCCTGATACTAGATAACTTTGATATATTTACCTGCCATTCTGTAATTGCTAATGACCCCATGGATGATATTAACTCATTCCAATTTACATCTGGTGAAATCTGAACAGGATCTGACTCTGCCTGTATAGACATAAAAAAGTTGTCCTTATTTTCACTTTCCTTCCTTTCATTAAATTTTGGATTTTCAATCTCATTTCATATTTTGAAATCTTACCCTTTGATCAAACTTTTTCCATTTGATTTCACCACCAGAAGTGAGTTCGGAGTAAAATCGCACTTTCTTGTCGAATCGTTTTCTGGACACATTATGAATTCCTCCAAAATATTCAACAGGATCTCCATCAACTTCAGCCTTACCAATTATGAAAGGTCCTACATAGAAATAAAACATATTTAATGAATGGTCTCAAATTGGAACAGCCTTAAGCTCTGTCTACACGGTGCCCAAATATGAACATGATGACGTCATATCACTACCATATTTGAGCATATCACTACCATATTATTTGGACACATGTGTGACATCCTTCAAGAAAAAGTTGCCTACAAACCAATAAACAAGCAATAGTAATGGTTGATGCATCATACAACCCATATCCAATGCCCAGACTCACCTATGAAGTGCCAAGTGTGCACAAATTCACTAATTTTACCAGACAATTTGGCTGCCTGTTTGAAGCATGTTGTGGCCTTTGATTTCTCCTCATTTAGATTATAAAGTGTTCCTAATTCAGACCTAAAAAAGGAAGA
Organism: Antedon bifida; assembly: GCF_963402885.1. Classification (NCBI taxonomy): domain Eukaryota; kingdom Metazoa; phylum Echinodermata; class Crinoidea; order Comatulida; family Antedonidae; genus Antedon; species Antedon bifida. Next base: position 5,835,855 of record NC_136234.1, read on the forward strand.
AATAATTAATAAATCACAGGAGGTAACATACAGTGTAAAAGTGAATGCTAAATTGAACACCAACCATTCTTAAGGTCTGTCTGAATTGTAGAGTATTCACATACCATAGCCAGCCGTTGTGATGATCATTGTCTAGAGACTTGACAGCACATATAATAGCTTTTCGAGTCTGTAAAAAAATGTTAAAGAATTAAATAATTTAGATATTTATAGCAGAAAATCTATAAATGTTAAATACCTGGATCTGTAGAGACAGAATGAACATGATACCGGTGAACATGTTTCCTCAGACTCTTGGAAAACCATTTTTGCTACTATCTTAATTTCTCAATTAAAATTTTGGAGCAGTGTGAACGCAATGTCAGCATTTCTCAACTTCTACCTACAACTACAGTGTGAACGCAATGGCAGCAATGTACAAACCTTTCCAGTTATTCTGAGTTTTGTAATCACTTGTTGTTGAACGGATTGACACTCATCTAAATTTAATTTCTTAGTTTCTTTTTCAAGAAGTTGAATAGATGCTTTCTGTGGAAAAGTAACAATTATGATTATGCTGTATAATAATAATAATAATAATGATTTATTGTTGCTGTGCTGAATTATCAATTTTTTTTGGAAATGTCGGAGATATTTATTTATATTTGGTTTATAAAATGGGAGGTATGGATTTATTTTTATTATTATATAGATTATTAAATTGTATTTTTGGATATTCTAGCATTTCCTTACAGCATAAAATAATACCTCAAATAGCATAATCTATTAATAACATTAATATCTAAGGCCATGCAATTCACAGTACATTATGGCTGCTAGGCCAAATGATCTCCTCACCAGCTGCACTATTATTTTAATGGGCTGAAATCGATTATTCTGGTGATCATCACTAACCTTTTGATCCACATAGGCTAGCCTAACTAAACAACCTGAACATTCACCTGTATTTGGTTCTTTTTCTTTGCATGAATTACAATTATTGCTAATAATAAAGTAAGCAATGCAATTAAATATATTCTAAGTTTCATTCTTTTCAAGTATTTGATAATTTCTCGCTTTTTCCACATAAATTTTGCAAAAAATATACACTAACTACACTCTACACAAGATATGCTGCAACCAACAGAGCGTGAAGCCGGTTGTTTTGTTTCTCTAGCGGCTCCTTTTTACAGTCTAAGAATGTTCTATTTTTGTTACAGGTAATACCATGTTTTTAAAAAAATAATTTCACATTCTATTTACTTTACTAGTCACAGAACAATAACTTAACAAACAAAAATATGTTTTTATATACTTTGTTATTAAAAAAATGTGTTTATTTTTATTTAAAAATATATAAAAATGAAAGCTTTAAAGATACTTTTACTCCAAAATGAATTATTCTCGTACGATCTGCTCTCAAAACAGATCCAATGTAAAGGGCTTAGAACTCTCCTTTTGATCACACCTTCAACACAGAAGAGTTACTTATTACCTTGCAAAAAGCAAGGATTAAGCTCAGGTAGCTAATTTATTTGTTGCATATGCTTTAATTATAACAATATAATATACAGTTTGCATTATAAAAAAATTGCATTGATTTAATAAATGCTAGGCCTTAGACGGTGAGATAGCACCAATCGTCGCGTGTGTGGTACGGGGCTATGATGTGCGATGACAGTGCTGAGTTGTTAGGTAGACTAGGCCTAGGGTAGTGGTATGGTAAGTAAGGTGGTGGGTGTGGCAAGAGATATAAGTGCAACACTATCTATTCATTTTTTGGGTTTTTTAACTATCAATCAGATATGGCTGCATATGATTTAGTATTTGAAGATATTCTGGAACCACGAAGACATTCGTCCGATTTACGATTTGCAACAAGATCACGAGAAAATGTACCAGAATACAAATACCTAGCAGAGCAAACAAGGCCGCAGGTCATCAGAGATGTCTTGCAATCACAAAGAATTAAGCACACAATAGAAGAGGTATTGTTTATATACTGTAAAACCAAAGGCAAAAAATCTTTATTAACAAATGCTGAATTCCAAAGAGATAATTTAATTAAAGAAACATACCATGGCATATTTTACCTTTTTGCAGTTGTCAAAGGAACAGGATGTTACGAGAGAAGACTTGTCAAAGGAGGCATCCAACATCCTACAAGAGATGGCTCATAACTTCCAGATGTCTAACATCCGTGTACTCGGTTATTTATTCCCAAAAATCTACAGAAACTTGTATCAACATATATATGTCAATAGAGCAGGTATTGAAAAGGTTAGTAGTATTCTGGTTTAATATCAAGGTTGTGTAGTCTTTTTATCATCATTGTAATCATTATCACAAGAATTGTTTTCATATCGTAATCTCCATCATCTTCCTCATAGCTGTTTTCTTTCTCATCACCATCCTCATTTTCATCTTCATCACATCTTTGTCTTCCTCATCATTTACACAGTGAAAAGTATCTGAAATGGATGTTTCTTTTTTTTTTCTCCTCTCAGTTACGGAAAACTATGAAGGAGACGCCGGTAGTATTATTGCCTTCACACAGAAGTTACAATGATTTCTTGTTAATGTCTTACATACTCTATCACTACAACCTTCCTCTACCAAGAATAGCAGCTGGAGCAGGTAAGTACCGACTTAAGCTCTGTCTACACTATCAAACTAGTTTGACAAAAAAAGTGTGATTTGTCCAAATATGGTAGTGATATGCTTATATATGGTAGTGATATGACATCATCATGTCCATATATGGGCACATCACATTTTTTTGTCACATAAAGTTTGATAGTGTAGACAAAGATTTAAGTATTGTATTCATACCATCAAATTCCAATATGTTATCCTTATTACAAACTATTTCAATTTATTTTAGATTTCATGGCAATGAAATTCATAAATAATGTCCTACGATGGGCCGGTGCTTTCTACATACGCCGTAGTTTTGGTTCGGACAAGCTGTATTGGGCGGTGTTTACGGAATATGTGCAGAGGTTGATGGTTAATGGAGAGGCACCTTTGGAGTTCTTCTTGGAAGGGACAAGAAGTCGTACCGGGAAATCACTTCCACCAAAACTAGGTTTGTTTTTTGGTTTATTAATTCAAGATTAAAGATAATCTTATTGTCAATTATTTGAAATTTGTCTTCCTCAACAAGGCAACAATAACAGCATAATATACCTTTAAAAATAAGTTTTAAAAAAATATATAAAAATATAAATAATATATTAATGACAAATTGAATGAATATTTATCTGACAAAAACTTTCCTAGTACAGTAAAATCTGTATTAAGAGTCACCCTCAGCCTAAGCATGTTTTTTTCCTCCTTTTTTTAAAGGCTTATTGTCAGTTGTCTTGGAGCCATTCCTGAAAGGCAAAGTTTCTGATATCAGCTTAATACCCATTGGAGTAAGCTACGAGAGAATCCTTGAGGAAACCTTGTATGCCAGAGAGATGTTAGGAATACCAAAACCCAAGGAATCCACATCAGTAAGCATCTATTACTGCAGTAGCAGTATGCTCAAGTAGCTCACTGGGCTAATTACTGCAGTACCAGTTTGTGAAATATTAGCTAACTAGGCTAGTTTATATACACATTAAAAAATACAGCATCATGTATGCTCCAATCTTGTTTGAACATATAAATTATATGATAATTCTCAATTTTTGTTTAGGGTCTGATAAAAGCTCGTAGCATATTTGAGGATGACTATGGAAGCATCTACATCAACTTTGGCGAGCCTATCTCAATTCGTAGTTTGTGTGAGGGACACGTGGACCGATCGGCTTATAGTTTAGCACCAAGGTATTCATAATATTTTACAGTGCTGGCATTTATTAATCTTTTTTCTTAAATAAAATAAATAGAATAAACCATACCTCAGGTTTTATCTGTCATCACGTTCTTTAATTTTATTTCAGGTTTTTATTTTCCTTGACCAAGTCCGACCAAAGATTCATCTTCGAGCTTGCGTACACTGTTCTACTTGAGCAACAGAAGACGCTGGTAATATCACCGTGGGTGCTCATTGCTAGTCTCCTACTCCAGTCACCAGGTGGCATTCCACTTGAATACTTGTGCAAAAGAGTTGAATGGCTCAAAGATGTTTTTGTAAATTTAGGAGGCAATGTCAAATGGCCAGGTAGATAAAGATACATGTTTAGAATATATGTCTGGTTTACTTGCTTTTGAATGTATTGCAAGGAAGTTAAGATTAGGGGGAGGAATATAGAGGAGGAAGGGGAAAATAAGAGTATGGTGGTAAATAGGGATTAAAAGCACTACCATACAGTACTATATACAGTAAATAGTAATTAAAATATATGGTTTTTTTTTTTAGTCACTAAAAGTACGTTATCAGTTGTAAAAGCAAGTCTTTCGGTCCATCACACTGCTGCATCGGTATCAAAGAACAACCATGTCTATATCAACAGCGCCTCCACATGGACTGCACCAGGAGAAGCCCATCCAACAGTTGCCATGACGAAAGAAGAGGTCATGACCATAGCAACGACCCACATCCTTTTGGGTAGCTATAGAAACCAGTTGACGCCGATGTTGAAGCAAGCAGCAATGATTGCACTGACATTTGCAAAGCAACTAACACTAAACAAAGGTGATTAAGGAAAAGGAATTGATATTGTTATCAAGCAGTTTCTAATTAGGCGGTTGGGTAATGACTTCTTACTGAGCATTTCAAATGTGCCATTTCTATTGCGATATTATATGTGTATATTATGTATATGAATACTTTACAATCAGCTCTGCTCAAATTGGTAATCAAAGTGCTACCCAGTGCCCCCGCCCTCCCCCTTGCGTCCCCTTGCTACCCAATACTGTACTTAAAATAATAAATCTTTGTTTCGCTTTACAGATATCATGATGTCACGATACAGGTTCTTAGTGAATTTGATGTCCAAAGAATTTATATTTCACCCTCGCACCTTGGTACAGGTAAATGCAATTGAAAAAAAAAATTTAGAAAAAAAAAGATGACAATAATAGCTGAAGCCTGCATCACGTTTTTTCCTTTTCTTGCAGGATTTTGATGCAATTTTAAGGAAGTTGGAAGCTTCATATTATCTAGTAATTTCAGATGACAACATCTCATTAACAACGCAGGGGACCACATTGATGCAGTTTTTACAGAAGATGTTCCATCCATTTGTGCTTGGCTACTGGGTCAGTACTTCTTCTCATCCGTCTAGCGGATTTCTCTTCTTCCCATTCCTTTTTTAAGTGTTGCCCATGACCAATCATGGAGAATAATGGAATTATGATTCAAATAATTGTTATTAAATGCATAAAACAATAAATAGGAAAGGAAAAAACAAGTTTTAGTAGTCAACTCTCCCAATACCGGACACCTCTGGGCTGACCAAATATGTCTGGTTTTCTGGAAAGTCTGGTATTGGGAGAGTTTCTGGTTTTCAGAGAGTCTGGAATTGGGAGAGTCGACTGTATCATTTTATTATCAATAAATTAATTTTTTCAGTTTGCCTGCCAGTACATACTAAGCTTAAATCCTGATGAAGAAATTTCTACGACCAACAGCCTAGCACGTGACATCCAGGACACAGTAGCTTGCAGAATAGCAGAAGGTATACCATACAGTACAACCAGGTTTTCTTCATTGAAAATATTAACATTTTGATATGAAACAAATGCATCTTCTATTTAGGAGCAAACTTCATTGTTGAAGGCTACTGCTCCACTGGCTCTAGCTTTTGCAATTGTATGCATACGAACAACCAGGTTTTCTTCATTGAAAATAATATTAACATTTCGATATGAAATAAAACCATGCACAACTGAATTTTTCTTTTTGTAGGTGACCTATTTGAGTATGACATCCTCTCTTTGAACGTGTTAGAAAATGCTGTTAAAACTTGCATACAACTTGGCGGGCTTGTCAATAATAAGTACGTGAAATCAATACATTTCATCACATTGATTGAATTGGTACTTCACATAGTGATATGTACCATGCTCTCCAAGCCATATACTAACTCGAATAGAATTTTGCCTGTGTTTGTACTGTATACGGAGTACATGAGAATGCTTGTGAAAAAAACCCCATCAGATCTCCAGTGGTTTCACCAATCACTCTTATATACCTACATACTTTTCATTTCAGAAACAAGAATGTGTTAACAGCAAATCAATCTACACTAACTGGAATATCTAACAAAATAGGTAGGCTTACTTTCACAAGAATTCAAATTTCAAACCAAAAATGTAACGCACAGAAACTGATCAATCAATGGGCATGGTCTATTTGCAAATTCAGGATGATAATACATAAAAACATGTTTTTGAAATACAAACATATATATAAACATGTAGAAGCATTTTGCCAGGCAGTTAAGTAATTTTAACTTTCAGCCCTCTGAAAATTCTATGTCACAGCTAATATAATAAGGAGTTTGACATATGAACGAAAAACAGGGCTAAATAGGTTAAAATACTAAACTAAGAACATTCTAATTCAGACTTGAAATTGATTGTTGTAATAAGTAGGTTAGAACGATCATTAAAGTATAACAACGAGGTGTTGAATTTCCCACGAGACTGACAAGTCAATGTACCAAGATGAACAAATCAGACTAGGAATATTAACGAAAGTGGATAGGTTCAGAGTGTGTAGGAACATGACTTGATTTACTTTACATCTGTTGCTTGCATTATTATGCCACTGTAACCTACATATTCACAGATCTTTATCTAAACACAATATTGTTGCTGTTTTTCAATTTAATTTACAGCTGAAACATACACCCCCTCTAACATAGTTGTGTATCTAGAGAATATAAGCTATGAATATTCATTAATGGCCATGATGACACCTATTTAAATTCAATGGATATGACATGGTCTCTACAAAGTGACCGTTTTCTTGTCTTTCTTACATTATTAGAACATAATGAACAACATCCTCTACAGCTAAACATGTATTTAATGCATCATACACTTTTTCAAATAATTAAAATATTATATTCTTTGTTTCTGATTTTTAGCCGAAATTATTCAAGTGCCGGACACATTGCGGGAGAAGCCGATAACCAATGGGAAGCTAGTCCAGGCTGCCAAGCTGTAAGAAATTGGTTACAGAATCCAATAGATATCTGGTGCAGTATGGTGAGGATTTCACCCTAAAAAATCTACAATAATGATTTGAGAATGAATAGATTCACAAATGGAACTAAAGTTCTTGGTGGTCACTGGCAATGCATGATGGGATTGGGGATAAAGGGATGATGGGATTGGGGATATTCAATAGATAACTAAAGAAAATATTCTATAACTTTTGTCTTATTTAATAAGAAAAGAAAAAACACGGTAGTTTATATTGCGAAAGAATACAAGATAGAAAATAACAAGTTTCAATAAGAATACCTAAATTTGTGTTCTTTAAACAGAAATGTGTACAACACATTAAATTAGAACATGAACATTCCTTAATTTAGGCCTAGTTTGAATGCAAGTTTGTGTTTATCATTGCATAAGATCATCTCTCATAAGTGATCTACTGTGCCAAGTAAAGTATCAAAACTAATATACAATACATATGCTCATTATTTAAAATGCTCATTATTTAAAATACTCATGGTGATAAAAGACCCAGTTTTACAAAGGCACTTTTGCCGAAAACAATCGCTATTTACATGCAGTTTTTGGTAATGACACAATGTTGACACAGAAGTCGTTACATTACAGATGGATGATGGGTATTGTCAACCTAAGATCAGCGCCCTGCTTTCACACAAAGACACCGGTTTTGTCATTACGTACCTAAATGTTATCAGGTTAATCACAGCGATTATGGGTTAATGAAGAAAAAATGTATCCTATATTTGTAGGTTTAATAATATGTGTTAATTGGCCCACCATATGTGGATATTAACCCATTTCAAAGGTGATAATCGGGTGATGACAGGTGTGGTATAGTTTAAATGTTTGTCTCATTTACATAACAAGGTGGTGATAATCGGTGTGGTACAGTTAACACATAGTTTTTTGGGCCAAATTTGGAGATTGTGTTATACAGTAACTGAGAAAACAAATATATTAATCAGCTGATGACCAGTGTGGTACAGTTAAATCAGAGTTTTTTAGGACAAATTCGGAGATTATTTATTATTGAGAAAACAAAGCCTTGCAAAATACAGAGGCTCCTGACAGAACCATAACTGAATGTGTATGGTTATCTGACTGAAGACGTTTCGATAACATGAACAATCTATAATGGAAAAAATACAAAACTAGTAAGATCTAATTTAGGATTCAGTTCTTTAAAATAAATTAAATTATTTATTGATTATGTATAAAAATTATATTGTTTAAACATTTATTTAATCTGAACTGAATTTTCCCAATTAAAGTGTATAAATGAATCATGCAATCATTTGTGATACTGATAGATATGTGATTGTAAATATTTCTATACAAGGATTATTAACAAGGATTAATTATTAACAAGGATTAATTAATAATAAGGATAAATTATTAACAAGGATTAATTAACAAGTAATAAACATTTTTTAAGCATACATTTTTTTGTACTATCTAAAATGATTTTGTATGAATATCTGTGATGGTAAATTAAACACTATTGGAACAAAAATGTAGTTGTTGGTTTATTATATTAATTCCCTATTATATCTACCCCCAAAGTGTAAATATTGGTCAAAAAAGGATACAGGGAGTTGTACAAATTATGTTTAAGTGTTGATAACAGCTGGGTGGATTTGAACTTCTACTATACTACTGTGCCACTAAATATTCCTTATCTATTTACAGTTACTGGAGAGTAAAGTTTATAATTTATTTATTTTCTTTTTAAAAGCTGCAGGGACGTAGTAACTAACATTTTAGTAGGGGGGGTGGGGGGGTCTATGAATGCAGTAAGATCATTCACTTCTACTAGAATGTTACCAGGTTAGTTAATTTTTAAAATATTATTCCAGGTACAACACTATTAGGGAGGTTTCGCAACCTTACGAATACGATAACGAAAACGGATACGTCACACATTTGTGAAACTTTTGAGCTGATCCCCATTTCATATTCGTAAGGCGTTTTCGTCTTGACGAATATCATCAGTCATATTCGTAACTACAAAACGAGTATAGTTTTTGATCTATTTTGCACATTTTGCATTTGAATCAGGACTGATTCATGATTTTAATATAATTATAGATTTATGGAAAGTAATTTACTAAATGTAAATTACTAAAATGCCAGGTCAATTTTGATAAATAGCAGTTTTTAAAGTCCTCACTCGCTTTGATGTTACGCTAGGCCTAGGCACCCAAGCACCAAGCAACACGTACCTGCGCTTCGCTCAAATTTACCGCAGTCATATTTTGGACGGCGACCTCAATATTTCGTTGCCATGCGAAACAGATTTTTACTGGCTTACGAAAACGAATACGTGTGCGTGACGTATCCGTTTTCGTTATCGTATTCGTAAGATTGCGAAACCTCTCTATTATTGTGTAGGAATTCTCTGCATCCAAATTTTTGTTCAATTTTGTAGCTTGTCCTTGTCCGATTATATTAGGTTAAATACTATATAATAGTACTGTCAATAACTGAAATAAAAAACAAAATCAATAATATAGTTGCATTCTAACTAATAGCACAAATTATATATTATTTTTTAAACATTATTGGTGTATTTATAATTGTACAGAGCAGGAAAAAACACCAGTTACACATGTCCAACATTAGAAGAAGCTCAGTACTTAAGCTTGGTTCCCACTAGCATGCAACGCAACCGATGCAACGTAAGAAAATGCCATTCTAATAATTGTGTTTGCCCCCGTCTGCGTAAAATCAGACCTGTTTGTTGCATGTGAATGTTAAAGTTTGACCTGGTTCACCCCGAATACTTTTGAGTATGTGCTGTACTATGTGTTCTTTTTCCTTGCGTTGTTGCGTGAAATCAAACCAATTTGATTTCCCGTAGCAATGTTTTCAGCACTGTTGTGTCGTCAGTTCCCACTTGTTAATGTTATCACGCAATACAGCACATTGCGTTGATACGTCACTGTGTTATGTTGTATTGTGTTCTAGTGGGAACCACGCTTTAGTTTCACCATTTTTATGCCCTCACCAACTACTTCAAAATCCAGCCATTATTATTATTATGTAGCTTTTGGTCATTAAAACTATATAACTATTAAGTACAATATTGCCATTTTGTCAAATTAAATGTTAATCCTAGTAGGGAAAAAGAAAGATCTTCCCTGATCCTAGTCAACCTGTTAGAATCTTGAGTTGATTAATTTTTCTTAAACTATTCAAATAGCGTAATATTTGAATTGAGCATCTACTGCATATGTACATAAAACTATTAATTTGTTTAATTTACAGGTATATGGCAAGTAAAAATCTATTACATTCTTGATAAATTTTCAAAATAATATTCCATGAATACGGATATGAATATATACAAAATGAAAAATAGAATAATTATATTATAATAAGCAACCCAATTGCATAACCTTTACAGATCTCAACTACAAACTTGGGAATACTTAGTAATATCAATTTGTTCTCGATCGATTTGTCGTGACAAAAAGTATAAATTTAATTTGTTTTAATAATTTCAAAATCCCACAATCTAAATTAACTTTATGTAATATATCTCTAGAGAAAGTTTATTCTGCCATAATTCAAGACATGACGTTTTATTTATTACTAGTAAGTGTATAAAATTATATAACCTATATTTTATGACTCTTGTGTAATATTAAGCACTACTAAATTTACATTTTTCATTAAAAAAATAATTAAACATTATGTAGATATGTATATTATAGTTTTGCTAGTTTATGAGACCCAGGAACAAACTTAGATAATAGCTGTCGGACTTAAGTAATTGGTATCCTTTGAATAATCGTGTTGAGGAAGATGATTACTCCCTTGAGAGGATGTTGCTATTCATTGCTACTTCCCCTGGTGACCAGGATGTTTGTGACATTGACTCCGACCTCATTTTCCTTTTCCTTTCTTCGCAGTTTGCTGAAATTAAGAAAACTTTGAATATGAATGTTAACGGTGCAGAGAGCAATTAACTTGTTTCACACGAATGGTAATCGTGTTCATTACTCAAATGCACCAATTCACATCACGCAAATGAGACTGTGTAACAAACTACACCCTTCCCAATAACTACATCCCTCCCACTAACTACACCCCTTCCACTATCTACATCCCATCCACTATCTACAAGCCTCCCACTAACTACACCCCTTCCACTATCTACTCCTCTCCCAATAACTACACCCCTCCCATAAACTACACCCCTCCCACAAACTACACCCCTCCCACAAACTTTACCGCAGGATAAGTCCACACTAACTAATAAGTAACTATATTGATTGATCACTTTATTTCAGAATAAAAATTCCATATATACAACAAACAATACAAAATGAAAAAACACATTAAAATATGATTTTCTCCCATTTAGTGAAGAGATTTGAAGATCGTAACACCTAACAAGATCATTTCCCCTATTCAAAACTCTAATTCTAAAACCATAGACACATATATCTGGACTCTACTGTTTCCACTCTATGTCACCAGTAATAACCCCAAGTCATCTTTACTCTACTGTTTCTTCTCTCTGTCAATAATAATAATAACCCACATGTCACGCACCAAAGAATGGTGAAGACATCTAGCAATATCTAAATGACTTTAATCACCCTGAAATCTATTTACTTAATTGTTTCCCCTTCACAGTGATATGAACATGATTGCTCCAATTCACACGCAATACCTCTTGAACACTTCACGCACCATTTCTTGACATGACCTTATGTTTTGTGGGTGTAATGCACTCGGAAAATGACAACATATTGTATTACTGCTTAAGTGAAGAATCTTTTATATATTCTTGTTTCATGTAAAGAAATATTGAACAATTCCCTGTCTTCCCTGAATTTTTATTTCCCTAAATTCTAACTCACTCATGAGAATAATACTACTCCTGGTAAAGAAAGACTTTCTTCACAATGCAAAATTACACGTAATACTCGTAAATAGTACTCCAACCTAAAACATATAGAAACATAACCCCTTTATCTATTTATTTCTCACATTAAGCACATGTTAGCACCAATTCACACATAGGAAACAATTTAACGCAACACTCCACGACAGTACTATGACCCCAGACACTTAATGTGAACCCTCCCTATAGAATACAAACAACCTTCCTGAATTGAAACGTAAGTTTTTTTTTTCAGCTTCTGTTAAATTGTGTTAATAGTACAACCATCTGTCTCTATGTATTAGATATCGCAGGCTAATTGGCCTATTAATGAGCTAGTCTAGTTATAGTCTGATTTAGCGTCGATTTACGCCTTAAATATACCTCACCCGTCACAATAACCAGCGGTAAACTAGACTTGTTCACGTATCTGGATCAACGACAACGGTAACTAGGATAAAACAGCCATAAAACCTAACACACAGTTCAACAGTTCAAACTCAATTTATTTTACTTCCAAATAGAACACCCCTGTTCCCAATAATGAAACAGTCGGTAAACATTAGCAGTATAGAGTCTATAATAGATTTAAGAATAATATTAGGCCTTCCTATTTTGGGTTAGGGAAAGTTATAATTTTGCAGCAAGTTGCAGATTGAAAATTAAATTCACTACACTTATTAACACCATTTTACATGTCACATATCAATCTCTGTCTGATTTATTTATGTCAACAACTCTCACGAACGCGATCACTGACTTTTGTGGAGCAACACAAACACTTGAGAGAATTTAAATTGGAACGTATTTAGTATGTTGAAAGAAAAACTGAAATTGAAGCAAGTGGATAAATACCAAACTAAGAATTTCCATATGTTACTTTTAGGCAGCAACAGACACCCATATCAAAACAAACTATTGTAATCAGAGGACACCCCAATTCAGTGGGCATTCAGGGGACGCTACCTTTGTTCAGTTGGCATAACTTCAGGGGGCACTACTTCTATTCAGTTGGCACCACTTTAGGGGACCTTTTCAGTTGGTATCATTTTAGGAGGGGAACTCTAATCTGTGTGAACTCCTTTTATGATGAAACTTTTTCAGTATTGAAGCAAGTAGTGATGGTAATAATTTATAAGACTGCAGTTAATAGACTACTGTCTATTTCTAAAGCTCTGTCTAAAACACTATAAAAACTTATGTGACAAAAAAATGTGATGTACTCATGTATGGACATGATGATGTCATATTACTACCATATTTGGGCACATCACACTTTTGTTGTCAAACTAGTTTGATAGTGTAGGCAGAGCTTTACACACCTTCATAGACAGTTTGAGTGAGTCAATTTCATCTTTTTGAGACGTTAGCTTCTCATTCAAGCTACACAGGTGATCACTCATCATTTTCAGTTGGTCGTCATAGCTACGGGATGTCGTCGACAATTCACCCTGAAAAAAATATATATAAGATTGAGTAATTATCTTTGGGCATATAAAACTAGCTTAAATTACTAATACTATGCGCCTTCCTCGAAATACTATGCGCCTTCCTCGAAATACCATGCGCCGTCAAACAACCAAGATAGATAACTGGTCTTGAAAAGAAATTCTAAATACAGACCAAGCTATCGAAGACTTTATTAAAGAGAAACCTGTAGAAAACATAATTCAAAATCAATATATAAAATAATAAGTGGTTGTAAAATGTCTAGAACATCCCTTAAAACGATTAACTACTTTAATGACAGGGAATCAGTAAATGTCCCTGACTTTTTATTTGTCCTACTTTACTACAACCTATATACACATCAGCTGATCAGAACAGAACCAATTTTCAATTGCTTTAAGTATCAAAACCTCTAAGTATATTAATCATTCAAAAGATGACACCATTCAATATACATCAACAAATGTTTGATTGCTTTTTCAAGCTTTTTTTTTTGTGTGCAGACTATTAAAATGAGGTTTACGGCGTAAAGTCGTAAAAATTGATCGAACATAAAAATGGAACTGGGTAACAGACGTATTAAAATAGATAAACTGATGATATTTGATGGTATATCTAGAAAAATATTTTTATGTCGGTGCTAAATGGCTGCTGTTGTAAACTAAATTGTAGGGATGTTATTGATAGGATAAAGATACAAAAGCCAGCCAGCAATTTGTTAGTTATTCATGGCCTAGAAATGAAACGTCATTAACCCATTTATTTTTTTTTTTAAGTTTCAATATTATACACCAACAAATAAACCATATTTGTAATTTAATAATGAACTGGGAGTGTATAAATGCTAGGAGAGATTACAATAATTCAATAATGTATTTATTTATATATATTTCATTATTTATATAATTATTTATTTTCTTGTATTGCACAAATTTGACGCAAATAAAATAATAAAATAAATAAAATAAATAAAATAAATAAAATAAATAAAATAAATAAAATAAATAAAATAAATAAAATAAATAAAATAAAATAAATAAAATAAATAAAATAAATAAAATAAATAAAATAAAATAAAATAAAATAAAATAAAATAAAATAAAATAAAATAAAATAAAATAAAATAATAATAATAATAATAAACAAACAATATTCCATTAAAAGTTAAAATGATGACATCTACAATACAATATAACAATTAAATTCATCTCAGACATCAATTCATTTATCAAAATAAAGCAACAGCAATTAAATCATTATGTTTGTTAAATACACATATTTATTTCTCCACTAAAGGTCCCATTGGTCCAACAACCCCCAAAAAATCATTACGTACAGTAAGGAGGTGGCACAGAATATAAATATTTAATCTCAATAACAAAGACGATTTTTAATAATTAAATTCCCGAATAAATAATGGGGTTAGATTACAGCCTTTACCAAAATCAATTTAATGGAGGAATTCTCCCCTCTACAAATATCAATAATGGGTTGATCTACCCCCTCTACCAAAATTGTAGTTACACTGATCAATCAAATACACTTGAACTTGACAAAACATAAAACCTCATTAGCAGACAAAACATCAACTTTCAAATGACCTATATCTATCATTAGTAACCTATATTTCGGTAATTTGACCCAAAACAACCTATATTAATGGTCAGCTGACCAGAATATCAGTTATCTGACCTTTCAACATTTATTAAGTGCAGTATCAGCATGGTCTCCAATAGAGGTCAGTAGAAATTGGACAAAGACTGTATAATAACATCTGACCGAATTGAGGTCAGATATTAATATGCCAATCAATCAAGATTGTAATAATAATTGCTATATTAATATTTAAATGGAAGAAATTATGGTTTTGTGATTAGTTATTATATTTGTCTCTCACAGCTCTATAATTTTGAAATATTAATATAGAGCATACATTAGTCACTGTTTTATTGTGAAATAACCAGGTAGGTAAGTAAACAAACATATAATCAGACATAAAGTACACAGTTGGTTACGTTGGTACATTGATATGGCGTGAATAAATTAATGGCTTGAAATAAGCTATGGTAATTATGTAATCGATCCTTATCAATAGTGTGCAATTACAAAGAAAAGCAATTTACACCGGAACAACAAATAACGGCAAGAACCTATCACCGACGCTCTAAATATCGCCTCCGGTAACATGTGCTTCGAAATCAATTCTTGATACAGTTGAAGACCGCGATAATTTCAATATTACAACATCATGAATAATTCGTTCAGACTATTATTTATCTTTTATGACCTATATACAATTTACGATGGCCATACAAAAAGATAGTATTTAATTACCAGAGTAATTCAGTCTTGTGGGCTTTTGATAAATACAGTCTGATTTCATAACCAGTTTAATATGTCATTTTGTTCATTTATTAGAACTTAATACAAATATAAACAAAATTTCTCTGTTCCATATAAGAATCCTCTAAAATCACCAAATGGATGGATTCCTCCATTTAACTATTCAAACCATTCGGTATATTACTTATACATCAAACGTACAATTTAATTAATGGTTTTTTTAAATCATTATTCCATTTTTCTGTAGAGAAAAATGTTTAAACAATTCCTCAAGAATTAATTTGATATGATTTTGTCGGCCATGCTTAAACATTTAATCATATCAAGCTAAATAGAAGATGACACTTGGAACGTGCTTAAGACACCCCACGCCTCACCGCAAACAATCGCTAATACGACTGGAAACAAAAGACGCTTGTAAATCCTGGTCACCTAATAAGCACTAGAACTGAACTTGTGTTCATCGTTTTGACCAGTATCTGAACTTGCTTTCTCTCACTTGAGCCCACATTCAACTAAGTGACCTCAAAATGAACCTATCTTACCTATCTCAACCTGTTTCTATAGGCTTTTCTTAATGGACTATATAATTTGACCTGAATAAGCTGATACTTAATGGTGCGCAGTGCGCTATGCATGAAAGCAGCACCAATAGACAAGTCAGTTCATAAACAATGATAAATTACCTCAAAACATCGCAGTCAAACAATACGCTCAAGGTGTAGCAGGAGAAAAGTTACACCGGATTAATCCATTTCTACATTAGGGGTGGATTATTTAACAACTTAAGGATAAGTATAGCAGATTATTTTAAGTCTTTACCTTTTTAGATATTAGTTTGTTCGTTCCATTGATGTGATTGTGACCTGGTTTCTGGGCTTGCAAAAGATTAATTTAATGACAAAAACAATGACAGTAGGAGTGTGTAAACAAAGGCAAATAGTAATAAATACAAGATCGATCAATCTAAATTTGTACTGTTGTTAAATTCATGTTTATTGATTTTAATAATAATAATTGTTTAATAATAACAATGCACCGTCTGGCCGCATAGGTAAACTGTACTATTTTCTCAACTTTTGTACTTATCTCTTTCTCTCAAATTTATTAAAAATAAATTCAAAATTACAAAAATACTTTTATTCAATTAATTATCATAATTTGTTAGTAATTATATTTTCACAGTACTGTAAAAGTACTTTTTTTTCTCTGAATGTGCCCAACATAATTTCTTTACAAAAATGATAAAATTTAATTTCATAATATATAGGTCAGTCAACAACAAACAAGGAAAACAAAGTGTACTAATAATAATATAATAACAACTAGGAATCTATGACATGGCGTTGTTAGTAGTGTACTTATATTTCAGTGTCATTACTGATGAGGTGCACTATTTTAAAATCATCTGTCAATATAAACAACACACATTATCAACATTATGCTATCATACTTTAAACAAATGCACTTGTTAAGTTCACAATCTACAATTAAAATCACCTGCCAATAGACAACTTCTCAACATTATGCTATTATACTTTTACCAAATGCACTTGCTAAGTTCACAATCTACAATTAGGGATGTGGAAAAAAGTAGGGCAACGAATGCATGATGTATACAAAACTGGAAATATTAACAATATCTGACTGCTCTAACCAAGTAGAAAATTCATGCTCAAACCTCCTAAATATTAATTGTAAAATCAATATTGTAAAAATTACAATTAAGAATCAGCGTTCAAAATGCAATCTTGCACAGAAAACAGTTATTTGTCATTATTGAGTAAAAATAAAACTAAACAGAGTGCATGAATTTGTGCCCCTCTGGGTATAAATACACCTTAAAGTTTGGTGATTACTAGGGTGTAACGCAATGATGTATGTACACACGCTCGCTTGTGATTGGTCAAATGTGTTACGTGTACGTCCTTTGCGTTGCATCTGAGTGGGAATCAAGCTTTTATTTAATGGAAAGTGATCTGGTTTATATACAATGTGTTTGCTCCACACCGAGAGATGACCCAATTACGTCAAGAAGCGGGGCTAGGCTTAAATCCAAGTTAGTGCTATACTTATAATCCACGGTATATTACATTGGAAGGGTTGGCTTGATTGTTACTGCCTAAGGCTTCATATCCAACTGATATGTTATGCTATAATGAACACATTCTTTAATGTTCCAATTCTGTTGTTATTCTTCAACAAAGTTGGCCTATTTTTAAAGAACCGCTGACACAATTTCGCGGTATTTGGTCGCGACATACTCTCGTTACCCCGCATGTACTAACGATCAACAACAAAAGTTCATGTTATTAGTTTAATATAGACTCAGTAGTGGTACTCGTCTGGTTACCCAGCTGCTGTGAGAATGAATGCCAACGTCTACTGTGCGTTCAATGTTCACATAACGTAATGTGTTTTTAAAAAAACATATTTACTCATGCCTGGATCCTTGTAACAACACACTTGGCACAAAATCTCTCTATATCATTCATGATTATCTTAATTCGATTCCGACTAAAAGCATTTAGCCTCCGGAGTTTGAGGAGCCAGAAAAAAAAAGAACAAATAATGTATATATAAATAGATCGGTAATCTCAGAAAGCACCAAAGGCAAACGCCACGGCTTTGTCGATAGGTCGACACACAGCCAGATTGGTATGTTTCTTAAGCGATATTCCTCATTAGAACTACCCATATAAAAGTACAAGCATCGGCTAAAAAAATTGACATAAGTTCATGACCTTAAGTTCATTGCCTGGAATATTATTTCATAAAGTACAGTGAATAGCGTTATTGATATTATGCACTGAACAGAAAATGCATAAAAAATGTAATCATTAACTACCCTGTGTGAACTGTACAGTAGTCTGTTTCAGTACTGTATTACTCAATCAATTGAAAATTATCATAATCGTAATTTGGATTTAAGAAAATGGTCTTTGATAGGAATATTCATGCACCACATTCTAATAAACGGCAAGTACGGTAATAACCCCTGTATGGAGGCGAGATCTGAACCAATCATGTAATTCATAAAATAACAAAATTAGCATTTCTAAATTGTACATTTTCTAAATATCAAAGCTCTACATGGATGGGTATGTCATGAACATCATCCCTCTTCCCAATGCTACCCCTGGAAACAATCCCACAACTGCATCAACCTTACCCTTGCCTCTCAGCCTACCTTATACCTATCTACAACCACAATGATACTATATTATAACTTTACTTTCAATCAAAATTGCGGCCACAAAAGCTGATTCAACCTGATCTATTTTTTAAACCAGTTTTATGAGACCGTATGTTTATCTTTAACTTTAAGAGTGAATTAAAATCTAAATATAGCATGTTTTGTGTTTTTATTGTGTTACATTTATTTATATAGTATTTTAAACTCTGTGAAATCTATTAAGGACAATGAACTATTTAATTGTCAAATGATAAAGTAAATATAACTAATAAGAAGTAAATCTATTTAGATCTTCATCATATTTCTTTTTAAATTATTGTCTATAACCTCATTACAAACATGACTAGAATACTTCAAAATTAAAATGAACAGTACGCATGTAGATAATTGATAGCTGTGTGGATGCAGTCATATGAATCAATTAAACATGACGTCTTTATATGGTACAACTACAAACATCTTCATAACGATGATTCAAAGATATTAACTTCAACTTTGCAATAAACAATAGACGGAGTTTACAATTTGCGATGACCTATGACCCAGGAAAAAGTCAAGTAAAAAACCATGTTAAAATCAATGTGTTTATCAAATACAGGAATTATGGAATAAACACTCCAGTGATTTTAAAGACTCCACAAATGTTTAAAGACACCTTCCCTACAATTTGTGATGTTTTGTAAAAATAATACATATATATTACTTTAAAAACATTAAACCAGGTCATTCCTTGTCTTAAATGTACGTTTTATGGTAAATTATGATAAAAAGTGAGAAACAATGCACTACCTA
The DNA here is from genome assembly GCF_963402885.1 of Antedon bifida. Classification (NCBI taxonomy): domain Eukaryota; kingdom Metazoa; phylum Echinodermata; class Crinoidea; order Comatulida; family Antedonidae; genus Antedon; species Antedon bifida. The sequence continues at coordinate 5,855,630 of NC_136234.1, forward strand.
AGTAGCTCGCGGCGATTGACCTCTCGTGGACGGTCTTTAGGCTTAGCCTAGCTAGGCTCAGTTTTGTAGGCCTAGCTGGTAAACATCGGTAACGTACGAACATCGTATGCTAGCTATATACCTAGCCTGTCGTTGTATAGTTGCTGCATTAATTGTCTTTCTATTTTTGCCAGACTCCGTTGATACAAATTGGGGAAAACCTGGTATTTTCGCTGAAAAGTTAGAAGTCTTCCATTTGTTTTGGCCTCACGATCAATCGAAAAGTGGGTGAATTACAGAAGAAAAACAAAAATATAAATCCGCGCGCAATGCATTTTGGGATTTATAGCGGGCCGCTATAATTATTAGAATCGACTTATTTTTCACATTTTTAACGATTTAAAGACGAAAAAAGTTATCGCAATAGAACCATATAGTATTATTTTTACATTAAATATAGTTTGTGATCTTAAATTAGATCTAAAAAAAGTAGGGAAGGTATCTTTAAATATTTCAAAAACTATACAAACAATGTCTAGCATACTACTCATCTTAAACGCTAATCGTTGTTACACATTGCGCGTCTCTCTTGTGTTCGCCACTCTGTACATTTTTTGAGCAAGCATGTGTATAGGTCCACATGTGAAAATTTCCTTTTTTATGTTTGCCATCCATGTTGTTTTTGGTCTTCCTTTTGGTCTTTTGGTCTTTCTCTGAGCCTCTCCGAGTGCGATCTTAGCTGATGTGTTTTCATTTAAACTACTACTACATTTACTACTACTACTAGAAACTTATACAATATGAGTATATAAGTCATTATAAATGTTTAAGAATTTATAATAAATTAACAAAAGAGGTTTTTTTAAATTCAAAAGTCGATGAATAATTGAATGAAAATTTTGAATTTATTTGCATAGTATTATTGTTGTATTTTGTTCTTATTATTCAAGAGCTGATTTTCATCTATTTAATGAAATTGGTATTTACTGTAAATGGGGTTCTTTCTTTTATAAGCATTTGCTTTGTTCAGTCAGTAATCAGTAATTTAATTTTGTTTGAGATATTTATCGTTTAAAGAAAATAAAGAAGTTATCATTATCAAGAAAGAAGGGTTGTATTAACATTAAGTCGGCCGTCATCAAACACAGGGTATAAAATTATATGTACTCAATGAAGTTGTTGGGAAAAACAAAGCAAAAATCTCCAGAAGATAATTTACATCTTTTCACAGGTCACGTTCAAGCGAATCTTCAATTCATAATTTTAAAACAAAAAATGTTTTATTAAAAGATGATTACGTGGCTAGCAAAGAAGAAAACTCTGGAAAACATCTCAAATTAAAAACCCTATCGCACTAATGAAATCCAGAAAGGTTCATAGCCTCACGATGTGAGATGTAGAAACAAAATACCCCGGGTTGCCCCACAGCTAGCGGCAAAAATGTTAAAGAACATGAACTCATAACAACATGGTGACATTCTCAAAGTACATGAACTTTCAATATGGATTTGAAAAATGTCTTTTTACCTTTGGTTAAAAAAAAACCATCAGCAGGTTCTTTGTAGGCCTATCCAACGTCGGGTGTGGTCTATTTCAAATTATGATTCAAATTTGGCCCAGATAAATATAATAATCAGTAGCAGATCAATTTTGAAATGGCGACGCCCTACGGAACGAAGACCTACTGTTCACCCAAGGTTGGTAAGGAATAAAGGGTGTTGTCTAGACTCTAATGATTCGTAGCATGGGAACATGGGCTAATATTTGACTATGAACGTTTTCCCAGCAGCAGTTTTACTAGACACTGTACAAAAAGTTAAATTGAAATGTACTGCATTTGATTCAAGAATGTCGCTCAATAATGAGCAAAAAGCATCAAATTGGGAGGAGGGGGTAGGGGGAGTTTGGGGGGAGCAAGCGAGGACTGTCATGGAGGTATAATTTGCGTATGTATCACAACATCCTGCACAAAGCACGTCTGAAAGTGAACATTACTTCTCCGTATCTAGGAATTTAGGTCTTGGCAAGTGGGAATACAAATAGCATAGCATGTCAAAATGACACAGCCACTCATTGCCAAATCAGCTTGATCAAGACAATCTCTGATATTAATTACTTTTGATTGCTTTCTGTTTTCCTTCAACTTTGAAATCTGCAACAATTATTTATTCTCACGAGATATGACTTACCGACTTTAAAGAGTAAACAAAAAATAACTATAATAAAATTAGTAATAATCTAGTTTCAATAGATGAATTTTAATTTTAAAAAGGTGGGCTAAAATGTCATTATTTAAAGGTCTTATAGATCTGATCAAATCTCTAAATTAAAAGTCATTTGTTAAAATCCCACAAAGTGACAGAGTGAGGAATGTGAATTTACTGTAGAAGCATGCATTTCAAAACTCCAGGTGTAAAGCTGAAAAAGTGGTTTCTGTTATTCATAAATACATTTCTTGTTAAACCCTAGGGTCCTTGGTTCGAATCTGGCAAGTATCACAATTTAATTTGATAAAATACCTCAATTCCCTGAGCCAATTAATGCAATTAGTGAACAATATACGACTCATGATTTCATGGCATTAAAGACCTGTTTCTACTGTAGACTAAAGACCTGTTTCTACTGTAGACTAAAGACCTGTTTCTACTGTAGACTAAAGACCTGTTTCTACTGTAGACTAAAGACCTGTTTCTACTGTAGACTAAAGACCTGTTTCCACTGTAGACTTAAGACCTGTTTCCACTGTAGACTAAAAACCCTAGAAAAATTGCAACTATCTTGTAGCACCTCTATTAAAGGAACACTTTCCTTTGAAACAAACAACAGACCAAATATGTTGGACACCTATTTTGGGGAACATCTATTGGGGGACACTTGTTGTGATCTGAAGGCACTCCTTAATATGGGCTCGTGAGGTAATGTGATTGATTTTGAAGTTGAAATTTCATGTTAAAGCGGTTGTTACAATGATGCCTTTACAGTTTATTGGATACGCTACTCCTTAACAAACACATTTAATCGTTTTAATTGTTACTATATTAGCCTCAGCAGGCCACCTGTCTTCATTGCTACTGTATCAAGCTGTCTATTTCATTTCCTAACGTCTGCCCAGTTTAAAAATACCAAAATCAGAGCTATGTGCAGCTGGACCACTGAGTCAGTGTATACATTGTAATAATAACTTTCTAATTTTAACTTGTAAATGATATAAACAAATTCCTGTTCCAATTCCAATTAATTGCTCTCATGTTTGCCACTGTTGGCAGCTATTAAAGAATGCATTTTTTATATACCGTATGACCAAATATAATCCCATGCTCGAGTATAATCCTACCCCATCCCACTCCCTAATTTAGGCCAAATATTGGCACAAAACTTTGTTAGTACAATCCAAATATAATCCCGCCAACCTAATTTTTGTGTACCAAGAATCGATGGGACTACACATTTTTTTAAAGAAAATTTGAATTATTTAAAAAAATCTTATTGTATTAAACAATGAGTTAGTGCCATTTGAATATAATCCCACCTCCTCATTTTTACATACCCAGAATCCCTAGCACTACTGTACACTTCATATACGGTAATTACGTTTTTTTTAAAGGATTGAATTGAATTATTAAAAAAAAATTGTGTATTTAATTCAATTGCCAATTAAACAATGAGAAGACAGTGATTCTGTTTTGAATATTAGAAAAATCTAAGGATTCGAACCCCGGACTGTGCAAATGGTAAGCAAGTATGCTAACCAACAACATATAAGCGCCACTATATAAACAAAACTACCAATACCAAATGGCAAATAATGAATAAAAACTCAGTAAGTCTTTCAAAAATAATATCAAGCTGTTCTTTATTTGACTTTATCCTAAATAAAGCAAGAAATTAATTCTGACATTACGGCATGTAAACAAGATATTTAAACAGATTACAAGTTAAAATGTGGATTTAAACAAGGTTAAGTATTGCCTGGAGAATTGTTTGGAAGTCTAGGTTGAAACTGTGTGGGGACAGACAACAAACACGCCAGGGAATTGTTTGGTCTAAAGGAAGTCTAAGTTGAAGCTGTGTGGGGACACTGACAGCAAACACGCCAGGGAATTGTTTGGTCTAAAGGAAGTCTTGGTTTAAACTGTGTGGGGACAGACAACAAACACACCAGGGAATTGTTTGGTCTAAAGGAAGTCTAAGTTGAAGCTGTGTGGGGACACGGACAGCAAACACACCAGGGAATTTGTTGGTGTAGTTTCCTAGTGTTAATGATTTTAAAAACACATTCTGGGTTGCCTAACAAAAATGTAATTAAATTCATTGAATTAAGTAATGCAACCAGTATTAAATATGTCTCAAGCGAACTTATTATTATTTACCATCAAATGATATGACATGTATGTTTAATTCAACAATTTCTTATGGTAAATTTCTAAATCAAAATCAATACAACTGACTTGTGCCATGTCATGTCTGCGGAGCTTCATTCAACAATGGAGAGACTGTGGAAAACTTATTCTACGGCTGTGTACCGTATGTGTTGCTCTGCTTAGTGACTTATTATACGGTATCTATAGAGTGTTACTGTTGTGTTGTTACACAAAACCTCTTAGGGGCTTTGTTGCGTAGGTCTTATAGGCCTTATACTATATTGGCGTGGCTAGACAGTACTTATCTTATTTTGCTTAATTTCTAAGAAATTCACTAATAGTGAAATTATTTATTTCTTCTTTTGTTGACACAAGATAAAAATATAGAAAGACTGACAGGAATCTTGAACAAATAACAGGTTAAATAGATATTAAATCATTCTTTTATCAAATTTATTAATTGTATTTAGTTAAAAATGTCTGTTTACTTTTAAAAAATAAATTAATTTTGACATGAAATTTTATTGAATTAAATTAATTGCTTGTTTTTCTAAATATAAACTTCATTTTAAATTAATTTACATTTAATAACAAAACAAACTGTGTATCAGGAAATTAGTGTTCCACATTAAAATGTATTTATAAAATAATTCCTATTAATAAACTTTCTAAATTAAATTAGTAAAATATAATCATACATGTTATTTATTTGATTTGGATCATTCCATTTATGCAATGGGGTTATAAAAAAATAGAATTGTCATTTTGGTCCTATATCATGATCTTAATAAGGTTTAAATTTTGCATAAAAACAGGTAAAATTAAAAGATTTACACAGGAAATGAAAATGCGTATCTTTTGTGCAATTTAACTGATTTTTTGTACTTTAATGTATTGGATTAAAAGAAGAAATGAACTAGTCCATAATTTACTTCAAGTAGACAATTCCATTATTCATAAGGGTATAAATGATGATCATTTGGAATGTACCATCCTAGAAATACTAACTAGAAAAAACAAATCTAGGTCAAAAATTCCAATATATGCTAATGATAACCTGATTAATTCTTTGGTTTTTGAATCTAGAACGAAGAGGGTGAGAAAATAAATGAATAATAAAACAATTACCTGAAATTCATGCATTTTAAATATTTGTAAATACCTCAGGATCAATATGTAGGTGACTGGGAAATTTAATTGTGAAATTACAAAAGTGGAACTTGGGTATTCTATTTAATACAGGCCTCTCAGGATGGGTTTTATAGTATAGGGATATATCAACCTATACCAACGGTGCAGTATATAACCTAGGGTGGGGATATCTAAGGTAGGGCTATACCTAATTTAAAGCTCTGTCTACACTATTAAACTAGTTTGACAAAAAAAAGTGTAATATGTCCAAATATGGTAGTGATATGACATCATCATGACATGTCCATATATGTGCACATCACATTTTTTTGTCACATAAAGTTTGATAGTGTAGACAAGGCTTTAGACTTGTACCACTGGTAGGGGGCTATATCATTATCTCAAGTAGGAATACTAAATATTTAGGTCTGCAAATATTGAATATTACCGCGTATAGTCATGGGGGCCCAAGTACAAAGTTTGATAACAAAATATGGTAGGTGGGATTATACTCTGATTTGATTTACATATTTATAATTAGCGTAAATTAGGGGGTGGAATTGGTTATAATAGTTGGTGATCATACCTGCAATTGCAAAATCATCTGATTTGCCTTCTGAAGTTCAGTTTGTGTTTTTTGCTTAGATTTCTCAGCCAGGCTTAATCGTTGATGCAATGCACGGCACTGTTTAAAGTAAAAACAAATACACATGATCTTCATTAAAATATTCCCATTTAAGTTTATTAATAATACACTTTAAATATATATACACAGTAATAACAAAATATTCATTAAAATACTTTTTTATTCAAAAATATATAAAACATAAATACATAAAACATAAAAAGCACTTCTTTTTATTCCATCATTTTAGAATAAAGAAGTAATAAGAAAAATGAGTCAAAGAATTTGTAAATCTGATTTTAATTTGTTAAACATTTAAATAAATTGATCACATGCTCTAATACCCTTGATTTAAGCTTTGACCTCTTGTTCATATTTAGGTCAAGTGTTTAGGCCAGAGGGAGGTTCATAATGGCCAATAAAAATGAGCTCTGAACAGGCATAACATTGACCCTTCATTCATATTTAGGTCAAGTGTTTAGGCCAGAGGGAATTTTATAATACCCAATAAAAATGTAATAATGATATGCCTACAACACTTACATTTACATTAAAAAATTTTCAGGGGAAGCGTAAAAGCTTTACAACATATCAACACTGAATTTATTGATGGGATAAATACTGTTGATGGTTCCACATGGAAGCCGCACGGAACTTGACATACATTTAGGGAAAGCAGGTTAAAAGGCCAGCATGTGGCAATAACTAGTCAGCTATGAGAACCTTAATGTAAGTTGCAATACCACAGGGAGTTGTAACAAATTGGCACAATAAAAAAAAAATGGTTACAGAGAGTTTAACACTGTTACGGTACCTACGTAGGCTAAATGGTATGTCAAAACACATACGTTGGCCCGATGCCGCAGAACGAATGGTGCCGATGATAGACAAGAGGGAGCATTTAGGCTATTGCGTACGAAGGGTGTGAAATATACAAGAGATAGTTTCCGTGTTTAGTGTGTGCTTCTGAATTTATCAAGTAGTCATAGATCAGAAGTAAAAATATAGATCACATTCATATCACAGATCATATTTAGGGCATAGAAATGCAATAAATCATAATGTTAAATAAGATATATGGATTTGATGAATTTGGTGAACCAAAAATATTTTTGTTTAAAAATGTATATTAATTTATTCCACTTTATAGCATAATTAAAAGAAGGAAAAAACAGAAACGATTTGTTCTTCTTGTTCACTTTTAATTTTTCATTTTTATTGTTATCTTTAAAATATTTATACCAACTCAAGATCAAAAGAAGATCATTTCAAGAAGAATCCATTATGAAATAGGGGTATTTACAATTTGGTTTCTATACGTTGTAATTGATTCTAATACAATTATTATTTAAGTTCACCTGACAGAAATGGATCGGCTTGAGTAGCATTAACTCTCTAGCATTGTGTGAGAAAACAGCTTTAATTACAAGATCACCACCTTGGCAGAATGAATCCATTATGTATAGGTGTTTTATTAACACTTAATTACTACTGATAGTTAATTGGATATAGTGATCTAGATATAAATTCCCCTCTTGAAGAATGGAACATCTTAGAGAACCACAATTCAGGGAGATTGTTTTAATTGCAAAAAGATCACCTCCCATCAGAAGAATCCATTATGAACCAAGGGAATTTATGAAGTCTAGATTAATAATGAATATAGTGATCTAGTTTACAAACTTCCCTCTTTGAAATTGGTTTCACTTAAGATGCACTATACATTGTGAGGGAAGTAATTAAACTTATTTGATGAACTTAAAGGTTATTTATTTAGTTCATGAACACATCAAAACAATATCATCCATACACTACAGTGTATTTTACTAGGTTAATAACTCAGCATGTAAAGTTCCTGCTAAAAGTTCTTTGTACTAAGTAGAGAATTAATATAAACTTAAAGAATATTTATCGCAACATCAAACTATCTTGAAAGGTTAAAGGGCTTTTTAAAAAAAAACAAGTCATTAAAATCATTTTATATTCCTTTTAAGTTTGTTACAATATAGAAAATATAACAATGTATGGCTGGATCCAAGCCATAGCCAGAGGAGTTCAAACATTGGAAAGAACCACCTTTCAAACTAGAGATCAGCAACAAATGTGATGAAAAAAATATGCTTTACTAGCCTAGCTTATGATCATTTTTTGTGGGTAAAAAGTACAACTTAATGGATTAAAGAACCTTCCTGTAGAAATCCTTGATATGGGTTAGGATCAATTTTAAAATATGCATTTTAAATGTATACCACAAAAAAAGTCAGTAAGACTAGTAGACGTAGAAATGGACAAACAAATAATCAAACTCGAGCCTCGTGAAAATTTACTGGTTTGATAGAAACCATATTGCAATGTTTAAAATATATAAGTATTTATAACTACAGTACTACTGTATAAGTATTTAATAATAACATACTGGCATTTGATTGCTACAGAAAGCGATATTTATTAAAATTACTGCCAACAGGTTTCTCCTTAATGATCATGAATGACCATTTCAAGCTACGTTTGTCCCACTTTAAAGAGAGGTCAACCATACCACAACATCCGGACTTGAGCAATGATACTTAAAGACAAGAGGCTATACATTTACTCTGCTCCAGTAAACACAATCCCACAACAAAAAGAACAACATATTGAAAACTTGTTAAGGACACTCACAATAAAACAAGGTTATTAACTTAATTAGGTTTAAGTACAACACTAATTACTGTAATAAACCTATATCTAGATACAAAATTAAAATACTAACATGTAAATTGTTTAAGTTCCCCTATTCGTACAATGGCGCATTCTCAATTTACTTTTGCTTTAAAAGAAAAGTTTACTGAAGATAAGTGAAAATGGAATAATACATTTTAAATAAGGGGTGGTTTAGTGGTTTGTCATGTGCTAGCACCGTGCTGGAACATTAGGTATTGTTCTCATTTCGCTGTACTATATGTATCACAACATGAATAGAGATTAATGATTAACACCAATCTGATCAATCAATCAAAACCCAGCTTGAGATTAAACCCCTATTTTGCAAATGGAACAAGCTATTCTATATGGAATTAAGGCATTTGATTGGTTGACTGATTCACTTTGGGTGATTCCTAGGGGGGCCTAGTGAATGAAATAAATTGTGTATTAGTTTGCTCCCGTTTTACAGTCTCAATGAGGTCATACTGGACAGAAATGGATCAAGAAAGGAGAAATTAGGTCTATGCCTACCAAAAAGAGGGCAAAGCTAACAGATCATGTAAAAATGAAGTCACCAGCCCATCATTTCAATGAATATATGGGCCATAGCAAGAGAAATTGGGACGTGAAACAGAAACTAGGTCTTCACTCAAAAAAATTTGGAACTAGACTAGTTGTGACACGTGGGAAGTACGTCCTCCTGATCCACGATTGTACTAAATATGTTGCGAAAGTATAACATTATTGAGTAACACATTTGGTATGTGCACATGAGAGATGTAATAGTACAACAACATTACGATGTGATGCTAACATGGACTTTTTTGGACTTGGTAAAAATTCAAGTGAAGCGTACCACCGACACAAGCTATAGAGAACTCTTGTATACGTTGTTTTTTGACTTTGAAGATTTTTCTTAGTTACAATTCACAGAAGCTTCCTCGTGTTTCAAGAAAGCTTTCGGACTTAAAAGCTTTCGGACTTGAAACTTTATCCTTTGAAACGTAACTGATGTAATTTTATTTTTCACAGCGCAAAAATATATAAAGCAGTAAAACTAAGTAAACAGAATTCGAAGATCATTTCTTGTACTCGCTATAAACAGTAAGTTTTGCTTTAAACATAGACTAGTTACTAAGTTTGGTACTTGGACATTTTTGTGATGGGCTTCCCTACAAAAGGTCAGTTAGTTAGGTATACATTTGTGATAGCCTTCAAAATAATTGTTAGTTGTGTAAAGGTAAGTATTGTAATGTTGAATAATATTTTTACAAATCGGCGTCAGAAACTGTTGGCCTCTTTTGCCACTCCTTTGCGCAATCAAGCTAATTGTTGTCTGTTTGTATATTGTGTTTGTCCAAATTAATAAGTCCTTGTTTGAAATCCATGCACATGAGTGTTACTGTATGTGCATACAGTAGTAGTGTAAACTTAATAATAATCTTAACTACTACAAAGTAGTTTTTTACATCAGGGAGCTAAGTCAAAGTAAGTAAATAACCGTTAAATAAATATTCTCAAATTTTTTTACAATTACATCAGAGTTAGGCAAACCATCTGACTTAGTCATTGTAGTCAGTGACTTACACCGAAACAATCCAGCTGCGAGTTCTCTACATGTTGTCCTTAAGGGCATTTTCACTTAAGTACCGTCAACGCACTTAGCATACTCCTGTGAATAAACTCTAACAGGAACAAAATTATAAAAATATAATAATTTCTTTACAGCCATTAGTATTGTTCTGGTAAAGTACGTTTAAAGCAATTTGTGCATTTTTTTGGAGTAGCTATATTGTGTGTGCGTCATAATAGAAAAATATATTAAAATCTTATACAATTTTTTACATAGAATGCACAAAATTTAACTATTGATTATATTGTATTGAAATTGAATCAACATATTTTGAAATAAAAAGGACACATTTTTATATAAAAAGCATTGACTATATATTACTGCTATAAGCAATAATAATTCAACACAATTCCTTTTGTACATTAATGACAAACGAATGAGAATTCACAACTATCAAGTATGCTCAAATTTAGGTTACAAAAACTACCGTACTTAACAATATTGTACTACCGTATAAAAGAGATTACTATTAAAACACAATTGCTTTGACACGTTTCCAAGTTAGTAGCGTGCAAAGAAAATATCTTAAGTGATTACAGATCAAGTGCTGCTAAATTTCCTTTCTAACGATGACGACAAAATAAACTTAAAATGTAGGTTACCAAGTAAAAATCCTAATAAAAGGGTAACATGATTTAGGTATGAAAAGATAATATTTAACACTTTGAAATTACTAGAGCATAAATGTGAACCTTTGGGAAAGAAAATGTTGACATCCACCTTTAAATTATAAGGCCATTGAAATATAATTGTGCCACAGTACGGTGTGTATAGAAATTTTATTGTTGTTATTATTATAAAGAAATATTGGTTAAAGAAATATTGGTTTAATAAGAAATACCTTGAATTCTTGATGAATTTACTTGCTTTTGAAAAAAACATGTTTTATTAATTTTCACTTGAAGAATAAAAAAAAGCTACATTTATAATACAGGGTATGCGGTAAACAAACAAAGGGTAGAAATAATATAGAAAAAACATTTCAATAAAACGTAGAAAATAATCTATAAAGCCTATGGTAGCGACTAAAAAAATATAAACAGGCTATATAATAGAAAGTCAGACAAGGAATTTGAATAAATTATAATAATAAGGTATAAATTGAAAGTACAGTCTTTTATTTATAATGATACGGTTATTGCAACTTGGATTATTATCTTTTAATAATCCTAATCTATGTTTATAAAAAACCAGATGAGTGACAACGAGTCTACATCTCAAGGATAATGATGAAGATGACGACGATTATAATTAGACAAATGATGACACAAAGATTATCAAGATGATGATGATGATAATGATGACGATGATGAAAATGATGATGAAAATGCTGATGATAATAATGATGATGATGATGATGATAATGATAACAATGATGATGATAATGATGATAACGATGATGATGATAACAATGATGATGAAAATGATATCAATGATACAAAGCTGATAAAAGATAATGACAAAGATATTTTTTTCTAATACGTGGATAACAATAAAGATAATGATTACGAAAATAAGGTTGACTGAAATGATTGATAAGTTGGCGTTAATCAACAGTATGTAAAAAAAAATTTACACTCTGAACAAAACGTAATTGCTTGATCCTCTCCCAAACACAACCATACTACCACCATCATTATATCAGTAACAATAACTTTCTTTAACACTACACCCCATTGGCCTAGTTTACACACCAAATCAATTTGTACAAAAAAGAAGATAAAACATGTAGGCCAGTGATGAATAGAAAACTTGGCAATTTATGCACTTCTTGTAATTCAATCGTCGTAGATGATGAGAAAAATCCTTCTCGGATTACAAGACCCCCTTCTCCAATTACCAACGGCGGACTGACTTGTTTAATGCCGAATAAAGGCTAATATACACAAGGGGACAGACAATGGTGTAAGGTATATCTAGAATGAGTCTAATGAAATGATGACATCAATACACAAAGTGTGGGAGAATGGAATATGATAGGGGACCCACCTTCAGTTGGTCCTATTGCATAATAAGACAATCTGTTCTAATTGGTTTGGTTAAAATAATCTCAAAACAACAAATCAACTAGCCAGAAATACAAAAAAAAGTTCAGTTAAATATTCTATTATACATATACACCTAAGTGTATCCTCATCACCATTTGATTGGTTGATTAGGTATCATGTGACATGCAGCCATCCTCTCAAAAACCAACATAAAGTGAACTCTATAAAGGTGCTACTGGGGGCGCTATATTTTTAACGGGCCTCGCCTCTATATATGTTTAGAAAACAGCCAACAGAAACCACATAAACCTGATGGGGATCTGTTTTCTTCCAAAAATATTTTAATGTATAAATTAATTTTAAAAGTTGTATTAGAAATTATTGCTGGTATATCCATGCATTCAATTACTCCCATTGTTAAACAAGAAATCCTTGTCATGACCTATTTTATACTTGGGTCAAATTGTCATCCAATTAATCTATTTTAATATTAATATGAAAATCGCTAACCTCTAAATTTCTATTTAGGTTAAGTGAAGGATACATTGTGAACATTTGCATATTAGTGGGAAGACAATGAATTTTGTGGTTTTATCTAAAAGAGTCATCAAATTTTTAGATGAATGGTAGTTAACGATTAAATTAAATTAATACAGAATGAATGAAAAGATAAATGTTTGCAATATTGGAAAAGCGATAAGATCAGAAATGCTAATGGCAATAATGATTAGGTAGTTACTATAGAAATCTAGAGAAGAGAGAATTTCTTCTTCATCTTTTTAAACTTGTTCAATTTGATAAGATAGCTTTGTTTGATCCACAATGAAACCTCAATCTCTCGATTTGAACCCTGGACTGTGGGAGTTGAGGAATGGTACATTATAAGCTGTCAATCATTATTATATACCAGCTTCTTTAAAACATGACAGAAATTTAAAACTACACTACTTATAACCATATCAAGTCAAGGTTGCAAACAACTAGATACAATCAAGTTTTAAAAAAAATCTGATATTATAAAGCTTGACTTGTTACCCTGTTAGATCTATTGAATTTTAACGCATTCAGGCAGAAAGCCTTCTAGATGTATTGGTGGCGCAAATGGAGCATAGCCACTTGATGGATCCCGATATTTACTTTCAATGTGTACATCACGCAAAGGTGCAAAGTGCCACGGTGAAGAGTCGTCACACTTGACCTCTTTTTAGTTAAAAGGTCGCAACACATTAGAGAGTATTTAAAAGGATCAAGTTGATTTAGTTTACATTTGGGTTACGGATTAGATCAAAATGATAATGAGTGATGTGACATAATTACCTAAATAATTGCTTCATATTCAGTTACAATATCATAACTGGTTAATTTTACAATATAGCAGTGAATATACACGTACAGTACGCACAAGTTTAATTCAGAAGACTAGATCGTACATATACAATAAACAATCAATGGAAGAACGGGTCAAATTTTAGATTTTTTGGTTTGGATTATTTTCTCAGTTTTACTTTTAGTGACAGAATTTTTGCTGACATCATAAACTTTTATAACATCATGACATAGTCATCACAAATCAATCAAATAACATTTATTACTGACCTACTTCTAGATATTACAGGACCAAATCATTAAAAAAAACTGATATCATCATATAATACCAGCAAATATCAATTTGAAACATAGTTAAGTTAAAATTATTTAAGCATTGATCAATAAACCTATTTACTCATCATAAAGTCTGCAACAATATAACGCATACTAGGCGGCTACGAAGAAGACCAAACAAGACCATATATGACCAACAGTTGCAATTGGTCAGCGACACTAACATGGCTACAAACGCTATGAATGTCCAATGGTTTTGTATGTATTCACAAGAATTGTCTATCTTTAAAGGTGTGCAAAAAAAAAATCTACATGAAAATTCTTGTGAAACTCTCTACTTGACCACTTTTTGCACTAAAAACGTGTTTGTATACAAACCACTACGCAGTTAGTGTCACATTGTGGCACTAATGAATTATTTTTTATTTTAAAATATGTCTCACCAACCACCAGAGAATTTTTCTGAAGCATCTGTAGTATTATAACATAATCCAATTTATTTAAAATAATACAGTACAGCCTTTTAATTATCTCCTTCATTACACTATGTGTATGCTTATTCTATAGAAATTGGAATTTTAGAATAATAAAGGTTCTTCACAATAACATTAATCTAAATTTATTCCCATTAAAAAAGTAATCATAGTACTATTCTATAATTATGCAGAGGGCAGAGAGCGTGTGCAAGCAATTTCTACAACAATGCATTCAACCTTTCAAAGTACGACAGTAAAGAAATCTACGGGTTTATTAGATGCGCATTATTAGGTATATGACAAAAACTTCCGGTGATCTCTGCAATTAATCTAGATAAGCCGAGATGATGTATTGTTCACTAAAGCAATGATCTAAAAAAAATAGCAACACAATGGCAACCTCAATGCGGATGCATCATTCAAGTTCACTCGTACGATACAACATTTTATTTGCGGGGCAATGACAAAATCTAATCAATTTCTAAATTTCATGTAGTTATAGCTTGCATGGTTTCCACTTGGGCACAATGCAATGACATTATAGTTCATTCATTCTTATATAGCGCATATAAGCAAGCTCTCAATGCGCTGCACATTATTACCCTGGTCATGTTTTGATCAAACACTGGAAACATGCTCCCATAATGCAGCTAGTAATCAGCGCAAAGTTGTGACCCGGTACCCATTTTATACACCTGGGTGGAGAGAGGCAAATGTAAGTAAAGTATCTTGCCTAAGGATACAAGCAATGCGACGAGAGTTGGATTCGAACCACGACCTCACGATCAGTAATCCAACATCCAAGACACTGCACCACACGCCCTCATGGGCACAACGCAAGTGAATTGACCAAACACAAGCGACATCGTGATTGGTCAAATTACTTGTTCCTATGTCATTGCCTTGTGTACAAGTGGGAACCAAGCTTACAGTATATTGCAATGTTGTACTAACTATTTTCATCTTTTTATGAAATATGGAAACTCTACATAACTCTGAATTCACCAAATATATAAGTCCAGAGCTTGGTGCAATTTAGTTACCAGTCAAAGGTCATCCTCCTTTACTTTTCTACTTTACAAAATCTATAAATTTCCATATTACTACTTGATTAATTACATTAAACGTACGTACAATATACTCGAAAAGAAAAAAATTGGAGAACTGCATTAAGTCAATATTTTGTATAGCGAGCTGTGTGAATCATTAACAGTATTGCCTGCAGTAATTAAAGCTGTTCAAGCCATGAACTAATTAAACACCTAGAAACCTAAATACATAATATTAATAACTCGATGGATAAAACATGATATCCAATCAAAAAAACACCTAAGTGACAGTTCACATTTACCTATGCAAGATTATTGTTTATCCATTGCGGTATAAAATACCTCTTATGTTTATACCCCAATGGTTTATAATAGTGGAAAGCCCAATATTTGTACCTGTAACATTATGGGTATACAATAAGGCTGGCTTAACAATAAATAAAGGATAAATCATGGTAGATATGCAAAGATTCTGGGAAAAACAGATGTCTGTATAACACGCTTCAAACAAAATATTCCTTAATAAAAGTAGGACTGTATTTGTCATCATTGTTCATCATTTATTTACCTCCATGAAAAAGAAAACTTACTATATGGAAAAAGAACCACACTTGCTAAAAAACGTAACCCAACCCCACATAAATGCTAAAGCTCTGTCTACACTATCAAACCTTATGTGACAAAAAATGTGATGTGCCCATATATTGAAACGATGACATATCACTACCATATTTGGGCACATCACTACCATATTTGGGTACATCACTACCATGTTTGGGCATATCACTACCATATTTGGGCACATCACACATTTTTTGTCAAAATAGTTTGATAGTGTAGAGAGAGCTTAACTGTATTTGAATTGAGCATTACATCAATACATGTTCATAGTTGCCTCCAAATTCATATTTAAAAGTAAAATGAAAACAAATGTAATTGTGTTAACAGCCCTGGGTAATATAGTTTAATTGTATTCACAGCTCGTTAATGAAAATAGCTATCAACAACCTATTTTTGTGGTGATTATAGCAAAGAACAGACTAAGTTAATAGGTTAATATTTCGTTAAATTATTCCACAGAGCAAACCCTTGATCATACTTTAAGCTCTGTCTACACTATCAAACTAGTTGACAAAAAAGTGTGATGTGCCCATATATGGTAGTGATATGCTTAAATATGATAGTGATATGATATCATAATGTCCATATATGGGCACATCACATTTTTTTGTCACATAAAGTTTGATAGTGCAGATAGAGATTGACTTGCCTAAGATGATTGCAGAAAAAACATCTTTAAATTTATAATATTCACAATTAAAGATAATAAGTTGTTGACACATTCAATGGAACTAAGAACAAATGTCTTCTTTTTTTAAAAATCTATTTTGAGAAAGTAACTGATGACATTAATTTCTACTGGGAATTGCTCATTTTTGAATTGTTTTTTTTGTCTAAATTTATCAATTTAAAATTCAACCATTTACTCCTAGCATTGGTTTTTTTGGCTCAGTGATTTGCCTATGAATTAAATGTTAGACCTACAAAGTCATTTATTAATACAACAATAACATGAAGGGAGCACTAGTATTATCTGACTGTTGTCTAAATCATGGTGTTTATATTGATGTAATGATCAAGCTTACAAGGCCAGGGATATTGAATTCAATGAAGCAAGATGCATAGAACAGAAGCTCACAAAACTTAGCGTGTTCTCATGGGACATTAATCAGTCCTCATTCCTCTTAATTTCTCTAGAGATTTTCCGTGAACACAAATCTAGGGCAGCAGTTTAAATTGAACCGGAACTGCACCTGGAAAATATCGGCCAAATATCAAAGGAAATGGAACAAGTAAACAAACCCCATAGCTACCAGTAATGATGTAATAATATGGGGTTTTTTTTTGATATATTGGGAAAAAAACACATTTTTGGCTGAAATGAAAATGAAAGATACGTATTATGTAAGTAAATTCTAACAAATTACTTTTAATAACATACTATTGTGGTATTATGTAATCCATTACGTGCTGGCATAATTGAAGTATTGACGTATTTTTTGTTACATTTTCCATATATGGTAACGATACAAGTTTGTTACTTTAAAAAAAAGGTACATTATCAACTTACATTATCAATAAACAGAATGGGGTTAACAAGCTGCTACGTCAATTGAAATTGAATCCACGTTATTGTTACATGTTGCAAATAAAACGTAGCCCTAGTTGCATTACTATATCAATATATTTAAATCGCACGACGGGCCCTGTGGATACGTTGAAATCAACAAAATTAGCTCCACATAAAGGCACAATGATAATTAGGATCGCTTTGGAACCACGATACAAGGCATCTAGGTTAAGCCCTAGCTCACGCTGACTTAATTAAAGCAGGCAGAAACGAGATACCTATAAACAATGTTTACGCAACCAACTTCTCGGTAATTGAGAGGCAAAGGTGATAAAATCTACCAACATTAAATGAATATTATTGGTTTAACTGTCAATCAAGTGGTGTGATTGACAGCAATGATTTGCATTTAAAATGAACTATGGTATCTGTGACTGTATCTGGGGTAAAGGAAACCATTCCAAAATGGACAAAAACAAGAAATATTGCTTAAAGATATATTGTCCCCTAAACATTTTTTTTAACATTTTTTTTTAAATATGGCATTTTAATATTACATAATATTACTTAATAGTTATTCACTTTGACCAAAAATTGGACCGAAACAAAAATTACTTACCTGAAAAAAATATAATTTAAAAAAAAATTTAATTGTCTGTCAGACAATAGTTTTTTGGTTAAAATTAAACGTTTTTTGTCTTTTTATAAGTGAAATAATATTTTTTCAGAAGTGAATAACTAAAACTGCAAAATGGCCTGTTTAAAGTCTGAATTAATTAATCTTCATTTTTCATGTTTTTGGGGGACAATACATCAAAGGAATAGGATAAACGATGCTATGAAATTAGAAGTTGAATGAAATGGGAATATATAGAACACCAAACAATGATTACAAAATATGATCCTGTGAATTGCTTGAAAAGGTCATATACACAAGACGATTATTTAGATACGATATTCCTGAACAATGTTTACTTCAATGTAAATAATCAAACGTGAAAGTAAATTGATTTAACGACAAGCGCTTGAATTAGTGCTGTAAACAAAGAGGATGTTGATAGTGGAAGGATGAATAATGAGATACAAGCTGAAGAAGGAATGTACAACTAGCCGCCGTTCAGAATTTACTCAAAATAAACGCATTTATTTTCTTACAATAAATCTTAAATTAAACCATTCATATAGAGATATTGTTTATTTCAAAATTGCAGGTTGTACCCATGTTGTTCTGTTACAATCACAATATTTTTACGAATTTAGAAGTAGTAGATTTTGGTTTTTTGGGGCTTATCCAAAATCAGCAAACATGAAATTAAATATCTCAATGGAAGGAATAATAAATCTGAAAAAATAATAATAACAAAACACTGTATAGTACTTAATTACCTATCAGACCATTCCATTATTCAATAGGTTAAGTTTAGTTATGTAATGAATTTATAGTGTACTGATAAAATAAAAAAAAAAAAAAAACATCCGAAGTTAATATATCATAAACTTCACCTTCCTGAACTTTAAAAAAAAATATATTATAATTAATTTTATAATTAAATAAGGTAAGATTGTGAACACCCCTATTATATGTAAGTTGTAGGAATCTTAAGTAGAAATGTGCCATAATTCTAATAAAAACATTGTAAACTTCATTCAGGAACTTCCCCATTATGGACTGATCCACTCCACAATGGGTAATCCAATAACGAGTAACAAAGAGCAATTAATAAATGCATAGTACATAGCCCCTTGATATGATATAACTCCAGGTAATTGTGTTTGATGTTTGAAATGTGGTGGGCTGTTCTATTTTTGACGCGCCTCAACGAACTAATGTATACACGACCTAAATAGTGCTCTGTTGATCTAGTTTCCAACTTCCTGATCCACAATTTTACACCATTCTCTGTTAATTTGGGTCGTTACTCTAATTAACGTAGTCTCTGATTTGCTTAATAGCAGGAGGTTTACAAACTGCGTAACGACGTACCTCTAGGCAGCCTAGTAAGACAATAGCCACACCAGGCACATTCTATGTTTGGCCCTGGGCTTTGTTCGTTTTCAACACTTTCCCTCCCCCTGCTCAATCTGCAAGGACGTAGGTAGCTAGGGCATAGTCATTAGTTTTACACAGCATGATTAGGCCGTTTTACACTCTCTTCTCAACACCTAAAGCTTGTTCTAGAAAAAGTCAATTAATTGCACAAAAACCTACGTTGCCATATGGGATGAATTTAAGATTTGATCAGATAAAATCTCATAATTAATCTTAATAGTCGACTAAATGCAATTTAAAAAAAAATTATCTAAATGTCAATTGGCCTATAATTCCAATTATTAAGATTTAAGCTTATAATATTAATAACATAATTATCCATCTGGCATTTTGAAAATAAATTATTAATAGACAAGAATGAGAGCAAATATTAAATATTTACTCTAGTTGCTTTGCATGCAACAGCTTCATAACTCAAATCATTTTAACTAAATGAATACCAAAACCGAATATATAAACAAAAAATATTATTAGGCCAAATAAAAACAATACACTTTTTAAGCGTCAACCTATGAATAAATTGGAGTGAAAGGAGGGAATTTTTTATGCTACTATTTTGAAATAAACTAACACCAACTCCTTAAAACATTTTGCTGTGAAACAAACAAAAGGAACTATATGATTTAACAACACTACAACTGACTGTCGACCTCTATTAAGGGGACACCTCTAATAAAGGGAAACTTTGTTGTGTTGATGAGGCCAGAATAATATTAAAGTTGATAATGATACTAAACAAACTAAATTAATTTATTGTTTAATTTATTTCTAATGGTTCAAACCAAATAAATCAATGTTGTCATGTACTTGTATCAGAGGAAATAATCAACCATAAAACAAACTATTACAAAAAAACATAAAAATTACATGACTATAAATCACATGTCTTGGCAATCTAGTTTGTTGATTGCCGCTGGGGTACTAACCAAATTCTCATACAGATAACATTCAAATTATGGAGAGGTTGTTTTTTTTAGGTAAATAGGTGTGATGTAATAGATAGTCTTACATTTGAAGATTGATCTAATTTAGAATTGGTTATATAGTTTAAGCGTTTACTTTCATGCACTCATAATTTCAAGCAAAATTAATTTTCGCGTCAGAATATTGTATTTTGCAACATTTTTTTACCCTCCTAAAAACAGTGAGGAGAGTAGGATCGTGTAAAGTTATCCAATCAGCACCAAGCATTCTGCCCAGTCTCGTCATCATGTTCACACGGCTAACATTTTAAACAAGGTCAATCAAAACAAAATAATGAAAGAAAAATTATTTAATTTTTCCTGCTGTTCCAAATAATATTTTCTCACAAGGTCAAAAACCATAATGAAACAACTTCTTTGGTAAATGGTGCATATCAAGGAATAATAAAAGAAAACAAAACTGGAAAGTTGGGGCAAAAAGTAGGTTATGAGGCCGAAATAATGTATTGTTAATTGTTAACAGGTTTTTTGCGCGAAATTGTTTCTACGTTACAAGCAAGAAACTTAAGCGGAATTACATGTTACAATCTCACCTTGATTTCAATAGGTTATTGACATCGTGGTTCAACTTTATGTTTAACATTCACAAGACACCGTTTAAAGAACATTCAGAACACCAATCAACATGACCGGTATTAAATATACCACATTCCATACGATTCTAGGTCGTCGATACTGGGGGCATGCGCACAGTGTGTAAATACAAATCCCCTCGGGTGTGCGAGCTAATACTTGGCCCAGCTCTTTATTCGGCTCTGTTTGGGGGAATAACGCACATAGCATAGATTCAAGGAAATTCTTTTAATTACCGTACATCCTTCGATAATGCGATCTTAACAATCAGGTTACCGGGTCATGCGTCTATAAATAAACAAGAGCTTGAGACAGGAACATGAATGTAGGTTTGTGAAAATGAAAGACAAGAGGATTCATAGTACATCTGTTTTCGTAACAGCTTGTTGCGACTATCACACAGCTGACTTTGGATATAATTATTGTTAATTGTTTGATACTTTAATATAGTTAATTCTGCACGCAAAGGTTTTAACATTGTACCATTTATTAACAGAATATGATCAATCAAAGTTTAACCAGGGTTTTTTTAAAACGTTGAACTATCTTTATACATTAATTACTTTTAAGAAAAAACTCTCCAAAGTGCCTTATTAATGGTATCCCCCAAATACTGGTGTTGCCCCATTGTTATGCTGTTCGTTCAACTAGAACGTGTCCCCTCAATAGGGTTGTCCCCTGAATAATTGGTCAATGTTTTCTAATTATATGCAAATTTAATGCAAATTATTTGTTATAGTTTAACCATACACTTAAATAATTCTGGAATCGTCAGTAATTTTATGACTCAAATTACATTTTTCTTTTCATATGTTACAGGAAAAAATTAAAGTCATTTAAATTATAAAAAAAACAAAGTGAAAGTGGACAAGGTAAATAAATAGAAATTTAATTTCATTAATATTGATAAAAAAAATGAGGACAACTAATGGACCACATTTAATTTGGAGGGGAAGTTTTCACACAATAACGTTACATCACGCTAATAGGCATTACGTGTAAAGCATGTTTTTAATTTACTTATAATGTTTGGTGTGTCAAAGTGAATTAGCACAGATGGTTTTGATGAATAAACAGTATAGAGCATTTATACAGAACAACAGTACGCAGCATTTATGGAGAACAGTAGGCTACATTAAGTACACGCAGCTATCACATTTATGTAATAAGGTCAAACGATTGTAATAAACCTCATTTCCAAGTGGAATTAAGTAATGCCGTGGAGATATTAAGCCGATTGAAACCGACACATGCAGCTTTACGAGAACGAACAATTGGAAATGTAACGAGATGTACGCACATAATTGGTGTAGAGGCACTTTGCCGATACCATCATGGGCTTTTATTTGTAATGGTTTTAGACATACTTGTGTCTCCTCCTATCATGACAATAGTTCAGTGTTAAACCATTTTAATATTAATTCTATAAGAACATGTGTTATGTTTAAAGTACAATGAACAATAGTATGATTGTAAACAATTCTATTAATTTATAAATAAAACATGAAATTGGCTTTGACGATAAATCACTTCATTAACTTGCACAAGAAAAGTACATTCATGTTATCTTTTAAATTCATGTTATAATTCCTGTTATCTTTTACATTTATGTTATCTTTTACATTTATGTTATCTTTTACATTCATGTTATAATTCATGTTATCTTTTACATTCATGTTATAATTCCTGTTATCTTTTACATTTATGTTATCTTTTACATTCATGTTATCTTTTACATTCATGTTATAATTCATGTTATCTTTTACATTCATGTTATAATTCATGTTATCTTTTACATTTATGTTATCTTTTACATTTATGTTATCTTTTACATTCATGTTATAATTCATGTTATCTTTTACATTCATGTTACAATACATATTATCTTTTACATTCATGTGATAATTCATGTTATCTTTTACATTCATGTGATAATTCATGTTATCTTTTACATTCATGTGATAATTCATGTTATCTTTTACATTCATGTTATCATTTATGTTATCTTTTACATTCATGTTATAATTCATGTTATCTTTTACATTCATGTTATCATTTATGTTATCTTTTACATTTATGTTATCTTTTACATTCATGTTATAATTCATGTTATCTTTTACATTCATGTTACAATACATATTATCTTTTACATTCATGTGATAATTCATGTTATCTTTTACATTCATGTGATAATTCATGTTATCTTTTACATTCATGTTACAATACATATTATCTTTAACATTCATGTTATAATTCATGTTATCTTTTACATTTATTTATCATTTACATTCATGTTATTACATCCTTTCTTAGAAGGAACTGCATTTTATTTATTTATTTTTTATTACTCGATAAAGGTTCCAAACTTGCAAGAAGACAGTTGGCATATCTAGAATTAGTGTGTTAATTTTTTGTTAAATAACCCCTATTAAGGCAAAATTTGTTTGTGTCCCAAAGGTGGTCCTTTAATAGAGGTTCTATAATAATATAATATTTTTAATAGTCAGGATACAATACACTCATTTTGACTGTAAATGCTTTAATAAAATATACTCTAATTTGAACTGACAATTTTAGCAAGAAAATGGAGAAGTTGGCGTCTCTAGAAATAATGTGTTTTTTTGTAAATAACCCCTATTAAGTCAACACTTTGTTGTGTACCAAAGGTGGTCCTTTAATAAAGGTTCTATTAATATTTTTAATAATTAGGATGCATTCCTTTTTTACTGTAAATGCTTTATTAAAAATGTACTCTAATTTGAACTGACGATTTTATTATGTTAAACTTTTCACCGAGATCAATATGTCCATCACTAATTACTTCTTCAACATGCCCTTACAATTGTTATGGTTTTTACGACATTTCCAACGCCATGTTTATGTATATTTTATGACCATCTAAACATTATATGAGCAACAAAGGATCATATCCTATTATATTTATTAAAATTTGAGTAATTTGTGTTTGCCAAGAATTATGATGAAGGTATACTGTTTTCTCACAAGCTTGGCACTTTCTTTCTGGCTGTTTTTGCTTTATCATTACGATATAGCTTTTTGCTTATATAAGTTATCTCCATTGAGATCCAGCCACTGATACCCACAGCATTGTACTTTTTTCATTGCTTATTTTATTTTGTATCTACATTGAGATCTAGCCACAACTCTAACAGCATTGTCATTTTTCAGTGCTTGTTTTATTTTGTAGATCTCCATTTGAGATCCAGCCACTGATACCCACAGCATTGTTCTTTTTCAGTATTATTTGCCGTTGTATATCTGTACTTAGACACTACATTGAATCAACCATGATTAAATTCAATCACCTATTGCTTGGATTGTCCAAAGTTCCTTGTCCGGAGCGTCCAGATTTGGACTATTCCATTTCTATGATATTCAAGGTATACAGTTTCGGTCTAGTCCATTATAAAGATCGAATAACCTGATAACTGACACACTAGAAAGTACAGTTGACTGGAAGTAGACCACTGGTCAACCTCTCTAAAGCCTGTCCTAGATTAATTACCATTGGTCACTGGCTAATGACCTATCAATGACTTCCAATGTACTTATCTGACCCTGAATGACCTTTATTGACAGAGGTCTTGTACCTTTATTGACTATTGATTGGGTTCAAGACCTTAAGAGATTATACAGAATGGAATGAACTGTTTTAATTAAAGGACACCTATACATCTGCATGTTGTATAAGAGAGATTAGCATTGCAGACTAGAGATCATAGGGATTTTATTGCAGACAGAAAAAAATGATTAAATAAGACAAATTATTGATTTTTGTACCCAAGATTATTAACGAATAAATTATACTTGTATTTTATAATGTAGATTTGATTTAAAACATCTGCAGCGCTTATGAAAGTCACGACATAATAAATTGAATGAGTGGGGCAGATGTGGCAATTTGGAACAAGGGATTAGATGACTATTTATTAGAAATGATAAAACATCTTATAAAAGTCAATGGGTTAATTATCGATGAACACTTGTTTACGATTAAAGGTCATGACCTCAAGCACATACACAAATCAAATAGTCATTTTGACATTATGTAAATTTTTTTGGGATCATAAAATTAAATAGAGTGAAGCTCTATCTACTAATGTTAAATCACATTGATACCCCTTGGATAAAATGGAAGAGTCCAAGAAAGTAACAAGAAACTTTTTTATGGAAAGTTCTATTTCACAAAATATACAAAATGACGATGATAAAAAAGGTGATGATGAGGAAAATGATAATATTATAGTGATAATAATAATCATATCGAGGTATAATAATGATAAAAAGATGATGATATTGTGATAACATCATACAGAGTAGCCTGATGAAACAATGTATTCAAATTTATACAGCGCATCATAAATATTTATATTATAAAGTAACATTTAATTTCCTCCAAAACAAATTAGATTAGTTGATGAAGCAGATTTCCATAATTTGATAGCGCAGCATTCAGTGAGACTATAGGGCAATTAAGGAACATTCCCTGTGGTAGCTTTCACGTTTCCGCAACCGTTTCACCTCGCAGACGAGGTCCCAAAGCAATTGAAGATGATTTATATTGTTCTATTTCCATCAAAACTAATTATGTGTACTGTTTAGTTCATATATCAAATGAGATATCTACACAGCACATCCATCATATCTGCTTTAAATTAACAGTTAGATTAACGAGTGAGAGGCATCGTTAAAGATTGTCAATATGGGAGTGATGATAGGTTGTTCTATATGTTTTAATGACTAGTTTCGATGATGTTTGAGCTCTAATTATTCTAGTTTACTAGTTCATCTTCAATGTTTATGATAAATAACTTTATCATTTCTTGTTCCATAAACAATCCTATGAAACAAACATCCAAGTTAAGCAATGGTATGACTCTCCCAATACCGGACTCAAATCTGAAAACTAGAAACTCTCCCAAAATTCTTCTATTTGGTTAAAAAGTACTAATAAGGCATGAACAAACAAAACCCAGATATCTTCGCCATGATAAACCGTAAAAGGTTAAAGAAAATAATAATGTGTTCCCAACAGAGTGCAAAATACAGTATATGTGGGAGACAAGAATAATCAATGTCGATGTTTAAGCTGTACTGTATTTCCCTGTACATGCCTACCAAATTCAACAAACACAATAACCATTACATGTATTCACGCAATCAAACATATTATTTCAGATTTACAAAAAACAAACAAGTTAACATGCTATAATATGAAATAGATTTCAAGAATGCTCCAATTAGGAGAACTCCTAATAGTATGCTAATGTAGTAATCAAATTTGTTCTACTTCCATAAATCGACAAGCGAAATGATTTGTTGTGCTGATTTAATTCATGTTTCTCATTATTAGACTTAATGTCAGACAGTTGACAATTACCAATTTAAAGACCTAATTTATTTAATATTTATTTGTACTTTGTAGAAAAGAAATGTTAAGATTTGGATTTTGAATGTTCGCTTATTAAATAACTGAATAAATAAATAAAAACTCTCTAAGCCACAAATCAATGAAGCTATAACTCAGGTGTGGTACTCAGATATGGTACTCAGGTGCAGTACTCAGGTATGGTACTCAGGTACAGTACTAGGGTGTGGTACTCAGGTAATGGTACTCAGGTGCGGTACTCGGGTATGGTACTCAGGTGCGGTACTCGGGTATGGTACTCAGGTGTGGCTAGGTATGGTACTCAGGTGAGGTACTCGGGTATGGTACTCAGGTGAGGTACTCGGGTATGGTACTCAGGTGAGGTACTCGGGTATGGTACTCAGGTGTGGCTAGGTATGGTACTCAGGTGTGGTACTCAGGTATGGTACTCAGGTGTGGCTAGGTATGGTACTCAGGTGCAGTACTCGGGTATGTTACTCAGGTTTGGCTATGTGTGGTACTCAGGTGAGGTACTCGGGTAATGGTACTTGGGTAATGGTACTCAGGTGTGGTACTCAGGTGTGGTTAGGTATGGTACTCAGGTGCGGTATTTGAGTGTGATACTTTTCCTTCACCCAGCAAGTCAGCTAGATAGCCTCAACTTAATTGGCAGATGATGACACACCTAATAGATACGCCTTAATTCAAGGACTTACACACCTACACAAAGTCATTACACTTTTAATATAGATTCCTAATCTGTATATAAAACAGGGAGTGGCCATGATTTAAAGTGGCCATGGTCAAGCGAGGATAAGTCTACTGGCGTGAAAGCAATGAAAACATCTGCAATAAATACAAGGACCTTCATATCAATGATCAATAATTTTAATTTCAAGATCCTATATTTCAATTGTCCACAAACTGTCTGATACAAAATGTTAAGTTATCTACATACTGATAAATTACCACAAATTTACAATTGAAACTGAAGTATATTCTGTCAATCAATTAATTAATTGCTATTCACAAAGTTTCTCGTAATTAAACAGAATTAATCTATCAATTTGACACTGTTTAAGAAGTTGATTACTAGTTTAAGAAGTTGATTACTAATTTTCAAAAGTGTCGTCTTTGTTACATTTCATGGTGCAAGTAATGTTCTTGTTTATGTGACTGATTTATCGAGTGTTTTCGAGCTACTTGAATTTTTTTTAACTAGAAAGGACTCTGCAAAATTAAATGTGCTACTCAAGATAAGTAGCTTATGAAATGCAAAGACAATCAAAAGGTCATCCTTTGACCTACTTTATGGATGAGTATCTAAAACGATAACACCGCAAAATGTTTTCACCGATTTAGAAGCAATAAGGAAATCCAATCAAAAGTGTAAAAGGAAAACAGGACTGTGTTCTTTTTGTTTCGTCCACGAGTAATCCGTCGCTAATTGCTTTCTTAAGGGGAAAGCATTTGTTGGATTTGTGCTTCTGTTTGCGACTGATGCAGAATTACAATTATAATTCGGTTGAAAATTCACAGATGTGTATAATTGAGAAAACTCAGCATTATTACAGATATAAAGTTAGCCTTTGTTCTATCGTTAAAAAATTAAATTTAGTTTAGGATTTAGTTGAATATTTACTTTTACAGCTTTAAAAACAATTAATAGTTTTTTATTTTATTCACACAATTTGACATAATTCTAATAGCACTAGGAATAGCACTTTAATCATAAAAGTGCTGTATAACACAGATTGCAACAATTTATATTTTTATTCACAATAAAATATTAATTTTGAGATTGGCATGTCCACACTATCAATCTTTATATGACAAAAAAATGTGAAGTACCCATATAGGGACACGATGATGTCATATCACTACCCTATTTGAGCATATCACTACCATATTTGGGCATATCACACTTTTTTTTGTCAAACTAGTTTGGTAGTGTCGACAGAGCTTTAGAGTTGGGGCAGTGCCAGTCAGTACGCACGTCTTGTCTGTATACAGGAGTTATATTTGTGGATCTGTCACTTTCTGTCTAGCAAAAAAAATATTCTTCTAATGATCGCATAAAGTTCTAAATAAGCAAAGACTAAGATTAGACAGCCAACAGCCAATAGAAAAGCCTAAAAACAAGGATAATTCCATTATCTCACTAGGTAGAATATAAATTAGGTCACTAATATTTATAGAGATAATTCTATTAAAGATCCCTCACAGATAGAATGGTAGAACCAATGATAACATAAAACTCTTTGTAAAGTTTTATAACCACAAGGAAACAATACATTATCGATCGACCTAATTTAATAACCACAGCATCTCGTCTCGTCTATACTATTTTCCTAAATTAAATAATTAAAAGTGCAGAGTTCTTAATCTGTTTTTTTCTAATGTTTAGATTAAATACAAGAGGCACTATATTTATTGATCCATGTATTTGTGTCTGTATGCATTAAATTTTCTAATGAAAAAAATACTAATGTGAAAGTGTATCTACCCGAACTATATCTCAACATGTTATTTATATAATGCAAATCCAAGAAAAATATATAAATATCTTATTCTTAGAAAATGGTTTAAATCAAATTGTCATTTAAATAATGTAGAATGCATAGAGGCTTTACAAATTTACCCAAATATGCAAACATTTTTTGACTTCCTTTACTCATTTTGAAAACTTAAAGCTTCTCTACTAGATTAATTTTCAGTATCTTATAGTACAGTAAGTAATATTTGGATATAGGTGGTTGTGCAAACATTTTCAGCAAGTTTAATTTATGAAATTCAGACTTTTAACTTTTAAAATGATCAACAGTTTTGATTAAATACAATTACATGCCATAAGAATATTCCATTAATCTATAGGTAATTTAACTGCAAGAAAAATAAATGCAACATTAAAATGAATCAACTAAATAACATTTTTGAAATTCTGTGAATAATAAATTAAAACAAGAGGGGGGAAAAGGAAAAAAAAAAGAGAAATAATATTTAAAGAATTAAAAAGTTGTTTATGAAATGAAAGATTCCAAATAATCCCATAACACACCATAAATCAGTTAGTATTAACTGCTAATTTGGAATAATCTATTATGGCCAAAGGGTTTTGAACTTCATACAACCTATTACTCGCAATTCATTCCAAGATATATTTAGAAAATATATACCCAGAGTTATAATAAATTAGTCTTACAATACAATAGCATTTCAAGCTATGAAACATACTCTTACAATATGCCTCAATGCCTTTGACTCTGTCTATGGTATAACAATACTGTTTAGAACTAGGTTTGTTTGTCAATATTAAAATCATATTTATATTTATTTCTACAGCCTCGCCGCCTGGGCTGCCCTGGAAATACACCTTACAAGATCTCTCCATTCGTTTTTATTCTGTACAATTGATTTAATTTTTGCTAGAATCAGTTTTGAGTTTGTAATGAATTTTAAGTTGTTATAAAGTGTTAAGGGTTATTTATTGCTTTATCAGATAACCAGTTAGTAGTAGTGTAAATATGGTTTCC
Organism: Antedon bifida; assembly: GCF_963402885.1. Taxonomy (NCBI): domain Eukaryota; kingdom Metazoa; phylum Echinodermata; class Crinoidea; order Comatulida; family Antedonidae; genus Antedon; species Antedon bifida. The sequence continues at coordinate 5,885,818 of NC_136234.1, forward strand.
AAAACTGTACTGGTTATACAATAGTAGACTCTATTACCTCTAGAAAGTTGCACCTTTCAACATTGATGGGAAGGAAGAGGACTAGAACCGAATGGACACCTCCCAAACTCTCCTCTTTGGAATTGCAAATAGGGACAGCTAAAGTTTGGTCTCTAATTTAGGCAGTTTTTGAATCATAAAAGTATACAGCTCAATTTTTGGTTAGAAGTCTGTGTAAACTGAATCAACAGTTGTTCCTACAATGGATAGCAATTAAAAGTTAATTTGGAACACTCTATTATAGCCTAGGGGTTTCAATGTCACAATAACTATACATTAGAAGTTGTTTTATAACCTACACATGTAAAACTTCCCTAAGGTAAAATAGAAAGGTCAAATAAAATGCCATTCAAGCACATTTTGAGTAAGTATAAAAAAATAGAGGGCAGTCTTTAATGAAAGTATAATATCAGAAAATACTGTCTCTCTTCTTTATCCACTTTTCTCATCCTTAAGCTCTGTCTCCACTATCAAACTACAAAATTTGATGTGCCCATATATGGACATGATGATGTCATATCACTACCACATTTGAGCATATCACTACCATATTTGGGCACATCACACTAGTTTGATAGTGTAGACAGAGCTTTACAAAACAATGTTTCACTTACCTCAGAGTGGAAGCTAACCGACTTGCTATCTACCATCTGCCTGTGGTTGGTCATAATGGACACTTTACTCGTGAAGTGTTTTTTGATGAGGTTTTCACGAGATGTCTCTTCGCTCTCCCCAAAGTCCATTGGTTGCTTCGACAACGAGCCAAGCTGAGTTAAGAAGAGAACATAATAATAAATGAAAACAGACTGAAATTAAGGTAGAGGACTTTTAAAGTTAAAGTCTTTTAAATTTATTCATAATTAGACAGGGCTATCAAAGCAAATTCTCATTAGCCAAGCCAACATATGAGGTGAAAGAAAATTTGAGGTGCACCATTTCATGACCACCACGAGTTACTTTAGCTTACTAAACACAAGATAAGACTGATGCACAAAAGAAAGCATTAAGGGTCTTTCTCACCTGTCCTGGCACGGTTATGGTCTGGCACTGGCAAATCAAATCGCATGCCAGTGTGTCGTTTTCACGATGCTCCACGCGACTATGCACCAATTAATATGCGCGTTGCTACGCAAAAGTGAAACATTGACGTTCGGAACTGGGCCAGAAACAGGTGTGAAAGACCCTTAAAGGTTCAAATCCTGTCATAGTTTCAGGACTTTTCTGACAGCCAATACAACACCACTTACTGCGCCTCCTGTAATTGGAGAATCATTTTCTGTTGTATGTTGTGAAAAAAATTAATAAATATATATCACTTACAGAAGGGTCAGTTGGTTTGTGGTCGGCCTTGCTACCTTCTTGGGAGTCATTAGACACCTGTCTCATCAAGTCAGGTCCATGTACACCAGATATGTGACTTTGCAACTGCGATTGTAGCTGATTCACTTTCTAAAAAAAAAGAGATGATATTAGGATTGGCTTTTGTTTTTATGATCGATGTAGTTACACCATGTTAATTCATTGTTCATGTGGGGACATTGGAGTGTGATCACAAAAGGATTCACTTTAACTTGTCATGTTATCTATTACCCGCTTCCCCCAGAGTTTTGCAAGGCAATGTGAAATGGGTATAAGTCTCTATCAACTTTGACCTTACCATTGCTTCTTTGTCATACTTGATTTGTAGTAGCTGTGCCTCTAGTAACCAATGTTCTCTATCTTGTTCCAATCTGCTGATTTTATCAGAGTTGGAAGCTAGTTGTTGAGCTAGGCCTTCCTTGCTTTCTGTTGAGCTGACCAGCACCCTACGATTGTTCAATGCTTGTGTGTATGGAACAGAGTCCGGAGAGGGCTGAAATTTATTATAAAATATATCATAAAATCTTAAAAAGAAGGAAAAGAAACCCATCTTGAAAAGAACCCCTACCCTCTGTGGTTTAATCCAAAAAGAAGCCCACCCAAGATTCCTAAAAAAAATGGGCTCTTTTCGAGGTTTTATTGCGGTATATATAATAAATATAATATAAAACATATTATTAATTTGTATATTATTGATAGTAGACCTTTCAGAATTTTATATTAAGATATCTTTTTATTTAATTTTCTTTTTTAATAATTTCCTTAATCAGGTAAGTTAGAATGCAAACATTATAATCTATGCAATTGGTAATACTAAAAAACTTTTGCAAATTGTTACCTTATTGAGCATAGCCATATAATTGACCGATTTCTCTCTTAATGTTGAGACCGTCGGTGATGTCATTCTTCCCTGTTGATCATCATCTTGTATAAAACTATGTCCTCTGGTTCTGTAACTAGTTGGTGCACTAAACATGTCCACATTTGACTTCATAAAATTTGATAACTAGCAACAACAAAATTGAAATGAACTTGAATAAAACTATAATAATAAGATTTTTTTTCATTACTTTAATTTGTTAATTTTTATAAATTCTATTTATTTTAATTTAGTTTTTAATTGATGTATGTTATTGTCTTGTCAAATTGTATTATAATGATCAGCTTTGGCTGGATGGACGACCCTCGTAAAATATTGAAATGAATAAATAAAGCAAAAAAATGGGGTAGTCACAGAAGCTATCACAACTGTAGGTGCAGCATAGTGGAGTTAAAGGCTCAATAATGTTTGTTGGATATGTGTACACATTTGTTACTAAATTCTGGAAAGGGATGCGACCACAATCTTGAAAAAGCTGACTTGACCGCCAACAAGGTGTCATATAAACGGAGCGTGAACACATCACATGATCTTACCTTTCCTGTACAAGTAACCAATGAGATTAGAGATGAGACAACACACTCATCAGTAGTCTTCAGCTTCTGAGTAACAGTTGGTAGCTGGTGCTCAAGAGAAACTTTAAAATTGTAGCTCTTTGATACATCTTTTACTATACTTGACAGATAGGTGACACTCGATATCATTTTATTGAAGAACTCTCTGTGATTGGCCTGCGGTAGGTCACCTGATTTCTTACTGGTCATTGCTAACAACTGTACATAAGAGTCTAACTTTGTAAATGCTGATGTGAGCTTCTTGAGGGCACTATGCAATTCCATGTTTCTTGATTCTAGCGTTTGTGAACATGATGATAATGCACATTCTTCTTCCAAACTGTTAAACAATAAATAAAGATATCTGACTAATTCTACTGTAAAGCTCTGTCTACATTATAAAACTTTATGTGACAAAAAAATGTGATGTGCCCATATATAGACATGATGATGTCAAATCACTACCATATTTGGGTATATCACTACCATATACGTGCACACCATACATGAAGTATTTATAATACAGTTCCACTAACCTTAACAACTGATATGGAAGTAGCTTATTTAAATATGACACATATTTGCTAAATTTACTAGAAAAGTCTTGTAGACCTGTAGCTGTTTCCTACAAAATAAATAAGCATTTTTAATAAAAAATTTATTGTAAAACATGAAAAACATACAGAAAGTTATTAATAAATAAAATTAAATAAAAACAAGACTTACTAGAGTTGTAAGAGCATCTTCTGTAATATCATCATAAAAGTTGTTGAAACTTTTTTCAATTGACCTCAGGTATGCAGCGTTCTCATGCAGATAGGTACAAAACTATGCAAATATTAAATAAGAAAATTATGTGAATGAATGTGAACTAAGATCTTAAGCTCTGTCTACACTATCAAACAGTTAGACAAAAAAAGCGTGATGTGCGCAAATAAGGTATTGATATGCCCAAATATGGTGGTGATATCATGTCCATATATGGGCACATCACATATTTTTGTCATATAAAGTTATAAATGTTGGTAGTGTAGACAGAGCTTTAGTATTAAAATTTATATTTGACTTTTTACTGAATACAACACATTGTGAATACTGGGGGAAAAACCGTATTTTAGTAAAATTTACATCAGAGTTTGGAAAAAAACACCTTAAAAGACCTCAGTTATACCTTCCAATGATAACAATTATGTGTATTGTTAACTTTATTTACTTTGGTTTCTGCACTTAAAATAGACACATGGTTTACAACAAACTTACTTTGGCGTTTACGACACTTAGGCTACCAGCAGACGCATCAACTGGAAATATCTTGGTTCTCTGTTCTGTGTAAGTGTGAAAGTTAGACAAGGCTGAGCACATCTCACTCATAAGCACTTTAGCCTTTCCAACCAACTCTTTAGTTCTTTGCTAAAAAATGAAAAAAAAATTATACAATGGTGTTTAGGTAGTAGTTTGAAGTTCAAGCATTACTACTGATACAATGGTAAATGTTTTTCAATTTATAAAATTAAAAGTTTATGAAATCAAAGTTTTAAAGTTTCAAAATTCTATAAACTTGTGTGAATACAATTTGGTATTTAAAGCTCTGTCTACACTATCAAACTTTATTTGACAAAAAAATGTGATGTACCCATATATGGACATGATGATGGCATATAGCTACCATATTTGGGCACATCACACTTTTTTTGTCAAACTAGTTTTACAGAGTTGACAGAGCTTTAGAGAATAATGGAACAATACCTGTTGTTTTCTATCATGAGTAGGGACATTCAAGGCATTGAATTTGCGAAGTTCTACAAAAAAAATATTTTTAAAACTGTAAAATGACAATTGGGTCATGTAAACCCTATATTTTTTTTTAAATATTACCCGAACCCACAATTGTTATAACAGCGCTTAATCCATACTAAACAGATTTTTTGACCAGCCAAATATTCACCACTGAAAATTACGCAAAAAATATTTTGCGATCTACAGTACTTGAGATTTTCTAAAATCATGCTTAAGTTTTAAATATCTTCCCAACCGGAAATCATAAATACATAATATTTAGGGCTCAATGCTAGATATCTTTTTACATTTGTGTTTGACCTTTAACCATATCTGAATATATCATTAACAGCCTATAGAATTAGTACCCCGGTGTGTGACCTGTGGGTCAACACTTGTAAATGTCTCATTACGAATAATAACCATTTATAAAAAATAGTCTATTATAGTCTTATTATAGTCTATGGTTTTAGAATAAGAGTTTTAAGTAGTCAAAATTATCTTGTTAGGTGTATAGGAACTATCTGTTATGATCTTCAAATCTCTTCACTAAGTGGCAGAAAATCCTATTTTAGTAAGATTTTCTGCTTTGTATTGTTTATTTTTATTCTGAAATAAAGTGATCAATCATTAAATCAATATGAAATTATAAATCCTTAATCGCATCGTTATCTTATCTGCTATCTTTTAAGCCCTCCTGTAAACCGACTCTTAATCCTATCCATAATCCCGCCTTTTATCCTTAATAATCAATAATTGTGTAGTTACCTGTATCATTAAATGGTAGTTTATCTGTGATTAGTTTCCTAGCAACCTCTAGTTTACTGCCTAGATCTTCTTCTAGTATTTTTAATTCTTGTTCACTTTTTTCAGCTTTCATTACTGCATCTCCTGACTAAATAGTTTGAAATTAGAATTTTAGAACAACACAGAGTATTACAAAATATTATACAAGATATTATGTTTTCGAAAATTGTCTATGAGTACAGTGTGTCAGTCAAACAGTCAATTCTGCTCTTCTATTCAACTCAAGCCTTCCCAAACGGTCCAGTGCCCAGTCAAAGTTTTAAAGTATGATTTTTATAGAAAGGTAAAGGCAAGTCCAGTATTCATTTCTGAATGTAGGAGAATGAGCTGTTAGGAGCACATTTTACTAATCCTCGGCATTATGTGGTGGGGTGACCAGTTCCTTTCCAAGCCACCTTATCCTCCCTATTATATTCAACCAGGTACTCATTTACAGAGTAGACTGGGAGTTCTCGGGAATTGAACCAGGGTCTCTCTGTATAACAGCAACGTATTTAATGCAAGAGAATAGGATCACAAGGCAAACAATCAAATGACAGAGATATTACATCATTAAATACAAAATAATTATTGTCAATATTTTACCTCTTTTTCCATGTTACGTATCTTCACTTCCAGCCTAGCTTTATCTTGTTGTAGTCGCTCTATCATGTCTTTGTTTTGTTTTTGAGTTGTTTCTAGAATCCTCTGATGTTGACTATTTTCATTTTCTAGGGCGTACAACCGATCTTGGAGTGATAACATAGTCTGCTGGTGTTCAGCCGATGACTGATTAAACTATTAAACAAAATTTTATAATCATATTATGTCTACACAAAATAGTTTGACGAAAAAAGTGTGATGTGCCCAAATATGGTAGTGATATGCCTAAATATGGTAGTGATATGACATGTTAGCTTACCTGTATATGCAGCCTTTCGTTTTCCTGAATTTTATTGCGTAGCTCTTCTCCAATTACATTTTGTTCTAATTTTGGACGTGCAACTGGCTCAGTAGTTACTTTGTTCTAGAGAACAATTAAAGATTATTATATTATTTATCTTTTGGAAATTTAGTACTTACAAAATTCATGCTTAGGAACTCGGAAAATAATATAAAAAATATGACTAATCAAGAATTTTTAAATCATAGTTGCCCACCTTACCCTTTTGCCCTAGACTCTGCTAGACTCTGCTAGCCTACCTTGCCCTTCTTTGCCCTAGACTCTGCTAGCCTACCTTGCCCTTTTTTGCCCTAGACTCTGCTAGCCTACCTTGCCCTTTTTTGCCCTAGACTCTGCTAGCCTACCTTGCCCTTTTTTGCCCTAGACTCTGCTAGCCTACCTTGCCCTTTTTTGCCCTAGACTCTGCTAGCCTACCTTGCCCTTCTTTGCCCTAGACTCTGCTAGCCTACCTTGCCCTTCTTTGCCCTAGACTCTGCTAACCTACCTTGCCCTTCTTTGCCCTAGACTCTGCTAGCCTACCTTGCCCTTTTTTGCCCTAGACTCTGCTAGCCTACCTTGCCCTTTTTTGCCCTAGACTCTGCTATTTCCAGATCATCTTGCAAAATGTTGACACGCTTTGTCAGTTGTTGGTTTCGAAAAGTGAGGCTGTCAATCTCTTGCTCAAATTTACGAACCTTTTGATCGCGTTCTTTAATGGCATCCTGTAAAGAAAAACAAAGACAGAGAAACTTCAATATATAGAAAATTAATGCATTTGTAAGGAAGATATGAAGGTAAAACAAAAGGAGGAAGGAAAAGGTTGCTTGATAGATTAAAAAATAAAAATACTTATTCAGAACTAATAGAAGAAGTGCTAAATAGAGAACTATGGAGAAAAGAAGAATGTCATGGACCTGACAAATGGCAGATGACAAGGTGGACACTAGGTAGGTAAGGTGCAAAGATTTTTCAACAGAGGATTGGGGGTTCAAGGTGCATGGGTTCTATCCTTGCACAATACATTTAATGTAACAATTTTTACAGATTATTAAAGCCTAAAGGGTCCTAGGTTCAAGCCAGGAAACTGGAATTGGCCAGACGGTCGAAGTTTGTTCTATGATTTCCAATGATTCACCTTAAACTGTGTCTGTTTGCCTTGCTCCTCAATCACTGCTTTCTTTAGAACCTGATTTTGAGCACGCAGCTAAAAAAAGAAAACAAAATCCTAAATTATATTTCTAATCTTTATTATATCCTGGGCCTAGCTAGAGGCCTTCAATTAATAGTTAATTTATTTAGAAAAGTTAGGCATCCACTTTGTATATTGTATAACCTATACATGATTCAACATGTACATGTGCACATCGTCATCTGGTTCAATCTGCTAGGCCTAGGCTAGGCCAGCAAGAGACCACCTGGCCGGCCGGCTAGTAGGCCATGCAGCCCCCACACGATCAATCGGATGTAGGCCTAGCTAGTCTGCTGTCACTAGTTGGAGGAATACCTCATTTGGTAGACATTATTTATCAAAATTTACCTTTGCAAACTCTTGAGCTAATTTTTGATATTTTGTTTGTATATCAGACATGATGTAACAATTTTAAAAAGTGTCCTTTCACGCGAAATTAGGGCGTTTCTTTCGCCGCTAATATGAAATCATAACATGTCTCGTCAGCTCAAAAAAAGGGGAGAGAGGAACAAAGGTTATGTTCACTGACCCGTTACAATTATAGGTCGGAGAGAGACACACACGCCGAACGACGATCGCGAGTATTTTTGTTTTTGAAAAGCAGATATATTTAGGCCTAAATTGATAATTTATGGTTTGTTAACTTGTATTAAATAATGAAATATCTATTTTTAGATAATTTTCACAAGAAACAGTATGTTTGTTGTTATGTTATCAATATCTAAAAGCCTACTACTAGGCTAGTAGTAGGCCTGGCTAGAGTAAAACAGACGTCAGTCAGTCCCTTTCCTTCCCATCATCGCCGCCACACAATATACACTATTATTATTATGGTCTAGGCCTACCTACTACCTATAGTCTACACGGTTGCTCTAATAATGCATATTTCAAGCCAGGCCACATAGACAATCTATTATATGGTTTTCTGATACAGTAGTACTAATAGGTATGCATAGGCCTAGTTGTAAACAAATTTGTTATTTTGGTTTTTTATACATACCTACTACAATCAATTAGGTAGGCCTACAATCATTTATTCATATTTATTAATTCTATTTTTCAGGTGACAAAGATGCACTCTATTGTATTTGTATGTTACCTATGTGAAGACCAGTTGTAGCAGATCTCTCATTCATCTGCAAATAATTAATGAACTAAACAAAAATTGTTACCCACCATCATCATGCAGCTTTTCCAAAAAATATGCACCCAGAAATTCCATTTATTGCAGACCCTCCCTGCGTTTCAACTGCGCAGTTGCAAACTGTCTACAAGAGCGACACCACAATATTCCAGATGGACATTTGCATACTATCAAGCCACCTGTAGTAAGACTAGATCTGCTGTGCCAATAATGAATAGAGTACTTTTATTTAGAAACTGTAGTACTACTAGTAGTAGTAGTGCAGTCTTAGGAGCTGAAATTACAAAGCCTGTTTTACTTTACCGCGGTAATCAAAAAAGGCTGTTCCAGTTTGTTAGTTTATTTGCTGTTAGTCAATTGGTGTTCTGGGGTTATTTGACACATGTGGCTTTCACTTCAATGAAAGACTCGTACATAAAACAGCAAATAAAGTACGGTCCAGATGGCACTCCAAAAGAGTTACGTAAGTGGACGACGTGGGAAGGGATCAAGCTGAACATGTCTGCTTCGAGATGGAGATATGGGATCACAGCTTTGTCAATGGCAGCAGGTTTGTACATGTTATAAAGAAGTCATTATTTATATCAAGTTTGAGTTGAACCCAGGAGGACAGTGGTATTACAGTTGGCTGGACCAATACTTGACTCTCTGAAAACCAGAAACTCTCCCAATACTAGACTTTCTTCAGGACCACAAGGTCCCAAATTTCTTTTTACCATTAAAAACACATTCTGAATACCAGACTAATTTCCGGAAAACCAGACCTATTTGGCCAGCCCAAAGGTGTCCAGTATTGGGAGAGTTGAATAAAGTCTTCTCAACCTTTATGAAAAAAAAATGTGATGTGCCCATATATGGACATGATGATGTCATATCACTACCATTTAAGTACTGAATATCACTACCATATTTGGGCACATCAAACTTTTTTTGTCAAACTAGTTTGATAGTACTATAACAACAATGCTTTCACATACTACTGTCTTCTGCTTATTTTCAGGTGGAACAATTTTCGTACTTTCATTTCTGTATTCCCGAAAGAACATCAGTGCCCTCGTCTTGCGCCAAGGTGGACAACATCTTACCTTCGAGACTTACGGTATTTTCGCACAAGGTTACACCTTCACCGTGCCAATTACGGAAGTGTCATGCAATTATACGCGGCATGCTGGAAAATCGACGCTGCCAATTAAAGTAAAAAACCATAAGTTGTTTTATTCACTGGACGCAACCGATGGAAAATTCTATTATGGTAGATTATTTGATAATGTGGTAACAGTTACAAGGTATTTCTAGAATGCTGCGCATAATGTGCTAATTTGATGTGTATACAGACTTGAGAACATTTTTTTAAAATAAAAATCTATAAAACTATTAAAATCATGCTTTCATTGTCTTATTCGGAAATATTGGGTATGAACCTTCAAACATTATGTTATATTTGGGGTGGGCTTATGAAGATATACTGGATATAACCCAAGTATAATCCCAGGGGTACAACAATTGTGGGGTGAGATTTTACTGAGCAAGACCAAAGTGTGTCCATATTTAATTGATGAAACTCGAAAGGATTATATACTGTACATTGGCCTACACACCTGAATCAGTATTGGAATTATTTGCCACATGAATAGCTCGATGAGGCTGGGTGCTTATGCCATTATGGCGATTATTTTTAACCATGATTTAACGCTTTTAATCACTGAAAGAGCAAATACAGTATCTAAAATTGTTTAATGTAATCGATTGATAAATATTTGCAATAAAGAAAAACCATTCAATAAACACAAAAATGAAATTTTGAGTTTATTTGTTCCATTTTTGTATGCATATTACAGCGTTTGGTGTTGTTCTTTTTGCCCTATTCTACTTACTGTATCTATTCCCCTTGTTTACAATCTTGACTACGTTTGTCTTATTAATGAGCTATGTTACATAACATACAATTATTGTCCCTTTGTATATAAAAAGTAAACATTCCTCTTGAAACATTCACTAGAATATTTGTAAATGAAGAAGTTTAAACAAGAAATCTGAGTATTTTCAGAACGGCAATTGTTAGAAATCGAAACATATTCTGTGCATTAGTAGTTAATAAAACCTGTATCGTCGACATAAACGAACGTTAATTTGTTATTGATTCAATTATTTAAAACTTAATATTTTAATACGGTGACTGAATAAAAAATGTTTTTGTTTGAAAACACATTTCAATGAAATTTGATCAGAGTTAAAAATTAGTAAAACACCAGCACAAAACATTTGTTCAAAACCTTCTCTTGATTAACAATTTTGAAAATATGACAAAATATAAATTTTATTGCAAGAATTAAACTATAATTACTTTTGTTTGTAATTACCCCACACATTGCATTTTACTAAAATTGTAAAACCTTAAAATATTGAGTTAAATAACATTAGATTTCTGTTAAACTTAATTAAATGTATTACTGTTTTTGTTCATGATATGGCTAGTATATATTAACGCCATATCATATTTAAAATAATTATTAATAATATAGTAATTAAATACTTAATACTTGGGCAGATAGTACAGTACTGCCATATGTCTTATAACTAAACATTAGACTTCTGTATAATAACTATAATTAATGTTATGATTATTCTAAACTAAATGTAGAATTAAATTAAATGGAAAAAACTATATACTTAACAAAAGTTACAGAAATAATTACAAAGAATCAGTATGGTATTCTACCCAAGAGCTCTGTAATTATTTATATCTGTTAATTTTCATTTTTTTTGGTGACCAAAAATCATCAACAACTTTTATTGCAATAAAAACTACCTTATTATAATGGATTATATGGCAGAAAAAAATATTATTTCACAAAATGAATAATAGTCTATTTTAGAGGCATACCTTTAAGTATGTTATACCCATTATATATTATTATGGTAACTAAATACCAAGAATTTCACCTTTTTCTTTGGACGATGCTGGCTAACGTTCTTCCTTTCAAGCACCTCGGAGACTTTATTACGCAATTATTAGTTTTTAAATTATAAATTTTCACTTATTGTAAAGCCTTTTTTGCTTTCTTAATAATACACTAAATATAATTCATTTTCCCATAATTGGATGATACATATTAAAATTCAAAAAAACCCATTTTTTCTTAATCCTATACACAATGAAAGAAATCGTTCTTTCTTGTTGCTAAATTTATATACAATGGAAGAAGTTGTAAAATATATTTAAAATACGAAATAATTAATAATTTTTAAAAAAATACATAAGCATTAAAATAATTCGTAATATTAAATTGTTTCGAGAATAATATGGCAGAATATTTACTGGCAGAATATATTTACTGGCAGAATATTTACTGCATGATATTAAAAATATTTTAAAAATAGAGGAAAAAACCAGCACTTTGATTTTTTAGAATTCAGTAAAAATAATTAATACATTTCAGTAATAAATTAAAATATGTAAATGAATCTTAAAAATTGAGTTGTTTGATGCAGTACATTTGTACAAATAAAATCTCCATAACCATTTTGCACAGTTATACTATCAATCTAAAATTAGAATTCAAAATACTAAACATACCGAGTGAAGAAGGAATCTTATAATTAGAAATTCCAAACAAAATATTCTTTTTTTTGTTCTACTTAAATAATTTTGTGTCTGTGACGTGGTTGCATAACATCCAAATATCTTTAGCAGCATTCCCCATTAAGCACCAAATAATTGTTAAAAACCCAGCAAAAATTAAACTACTTACGAATTGAACTACTTACGAATTGAACCGCAATAAAATTGTGAAAAACCCTGGAGTTGTATACACATTATATACATCATACACATTCATTAAAAAAGAGACTTAGTAAAACGGTTTGTTCATGGTTTAGGTTAGACATGATGAGTAAGCTGGAAAAACGGAAGTTCCGTACAAATATTAAAATATATATTATGGAGAGGTACTATTTTCCTACTAATATTTTACCCAACGAACATAAAAACTAAACTATATATTAACATAAAAATATATATTTATATACATGACAACACAATAATCGCAAACTCATGCAAGTTTGCCTCGTGCGTCATTAAATATATAAATGTATAAAAATCATACATTATTTGGAAGCACAGTTTATGGGAGTTACGTTGGAAATTTTCCAGGGAACATTACAGCTTTGTGAATCTTACGGACATTCTACAATACTAGTTGAGTTTTCACAACCGTGTTAATTTTACGAGACTCTCAACACGATACTAGCGGACTTATCATATCCGTCTTACAGACATTCTTAATTCGATACTAAAGGGTTTGGCACTGAACTCCGAACACATTAGTATTTTCTAGTTTAATTCAAATAACGCAACGAGTGCTTTGTAAACGTGACGAAATTAGCTTTGTTCTAACACGACAAACACGTCCAAAACAATGCGTCGATGAGTGTTTTAGCAAAAAACAATCATCATAGCCAAGTAGGCCGTTGGAAGATAATTAAATAGTTGATGCATTTTTCATTCCAATATACACAATCTCATGTACATCAATAGTTTCCGTCCATCAGACACTAAAAATGGAAAATGCTAATCGGTTACATAATACCAGTAACCTTTCACTTATTAGACAATAAACTTCTTCAAACAGTTTTCTTAATGTTGTATAGCACATTTCTGATGCGATGATAAACTCATCCCTTTCTGATCAGCCGAATCAAACATCTTTCTTCTTAGTGGCACCAGTTTTGGAAATGGATCAACCTGACTTTTTATCTACAAGTTTGTTAGATTTTCGCAAATCATCTCGCTGTGATTTGACTTGCGGAAGCTACGATCTCTGGCGGAGTGATCGTACGTCTCACTCCTGCTAAGTTGAGAAGCAAATCGGCACCTTCTACAGCTGCTGAATCCGCCGTCTGCATGGCCACTGGAGAACCAGACACTGTTCTTTTCTTGATCGGTAGACGGACCTTCAGTTCGCCACGGAACCCACAACCATATCCGCTATCACCCAGCCCGCATGACTCGTCCTCATCCTCCATTTCGGATTCGGTACCGACACTCTCGAAATCACTTATGTCACTCTCCATTGGGTCTTCCTCGGAAGCAGTGTAACCCTTCTCGGTAGGTAGAGCTGCAGATGGGATTGCCCTGCGTACAGCTGAGCCAATACTATAGGTATGATCCTCTGCTGGTGCGGGTGATGGGATGCAGTTATCAGGATTACCACTCCTAGAAAAGAAAATGAAGTAAAGTTAAAAAAAGCATTGCAATATAACTTAGTATCTAGGTCAGTCCATTGACATCTGTATATACAGGAAACCAAATGACAACAGAAGAGAAGGATGATGTTTATTGTTGCAAAAACAGATGGCTAAAATCAAGATAAATCAATTTAAATTATCAAACAAACTAATTGACATATATTTGACATCATCAAAGAGATCATTCTTAAAGACTTTGAACTATAGTGCCCTCTAGAGTACACTCATTTAATAATACCTACCTCCTTCGATACGACTCCGTAAGTGCCATATCTGCTAAATCCGATAGCGTAGGCTTGCGTTCGATAGCCCCGAGCTTCGCATTCATTAACACAAGACCATTTGGTAGGACTATTGAGTTAGATAGAGGTGTTTTCATGGACAGTGCCCGATGCGGTGACGTCAGCCTATCATCTGTTAAGTGCACAAAGTAATGAGAATTTAGCACATTTATTTTACATTAGTATTCGCTATAGAAGATGCTGTGTAAAGAATATAAAGTTTGCGCAGTTATTACGACACTTTAACAAATAAATGTAAAAAGGCCACTCAATCCATACTAATGATGTGTATCACAGTACAGATGTAGACAACCATTTGCAATTGCAAAATTTGTGAGGTTTATCAAATTTTTACAGCAGAAAAAAAACATTTAAAAAAAGATAAGTTTTAAAAATCAGGGAATCACTGGCTGCCTTTTCCCTTTTATAAACAAATAGATGTATCTATAATTCAAAAACAAAACTATAACAACAATACATCTAGTATTATATCTAAAGCTCTATATACACTATCAAACTTTATGTGACAAAAAAATGTAATATGCCCAAATATGGACAAGATGATGTCATATCACTACCATATTTTGGCACACTTTTTTTTGTCAAACTAGTTTGATAGTGTAGACAGAGCTTTATATTGTCTTTCATATTTTAGTAATCTTATTTCTAAAAATAACTGGTTACAGAAACATAAATCATTCAATTAGATTATATAAACGAAGATATGAATGATGTTATTGTTAGTGGGCTGTACTTCATTCATCTAATGAAAATCACTTTCTTCCTGTCTATAAGTCATTTACATGGACATCTATTGTTCTGATTAAATAGCTTTAAGCTTATTGTAAATTACAACAGATCATTTTAATAAAGATTCTGACATAAAATAAGCAAAAGCTACAATATACTATGAAATTGATATTTAAATATTATAAGAACCTCATAGAGCGAGCAAACATTTCTCAGTGGGCACATGCTAATATTCTTAAAACATACTTAAAGCTCTGTCTACACTATCAAACTATTTTTACAACAAAAGTTTGATGTGCCCAAATAATGGTAGTGATATGATTAAATATGGTAGGGATATGACATTATCATGTCCATATTTGGGCACATCACATTTTTTGTCACATAAAGTTTGATAGTGTAGACAGAGCTTTAAGAATCATGAATGCCTAAAATAAAATCACTATTTAACCTACATACATAATTAAGTTACAATCAATATTTAAGGAGATTTACTGAAGATGATCTAAACAAAGTACAACCCACATTAAGCTACCTACACACGCTTAAATATTTAAAGAGTTGAGATAATTTGAAAAAGACATTAATTTTTAAGCGTCTACTAACGTTGTTCTAATCTGTCTTCTGGCCGTGTCTTAAACATCATCATGGTTGCGGCAGCGTCAACTTCGACCTCTGAAAAAATAAAGCAAAACACGATTAAGTCAAATTATTTACATAGGCCTTGTTTAAGAAACTGTTAGCCACCGAAACTGGACACCATCTGATAACAATGTTCGTAAAAGTATCATGATTTTTATAAAATTCTCCTACACAAACCAAAAGGCGTGACTTCTACCCTAAAAAACTTCTTACAGAATTAAACCGGGACAGCATTACGAATTTTGTAAATAAACACTCAGAAATATTTTTATTATTTATTATTTATTCTTCAACCCTTTAAAATCAAAATATAGTACAAATATTTCACCCTTGAACTCGAATGCAGACAAATATACGATACAATAACATTAAGTCTATAATGGCCAATATTCTCAGAACTACCAAGCTTTTAAGGGTCGCAATTTAAAATCCAGTCCGTAGTTGTCTTCGCAGCCAAACAGTAGTACCCTTGTATGCTGCCAATTAATCATTTATCTTTGTATATAAACTTGGATGCGTAATGGCCTATAAAAAAGCAGTTTTGTAATCAAAATGGCCAGAAAAACCATTCGCAGAAACAATTGAAAATATTTTTAGACTTTAATGAGTGTCGTTGTTGCTTTGTAAGACATATATTTAATTTTTTAAGTTGCTTTTTTGATAAATTAATAATCAATGAATTATTGTTTAAACCTTTCTTAAAAACAAACAAAATACAAATTCAACTACAGATTTTTTTAAATTTTCATAAAGATGGCATTTACAATAAGCACATAAAAAAATATTGTTAACATTACATTTTATTTACAAATCTTTTTATTACAAAATTAATTTTTTATTTTAAATGTCAACGGAATATTGATGTCAACATAATTTTCATTATAAACCGAAAATAAAAAGTCACAGACCGCAATTCAATCAGATAAAATATTCTACGGATAGATATCATTCATGCGACGGCTCTTAACAACGATCCCATCGCCAGAATCAGTAACAAACATCTTTAAGTGATGTTTATATCGTGTTTGATAGTAACCATGACAACAGAGTATGGATAAAAGTAATAAATGCGCTTAAGGTAAATCCAACCGAAACTGTCTGAATGATAGGCATACTCTACGCAAGCCGTTTATGAACGTTTTATCAGACTTTACTCAAATTTAAACATTTATTTAGTGATTTTTCTTAAGGATTATTTCAACGCTTATGCGCGCACTTTGAAAATACATACTAATCTACATTGCATGATGTGATAACCATTATCTCTTGTTGTAATAATATTTATTATTATTATTATTGATATATTTTCAATTTATTTAATATATATTATTTAAAAATATTTAAATGATATTTCAATTAAGTTTAATAAAAACAGAAGAGTTTAGGGTATAGTTATGTTAAAGTTCATTGAAATAATATATTTTTTATAGTTAAAATATTTAAAAAAACAACTAAATATAATAATATATTCAAATGCATTTTGTTACATACAGTGTATAGACACTTGAAAGTAGCTCATAATATTATCATTGAGATAATGGTCTTAATAGGAGTAGCTATACATATTACATGTTTCATGTACTTAATGGATTGATAGAGACGAAGTGTATCAGATATGCTATCTATTTAACAGAGTATCAAATACTTAATCTATTCTGCCAATAGGACAACATGCTTATTCCCTTCATTAATGATGCAGCTCGCAAAAATGAAAATGGGGGAAAAAATATCTTGTCATTAAAATATCTGGCCATAGCAGCTTGAAAATTATGTTTTGGACCCTTAATCTGGACCCTGTCTAGCCACCTAAAATCCATTATAATTTTCACAATAATTTACAATATTAATACATTTACTAATTTTGATTTTATGAAGATGCTTTCACCCAATCACAGTCATTTCACACTTCAGTGTACTTAGATATGTGACAGAAACACACTTAAAATCAATCGCCTTAGAAAGGACTACGTATAAACCATTTAGTGTTTCTATTCTCTTCCCCGTCAGTCAATCAATACTCATTCTTAACGGTTGAGTAATTCTGAAGCACTGGTTCAGCTCTGACATAACACCAGATGGCCCAGTCACTCAATCTTTCAGTTACTGCTTTTACCGTATCGGTAATCCTCGTACACGGATGGTAATTAAATAACGCATCGATCCACATGGCAACGGGTCCGTTCACACCTGGATTACCTTGGGATACGTTGCCATGGTAATGCAATACAAAAATCAATGCTTTTCGAGCGGCTGGCCGGTTTGTTACGATTGCCACTGTTTTCATTAGCATTATCAAATATGCACGAATTAATATTCCGTATTATTTTTACTCATCTAATTTGAAATGAATACACACTTTGGTTTACAAATCGACAACTGCGAATAGTCTTTTGTTTGTATAGCAAAAAATGATAAGACAAATGGCTGTTACTTTAACTGGACTAATCATTAATGTGAGGTATATTATCAGTAGAAACAAACAAGTTTAAGAGAAATATTCAGCGACAAGACAATAGCGATATCATTATCGTACAAATGTTTGAACAAGTTATAATAAAACAACAAAACCACCTGCTCTCTGACATCTCTTTCACATTATGAAACATTTTGTGCATTTTCTGAGATGTTTTATAGTTTGTATGTCATCGATGGATCTTAATTTATCATGAATAATATCTATTTATATTGAAAGTAAAAATTTATGCTGCAAATTTGTGAACTTTATAATTCGGAATGTTTTCCTATAAATTAAAGAGTAAAAACCCTATGATTGGTCAACGTCTCTAAACATATGGCAACTCAAGATTGGATTCCCTTGAATATATACTAAAAACTCAACCTGGGGACACTCTTATTAAGGGGACACTTCCTATGAAACGAACATGAGAAGCAATATATGTTTTAACACTCCTACTCATTCAGAGAAAAACCTACAGTAGGTACTCTTTGTTTTGCCCCGGTGGTGTCTGCTTAATAGGGGTTACTAACTGTATTTACAAAATAAAGTCTGTGTGTTGAAAAGTGTTTAAGCTTCATTTTTTTAAATACAACCTTCATAATGACAATTACATTTTAAAGCAAATAAACTATCATTTCTACGTAGACAGGCGTTCAAATCCAAAGCTTTTAACAGATTATATTCCTGTCTGCAATCATGCACCTATCGCAACGTTTTTAAGTGCATGAGAACGGTTTCCCGCCTTCGAGCATTTCATAGGAATGCCAGAATAATTCAATAACCGTCTTTTAGCAACTTCTGAATAATTGGGAATAGGAAATCACTACAGATATGATTTTTTTTCACTATTTATAATAATATTTGCATTATTATAACAGATTTTGTTTTTATGATCTACTTTACATAAAAAAATATAGATTTATATTTTAGACATTAAATAAAATATTCTTTTATTTATATTATTTATTATTTAATATATTTATTAACAATACGAATAAACTAACAAATATTGAAACATCTATAGAAAACAAGATCAATAAATATTATTGAGTTTTAAATATTGAAATTTGTGTTAATTCTAAGATTCTGAATATTTTAGGATTTTGAATGAAATTATTTGTAGAATGTCAATAAATTGATTTTGGTTAACCAACTGTCCAGAATGTTGTTAACTGGAATCAAACTTCGTCAGTAATCAGTAATATATCTAGATTTGATTAAACAAAGACTTTTGGACTTTCTAGTTTTTGTTGTTCACATATAATGACACATTTCGTTTATGTGACGTGCCACTCGTGTACTCAGCTGTCAAGACAAAAGTCATTCTGCAGAAACGTGTGAGCATGTGCAGAAGAATAAATACTGTACCTGGGTCAATACCATGGTCATGCAGGTTTCTGTCCATTCGTCCACTCAGTATACGTTCAACCAATGCCAAGTGACCTATACAAAGAAAAGGATTAATTTTATTTAGTGTTTATGATGGTCATTATACAAAATGTTGTACAAACACTCAGCTACATTAAGCTGTTGATCATGAACATAATTACCATAGCCATAAAAAAAAAACCATTTGATTAATTATACCAGCTTTTTAAAAAAAACCTAGCCAGAAGCTACAAATTGTTAATACTCTTTTTTTGGTAAATTAATGATAGTAATACTACTACACATTAGACATATATATTTATCCTTAACAGTGAATATATTACCCCCCAATTCAACACCACATGCTACTATCAAAAGCGAAAAGTAAAGACCGGTATACAAACCAAGTAAACATTAGCTTAGGGAGATAATTGTAACAGTATAATAGAATATATGTTGACATACTTGGCTACTTGAAAGAGAATGGCCATTCATTGTCAACATCAGGATAATAGTCTCTTTAACAATACTCAGCCAATCTTTTATAAAGGTTAACTAGATTAGTGGCACCCTCTCAACAACGAGGACAGTAACACTCACAAGTTCATGGTTACGAATTAATATTGAGTAATAATTATTTTATTTGGAACATATACGAACAATAAAATGAATATTTTCTTTGTTCGTACATTGAATAAAGAGTAATTTGTGTAGAATAGATTATCATCAATTGTTTATACAACACGCTGAAATGTTGCACGCATTAAACTTCAACAAAGAGCGTTACTGTTGCCAATCATAATGTCTTATCTTTGGCATAGCCGACTATTTGATTGCTTTTATTTCATCATGTACAATGTTTGTAGTTGCTACCGTGGAAACCAATCTTCACGGAGACGTCTTTACGATTCATGTTATATTTGTTCTTTACGTATGATCATATATTAATGGTTATATTAACACAGTCTTATAGTAGACTAAGTATCTAAGTAAACAGCATTCTTTATTGTCGATCACGATGTAATAGAAATAAATTTGTGTTTACTTTTTATATTAATAAAACCGTGAAGATTAAATTCTAGAAACATGTGAATGATTGCTCTTATTGGTGTATTTAGTATTCATACATTTGGTAATTGATAAAGGATTTAGGTGTCCTAACCTACATTGACCAATTAGCAATATTCTTCCTTTAAACAAATTTAGTAACATAGTTTTTTTTGCCAAATAATCATGAATAAATGACAATATAATACCATGTTTGACAGTTTTCATAAAACCATTGACAATAATCCTCTATTGAATTTAGAACTATGACAAGCAAAAAAAGACAAAACAATAGGAATTCAGAAGGGTACTGAAGGACACTTACTACAAGATGTTCAAAAAAGGCAGATAAAATAACGCATGTTTACATATTGTTTATTTGAGAGACTAGTGGTCTACAAACATGCTGGTACTTATTAAGCTCTGTCAAGACTATCAAGTTCAACTAGTTTGACAAAAAAGTGTGATGTGCCCAAATTTGGTAGTGATATGCTTAAATATGGTAGTGATATGTCCATGCGAACACCACAAAAATTTTGAAAGTGTAGACAGAGCTTTAGAATGATGTATAATGTTGATGAAATGAAAGAAACTTGTTGTATGTACTGTTTGTTGTTCATAAGATAAGATAACTTTATTTGTCCACAACACACAAGTGGAAATAATGGTGCTTGTCTCATTTAACACAGTAACGGAAACACTAATATAATAATATGAGATATAAATAAATGTTTACGCTCACTGTAATAAGTGGGTCATGTAACTTGTACAAGCACCATTAGTATTTAGAGTACAGTACTGTGCAATTTGATTCGAATGAACCCAGTCCCTTTCAAACCAGTTGTGTAAGTGTTACTGTAGTAAATATATAAATACTGTGCAACTTGTAGCCAGGGAGGCTCATGGGATTCGAACAAACCCACTTCTTTTCAAACCAGTTGGCCAATTCTACCTATAACCAGCAGGAAAAGCTCATCAACTATGCTAGGCCTATAACAGTCTTTTCTGTGGCTTTGGTGCTTTAATCCATAGTGCTTGCTTACACTTACATTTTCCCCTGCTTTGTGAAAAAAGGATCCCCCTCCCCATCCCCCCTCCTAACATCCTGGTTACAGGCATGCTATATAATTTAAAATGTCAAAGAACACCATTAATGGATGTTTTAGATTGTGTTACCTAATCTAACTAAAAGGGCTGCTTAAGCAACATCAGTTGATTAACGTAAACACGGTTAATATCCGCGCACAATTGTTTTTCAACTCACAATCGTCTTGGGTGGACAATTTCATCGTTTACACCACGAATGTTGTTAATTAATTGCGGAAGAAGAGCATTCTATTAACATACAGCAATTTTGTTGTAATTGCATGCATTCTGAGAGATAATTTTATTCTTTTGATATGTCATTTAGCTGTGTGTGCAAGCATAAACAGATGTAATTAAAACCACGGGTTACATATTCATTTTTGTTAACTGTTACTTGAATACAGTATAGTTGTAAAACGTGCTGCAATGTAATACTATGCATTTAAATATATACCTTTCCCTTCTTTAATTCTTTATGTATTAAATTTTGGTTTTGCTTTCTTCTTTTAAGTGAAGATTGGAAATAATGCAAGATTCATTGGTTGACATTACAAAGAAGCATAGTATGTCATTAATGAATGTAATGATTTGAATGATGCCACACCGAATCTGTTGGTTCCCAAGACAGCTATATATAGTATCATTAATATGAAACATACTGCAATTTACTCTACTACCTACAAAAGGTCATTATCCATAAAAACCATACAATAGTATTGAAAACAAAGGACGTAGATAAAAAGGGATTGATTCTATTTGATTTTGTATGCTTGTAAGCACGCATACTTGAGGCCAATGGAGGGTATCTAGTGGAATGAATTCCTCGTATTTCCGAGAAAATGTATACAGTTTCATCAGCTATTCTTTTCAACATTCTAAAGTAAAAGCGAGGTATTTCGCAGACATTTTGTTTATCAATTTTGATTATATTTGGAACTGTTTCAATTTCATTTTACATGTGCCTGCACCAACCATTATGACTGGCGTCCCTATCCTTTAAATAACTAGGTTTTGATTGTTAAGATGTGCGCGCTCTCCCTTTAATTTTTAAATAACAAAATGAAATAATTAAATATTTTTTATCAAATCATTAAAATTTTTTACAGGCTATTAACTATATGTTAATGCTCTCCTGTTTAAAAAATCCTGGACCCGTGGCCCCTCATAGCTGGTTTTCTGTAACTACTGTACATTATATACTGTAAGTCAAAGCTTAACCACTGCTAACTTGCAGTTACCCGCGGCCCCTCATACAGTAGCTGGTTTCTGTAGCTACATTATATTACTGTAAGTCAAAGCTTAACCACTGCCAACTTGCAGTTACCTGCGGCCCCTCATAGCTGGTTTTCTGTAGCTACATTATATAACTGTAAGGCAAAGCTTAACCACTGCTGACTTGCAGTTTGACCTAATCTGACAATCCAATTACTTAGGCAATTATTCTACATGAACAACTTATACCCTCAGGAAAATCTTATAAAAGAGACAAATACCCATCAAATCCTGGCTCAGTGTTATAAGTCAATCACTATATTCATTCTAAACCAAGGCCACATCAACTTTAAGAAAACATATTAATCTCTAAAAACTGAAACACTACTTCATCCAGCCTTTACTGTACTATCAACACAAACCAAAAACCAAGTACTGTAAGTTGTACTGTTCGTCATCTCGTCACTTCGATGGAATAGGTGATCCGCGCGAATACAATGCATTAACAAAAACATTTCTGCCAAAACCATGATAGTTGAAAATTATTTAATATTTTAATTATACTTACTTGGAAAAGCTTGGCCGTGAAATGCAGGGATAATGTGGAATCTGTTTGGCATGCTACAAGAAGAAGAAAACAAATAATTAAATAAAACAAGCAGATACAAATCCACCATTTATAGTACGGTTTACAGGGAAAAAACAAGACACTATTAGTATTACGCAATCTCGAAAAATTTATGTAAAATTTATGTAACAAGGATAAAAGATCATTGTTTTAACATTAGCATTTTACATCAAGAAACTTGATTACATCATATCATTAAAAAAGGATAAACATGATCTGCTTCCGAACGAATTAGTGGCCGACGACTCTTGTACATGATAATGAAGCTAACAAATGTTTATGTTAGAAAGCATAGCAAGCATTAGAATTAATGAATAATATAAACCATTACTCAGGGGTATCGTCTAATTGAACTAAAGTTAATAACTTCAACTATTATTCTGCTTTATGTTATCATGTAAATTTCTAAATTCAGAGACGGCCATATTTGTTGTGTTTATTGATGTAAACAAATATTTAATTACGGTTCTATAAAATATAAGAAAACAGTGTAGGCTTAAAAAAGGGTTACTAATTAAGTTACTTGCATCATATTTACAGTAAATAACATTTGTTTAAAAAATTATATTTCTGAAAAAATGAACAAACCTTTAATGTTCATTATATATAACTGTATACTAGATTATAGTTAAAATATATTGTGAAAATTTAATAATCAACTTTAATTATGTGAATTCAAGATTTGATAGAATAGTTTAAAAGACTGATTTTTTTACTACAACAATTTAAAAATGTGGAAAATAATAATAATATAATTTCATTAGTTCTATATTTAAAAACTACACTATTATACGAGACCTACATTTGCACCGTTGTCAGCCATTTTCTTTTAAATCCCTCGATTTGTTGCCATGTAAATAATACTTCAGATAGCAATATGATATAACCATGACAACCAGCAATATGATAGTCTCTGAAGTGATAACATCTTCTACCTATTTACCATGGCAACCAGCATGTATTTGTTTGAAGAGTTGAAGATTCAATTGGAATTTTGTTTAACATTCGCCATGGAAACAGATGGTTTATCAATCAAAAATGGATCAAACAATATTTACTGAATAAATATATAATTTCTCAGTGAATGAAACTGATGGACAGTTTAATCATCTGTTGCCAAAGACAATAAATTAGGCCTTTGTTATGAAAGCTATTAGCACAAACTAACGACATAATTTGTCACTTCAAAATATTTCAACTTTTTAAATGGTTTTTTTTTTCCATTTTCCTAAATATTAATATAAACTTGAAAATAGCTCATTTTGTGTAATATGGACTTCAGTTGGTGTGGAGAATTGAAATAGATAACTGCTGCAATACTGTATCTAAATTGTCCAGTTCATAGGAAAATTCCATGATACAGCATCTCATGTGTTTCACATGTGTAATACTATGCTTGGTTCCCACTAGAGACGCAACGCAAGGACGCAAGGGATTTGACCATCACAAGCGATGGTTGCTGTTATTGGTCAACATGCTTGCGTTGCGTTTACATCCTTGCGTTGTGTCATAGTGGGAACCAAGCCTAATAAACCTTAACCTATTGTAACCCATTACCTTACCTTCACTGATACAGGTATCACACGTGATACACATGGGATGGTGTATTGTTTTCCATGATACTGGACAAAAGTACCAAGTAGACTTACCTAGAAATAGCTGTAAGTGGAGCATGATGCGTGTATGGGCTATACGGGACAGCGTAGTGATACGGATGGTACGGTGTCTTTCGCAACGCTTGCATCAAGTTGGGACGATACTCTGGGTCAACGCACCACAACGACCCTTTTCCTAATGTCTGAAATTATTAAAGAAAACTATAATTGACAATTTGTTTACCAATGTATAAAATAATTATATTTTATTGATTTCTATTGCGAAGGTTCATAACTTAACATGTTCAAATGACGCACACATCAATTAACAGTTAACAATAAAAAATATCATTAAAATATTAAAATGAAAAATATTAAGATTAAAATTTTGCTTACAGTAAAATGTGACAATTAAAATAAATTGTAAATTCTGTATTAAATAAATATCTAGATTATAAAATAGATATGTACTAAAACATTCAATAAAATTGGCATTTGATATCTTAAATTACATAACAATAAGTATATTATGTACTAATATTGCTAACTATAAATAAACATTCTTCTTGATGATATCTAAAGTTCAAATGTTATATATGGTTGTAACATTTGATTCCAAAATAACATAAAACAAATTATTTCTAAAATAGAAACAAAACTAGATTAAGGTTAAGATAGAAAGGCAAATTACAGGGATGATATGAAAAGAGAAATGCCATCTTCGTTTTAATTCCAACGAACGTAATCCGAGATGCTTTACAATATAAGATGAGTTGGTTTATTTGTATTTGTGGTAATCTTAGAAGAGTCAACCAAAGAAACCAAAAGATAATGCACATATAAAGACATCAGAAGATGCTATGCAATCACCGTGACAACAATCTTTAATATACATCGCTATGGCAACAATCAACAGTGTTGGCATGCAGGCAATCACATGACCTAGAATTCCTCGCAAGATGAATACCATCATCACATGACGAAGGGATGAAAAAATACCAAGTTTTCAAAATGCGAAGCATGTTGTCATTTGAATCGGACCTCGTTATCTTTCATCAACTCTGTTGAGTGACAAAATTTGCATATGTTGAAATGATGAATAATTACAAAATAGTTTTTTTTAAATAGCGTATTAATTCACACATAGCATATGCCTAGTTTAATGTCACAAACATGTTTTCTATCAAATTTGCTGTTATAGGAACTTGATAATTAGTTCCAGATTTATTATATGCCATCTGATTTTGATTCGTTTAATTGAAAATGAATAAATGTGATACTGAATATTATAGAATAGCAGAAGGTGCAGAATATTGTCTTACTGTAAATGTCATTTGAAATAGTACTTTGGTGTTTGTATATATAGTTTTCATTAAATATAAATATTTATCATCTTTAGTTTACAGTTAAAAATACAATCTATGGTTAACAGTTGCCAATGTAAATCAAAATGTAAACCAACCAATCAAATTTCATTTGTGCCTTGTTGTTAAAACGACAATAAATAATATCATATCATATGATATAAATTCAATAACAATATTATCTTTAATTAGTGCCAATGTAGAATATTTTATTGGGTTTTTGGCCTATATTCTACAAAGCAAACAATGTCTTTTTATTAGATTTTCTGGTAATTGAAGCTCTCTTTAAAATATAACAAATAAAACCACATACACGGATGTATTGATTTGTTATTTAAAAAAAATGATATAGCATACTAGTACTACTATACACACAAAACAAGTAGGTAGGTCCACCTTTAATGGTCATTGTGTTAATACAGTTATTATTGAAGTGGAAAGCTATAATTTGTTAACCTTACATGTACCTTGCTAAAATATTGAAGAATTATGGCAAAAATATATCACTTATACAGATTACGTTACATTAAAAATGTTTGTGAAAATTTAAATTTGATGATGCATTTAAATCAGGCAAAGGATAATGGTCATTTTGTAAGTAAACAAACAAATACATAATTGGAGGGGTGACAATACGCTTGTCACTTTCTCCTGAAACAAACAAGAAAACCGTATAAAGTATTATTAAAGGGAACACGCACTTTCTTCAATCTCAAAAAAAGGTGTCCTCTTAATAATGGTTCTATTGTAGTTACAAATAAAAAATAATTGTTTTTACTAATTATGGAAAATGAAATACTATATATAGCATTATGAAAATGCAAATTAATTGAAATATTCTTTGTATTTTACCGATAGCTTCATGTTCTGTAGTCAGTATAATATGCAAATTGAAATGACTAAACATGTTCCACTATAAATCATGTACGAGAACACAGCCTGTAGTAAGTGTAAATGACTATACCACATCCAATACTGAAACTGCTCTGGTGCTAACTGGCATCAATAATTCATATGCTTGTACAATTTCAATTTATAATTCATTTTGAAAATATGAAATCTGTTTATGCAGAAAAATTGATGAAATAGAAGTTATGTGCATATTAGGTTTCGTCTAATAAAATGTGATATATAATATGATACAGAGCTTTAGTCTCTTCAGAATTATTCTAAAAACATAAAAATATCAAGTAAAATAATCATAAAATATTGATGTTCGCTAAAACTAAATTTATGTGACACTGCTTAGGGTGTCATCATCATTGTGCCAACAGGCTTATGGTTTGGTATTCTGATTTTGTACTTGAATTACTGTATTTTTAAATTAAAATTTGTTTAGATATTTCCGGTTAACTGATTGTTAGATTTTGCGTGGTTGTATATGAAAGTGATTTAATGAACAGAAGAAATTTGATTTATTTACTGGTATTGAAAAAACGGTTCAAAATCATTGAACACATTGTCGCAAGTTAAAGTAGTATTCTATTTAATTATTAATTATTCTCTTTAACAGTACTGTACCTATCCTGTAAATAATCACTGTACTGTATCACTTTGAGAAGTGTAGTTAAATTGGTCAAATTTGTTTTACAGTGATGATCATATGTACACTAATATAATTAACATCATGATGGGAGTTCTTAAGACCACATACCATGCAGCACAAAGCAATAGAACGAGGGAAAGTAAGTTACACATGTACAATTTGTTATATTTTATTAAAAAAGGCACCTATGTCAATATATGTGGGTACAGTACTTATTCAGGTTGTATGTTTGTTTCATCCAAGTTTATAAATAAGTTCAACCTACAGTATACTAAAAAAACACTCCTACTTTAAAAAAAAAACCTCCAATCTCATTTTTTTTAAAGTAGTATGTAAAACAAAAACAATTTTATCTGCTAAAGAATTGTGAAGTTTAAAACAAAAAAATAAAATTCATAAACCCCTTCCCCCGAATTTATCTCGCACTTCACTTTTATGTTGTTTCCATAAGGTTTGCTATGGGTTGTTTTTTTTTTTAGATTTGCAGAGATTTGTCATGAATTAAACGTCTGAATATGTTACTAAAGATGTTTATGCCAAATCCAAAGGAAAGAAACTCCTTACAAACAGTATATATTAACACCCTTGTCTCATTATATAAACATTAACTAGAACTAACAATAGTGTCCAATAATTAACAATGAATGACTAGATGATTACAGACTTGTTTACCAATAATTCAATGTCTGTAAAATCCCATCTTGAATACAAATTTTTACTTTTTATGCTACAATTGTTTCTTCGATTCAAGACAGATATAGTATTAAGCTGGCTAACTACGTTGCCATGGTATTCAGCATATGGTTTCCATGGCAATAAAGCATAAGAGGAGACAGAAACAATCATGGAGTAGATAAAGACCTTCAGTGTCAAAATCAGAACAGGATTTGAAAGAAAACTTTAACAAAAGGTATTAATGATAAATTGATCCTAACAACAGTGGGATTAATTAGATCAAAAGGTGATTAAGACTGTGGATTATGAAAAGCATGTCTAAGGTCAATATGTTAGTTAAAGTTCTGAACAAAATGATACAAGAATGAATTTATTTTAAAGACCTAAAAAATATATATATATCTAGTGATCTAATGGTGGGCATTTGTTTGTTTTTTGTTTTTTTTTTTACATTTTAAATTTCTATTTACTTCACTTCAGTAAAAATCAGTTCCCTTTTATGTTAGAAACACAAAGAAACGCAAACAAGTTTTACAAAGTTCGATATTTAATTTTGAAATTGCATCAAATCAAAGTCGTAATAAAGATTAAATTACCATGGCAACTATTGTTGAAAGTTTGTTACCAAGTAAAGAGCTAAAGGGCATGCGGCAATAAGCTTATAAGTTCAGGGCTAAATAAATACGGAAAAGAATGCCAAAAAAACCAATAAAAAAAAAAGTTATATTTTGTAACTTACTCCAATAGTACAGTACAACTAATGCATAATTTCTCCTAAAAGAATAACCCCACCCACATGATACTTCTATGGTATCTATTCATCTTGTATTCAAGCACACCCAAACCCCTGAGTCACCTGACAATTTCTTTGGCTTATATCTTTATTCAAAATTGTAAAGATGTAGCGTAAAGTTCGAAATAATTGAGCTGTACAGTTCATTTATGTGATTGTACATAATAAAAATTGTTTAAAATTTACAAGTAAAAGGTAATTAAGATTGTGTATTTAAATGCAAACTCCAATTAATCTACCCAACTAAATGTA
This sequence comes from Antedon bifida, assembly GCF_963402885.1. Taxonomy (NCBI): domain Eukaryota; kingdom Metazoa; phylum Echinodermata; class Crinoidea; order Comatulida; family Antedonidae; genus Antedon; species Antedon bifida. The sequence continues at coordinate 5,915,432 of NC_136234.1, forward strand.
AAAACAATGTAGAATGTATTTACGGACGCAAAAAATGACACTGAACCTAACAACCAATCACCAACCAAGTATATCAAGATCAATTACCATGGCAACTGTTGCATAACCATGGAAACAGACTCATTTGCTATCTACGTCAGTAAAAGATGAAGTTAACAGTTTTTGAGAGTGTTTCAACACGGCTACTCTGCATTTAAACATCTCGGTAAACACAACATAAAAAGGAAAATGCAAAAACAAGCAAGTCAATTGATAATATGATAGCTTTTGACAAAAGTGTGATGTGCCCAAATATGGTAGTGATATGACATCATCATGTTTTTGTCACATAAAGTTAGATAGACAGAGCTTAAGAAGAAATGAAACATTTTGTTTGAAATTCCAACTTTGAAAAACAAGTTATTTTACTCTTTGTTTTTTTACATTGTTATAGTCTAATCTTCAAAAATACAAAAATGTTACAAACACCAACAAAGCCTGAAAACTGCTAAAATCATTATTCTATCAAGGTCGCAAAAAGTCCAAAACTATCACTATTGAAATTGAGAACCAGTTGTAATCTATATCGAATTATTACTATGGTCTTTATTCTAATGATCAAAAAGTGCTAAAACAGAGAGATAACGTCTCAAAGATTTATCATTTCTACAAACAAATTTAATATAACTTACCTGGCCTTTTACTTTTTCAACTTTCTTAAAGCATTTATTCAGGGAGAGATTATGCCGCACAGAATTCTTCCATCCCGTTGGTGCAGAATGGAAATATGGAAAATGATCTAGAATCCACTGGTAAATATCTTTAACAGGAAGACGTTTAGTCGGTGAATCCTCTATTGCCATAAAAATTAAACAACTAAAAGAAAAAGGCGGTTTACTGTTCACTTGTTTGATCGGATCATTTGAGTCAATTGAATTATTGTTTGTTTGATTATTAAAATTGATCAGCCCATTATCACAATTCTCTTTGGATATGATATCTTCATCTTCGTAATCAGCATCATCATCTAAGTTAATATCTTTGAGGAGGTCGGTGCTATGTAACCACGTAAGAGGTTTTAGTTCATCGTCATCCAACGGTCCTTTTTCCATGCGAATTGCACCGAAACAACTGCTTGACAAATCAATATCTTCCATTTTAACGTCCTCAAATGCTTGCGTAAGTGTTTCTCTCGGAAAGCTGTTGCTTAAATCGTACGATAATCTTCGTTTCCAGTTGAATTCTTGCTTACGACTCGGTGGCATCTTCATTGGTGACTGTCTGCAAGTAAAACACAACAAAATGGTGGTTAAAATAATTGCTTTATCAATCGTAAGGCACTGGTTCAACTCACCAGTTAGTACTAAGAAATCTATTACAGTGAAAATACAGTAGTAACATTAAATTGTTTTACAACAAAACTTGTAATTTGCAAGTTAATGCATTCCATTGAATCGAAGTCCTGATCCTTGCGTTGAAAAATTTAATCAAAATAACAATTGCTTTATCCAAGAGAAAAAAAGGAAAGATTAAGAACAAAATGCTAGAAGAAGATCAGGACTTCAACAAACAAAAATATGGTTCATGAAATCTACAAAGAATAGACAACATACAGAAAAATTGGTTAACGCCTCCATGCTACAAAAACACTTGAACGGACTGTACACACGTACCTCCAGAGCTCATTTAAATATACAGAGAGAGTGTGTCAAGTATAGAAATTTAAAATGAATGCATGACAGCATTGAAAGTCTTCATTGAACCAAAAGTGGTAGATTTGTGTTTGGAAAATAACGATAGGATTTGCCACGATGGCGCTTTTGTTGTCGATTGAAGCGGCACTAATATTTGAATGTGAATTCTTCACAGTTTCTCTTTGGCTGTTCACCTGTGAAATTTTGTGTTCAATAGTCGAACAAACATCCCTAAATCTCATCCAGTACAAATTAAACATTTCTTAATTAAACAATAATAAATGTATGAATATCCGGCTATTAGTTGGGAGAAATTACAGTCTGATCAGATTTCATAGATAAACTCAATTTTCAATTCTCGATAAGGATGGATTGGGCGACAAGGGTTTTACTTCAATTTTTAAGGGTCTTAATCTTAACCCCACTTAATTTTAGTTCATAGCTCCAAAACCCATTGAAAATTTAAATAATAATTTTCCCTATCATTACTATTTTTCCAAATTAATATTTTTTTTTGTTAAATAAAAATATTATTATTTTTTTTATATTAATTTTTATATTATCAAATAATTATCTTAGTTCATGAGTTAATGATAATAATGAAATGTAATTTTTTAGAAGGGCAAACAAAATTTAATTTTTACATTAAATAGGTATAAATTAAAATGCCTATAATTGATAACATTTACCATTTGAATTATTCAGGCCGAGAATAAGGCAGGCGTTTCAGCCAGTTTAAATTAATAAGATAATGAAATTGGAACATTTTACCTCAATGCTTATTGAGGTCATATACGATTAATTTGTCCAATTTCTGTAAACCTGCACCAAAACGTAAGCCCGTACTTTGCCTAATGTCATTTACTAGCCTTATTGGTTCAATCAAGTATTGACCAGATTTCAAGTTTCTCTCGCTTGTCAGGCTTATAGCCAATCCAATTAAAGTTCTGTACAGCCATGCAAAAATCAACCAATATGCTACGCTCTGTGACTCAAGGGTCACCATAGCAACAATGACTAAACCAGCTTGGTTACTATAGCAACAGACTCTATATATTTCAGAAAAGTTACTGACCACTAATGGGCCTTTTGAAAATTAGAGTATTAAAATTTTGCATTAATAATCTTAATCCTTTAATCATAAACGTATATATTAATTTTTACAAACATTTAATTATTTGAAATTAATCCAATTATGGAATAAAGCAACGTCTAAGTATAAATTTAGTAAAATTATAAAATAATAACATTTCATAATGTAATTTCATATCTAACCTAATATATAACTTCAATTAGCAAGTTTAATTCAGAAAAAACTTGATCTTATCAAACACATTCGTAAATGGAAATCCATATAAGGTATTATATAAATAATAATAATATCAATACAAGAATATTATATTATATTATTAGAAAAAAAATTCAAATTAATTCAGCAGATTTGAGAGCTATTCCGCTTTATCGACGATCAATATTACATATATGCAGACAATTACAATAAATCTCATTCCCGGACAGTATTTAATATCTAGTGCTATGAATATTCATATATCATAGAGCCGTTCAATAATGCTTTACTCTCTTGAAAGCAGGAATAGATATGGATTTACAAGTTAAAGAGAAAATCATCATAAATTTAATTGACGCTAAACTTTAAGAAAAAACATTTTTTCCCCAACATTATAATATACTTATTATTAGGATTTTCAATTTTGTAGTGAAATTCAATATCTATCGCATTTTTATTTTAAAATTATTCAGAGGTTTTGATTAGTGAAAGGAGTGAAAACTTTATAACATTCTCATAAAATTCTAATGGTTGGCCACTCATTTTGTTTTTTTTTGTCACATCAAACTTTTTTTGTCAAACTAATTTGATAGCGTAGACAGAGCTTTATACGTTTCCCCCTTTTTTATTTTCAGAGATTTACAATATTTTTACCTAAACTTATATCTTATGATAATGCCGTATTCAGTAATATTTCCATCTCTTCTGAATTATTAAGTCATTGTTCATGCTATTATCAATTATTTCTTGCAATAAATTCAACATTTCCATGGAAATTTGACACTGAATAATTACAGTAAAAATCACCATGGTAACATATCTACCATATGGCGATATCAAAAAAGCAGAATGATTTTAGTTGTAGAAACGCAAGTTATAAATAGCACTCAGATAGGGATCTGATGGATGCAATATTCCCCGAGGACCATATATGTTTATCATTATTATATGATTCACAATATCGGGAGCAAATAACATATTTTGCCAAGCCCATTTGTAGACGTGCTGTAACGCATGAACGCCTTGTGCTCCGCTCATGCTTGACCAATGGCGTAAACAGTTGTCTATTAAGAAGACGCCCAGATAATTATGTTTTTAAGTACTTGGCGAAAAATATAAAAATACAGCAAAATATTATGTATGATATTCATCTTTAGACATTTAAATACTATTTTGCTATGTTGAAATGGTACAAGTTAGAGAATCTAAGACTGAAAAAACGTCACCAAATGAGATATTAAACTAAACAGACATTTAAATTAGTAGTATTGCGTCATGACTTACCTGTTTAAAGTGTAATCTACAAAATAAAATTCAGCATTCGACTACGGAATCACCTTATGTTGAAGCTTGCATACATTTAACTGCAAACAGAGTTTGATAGCAAAGCTTTTAACACATCCTAATCTCATTTGCATATTCAGTAACTAATAAACAATGTATTGTTGCTAATTGTATTATGAATTAAAGCCAATTGTCTCCAATTAGTAAACAAAACATTCTTAGGAAACACACCCGCTAAATACGAACAATAACGGCACAAAAATAAGGGTTGTTTTTTAACAGTTTAGTAAACAATTTTTAACACCGTGTATTTATGCAGCTTTTGAACTTGTCTCTCATTTCTATAGAATGATGCATGCACACACCCATTTATAATTACCACTCCCACTCATCGGTGGTAAGTGCACAGGTACAAAATATTAGTCATTGGTTCCGGTCGGGCTATTATTTTGGGATTTAATAATTCATTGTTAAAATCCAGCTTGGTTTATCAATTACATAAATCATTATGGTTAGGGATTTTTAAAAAAACCAGGATTGAAAAAACAAGGTATAGCCTAAATAATAAGTAAACTCTATATAGGAAGGTAAGGTTGAAATGAAGGTCATTGTAGGTAAAGCATTCCATAAAAATATTTCACACCAATATAAACAAAACCTGTAATTTAACCAACAAGAAATGTAAATTGACAAGCACAGTTAAAAGTAAATCTAAAATTTCAATGACATTTTAACGATTTCTGATTTGTCAGCTATAAATGCGAGTAATATACATTTTAAACGAAGCCTAATCATGTATTAAAACATTTTTTTACATATTGATATCTGTGCAATTTCAACATGTTTATCATAAATTATTTAAATTTTGCTAGGAAGTGTATCAATGTAATAGACAAAAATATGAAATAGCTGGTCTAGACTCCTAAAGTTATCTGAAAAACCACATTTTACAATTTTAAACAATCCAAAATCGTGCCAATTAATTTCATAATACGATTCAAGTTTTGTAAATGTAGATAGACATTAGTACATCTTTTCAAACTCATAGATCCAGTGTTCGAAAAAGATTAACCAGAGTTACCCATTGTATCAATTAATTAATACATGGTTGAAAAAAAAAACAATATTCAATATAGTTTAATATCTTATAGTTTTGCTACATTGTACCAATTATTATATTACTGTTATCTTGGGATTATTTTCTTATCAAACACCTGGTCTACCAAATTATGATACAATATTAAAGTCATAACAATGTATATAACGGAAATGAACATACAACTAATTTAAAGCACCTGTTAAATGCAATATTTCAATAAATTAACATCACAGAAGTCATAGAAATAAAATATTAGGGATGTCTGATTTATAAGAAATTTAGAAATATTTAATGAAAGATGATGCAAATGATTAAGAAAGGATAGGATAAATACACAAACCAATAGTGGTGTTGGTAGTCTTTAAGTGCTAACTTACTTGGATAAACCAACATAGGCCTGTTCCCTTTCGAGGGGAGAACACAACTTGAAAAGTAATAACATTTTAAGGATTCTCCTCCAAGCCAGTGGTATCGTCCGTGAACCGCATGTACAGATGGACAACAATGCCCATACATACTTTACCATTTTTATTTACACCAGTTATGTTCTGCCCTCCGAAGGGGAAAGGACCTATGTCGGTTTATCCAGGTAATATAGACACGAAGTAGATTTAAAGATTAGAAATTGTAGCATGATGAAAGAGAACAATGTTGTAAAATAACTTTTAAAGCATTGTTCATAACTTACAATGTGAAAATTGTGAAGCAAGAAACACACGGCAGCACAGGCAGCATGTGCAAACTCATTAACTATAATCTGAAGAACAAACATTTGCACCTTTAATTAAAGTCCAGGTGTTTGATTAAGAAATATTCTCAACTTCACCTACTTAATTTTAAGGGAATAAACCGCACTGTATCTCACTATAATTTATTCTTTGGAAAATTCATTCAATTTATTCAATATTCTCTACTTAAATGTAATAGTGTTTTGATGAAACATATGAAGATCTCATTTGGGTGGAAATTATGAAATGTTCATTTTCCCAACAAGTTTTTAGTGCAAGTGTAATGACTGTTTAGTAAGGTGTCGGAGGTACACCAAGCAAATTTGCAAGGTACACCCCAATCCTTTGGTAATTTATATAATAGACTGTGAGAGCTACATGGAAATAATGCTAATTTCGCACACAATTTTAAATTGTTATCTGGTGACATTCGGTTTTCTTGAATTTCTGACTAACTGCAGAAGTTTATTCTGGCTTTCTGGTGCCAGCAGCATCTTCAAGAATCTTGAGAAGGTAGCAAAGTTATGAGACCCAATAAATCAATTATTAGCCAATAAGATTATGTTTACAATGCTGTACTTAGTTCTTGTAATACTTAAAGTACATACAATGTTATTTGCTGTATAGACGCTTTACAGTTGAAAACGTGAGCAGAACGATCTTTGCGGAATACATGTTTACAGAGCTGCTGCCTCTCCACGTCAAAATTAATCACTGGTCACTGTTAATGAAATATGACACTGCCATCTCTGTCCAGCTCCGAGATATTAAGATTATTGAACTTATTAAACGGAGAAACATTTTTTTTTTTAATATATTTGCGGAAATATAACGTAATGTTGTAATGTTCTGTATTATGTTTTTATTAGTAACATTAAAAAGTTTGAGGTCAAATTGTTGACCTAGTTTTTTTTTTTAAAAGTGGAAGATGTTCAAAAAATTGTTTGAACATTTCTTTACTTATCTTGTAAATTTACCTTAAATTACTGTATACATTATTTTATGGGCTGCCTTGTACAAGTTTCGTTTTTTTTGGAATGTTGCCCCTCTTATTTTAATCATATTTACTGTTAATTTTTATATTCTATGAAAGAGAAGAAGAGAAATAAATGTTACTTTGATTGATTGATTGAAATATTAATAATTTTCAGTTTAAACTACAAATATAATAATATAAGTTAAGATTTTATTAAAAATTGATCCATTCATCTTAAGAAAACATAACAAATGTAATACATGTGATTAATAATAGCACATACAATTTAGTATTGATCGTTTCTATAAAGGCTACTACAAGTTAATCTATACACAAAGACTTTCTGTTTATTTAAGTCTACACAACAATTTTCTCCAATCATTGTAACAATTCAACTCATTAGACATTGATAAATAAAATATGCAGAGTATATAGGATTAAATGGTCTCATTAGCCACTACCTATTGTACTACTTAATTTAAATCTACTAAATCGCCAGCGTATTATTGGATGAGTAACATCTAGGGAGTGAAGGGGAAATTACATATGATCAACTTGAATAACTCGTATTTTAATCGATGATCAAGTCCCTGTAGAATATTAACTGCAAGTTCTTTATCTGAGCAGAAGCGACGAAGCACGCTTAGCGGAGATGATGCGTTGTTCGTTAAACGAAACCGTACCCTGTGCAAACACAGCCTGTACAATGTGTGCAAAGATACTGATAATAGTTACTTGAATTTTTCACATTAAAATATTGACTTAATGTGGCTTTTACATTGGATAGAATTTTCTTAATTGCTTAAATTTCAAATTGACTAGAAAGCGGAACAAGTACTGTATGATACTAACTTAAGCTCTGTCTACACTATCAACCTTTGTGTTACAACAAATGTGATGTGTCCATATATTGACATGATGATGTCATATCACTACCATATTTGGGAATATCACTACCCTATTTGGGCACATCACACTTTTTTTGTCAAACTAGTTTGATATTGTAAACAGAGCTTTAGACTGAACATTAAGAGCTACAAACATTTTAAACGCTTAAATAGAATACCAGATTGGTTATCATATTTCCTAATCATTAATAGTACTCGTGTTTACAGCATATCCATATGCAAAACACTCAAATACATTACCAGATTGGCTATCTTATTCAATCAATATTAATAGCCCTCTCATTTTTATAACTACACACAAAACATTTAATATTATATGGTGGTATATTATTCATAGTATTCAGGCATGTATAGAATAAAATTATATTTATCTAAATATGGTAGCATATTGCATATAATATTCCATGTTAAAATTAGCATTCACAGTATGTAACATTCATATCCATATACTCACAATTACAATATGATGATTGTCCATTATATTACATAATAACCAATAAAAACAATCGGGTTCTGTAAGACCATGGGTAACTATACAACTGTCGACCTGAACTTTAGACGACGATTCCAAACCTCGTCACGGTGTTATCAACTCCTCCAAAAGTGTTTCATCACCGCTCAACCAGCTCCCGAGTAACAATTAATTTGATTGGCGGAATCCTATCAACACAGCTGTCACATGTCACAGATGCATTGGCAATTATTCAAAATTGTTTCTATCTATCAATATGATCTTTAGGGACTAACTTATAAGACAAATCTAATCAAAGTCACGCTTACCCAACGACAATTTATTTTGCAAGGATAGTAGTAGTACATCTTTAAAAGAAATTTAAACGACACGCCGTAGAAACTGCCTGACCGACGACGAACACTGTACAAAGTGATTCACAAAGCAAATTATTACTATCTGCTATACCTGCAACTTTTGCGACTGCTGATCCGTTGCCAAGACAACGAGGAAACATGGCTGCCAGCAAGTGAGATTCTACGTTAATAGGACAACTAATGCTGGATCAGTTTACAGCAGCATATCCTACTGGTTTAATGAGAATTTTGTTTCCCTCAAGACACAACTTGGGATATTAATGGGTAGAACAGAAAGCATAATATGAATATGCATTAAATATTTAAATTAGATAACTGCATAAATTAAAGCTTGTTGTAAAATTAGTTTCAGGGGCGGATAAAGGGTTATAAAAAAAAATTGATTCAATGATTTTTTGACCTCATTTTCTGAATTTTAAATTTGCCTTTTATTTTAATATTAAAGCCATTTTGATAAATTACATAAAATACAGTTTTTAATGTTAGTACTTAGAAGTAGGTTATATTTCTAACAAATCTAACTTTAATACAAGAAAAATTTTACATTTCACAATCAATTTATCTCTGCCAAGATAAACTAAATTTAAACGAGAAATCAAAGAGAAAAAGAAAGCTCACATAGAAACTACTCACAAGTGATCAGGTAAAAATGTGATGCATTTTCATTTCGCCAGCGTAATTATCGATGTCGAAAGTCGCATCAGCGAGAAATTCTAAACAGAAACTAGTGCATCAATCAGACGACGTACCTGATAATACTGTAGGCTATGGAAAGTAATGTATGTGTAGATATGTTGATCTTTTTTTTTGTTTCACCATACTAAGCAATCATTAAGATCTGAGGTGATTCTCATTTTTATAAAGCTCTAAGACTACACTATCAAACTAGTTTGAAAAAAAAAGTGTGGTGTGCCTAAATATGGTTGTGATATGCTCAAATATGGTAGTGATATGACATCATCGTGTCCATATGGGCACATCACATTTGTTGTCACATAAAGTTTGATAGTGTTGTTGGCAGTATGAGTGCCACTTACATAGACAATAGTCTATTCTCATTGAAGATTGAGGTAGAACGCAAAAGTGGAAAATTCATTGAATTAAATGATGCAGTATGCTAACTATGCCCTCAAGTGGGAGCATAATACACAAACAATCTTTTCTTTCCAAATGGAAGAGTTTAAATTTACAAAAACTATAACTCTTGCCAATTATCTATCATCATACCACTGGAAAAACTGCAAAACAAAGCTTTTTGATGTTAAGTATCCATGGAAATTAATCTCAATTTAAATATTTATTATCCTATTAATAATTTAAGACCTTGAATCTATACTTTTGACTTTAAATTGTTACAAATCAAAGACACAGCACAACCATGAAACCAAATTGACTTTTGACCTCAATGTATCGTTGCTAAGTGATCACCAAGGAAACCAAACATTACAACATTCACTTTGGGAAAAGTATTGAGATTTCTTAATTTAATTCAAGATTTAATCTTTTTTACTAATCCCTTGATCTAATCTGTAACCTTTACTGAAAAGATAAAGATAAGATAAAGCGTTAATCTGATTTACAGATATTTACTTCTTTGTAAGTTTGTTCAGTTTATCATTGAGAAAACTTTTCACATGGTCCTTTATTTTTCCAAAGTCATCCAACACAGGGCCGACCTTTTTTGGAAGGGGACTAAGTTTCAAAATGGTAGGCTTACAATGGTAGTCAGTGAGAGAAATCTTGAGATTAGACAGTCTCTCATTGGCATTATAGTAAATGCTGATATATATAGTTTTCTGAAAAGAACTGTTGAGTTTCTCAGATGAACATTTGATTTCGCCATAAAAACCTTCTAACAATACATTATATTATTATCATAAAGTGCTGTTGATCATAGAATATGAAGTTTAAAAAAAGTTGAAACAGGTTTTAAAAAAATTGTCGGGGGTGTTTTTACAACAATAGGTTTATTGTCGGTTCTACTTTGATGAAAATAAAAGTTGCGTCAATTACAGTAATTATATTAAGTACAAAATTCTTAACGCATGAAAGGAATAATTGTGTTCAAATGTATTGTGCTCAATGTGGTGTGTTCTGTATGATGTCATAGTTATCTTAAAAGATAATCGCGTTCTTTTGTTGCTTTATTATATCAAAAATATTTTACAAACAATTCAATAAATGACCTTCATTAAAGGTATTTTGTGACATATTTTTAAGTGTTATTGTTACATCCTAAAAAGATGAATCAATTTAGCTTTACATTTTCAATACTTTACTTCGTATACCATAATGTACAGGTTTATGCATAGCTAATAACAAAATGGGTAGGTGTACCAAACGCATACAATAAACATTCACTATTAAAAGTAAACATAGTACTCTAAATAGTTTATGTTAAACATTCTTTGAGTTGTGTGTAATAAAACAAATGCCATGATGCATTGCTCACTACAATCATCACAAGGCTCGGTTTAGGTTTTCTTCTGATTCACCCAATGGGCATGTTAGTTGTGGATGTTACTATCCGATTTTGCCAAAACAAGCATTTTTTATTCTACTGTATTTGAATAAAAACCTTTCGGAGCTTTCGATTTGCAGCAACCGACAACCTAGGAATATTTTAGGTACAGTAACGATGTAAGAACGCAGGAAAGTTTGTATGTGCTTCCTTACCGACACATGTTTGGTGGTTTACATGTCCAGACGATGGCCGACAACAAATCAATGCGTGGGTCGTAGGTCGAAGCTCCTGGTAGAATGTTCTTTTGCAAGGCATTGTGCACCACGTAAAGAGTAGTACATAGAATTATATTAGTTTATGTTGTATATTTCCTGGTTGGTTATTTATAAACAAAAATGGCTACTTTATAGCAAAGTACCTGGGAACATTACATCATAATCTATTTTTAGATATTTGTTTAGCTGTAGTGCGTGTCACAATGTTTTCATCGGTATACGATAGAACATAAGTGGATTTGGAGTTTTTAATTTGAGAAATAATGTTGTCATACAACAAGATCAAAATAAATACAATTCCTCATTAATTTTAATTATGTTTGCCAATCAATGTCTGTGAAGATACATTTAATTAATTGTATGCAATTTCAACTTGTGTTCAGCTACCATGTATTATGTTTTAATTCATTATTTATCAAATAATGGTAATGCGTGTAATTGTTATTCAGAAAGCCTATCATGATGATTATTTACAAAATGGAGTCTAAGAACTGTGTATCAATTTGGTTAATACCTAGCGACGGCTTCCCTTTACCATAGTAACAGTAAACAATAGATAGTAATCACAGTACAGAGTCCTCATTTGATAGGATTTCATCCCTAGGGCTACTTTAATAAAGGGCTATAGATTTTCGGTAGCAAATATATGTAATGAAAACTTTCAATAATATTGGTTTTCTAGATTTTATCAGTTTTTTTATGAATAAATCAAATTGATTTATCTATATTCTTTTAATATGAACTGTTATTAATTAATCAACACAGTTTATATGGATATACAGTATATACAAATGAGACAAAAATAAGAAATTGAAATTTGTTTTAATAATAATAGAATTTTCATGTGGACAGGAATTGTTTTGTAAACTGAAATAAATTGTCAAGCTCTGTCTAAGGTCTGTCTACACTATAAAACTTTATATGACAAAAAATGTGATGTGCCCAAATATGGACATTATGATGTCATATCACTACCATATTTGGGCATATCACTACCATTATTTGGGTACATCGCACTTTTTTTGTCAAACTTCTTTAGACAGAGCTTTACTTTGATTGCAAAACATTTCCAGGAAATGTACGAGTTTATTTAAATTAGTTTATTTCACAATTCACATGTAATACTAACTTCACAAAAGGTATCCTGTTAATTAAAATATCAATAATTGATATTATTATCAATATTAATAATAAAAATTGTTTAATAATTTCAAATTAATTAGATAGCTTTATGTTTTCAATGTTTGTAAGTAAACAATGTTTACAGATCTAAAATCAGACCTAAGTTATATTTACCTTTTTAAATACATTCTTCTTTGGGACAATTGACTACAGTATAACTTTTTAAAATTAATATTGTACAAGCTTCGCATTTTAATAATGTAATAAATATTCAAATGCTGTATCCGAGTCCGAATAATTATATATTCTATGAATAGCTCATCGAATCAATGAAGCCGAAAGACAATCGAAACTGCACTGCTCATTATTCAACAGTAATTACAACGTCAAAATTACCATGTGGAAAATATACTATGCTAACAGCAGCACAGAGGTCATTAAAAGCTTGACCTTTTCAATTTCACTTCCTATCTTGAAAACATCCTTGGCTTATTCGTGTTGCTATGGTGATAGATAATCATTTCCTGCTGATCTTGGCTGTAAATCTGGTCAACAGAACCTTTGTTTTGGGGATTTTTTTTATACAACAGAAAAATCAGTGCCAACATTGTTTGAATTTAGGATTTAACTTTACCTATTTCTAATACAATATAACTTTCCAAAGCAACAAAAGAATGTTCTATGAGTATTGTGTACAAGTCAGACAGTTCCAAACATACTTCACGAAACTAAAGGCCTTTTACGTCTATTCACCAAATACACTTTAAAAGAAAACTATAACAAACTGTTTGGAGTAACAAATCTAGGTCCCATTGGCATAGTATGCTAATAAACTTTTTCTAAAGACATTAAAATCTTCGTACCAAATCCCAGTGTGAATATATTTGTTTCATTTAGTTGTAGTTCTGTTTGCTCTTCATTTTTTACACAATGTAAAGGAGTGTTCCACAAACTGCTGTAGAAATCCCCTTTTTTACCATTTAAACATTTCTTTTCAGAAAATGCAATTTAAAATGAATAGAAGCTATAAAATAAACCAGTGATACTAATTTTTACTGTCACAAATATTTAGAGAATGTATGTTTCTACAATAAATTTTAATCGAATAATAAATAAAATTAAAAGCAAAAAATTAATTAACGATTGTACATACAGTACAGCACTTTACGGAATTACTGTATAATTGTAATCTAATAGCAATACAAATTTTTAAAAATCAACAATAACATCTGTAGTCAAATAGTCAAATTTAAGTTATATGTAGAAATGATTTTTAAGTCCTCAAACGTGGCTCCAGAAATTTGCATTCGTAATTTCTAATTATGTAACTTTAAACTCCTTGTATGACCTAAATTCCAATACTGTAGCAGTCTATAAAACAAAATTATTAAAAAAAATAATGAAATGTACAAACCTTCATAATGTTAGGTCTCATGAACAAAGTCAAAGTTGCACAATTAAAAAACATGGCTGCCATAACCATGAACTACCCTAGCAACTGTATAAAAGTATTGGACAAAGAGAGCGTAATAGTTTGCACAAGTGTGATCTAATGGCTGACTCTTCCCTGCCGGCCCAGGAAACGAGTCATGATCTAGAATATACGCAAGATATGAGAACAGGAAGATCATGTGATCATCGTTAGGTTTCAGTCGATGTGAATAGCAGACTAACTCTACTTCCTTCTCTGATGAAAAGAATCAGTATTATCTATTTAAAAGGAAGTTATTTAGCTTTTTACATTGTTATTCCAAATGTCTATCAAATATTTGCAAAGCTGAACATACATTCGAATAATTTATATTTTATTAAAAATACTGAAACTTTAAGTAGATATTAAATTATTAGAATGCTGCTGAATTGTATGGAGATCTGGGACATCAAGGAGGTACAGTACTTGTGTGGTCTGGTTCAAGGAAGGAGTGCCTTATTGTGAAATATCACAGTACATTTACAGCAGCAGTAAATGAGAGAGCTATTGTAGGGCACACTGCACACGGCCCTTCCGTAGTAATAATAGTATACTCTGTATACGGAGTACAGTACACTTCCCCCACACCGTACACAGACCTCCCCTAGTATACACCGAGTTAATCTCACTATCCCCTTCCCCATTATGTACAATTATGTATATGCATACCATCAATATCCCTCATTCCCAATATTCTACAAAACTGAAATCACTAAAGTAAATATTGTAACTATTAAATCAATATTTTGGTAACACAAATTAAATTTTTAAATGTATAACTTGTGATTAGCATAAGCTAATTAAAGTTAATATTTAATTTATCATTTTTTATATTATTAATATCTGGAACCAACATATATTCCAATTTAACCAGGCGTAAAATGTTAACCATAAATTAGGTTGTAAAAGTTGAGATCTACTAATTTGTAGTCCTTGGTGTTATTGAATATTTGATGTTTGGGTGATCAACAACAACTTAATTAAATCATAAGAACATAAGATCTAGTGTGTAACATATTATCTTACACCGCCGCCGCCGTTATAATGCACCAATATTAGTAACAACTTGCTCCTCATCTTATACCACTATGACACTCACTTAAGTACTTGAACTAAACGCAATATTATCTCCTTCATAAAAAGTCCTTGATTTCTATGGTTACGTATCAACAATACAGACTGGGACATGAACTGGTTGAAACCTCTTTGTCTGAGGATAGTAGAAATGCCACTGTACAAATACCAGCACTAAACCAGTCAAGGTGTGCTTACTCCAATAGGCCAATTGCTCAGCACGTGCTTAATCATTTTAGCAAGAGTCAAACACTACCAAAAACAAATTACATAAAACCTTAAATATTTAGGTAGTAATTAACACTGAGAAATTAACACTAAAAATAAACACTATTAGCTTAAAATGGTATTTTCCATTTATTTGTTGATACCTGGTGGTACATATAATATGGTGTTTGTGGTTTTACCATTCACCATAACCACAAACTATTAAAAGCACTTGGTATGTAATAAATCATACAGCATACAGACAAATTACCAAAGTCTGGTTGAGATAAAAAAAGATCATACTGTAACACAATACAAGCTCAGATTTTATTGCTTTTTTAATAAATAAAAAAGATATTTGTCGTCAAATATAATAAATTTAAAGACAAACAGGCGATTATATAGCATGTGTAGTGTTAAGAATAAAATAAAATTATTGTCTGTTTTATTTTATTTCAATTCATAGAAACACAAAGACTTGTATATCTGCTTTTTTTTTTCGTCTCAAAATAAACTACAGTAATTATTAATATTTATTCATTCCGCAAATGCAAGTATTCCATCGCAATCTTAATGATCCATATCAAATAAATTGATTTAATAAATTCAAGCACAACTGACAAAGAGAAATGTTCTCGATATAGACAAATATATTTTTCACATATTTATAATATGTATGTTATTTTAAGTTTAAGGATATTATTAGCATAATAATAAATATTATTATATTAAATCAATTAAATGTGTAAAAATGTTGTTGCTGTTTTTTATTGATTTTACACAAATAATACATTTCTTTTTATAAATCATTTTTTTTCACTATTAATACTGATTATGTGTATTTTACACTGTTCAATGTTTTTAAAAAGATCTTGAAAAAAAGCCGTTTAAATAGAGATTAAAAAGGGGAGGTTAAAAAAATTTTTTTGCCAACAGATTTCTTCATTATTATTCACATACAAAATTGCTGTATCATTAATATTATATCATTCATAATGGGTACAGATATCTAAATGGTCACATGACTAATATTCCTCTATTTAATAATTCATTATGCAACATAGATTGTCATTAATTTTAAACATGGTATAGAATAACCACAGAATTATCTAATTATACTAATGAGTTAGTCTATGGCTAGAACTAGAATTATTGATTTAATTAACCTATTAGATTTCATTTAATCTTACTGATTGCAATATAAAGATTGAATAACTTTATAATTTAATTTAATTCACATAAAATATATTATAATATGTTTAAATGTTAGAGTTGCTAAGCTTTGTCTAACACTATCAAATTTATGTGACAAAAAAATGTGATGTGCCCATATATGGACATGATGATGTCATATCACTACCATATTTGGACATATCACTACCATATTTATGTCTTGTGGATATGTCTTTTAAGGTAATTAATACTTTTATCAGAATAACCACAACAGTATTCAATTCCAATTCGTTCATAAGCCACGATTCAAATTATTGATTATAATTAATCTTCCTTCCCATTCATTTTATAATTGGTTAATAATTAGTTCAAATAAAACAATTATAATACAATTAGTTCAAAAGTTAATTACTATGCAAATTTTAATTAATGGATGTATAACAGTAATCTAAAATAGTTATATTATTGTACATCCATTGTATAGATAATTAGGTTAAACTATCATTTAAAAACTGTAATTGATAATTGTATAAAAACATGGATGAAATAAAAATGTACAATAAATGTAAAGAAACTTAATTTTTAAATACAAGAAATACATACTAGATATATATGTACGGGTAGGTGGGTGAGTGTACACAGTAGAGAATCAATTTCTTTGTTGCACAGTAAACGTTGGAAGAACAAAGGGGTAATATCCAGTTAGCAATACTGTGTGTAAGCACATGGTCTTAAGTAAACAATAGCTACTGGGGTACAATACCCAACAATTGCTACTGTACTGGTACTCACCTCATATTGGATAGCTAATAAAATAACTGTACAAGCAACATTTAATGTTTACCGAATGTACATAGAATTCGTTCTTTTTAAACATTTTTAAGAAAATCATTATATGGCCTGATGTGTAGACTTTAAGTGAAAATGTATTAGTCACAATGATAGTAGATAATGTTATTTAAGTCAAAGATGCACTCCAGGTAGAATAGCATCCTCAGATGAGAGAGTGTGTTTTATTATACAGTTTAGTTTTGTTAATTTATACATAATTACATTATTTTCTATGGACCAGAGATTCTGAAATCAAAGATTGAATAAATGATTACAGGGATTAAAGTATCATAATTAGTGATCTCTTTTTTTTCTTTTTTTTTTTGCAACCTAAAAATAAAAGTTTTAACCAATTTGTGTATTGTCAATCATGATACACAAACAAACCCAAGAGGAATTTTCTTGAATTTATATAAATTATAGTAAAATTTATATAATTGATCTATGCATTGATTTTCCTCCTCTGGAAGAATGTTGAAATTTATATAATTACATAATATTTACAAATGTAGTATGTATAGAAAATGATCACACTATATTCATATTTGTTATATTAAAATGTGTGTAATAACTTGTACATGAATAAGAATGTGTGGTAAGGGTGGGTGGCAAGGGTGGGTCCACGGTGGGCGTCTTCTTTAGATAAAAGATTACAATCTCAATCAGCATGTCAAATAAAAGGCATGTTACCAGAAAGCAATACAAAGTGGTTACAAACTAATATTCAATATTTACTTACACAACAGCTAATTGACAAATTAAAGTGTTCAATTACACGACTAATGTCTGCAGTAACCACACCATAAACATGGACAAACAAAACACCCTATTAATTCATTTAGACATGATGCTGAAACCTAGGCCTTCTATTGAGCACATGTTGTTTACAAAACCAGGGGATTCCGAAGCATGTTTTAGGCCTATTTTTAGCTTCGTCGCTGACCCTTTACAAATCACAGCAAAGAACAATCACGTTACACATGTCCACGTGCTGGTAATTTCTGAACAAAAACAAAACCTAAACTTCAACTAAAATACAATGCGTCGTCTATTAATTGTAATAGTATTACTTACGTTTATGTTTTGACTTCAAATATTAGAAAACTGTGAGCAAATATTTCTGGATTTAATTGTATTACGGTGTCTTCTTCTTATCCAACGTTAGTAGATCTTCACTTGCTTAGTACGTAACATAACTTTATCGTCGATGATGAAAGAGAGCCTCGACGCCCCACAGCTGGCGTCCGTCGCCATGACGAGCCATTTCTTCCCTCTGCCAGACAATTTTAAATCCTAATTTCGTCTACAAAATCATATCAAAAGTAATCTAAATTAACAATTCTTATAGAAATCTATCTTATATTTGTACTGAAATTTGTTTAAATGTAATATTAAAGTATTTGTTATGACAACAATCGAATTAACCTAATATAACAGAGGGTTCGATCATTAGGACGGTTTCTCGGAAGGCTGAAAGATAGCGTACTGGCAACCAATCAGAAGTCGTTTATAAACTTGTCATTTAAATTGACCTTTTGGATGATTACGCGCGAACTTTCCATATAAGTACATACTTATTCGACTGCCCTCAATCTAAATAATTTATATTTTGAAAAAACAATATCAATGCAAATAATAACATAGTAATAGTTAATTATAAGTTAGTCAAACCATTTGTAAATTACTTCTGTTATTTTTAGTAGGTTATTTTGTAATAACTATATTCATTTTAAATTTAGATTTTAGTCAAAATGGATGAAATTGGCCAGCTTTATAATTCATTCATAAATTTGTGTAGATAGATGCTAACATTATTGTAAACTAAAAATAATCAAATTATAACGAATGTACTTATAATAATTTTTAAAAACAGTTTTCTTATCCACACACAATCTACATAAAGTCCGTGTCTGATTCCGTTTCCTCTGATTTCCCAACAGTATAGATCTAAATGACCGTGTATGAATTATAAGATGTACGAAGGCAAATCAAGATATTTGATTGGTTTAATGCAACTCTTTGATTTAACTACATAATGTTCATGAGGCTCGATTTCCACCCTGAGGTTAAGATTTATCGATTGTACGGTTCTGTAATTAGCCACTCTTTTCCCTCAACTCAAGCTGTGATGATTATATACGCACATTTAATGTTTTTACACGCGTCGCTTTCTAACATTTTTTTAAAAGCAAAAATGTCATAAATGCTATAACCTTTCCAACTTAAAACTACTTTGTTTATTTATAAAAATGTGTAGGCTTTTAGAATGAGTATTAATTATTAGTAGGCCTACAATATTATGATGATTGATTAAATTATAATAACAATGTTAGGAAATGACGAGGACAACTGACGTTGACGATAAAATTAAAACAGTAAAAAAAATAAATGTCTGTATTTTTATTTAGTTTAGTATTTTAATTTTGCTTCACTTATAAAGTTGACAAAGAGAAATCAAATTAAACGTAGAAAAAAAAATCATTCTCTTATATTCAGAATGTTCTCAACTACCATACTCGTCAGAACAAAAAAAAAGAGCATGCCGTTTGAAGACAAAGAACCATCTGCCCAATTGTTTTGATCGTTGCCATGCCGACGTAAAAGTAAATTGAACAAAACAATTTTTTCATATTATTTATTTCTCTTTGTTACGGGACAACACCACATTAATGCCATATATCTTATACATTTTTTTTTGTAATAATCGATACTGAATAATATGGTTTAATTAAAGAAGTTATGACCAGTCTTTGTTATAGTTTAATAAAAAAAAAATAAAAAAACACTTTAGTATTTTTTTTTATTTGTCGCAACAAAGAAAGGTTGATCTGACTCGGTTCCATTTTAGAGCAGCGTGGTGGTAGGCCAAGATAGATAACTGTTACTATGGAGAAGTAGGCCTATATATTATTTCCTAGCCTCTGTGTTTTTACTAAATATTTTTAGTATGCCATGTTTTTTCATGTGGGTGCCGATTATCAATAGTATATATCAGCTGACTCAATAAAACATTTATCTAGCCTATTCAAAAGTTTAGTGCCGCAACACCAACACATTCTCACTGTTGCGAGTTGAATCGAATCCATATATTGTATAAACTTAAATAAAAGTACTGCAGCAGGCCCGTTAACATTTGTAATGAAAACAACAAAAACGTTTGGTGCTACTGTTTGTTATCAAAACAAACACGGCCCGAGGATACCCGTATAGTTTATTTTCAACAAGGTTGATAAAACAAGCTGTGGCGGCCTGCCTGCTTCCTTTACAATGAGGCCTATTGATTCTTAAGCTCTGCCTACACTATCAAACTATAGTTTGACCCAAAAAAAGTGTGAAGTGCCCAAATATGGTAGTGATGTTCCCAAATATGGTAGTGATGAAATCATATATGGGCACATCACTTTTTTTTGTCACATAAAGTTTGATAGTGTAGACAGAGTTTGAAAATGTGGAGGTGGTATTGGCAATGGTATTGGTAGGGTTGCAATCACGCCAAGGAAACATGAATTGCAAGCATATAGGGGATGGGGGTGGTTTTAAGTACGAACAGGGAGTTGTACGAATGAAGTCCCATCCCCTCCCCTCTTTCTGAAGTGCCCTTTTTCAACTAGAGATAGCAAATGTGATAATAAAAAGGCATAACTAACTTAGATTAAAACGATTTTTGCCATCTTTGTTGAAAAAAGTTTCATTTTATGGAAAAAATACATCCATGGACTTATCCTGGCCGCGGGCTTGAATTGATTAAATAAAAAAATTAATTGTCTGCGACATAAATTACAATACCATAACTTCCACAAGAGGGCGCTATTCAACCATACCAATCAGAGCCATATATATAAAGAGTTACGACATTGTATTATAGTCACGTGATATGCAGATCAATTTGTGTCAAACTTGTCTCCGTTATTGCATGTAAAGTATAGGAGCAAGAAAATACTTTAAACTTTTTCTTATATTTAAAAAAATGTAATTGCACATTTTACGGTGAAATATCGATGTGCACAGCGTACAGAAGTACTTGCGGCAAAGAATATTGCGCGCGCGTGCGCTAATACATTATAAAGTTCGATTGATTGATTTTGGAACGAAACATCCCATAACTACGTCCTAAATAACAATTATGTAATATTTTCAATTCATAATGCATGCTTTGATGACTAAATAAAATAATAAAGTGTCGTGGATATATTTGTTAATATATTGAATAGGGTATGAACAATATTAAAATAATAAAGGCAAATTATTACAAATGAAATGATGAACGAGTCTCTGAAAGTTTGTGTCAAAAACACACAGAGAGCCATATACTGTATAAAAAGAGGGGTGAATTTGTGTGTTTTTTTTATTGGTTCATGCTTTGATGTATCCTGACTTGCATGTAGGCCCTAGCATTTATTCTTTTGTTATTATAGACACAATATATATATGTTACCAAATTAATACCATTAATAAAATTAATTACTAAAATAAAAACGGAATATAAGCGTTATTTCATAGACAAAAAAATCTAAAAATAA
Organism: Antedon bifida; assembly: GCF_963402885.1. NCBI lineage: Eukaryota > Metazoa > Echinodermata > Crinoidea > Comatulida > Antedonidae > Antedon > Antedon bifida. Next base: position 5,937,353 of record NC_136234.1, read on the forward strand.
TGCATGAACTATAGGAAAACGCTATACAAAAGAGACGCGCGCGCCCTCAGCGTGCGAATTCTTTGACACAAAAATGGCTTCTAATTTTCAATGTCGTAACTCTTTATATATATGGCTCTGATACCAATCAGAGCCATAATTATATATAGAGAGAGTTACGTCATTGAATGGATTAGAAGCCGTGTTTGTGTCCAACTATTCCTATGTAGCGTATGGAGTTGAGTCTTTTGTTTTGAAAATGTATAACGTTCAAAAGGCTTTAATTATCGAATTTAATATCAAAACAATCAATTTGATTAAAGGTTTTTGTTAAAATAATAAAAAAATTATAAAGTTACTGCGAACATGATTTAAAACAACAAAAATAGCAATTTCGGAACGGCTCTGGTTGTGCGCTCCATGCACGCTCTACGCGTTTAGTTTGTACAGCGATTCTCTATAGTAATGCATTGTTTTTACATTTTGTTGTTTAAAATCATGTTCGCAGTAACTTTATGATTTCGTTATTATCTTAACAAAAACCTTTAAACAAATTGATATTATTTTGATATTAAATTCGATATTTAAAGCCTTGTGAATGTTATACATTTTTTAAGCAAATGACTCGACTCCATACGCTCCATAGGCATTGGACACAAACATGGCCGGCGTGCACACCACGTGACTTTCTAAAATCCGTGAACGCAAAGTCGTAACTCTCTCTATATATGGCTCTGATACCAATCAGAGTCATAATAAAACTGGGATATGTCAAATACAGGTAATACAGAATTTTTAAATACTCTACATAAAAGCCTACAATATTTAATAATCAATTTTTTATTGCGAATACCAATTTTTTAAAAGCACAAACCTTTCAATATAAACATATCAACACAATTGAATGCGGTTAAAATTCATAATTATTGCTAATATCCCTGCTAATATATACAAAAAGTATAATGTATTGAAGCAAATATAATTAAATATTTAAAAAAAAAATTTCAGGCTGAACCAAGTCTATAATGGCCTAGAGTGCCAACACTAAATGACAGATTCTTTAAATTAAATAAGCTTAAAAACTACCCTAAATGTAAAAAAAAAATAAATATAAAACCCACCAAATTCATTACAAATAATACTGATTTTTGACAATTAAAATTACTGCTTATAAAACTATAGAGGTACAACACAAAATAGTAACTGTACACTAATTTATCTATAGTGACCTAATATAAACTATAAATTAATTTATAAAGGTACAACAATATTAGTAACTGTACACTAATTTATAGATGTAAGTACAATATTTCAGACATTGTTAAAAATTGCCAAATAATAATAATAATAATACTGTAATAATAAAATCTTTATTTTAAAATGGAGGCGCGAGGCCAGATGAAAGAAACAACTACAGTATCACAACAATCAAAAAAGTATTTGGTTAAGCAGTTCTACCAACCAGCGGGTTGTGCGCTAACGTTAAAATTGCAGGAAGCTGGGTTAAAATCTTGCATCCATCTAGCCACAATTATTTCTTTTTAAAGCATTTACAAAACCTATATAATAAACATGAATTTGTTATTATAGCTAATTTGGTAAGTTAAGGATGGAATGTCTACAGATTATGTAGCTACTACTGAAGGACTGAATTACGACAATCAATTTGATTTTGTTTTGTGCAAGTAGCTCTTGAGACGGCCTACAATAAGGTGATCAATACCACCTCTGAACGAGCCCTGAACGATGTAAAACACACACACTACCGCGAAAAACAATCGTGCTAACACGTACATATAAAGTAAGTAGGTTGACGTTAGTAGAAACACCAACCAGTATAATACTGCTAAGTAAAGATACAAGATATTTAATTGTCTGTCATCTGAATGTACTGCAGGTGAATTCACCAGAGAGGAGTCACCAGCTGGTGATTCACCTCCTAATGCACTTTTTTCATTATCAACAAATTTTTTATCTTCCTCGTAAAACTTTCTAAGTGTTTCCTCTTTTTCTTTCCAGCGTTGAAGGCACCAATTTTGAATGCCTTCCTCTGTTTTTGGTAAAGAAGCGATCGGATGACGTCGGATGTTGAAATGTACTTCTCCTGGGAATCTCCCATGTACAATATCCATCTCTCCTTTAGTTGGAATTCCGTCGGGATAGCCAAGACTTATGTCATAAACTGCATCAACCATATTGTCTAAAATATGTTAAAACATTGCTTAAGCTCTGTCTATGCTATCAAACTTTATGCGACAACAAAATATGATGTGCCCATATATGGTCATGATGTCATATCACCGCCATATTTGGGCATATCAGTACCATATTTGGGGACATCATACTTTTTTTTTCAAACTAGTTTGATAGTGTAGACAGAGCTTTATATGTTTTTTTTTTTATTGTTAAGCATGTTTCTTAATATGAAAATTAAACATTTTGTACAGCATTTCATGTATTCGAAGTTGCTCCATATTGAATTGCTATATAATTGACAACTCTAGTAAGAGGACACATTATTGTGCCTCCTGAATAGGGGTGTCCCCTTGATATATGAGTCAACTGTAGTCTTTAAAAAAATATTTCCCTTTGTTTATTTTCCAGGAAAGTGTCCCATGAATAGTGCTGTCTCAAAGGAGGGGCTCTACTCTAGTGGTTACTTACTTTTTATAAGATTCTGCAGAATGTACTTAAAGCCCGTCGTACGTGGATGAAGAACGTACTCATAGATTTCAAGATCATTTTTCTTGGCGTATCGATCACTGGCAGGCTTTGAATCTTTACAAAAATCAGTACCTGATGAAAAAAAAATGGATTTAATTACTTGCTTACAAATCCCAGGGTGTTTGGTTCAAATCCTAGTGTTGAGCTCAAGGGGTTGAGTCCAAGCAGCAGCACCTAAGCCTCTAGAAAGCATGGGTTAAGTACCCTTCCTTAGTAAGTACTTCCAGATCTGGTTGAATACCAAATGCTACTGCGTTTTCTCCAATCAAATTATTTGGATTTTTTAAATTTCATACGAGCACAAACTCGCCAATTACAGGATGGATAAACTATTTTGTAATTTACCATGCTTATAAACAAAGTCTCATTTGACGCTTAGGGAGTGGAGTTGAAAGAGTTGTGAGTTACAATCCTGGCACTAGGTCAGGATTGAACCCCGGACCTTGGGATTGGAAGGCAAACATATTAACTACCAAGCTACAGCTCCACTTTCATTTTTACCTTCAGGAAACAGCAATATCTGATGTTCATACTGAAGTCGATGGAAATAGTCTAAGGATTCTTCTAATATGGCTTCATCTTTCTCCCAGACACGAGATAAGAAGATATATCCTGCCACTTGCATTGCCCATCCTAAAAAAACGTTTAAATAAAATTGTTAACAAAATGAATTCAAGTACCAATGCTGTGATGTGTTCTACTTCATACAGCTGCCATGTTAGTTACCACTTTGGCAAAAAATTGGATTAAAAAAAATATATATTTACCTAAAAAATGGGTTTTTGGTTGAATTTAACCATTAATTATGTCATTTTAAGTGAAAACATTAATTTTGTTCTGTTTTTTTTCTACGGAAGTGATTACCTTTATTAAAACTACAAAATAATCTATTGAAAGTCTGATTTTGTTAATCTTTATTTTTCATGTTTAAAGTTGCTAACAAAATTAACAATTGAAGTTGATGCTTTGATAATGGATGGATAAAATACAAATATTTTACCAGGTCCTGGAACATTTTTCAATCCAGCCTTCAAAATGATCTTTTCATGACGAAGAGATGACTGATGAAAGAGGCACTGCCAGAAGAACATCCAGTCTAATCTGGTGCGATGATTCATTATGATCACACACTTCTCTTTTGGTCTTATCCTATCACCAGTCGAAAAGAATTTTACCTTATGAACCAATTCTAAAATGAAAGTTATTTGAATCATTTTATTGCATAACTTCCTTATCTGAATGTTGATAATGCTTAGTTTTGTTCTTCCAACCAGTTTCAATTTAGCTCACACTAGTATTGTGGTGAAAGTAGTGACTAAATACAAAAGCGTGTAATAATATGTATACTTACCTAGTAAAGCCTGTAAAAAAGAAAAAAATTAGATAATTAATATGCAAATAATAAACAAAATAATAGACAGAAAGTCATAGGGTTGGGCCATTTAATAAATGATTAATAAGGTATTTATATCACTTTATTCATGATACTTTATGAAATGATGCAAACCTCAGAAAAAGCATTACAAACCACATTCATTATTTCATAACAATATACATAATGATTTATTAATAACTGTGGACTTACCACTGGTAAACTCAACCACATTGCCATTAAGATGTCATTCATTTGTCTGTACAAAGACGGGTGTAACACCATCAATGGCAGAAAAGGTCCCATCATAAAGACACTACCAAATGAGGCTGATAAAAAGAGGAACATTAAATAGAACACCCCTGCTGCTGTTCCTTGTTCTTTCATTCTTGTTAATTGCTTCACAGCTATTATTGTTATGAGTATAAATCTAAAAAAAAAAGAAATTTAAGAAGGTGTACCGTGTCATAATAAATACATTAACTGACATTGATTAACAATAACAATAAATCCACAAATTACCCATCAAAACCTACTTCTGGTCATGAGTTTAGTATTTATATTATGCATAATTTAAACGATGTGCACAATAGTTAATGCAAGGTATTTATCAATACAGACAGTAAGTTATAGGCCTAGACTCTAGTAGGAGGCCTAGATGGAGACCTAGCCTGACTGCTATTAAGAGGAAGGCGTACTACTACTAGCCGGCATACAAATAAAAGTTAAAAAGGCCTCTCTCTAGCTAGCTAGGTCTAGCTAGGCTACTAGGCCTAGTGGAGGGAGTTCTAGCAGGGCTTCTTCTATCTAGGAAGAGCTGTATAAAACTACACAAACAAACTGCTTAAACAAATCTAATAATGCATCATCACTTACAACCGCTTGCTTGCATAATTTGAGCTAAAACATATAATCAAATCAAAATACCACAAAATACGTGTTGTACTTTTTTTAGTGTTTTTTTTTTACAAGATGGGTCTACCAACAGAGGGCGCTCTTTAAAAATGTAACTCTCTGCCAGAGACAGAGAGTGTAACATCTTAGTAACATTCTTTATGAATATTTTTAATTTAATATACCAAAGTTTAGGTTTTCACTTTGAAATCACTAATTCCAAAAATTATGGAAAACCACGAATATTTCATCAGTAGTATTCAATGTTCACATACCAGGAAGAGCTTAGTACCAGGTATTTGAGGTTAAATGTAATTGCACAACTTATAGCCTACTAGGAATGAATCTTGCGACACAAAGGCACATGTACAAAAATGATAGCAAAAGTATTTTTAAACACATTAAGCACTAATAATAATTCACAAAGATTTAAAAGAGTTTGCTATTTTGGATGGTGTTTTTGCCCGATTAGGCCTATGATATTTGAACAAGGAAATTATGACAAACAGAAATATAGGCCTACTAAATTATTGCAGTCCACTGAACTGGAAGTTAAATATATTGATTTTCAAATTGCTTTTATAAATAACTAAACGTAAACTATATACATTTATATAAAACAAAGAAGACAATAAATTGTATAAAATAGAAAATGTTCACTGCATCTTTTATTATCTGTGACAAGCGCCACCATGCGTTGAGAGATAGTTCATAATATATGAGAATGACCTGTTTTACATTACTTTTTACGTTTTAAAGTGTTAGTAAAAGCGTTTCTGTAGTACTTATTGGTCAAATAAACAATAGGATTTATTGTATGCATTGTGAATGCTATGATAACAGCAACCGCGAGAATGTTGTCTGAAATATCCCCATTCTGGTATATAATGTTGTACTTCACAATAATATAGGGGAGGCAGAGAATCATAAATAGTAGAGTTATTATAAGAAATGTTCTCATCCAGGTTGTCTCGAGAGGTCTGTATCGTTGTTGACGTCTCACACGACGGGCTAGTCTGTATTTCTCATGGCCTGTTGGCACGTCTTCGTTGTCGGAGGACGACGAGGATGATGATGACGACGACGACGATGATGACGACGACGACGACGAGGATGCCGAAGCATTCGAGGCTAACTCATGGTGATCTTCCTCTTTGTTTTTACTCTTCTTCTTCTTTTTGGTTTTCTTTTTAGTTCGTTTCTTTTTCTTGTCAATGAGACTTGACGTGTCGCGTATTTCGCGCCTCACTTTGTTCTGTGCGCGCCGTAACTTGTCGCCGTACGATTCTTCTCGTTCACCTTCCGTCATTTGTCGAATCTTGCGCACGTGAAGGATGCTCAGAATAAACAACGCACACGATAACAAAAATGGAAAGCATATGCCCATAGTAATCGTGAACGATAAGTGACTAGGGTGTTTCTGCCACCCTTCTACGGTGGGACTACATCGATGCTCTGCGGCAGAGAAACCATACTCTCCCCATGTGATTATGGGTAGCAAGGCTAACACGAAAGAGTAGAACCACAGTCCAGCAATGCACACCAATGTCACACACCTTCCAAATATCTTATCATAGTGAACGGGGTGACGTATGCGCACGTAACGCTCGATGGCAATAGTCACTATAGTGTGCGAACAGAGATACGAGGAAAACGCGTAAATAAACGCAGTGGTCGTACAAATCGATTCATTCAAAGCCCAGGTGTCTGCCGAACCTATCAGAGCAAAAAGTGCATCCGGGAATATGCAAACAACACCAGCTAAAATATTTGCAAAGATGATATTAAAAATTAAATATTTCAGCGTCAATGTTGAGAGTTTAGGTGTCCGTAAAAATGTGTTGAAAACAAGAATGTTGCCAACAAAATCCACAAGAAAGATGAGCAAAGCGGCTAATCCGAAAGCGATCGCCATGGAGCTTTTAACTTTCAAAACTGACACAAATAGGCCTAAAGTACTGTAAACAAATTCGCTAAAAAAAGTAAATGTCTATTAGTTACAGTGCAAACACGTCACAACTAAACACCAATGCGTTTAACGTTGTGCGTCACACGCGTTGCATCTTGATGACGTCGAGAATAACCATTTTGTTACAAACTGCAAGTAAATCTTAATTCTTCGAACGCTTCTGTACTATTTTGTCACAATATAAATACCAGTTCTAATATCAAGCAACGGCACGACTGTCCACACTACGTATTTAAGCCTTAATTAAGCCAAGAAATTGACAAGCCACTGTCAAACACCAATTAGTCGACCACATAGATCAAGCATTCAGTCGATATCGTGGCGGTCGAAGAATGAACAAAATAAACAATCCTGATACTAAAGCTATTGTGACGTATAGAGGTTGCCCGGGTACATATAAACACAATCATTTGTACAGTGATTGTGCTGATCGATAATGCTTTTCATGACATTGTTTAACTACAGGTTTTTGCAGCTGACGGTAGCAACTCAAGGACGTCGGCGTAAAATGTTGTATAACATGATTTTGAACATGATGATGGAAGTTAATTAATATAGGCCTAAGTAAAAACAACATTCCGAAATCACATTCCCCTGATATCAGTTACGCCAAGCAGATATTGTGATTCTGCCCTATTGGTATATGGAAAGTCATGGTACCGTTATGAAACACATTTCATTGACATTGGTCTACTGGTACGGCACCCATCCTGTGTGAGTGAGCGCTAATGTTCGAATCATTGTTGTTTCATTATATCAGGGAGTTGTTAAATTAAGAACAATTTTAATCCTTTCAAAGTGTTGACAACTTCGCACAGCAGATCAAATTAAGTTTCAGTCACCGAAAAAGCCATTACCACTCCAGTCCTGTACAAATTGTCTCCAATCTCTTAATCATGTGAAATGAGTTAATCTGATTGTCACAATAGCGTGACTTGGATCCCCTATTTTTAGAACTGATCATTAAGCAATGATTGAATATTATCTGGAATATCTACACAATATCTAATACCATATACAGTATTCATAAAACGGAAGGGTACGGTAATTTTACCCTATATAGGCCTATGTTTTTTTTTATGACCATATAAGGACTCTCTAATACCATATACGGAATATTCATAAACAGAAGGCTAATTTTACCCTATATAGGCCTATGTTCTTTTTATGACCATAAGGACTCTCTAATATCATATACGGTATATTCATAAACGGAAGGGTAATTTTACCCTATATAGGCCTATGTTCTTTGTGTGACCATTTAAGGATTTTAGAACGAAAACAGGTGTTGACCATTTAAGGGCAAGTTACGCGTAACGTACACCCCCATGCTTTTTCAAAACGTTTCCAACAGGATGAAAAAGGGGAAAATAAATTAGATAGAAAGTGTACATTCTCACTCCTCCGAGGACGATCACAGAATATTGATAGAAACGTCGAGAAACTCAACAGATTTTTTCAGAACTAATATGGTGTACCGCAAACTTTATATCAACAAGAACCTATCTAAATGAATCGGTTAAGCCTTACCGGTATGTAAATCATTTCTGATGGTAAATATTTGACCGCAGAATTGATTTTTTGTTTGTCCTGTAATCAATTATGGATAAGTATCCGTTATTAGTAAACAGCTGATCACATGAGAATTAATAATGTGCTATAGCCTCTATTTGCTGATGGGGTCGATGTTTTTCTTCGTTCGTGATTAGGTTCAGCCCGGCGTTGCCACTTTAGATGATATTAAAAATATAACATTATTATAATATTATTAAGCTCTGTCTACACTATCAAACTTTATGTGACAAATGACATGATGATGATGTCATATCACTACCATATTCGGACATATTACTACCATTGGGCACATCACACTTTTTTGTCAAACTAGTTTGATAGTGTGGTAAAAACTGCATCACCTCACCGATGTATCAATTCTTCAGAGTAAGGGTTCAATGCCAAGATTTGGACGAGAAACGCGTACCATAAGTAACACTTTATTCTTATAGGCCTAACAATTAATTAATCACGTGTCTTAATGAGATCGTTGCTCGGATATTTCCATATAAGGATATCGTTATAACCGTCTGATTTGGGATTAATAAAACACAATGAAAGGGTAAATAAACTAATGAGGATCATTGAGCTGTTTTATGCATAAAACAAAATAGTGTTCGAATTTTCACAAAGGATTGTAAGGCTTCCAAGCTCAGACAATGGCATAAAAGCGGTCCTTTATACCTAAAGAAAACAACAACCAAAGTAACAACAAAAATATATTGGTAATAGGCCTGAAGCTGCTTAGTAATTCCTTCCGATCCACGTAAGGTTATGATATTGCGAAGAACTTTCAAAGAGAAGAGGAAACGCTTTGAATGTGTTATATACTACTGTATTAATTATTATTTTACTGCAAAAACCAACAACAATATTCTAATTTCTACATCATATCCTACCGTACAATACTGTTTGTTGGTTTGTTATTGGGATATGAATTCAAAGCCAATTACACACACACAGGATATAATTGATTTCCTTATGTCTTTAAAAAAACAATTCCTTTGTCCTACAAAAGGAACTATTGGAAGTAATAAGTGGATCATTTAAATCATTAACTGGTTGAAAGTAGGGTTACAGTTGTAAAGGCGATACATCATTATCTGCTTTACTGCACACGCATCACCTTCATTTAGGGTAAGTTCGTAGGCCTATGTACTTTAATTTTCACATAGATCAAATCAGCCGATTCTCGGTAATGTTCCGTATTTAAATTTGGATCACCATTATTATCATAGGCACATTCCGTGATACGGCATCCCATGTGTTTCATGTGATACCAGTTTCATAAACCCTAAAACGGGCCCTAAAAAAACTTTGATAAACCATGAGAATCTATTTTACATTGTACGTATCTGTCAAAAAAGGATAGGAACATAGATCGTGATTCTCGCATTATTTATTGTCATAGGCACATTCCGTGATACGGCATCCCATGTGTTTCATGTGATACCAGTTTCATAAACCCTAAAACGGGCCCTAAAAAAACTTTGATAAACCATGAGAATCTATTTTACATTGTACGTATCTGTCAAAAAAGAATAGGAACATAGCTCGTGATTCTCGCATTAGGCCTATTTATTGATTTGATTGATTCAAAGAAATTAAAGAAAAATACAAAACATCACAAAGTAAACGCTTTATTGTGAGCGCATTTGAAAATATTAAAAAAATGGTTTTTTTTCAAATCAAAAGTATTTTAATCATTTATTCTAATACTTTTTTGGTCAAATGTTAATTATATTTGAAAGAAATAACTGGAAATGAAATATTAATACATTTTTGAAATATTACATCTTCGAAATATTTACTATTTTCGTCTTTCTTTCAATACGGCAGTACAACGTGCCTACCCCTACGGCAAGTTATGCTTGAAGCATTATTAAATATAACACATAAATAGAAATAAGCGGAATACCGGAAATATATTTCACTTGCATTTTTTGCAACCTCACTTTTCGGTAAAATAAGAACGTGCGATTTTGCCCGTCTTGTAATTTACTCCTTCCGTGCTATTATGCTGAAAATGAATACGGTACATTACTACATCAATGGGTATAGAAATGCGCAGCCTACGGCAAGTAATTCTACCAATTATGATTTAAGTACGCTACTAAATGAATAAAAAATAAATTCTTCAATATCCTCTTCCGGTATTTGAACGTGCAATTTGATAATCCAACCTATTCTCATATACCATCAATTAAAAGTAATTTTAATTCTTTTGATTATATCATATTGCGTAAAAGTGACCTGATTTGTGTTCAACACCCACGCGTCCTTGGACTCTTAGGAGTTGCCGATTCATCCCACCCAATTCATTCATACAATTCTATCCCCTTTGATACGTTTTATTTCATCAACATCTATATATATATATTATTATATTATAGTTGTTGTATAATATATTATTGTTGTTGTGTATATATATATATATTAATGTTCATTGCCTAATGTGTTTATATATTATTGTGTTGTTATATTTATGTGTTTAATGCAAAACTTTCCCGTTTATATTTTTTATTTTAAATTATAAAAGGATCCCAATGGAAATAAGCTAATAAGCTTTTTGGGCTATCCTGGAAAATCTTTTATAAATGTATTTATTTGTAATGTCAGTAATTTATGTTATCACATTGTATGTATTTTTCCTGATAAATTCAAATCAAATCATCTATTATATAGTATATTAAAGATGTATTGTCCCTTGAAACACACCAAAATGAAGGTCAAAATATTCTAAATTTAAATTGGCCATATCAAAGTAATATTAAAGTTATTCACTTTAAGTCGAAAATTTGAGCCAAAAACAAAAAGTTTACATAATTAACAGGTAAATTAGTTTGATTACATTTCGTCTGGAAAATCGTCGCGAGCGAAAGTAAACAAAGATTTTAAACCACGAGTACGCATTATGCATATGCTAATTAGGATTGTTTACAACTCGTCACGGTATTTTCACACAGATCGTGAGGAAGTTTTATGTTTATGCATACAGAGTAGCCAAACAAGCGCGTTTCATTATGGGATATGTTTTGATCGAAAACTTTGACTGGAAGTCAAAGTTATTTTTTTAACAAAAAAATCCTCTGTATGTATAAAAATTTTTGGTGATAGTTAATAACTATTATGATACTTTAAAATGACCCACCTTTTTTCGAAATCTTTTATTTTTTATTTTTTTGGAATTAGTCAAAGGGACAATACATCTTTAAACTTAACCCTAAGTTTATACTACTAGCCGATCTGGGCCACGGACGATCAGGCTCAGTGATTGGGCCCAGAAATAACAAACTGAACTTAAAGGCCAGGTGCGGGCAAAAAATTTCTATTGATCATACATTCCAATAATTATCGATCTATAGTTTCCCCTATTTTTCATAATTTTTGGGATTTTATTTGTGTTTACACGAGCTTGTTGAAAATAAGCACTTTCTTATCAGTGGGGGGGGGGGGGGGGGGATAGTTCAAATTACACAGTAAAATCTCTATTCTTTTGTACACAAATTTGGTAAATAGAGCGGCATTTTAAAAAGCTATAAAAAATAAACGGTGTGGTAAAAAATGTTACCAGATGACTAAATATAGGTAATATAACTTGAATTTTATATATCTGGTATTTTTATTCAACTTTAGATTTTTATTTTCATGCTATAGCAAAAATTATCCACCGTATATCCACCATCTTTTTTCACCTTCTAGGGAGTCACCAGACATGTTATTACATTAGGTTAAACTACCTAACTACTGAAAACATTTGTATTTGACCATATTAAGGGAAATTCATGTTTTTTCGTCTTGATTTCTGTTACAAATATTTGATTTAAGTACAATTAACCAGATATTATATTTAAAATTCATGACTGTACCTGAGCTTTAAGCCAATCCCAAAGTACCAATCAAAATCGCTTTAAAATCGCCCGTAAAACATATGCTTATGTCTTAAAATCGATCGTCTTCGGCCCGATCAATCAATCAATCAATCAATCGACTTATATAGCGCCAACGGTCATGGCGCTGCAAAGAAATATCAGAAAATGTTCTCAATAATGATGTTTGTTTAATTTCGTACCTGGTCCCTATAGTGTTCCCCTTTATTAACTGATCCTCAGATATTGTCGATCGGGGAATAGACCGTTTCATACTTTTAATTAATCGGTTTAATTTATTAAAATGTGCTGGTAATATCGAAAAAAAAAACAACCTTGGCAATAATACATCCTGTTGGTGTGTGAACGAACGGTCATGTACATCCGGGTTCGGTCACTAAAAACGTAACGTCATTTATTATAATGTTTATGACGTCCGTGTTCACATTCCTTAACAATAAAACGATCATCACAGTCACATGTGAATTAATTTTTGTTTGTTGTTTTAGTGTTTGTTTGTTGCTTAGTTTGTGCTTGTGTGTGAAACCCCCAATGTGTGAAAATTATGCAAAGGTTGTTTTTTTTTGTCCGTGTTCACATTCCTTAACAATTCAATTCACAGTCATGTGTGAATTAGTTTTTGTTTGTATGTGAAAGGTTATATTTTTTTTTTCAACCCCCATGTGTGAAAATAAGGAAAGGTTGTTTTTGTCCGTGTTCACACTATACCTTAACAATTCAATTCAAAGGATCATCATAGTCATGTGTGAATTAGTGTTTGTGTGTGAATGGTTATATTTTTGTTATCTACGCCAAATGTGTGAAAATAAGGAAAGGTTTTTTTTGTGTTTTGTTTGGTGCGCTTGGTGCAGAAACTAACCATTCCTAAAAAAAGACGATAATAAATAAAGTTAAAAAAAGTATTAGGACTTCCATGTAAATAAATAGGTTAAGTTGATTATTTATTATTGTTTCTTATAAAGAGAATTAACAGCTTGTGTTTTATTCATGAACTTGGATCGAGGGTACGATACCTTATAGGCAATAGCGTATGGAACGCCTCCTCTGCCTTCAGTTCACATTTATCACGCAGTACACACCAATCGTCATGCAGTACACACCAATGGTCATGCAGTACACACCAATGGTCATGCAGTACACACCAATCTGCACTGTACTGCATGACCATTGGTGTGTACTGCATGACGATTGGTGTGTACTGCATGATGTTTGGTGTGTACTGCATGACGATTGGTGTGTACTGCATGATGTTTGGTGTGTACTGCATGACGATTGGTGTGTACTGTATGACCATTGGTGTGTACTGCATGACCATTGTGAACTGAAGGCAGAGGAGGCGTTCCATAATAGCGCGCATACAATTTTCCGAATCATTAGCCAATTCTCAGAAGTATCTTGTAAATAATTAGTGCGTAACTCCATGGATCACAATAAACAAGTTACGTAGAAAACACATGTCGATGATAACTACACTAAAAATACTAAATTCAAAAGAAATAATTAAAACAAGTCACGAGACAATATTAACACTCATATTCTATTTTTGATAATGCACCATCCGCTCAATGCTGACAGCCGAATTTGTGATAGGCTATCAAAAGTCACGTGAATTCAACAGTATAAACAAATCATAACATCGTAAAAAACTTGCAATAAACTTGCATGAAGTGCAAGTGGATTAACAGGTAGGGTTATGAGCATATTTTTTTTTTAATTGTAGGTATTCGATAGTTTTTAGAATTATTTTGATATTTATTTATCTTTATTTTTATTTATCAACATCTTTATACGGGATTACACAATCAGTTAAAATCGGTTTTGCATTGTGGTCCTTCATAAATACAAAATAAATCTGTATAGGCCTAATTCTACGTTATTTTTCTTTCTTATATATATATTACACATTTTATTTAAAAAAATTTAAGTTCGCGCGCGTCGAGATGACGTCGTATCAGCCGCGCGCATACCGGTACTCAATTGGTAGATTGCCATGCGCATTGTGTGCATAGTAAACTACATTATTAATGAACATAACGTCAAGAACAAATTATAATGTAAACATTGACGAGGTAGATCGTTGAACCGGATTTAGTTATTCGTGTTTTGTTTTAAGTTCGCGCGCTCGAGATGAAATCTTATCCACGCGCATACTCATTTCTAGATTGCCATGCGCACTGTACACAGTAATTACATAATAATGAGCATAGCTCTAAGAACAAATTATAATGTAAACATTGACGAGGTAGATCGTCGAACCGGATTTAGTTATTCGTGTTTTTTTTTAAATTTCTTAATGAAATTGTACTAGTCATCGTTAGTCACACAAAGTGCAATGTCCTCTAGCGAGAAATTCCACAAGACCATGGTATATGACCAGTTGACCAATGGCAGGCGACAATTTAAATAACCCATCGTTAGTGATTGGTCAAATTACGACTAGCGTTGCGCTTACGTGTCCTTGCGTTTTGTTAAGTGGTTACCAAGCTGTAAAGGTCTACCTGTAGGCCCCTATACTCATCCTTTTCGTATTATCACACGTGCTCAGTAATCGGTGTGATCAAAGTAAAATATCGTCATATTTATAATACTGTATATTCAAATTTCCAGCAGGCATTTTCCAAGTTACTGACTAGTTAGTTGATGTGGTAATCGGTTTTTTTTTAAAATCAAAAGTAGGCCTAATATTAAAATAAAACGTTTTGTCACGTGTGTAGGTTGCCCAGGTAAATGGTCGCTATTTATACGAGTGCTATGGTCTATATTTAATCCTATGGAACGCCGAAGGGATACACCCACATACCATACATTTGATGGTAGACTTAATGAGTCATCTTTCACACAAGGGTTTCCCCTCATACCTCGGGTTTGCCTATGCTTAACATTCCATTCGAGCATACGTACCCAGCATGGAGGTCACATCGCATCAAAGAAAGAGAGAACCTATCGGAAATTTAGTTTTACTTTTAGGATTATATATTCTGTCAACGAAAACATGATTTTTGGATAATGTTGTTTTTGGAATGTGCAGTATATTATGTCCAGGATCGAAAAGATATTTTAGGTAGCCTACCGGAAAGTAAAAATCGCAAATCATGCAGTAGACAAGGCGCGGTCGGTAGCAGACGGTTTTACTTTTTAAATGACGGTAGGATTCAGTTTTTTACCATTTTCGGTAATTTATTTTAGCTAAGTTTGAGTCATACCATGGAGCTATAAAATAGCTCCATGGTCATACAATGTTGACAATTATATATTTTATGACAATGAATTCATTAACTGTTCGAAAGCATTTCCTTAAATGTGTGATAGTGTATTATTGTTTGCTATTACATCATCAAAACAACATAGTTGCCGCGGCGCGAACAAAATATTGATCCGCTCTATTGATTATAGGGATTCCCTTTCTGCCTACTCAGGATGACTCATACAGATTGAAATCATTGATGCGTATCTTTTGTTTTGTTCTCCGGGAGGGGCTGCCGAGTGCTCTTTATTTGTGGGCGTTTCGCAAATATAAAACACATTTCATATAGTAAATTTACACATTTCAAAAAGGGGACAGAACCAAGAGGTAAGTTTAGTGTGTTTAGTAGATAACTAATTGCTAAAAACTAGCGTGTATAGTTAGCGCTTGATTTTAATTACAACCATATACCAATGATATACGGTAGTACAAGCCTACTAGACATAGGCTACACACAATAGTAGTAATACATTTATTATAAATGTTGAACATGCGCGGTGGACTATAAAATTAACGTTAGGAAATAGAATTTAGTTACACAAGAGTTTCTTACGTACAGTCGAGTATCTCTATAGTCTAGAAATTGATTTGGTCAGGGATTGCGCATACTGTATTTTTTTTTTTCGAGTTACCATTCACACGGTACATGGAAGGGGTGGGGGAAGATGGGGGATGGGTTTAATGGAGCGTGGTAATGTAATCATTTGAAATGTACATTTCTTTGTCTCGTCGTTACAGTGCAGTACATATGATTTATAGTTTAGAGTAAGAAGCAAATAAACGTTCTGCTAATCGTTTTTGGACAAACCGGAACACAGATGGGGGCGGTGCTAATGCTGTCTCCTAGATAGAGTGCCTGGAGGAGGCGATAAAGATTTTAGTTGTTGTTTGGAAGAAACTAGGCCTATCAATAGTTAGGCATTGTTGTTAGGCCACTATGTATTTCTATCTAACCGCATCCAGGGTAGGATACACGGAAGTAAAACGGTGAAATAATACTGTACGACCTCAGGAATACTGCTATCGCAAACACAGTTTATTCGTAAAAACTACCGGACTAAAATGTTGGTGAATATATCAATTACGTTGACAAGAAATTTAAACAATGGCTATCTATGACTCCTAGTATCAGTATATTTTCAGTGGCGGCTATTTTTCTTATATAGCTACATTCTTATATAGCTACAGACACCTAGATATACCAGGGATATGCACTCCCTGGATATACAATTTAACGGCACTTTGCACCTTTACCAAACTCAAAGCGGAACTGTAATGAAAAGCAAATTTGTATTCTAATAAAATCAAAGTGAAGTATACGTACCACTCAATGCTGGTCTCATCAACCTAATACGGGCTGCAGCAAGTTATGTATGAACAAATATAAATCATAGTATGTGTTTATTTCCTTGTCTTATTATGATCACGTGACAGCCTTTCCCGATTTGTGCAATGTATAATTTAATAATGCTATCGTTCATTTTTCATATATGGATAATTGAAAATTATTGTTCAAAATATGTCATTGATGATTGGTGTAGGCCTACTAAATCGAAGATCGGAAAGAGAAATTACCATATTTAATTTTACCGGTAGTAGTCCTACATCTTTTAGATATGTTGATAAAGATCTAAAGTTAACAAATTTTTTTTGCAATGTTTTTGGTTATTTAAAATCTAAGTCTTCCCTGCTGAGCACATAATCATTATGAAAGAATTTTTTTTAAATTGAAAAAAATACCCCGACATTCATCCAATTGGTAGGCCTACCTATATGGTATTTAATAAATAAATAAAACTTATTTTATAGTTATTTGTTAAACGTCACCATCGCCATGACAATAAAACGGCAAATTATTGTCACATTATTGATAATAAAAATAACCATGACATCTAAATTATTTCCCAATTATTAATATAACATTTTATATCATATGTCAAATAGTTGTAATTAGATAAATAAATGACAACTCCCTGGTTTAAACAATGCATTATTATGCATATAGAACAAACGTCATATTATTATTATTGTAGTATTTACGATAGTCCTCTTTATATTCACCCGAGCGCGTCATTGATCACGTGGGCTTATCCTTTTGTACCCTTTAAATCTAGAGAAATAAGAGATCTATACAAATACATATTGTGATTTTGATTTTGACGTAGAATGTATATCGCTTCATTGGTTTACAGTGTAAACTTTGTTCAGTGACAGTGACGTCACTTAATATCGACTATTGTTCCGTCGGAAAGTAAACATTATCCTGCTAAGAGCGGTCTCAACGAGTTTGGTGTCACGCGACCCAGGTCCGGAAATAGAATCGTTGTCAAAGTTTATTTTTGCAGTACATGCATGTTTAATAGACAAATATGTATATCCACGTGAATTAGGTTAAAAGTTAGTCCTTTTTAAAGCACATGAATCACATAAAAACGTTTTTAAAAATTGCGCCGAGAATTTCACCTATTCTAATATTAACCTGCGCCCGTGCTTAGATGGTATTTACCTGCCAACACAACACAGAGTTGTCTAGGCCTATTCATTTTTATTTTCAAGCAACTTAGTAAATATAAACTTTAGTACAACTCTTGTAAGCAGAAGCCACACCGCTTCAATAACAAAATGTGTGCCACACTTTTCAATCGTAAGCGAAATACCTTCATCGACATCAATGCTCGATTTATCAATCAATTGCTCAAGATTCAAGCTCGTTTGAGAATACCTATAATATGGTTATCTGTAATCTTAAATTGCATTTTAACGTCATTTTGATTCACAAACAGAAGCACGTTTACGGTATTACCTAACGTGTTCGTGTTTTGTTTTCTCATACGCTGACCTTGTACGCTGTCCCTCCCACGTAAAAGCTGCAGGCATGCCGTGCTATACTGTTGTACTGTACAGTATTGACATTTTATATGGCCTTGAGAGATATGAAAATGGCTATCTTGTGATATTTACTGTAGGAATCGTGATACTAACCATGAAGCAGGTAAAACATTAATTACCCCCATGTTCTAACATAGACCAACACAAATATTTTTTTATAAAGTTACGAAAGACATACAAATAATATATTAAACACAATCCATGATGTGAATTACAGTAATTATTTCGTGGCATAATAAACTGAAAAATAAGCCAATATTTGTATCACTTTAAGTAAAATTTATTAGGCCTTACTTAATTGTTATATAAAATATCCTTAATTTCTAGAATTTTCAGGTATATTATTTTATAAATATTATTGTTGCTAAGCACATTAACACCCGTTGCTACCCTCTTTCAAGAAGTTCATTCATGCCCATATATGTGATATCAACATACGGAGAATAGTGTGACGTAGGACATTGCTGACGTCAATCGCTTTGTTCAGGGTCGATAATTGAAACAATCGTACAGTCCAAGTTAAAATTCGTTGCTATACATAATATTATTATGAAGATTATATCAATTGAAAAATATTCTTTCTTAAAAATGTATTATATTTGTTTTGTATTCAATGATTTGAATGAGTTTACATTTTTTCTATTATTGTGTATGTTTGATTATTTAAAACGTTCTAGGTTGTTCTAGGTTGCCCTACCTAATAATGGAGCAATCCAATCATTACGATTTACATCTATTTTTAGCTTATTAGCAAAGACGACTCGATTGGCTGACTGGAAGAAAGCAAGAATATATATATTAAAATGGCGGTTGGGGTACACTCAGTTATTGAGTGAGTCATCGTCAGAATCAAACATAAAGAGGAATCCCTTTAAACGGAAATTTCTTTGATTACTACAGGAAAAAACATCGGAAGCAAGTTTTTGTGAACACACATGTATCCACAGACAACAATATCGCCAACTGAAATCTTCGGAATGCCGCATAACGTTGAACATACACTTACCACAATGGCGAATGGCGTCGTTACAACTTCTGCTGAAGTAAGTATCTACTACAGAACTTAGCTTAGAAATCGTACTTAAAACGAATGTTATTGTTACCGGGTTTCGTGGAATACCGAGTTTTCACGTCAATGACCTTCACAGTGTGCGGTTTCCGGACACTGGGGGTTCTTTTATGGAAGTGAAAGTGCAAACGGAAGGAGATTTTGATATGGCATAATCAGGATTTAGAATTTTGTAATACATTTCGTTTGGCTACCGCCCGCTTCCAGTAGTTAATTGCCAGCGGTTGGTTCTCACTCTGTGATGTACAGGAAGATGTCGTTCTCTGACTAAGTAAAAAGTCACAGCCTAAGTTAATGCAGTAATTGGTAGGCAACTAAATAGGCTACTTAGTTACTTAGAAGTGGTATACTTCTTAGTGTTTATCCTATAATTTTGGACTTTATATCTGATGGTGTCTTATGTATAAGGGAATGTATTCTCCACTAGCAAAAGTTGTAAAAGTTGAAATGGTAAGTCTTTTTACTCAAAAAAGTATAACAATATTTAATATTTATTAACATTAATTCTAATTTTTATTTCTTTTTCTTTAGGATTATACTGCTTCAGAAGATTTAATGGATATATCCACCTTTTCTACAGCGTCAACACATACCACCCCACCGACTACCCAGAATGCAATTCCAACGTCTGTCATCACTGCCACATCGATGGGCCATTGGGGTCTTTCACCTCACGAAATTCATGGAGGGTTTGTACCTCCTGCTATCACCACAACAAACGGTCATCTTCAATCTACAGTCACGCCCCATATTGTGACCGCTCGAGGCCAAATGCACGGAAGACGATCGGCAAATAAATCGTTTGCAGTGACAGCCGGAGATATTGAACTTCTCCGCCATTCGCCGTCGAACACGAGAAGAAGGATAAGAGATGAAGATGTACGTATTTATTTTATGTACTTTATTATTCACAAAAACTGGAGCATCTAAATTACTAAAAAGTCACCCGTTTGTGCCTGATACATAATAGACTGCTTGATATAAATTTTTATTTTCAAATGTCCAACTACATATTTTTTTCAAATCAAATTATGGAATTTATAGTAAAAATATAAATATTTAGTAAATTTTGAAAATAAGTTTGAAACCTTTTTTGATAAATTTCCAAATTAGATTGGCCAACAGCTTTCCGTTTGTCAAGACTGAAATTTGAGTCATATCCCGTGAACCAAAGATCGCAGAGATCATTAACAGACAAACAGGAACATAATGTTAACAACGCTCCCCCTTCAATAATTTATATTAAATACGTCTTTTTCTGTTAGAACAATGAGGTTCAAAGATTCAGAGAGGTTCTTTCATTTTGAAATAATACTGTTTTTTAAGCAAAACACTTAGTTGTTATTGTACACACACTGTATAGCCATTGTTTTTACAGTTTATTTTCCTACCCGCAAGATATATAACATGTTCCGTCGTAAGATAATAGTATTCAAGTTGTTCACTAGCCTTGACCAGATAGTGTGTGCTTTGTAAAGAAAGAAAATTAATATTCAAACAATATAAGCCACTTGATATTGTTGTGTGCATAAAAGAACGACCATATAGGAAGTTCTTTGTTAAAGAAATAATTGCCTTTTCCCAAAGTGTGTATTGTTGTTGTTGTACACTTTGTGTTGTTGTGTTCATAAGGTCTGTTTAAAAGATCAAATTGATTATTTTTCTTGTTTATCTTTTTTTTAGTTATCGAAAGACGAGCGAGACAAAAGAAAGGTTCGCAGAGAAAGAAACAAGGTAGCTGCCGCAAAGTGTAGGCAGAGAAGAGTAGACCACACTAATTACTTAGTACAGGTAAATGATATGACCACTAGTTGATGTATATTAAAACTGTAAATAAATAAATATTATAGACCTAAATCTAAATCGAAAAACAAGCTTAACATGTTGATAATCTCTCTCTCTATGTTAAAAATGTTAACAATAATTATTTGTTTAAATTTGACAGGAAACTGAAGAATGGGAAGAAAGTAATGCTACACTGGAACAGGAGATTTCAAAACTACAACAACAAAAAGAGCAGTTAGAATTTATCTTGGAGGCACACCGTGCCATGTGCAAGATACATAAGCCCATGGAAGATGAACCGAACCCCACGCCAACAACCCGCACCATCACCACGAGCAGCCTGGAAACTCCAACAACAGAGATTGTGACGCCTACAGCCTCCGTATTCAGCTTCAGCGAGACCTGCGCCACCAAGACCATCAGTAATGGCGTCATTAGCCCGTCGTGCGGATCTGAAATGATAAAAATCGAGTCTGGGGGTAGCAGCAGTGAGGTGTCAATGTCAAGTCCAGAGTCAAGCAGAACTCTGCTTCAGTTATAGGTCTAACTGTAGGCCTAGCGTATCAGGACCCTGCCTAGCCTAGCGTGTCAGGACCCTGGCTATACAGCCGAGTATGTCAGACCCAGCTTTACAGCCTAGCGTGTTTAAAACCTTTCAAGTGCAAACAGATGTCGGATAAATTTGTGAACTTTTTCAAATCACAGAACAATTCAACTGATTACGAACACTTTATAATAGGTTTTTCTGAACTATTGGTTGCACAGTATTTTTATTTAATACTGGTAGATTTTGTCATCTATGATAGATAGATTGATTTCTGGGGCAAACACTTACTACACTGTACTTTCTTAGCGATAATTATTAAAAAAAATATTGCACATGAAATGTAGTGTAATTTAGGCTATAGGGATCTTACGGGTATAATAACTGCTAGATCAATATCTGCCAAGAAATTTGTGAATATAAATGTGTGTGTTAATAATATTTTATTTTATTTAAAAACATTTGAAAGGATGTTTTTGGTTTTGTTTTTTTGCATGTGCAATATTTGGAGTGTATGCTACGATAAAAATATGATTTAAAGCATGGTTAAAAAGTATTTTATGAAAAGTTGGATTGTTAGGTGTAGTTTAAAATGTATGTTTGTAAAAAGGCTTGATATTTGGTGTTTTATTCGATGTGCTTTCAAATAATAATTTATTCTCTTGTCAACCTTGAATAGTTTTTAAGTAGGAAATGTGATTCACAGTTATTCATCTTGACGTTTCTTTTAAATTCATCGGTATTGCCAGAAAAACTCATCTCAAATTGCTGAGATTAAGACTTGTTGCTAAAAATAGATATTACATCATTGTCATAAGACTATTAGCCAATCGGAATATGATAGTGGTTGATTGGTCATTTCTTTAATATTATACACAATTTAAAATGATGAGATCATGATATTTAATATATGTAGTATAAACTCTTTATTTATTTTCGTTTAATCAGTCATATTTATTATAAATTGATGAATAAAATGAATTTTTACTTGATTTGTTTTTAAATCAGGTTGTAGCCTTATAAAAACCACTGCCTTTTTATAATGTTTAGTGTTCTAAATGTTTGTGAGATTACTGTGCTGATTGAGGTCCTATTTTGCCTTAAATTGGTAGGTAGCCAAAGATTATTTAAAAATTGATCCAAAAAACTTTTTTATGTAAGAAACTGTTGATTCTATCATTATCAAAATCATTGTCTAATCTAATCATTATATTTATTAATTTATCTCCTACACCTAAATTATTGATTTCAGTCTGTTATTCTTATGCAAATTTGTAGTCAAATATTGTAATTCTTTTTATAAATCATTAAGTAAGTACTTTTTGGTAGAATATTTTACAATTTTAAGATAATTAGTAAAATATTACAATTTTACTAAATTAACTGTTAAAAACAGACTTTTACTTCTGCATTGATAGCATTGACTATATCAAAGAATTTGGTTGTATACGATTGGATTGTAACTACCGGAATTATGTAGCAAGGTTATTGCTTGGTCAAAGGCCATTTCTTGTATAAAAAGTTAATACCAGATCTGTACATGCAAGAGGGAAAATAAATGTCTCAGTCCTTTTTGAGGAAAAGTAATGAACGTGTTTGTCTTTTTTGGTTACTTACTAATGGATGGAAAGTTACAAAGTTAATACAGAAAGATACAGTAGAATCCCCATTAAGGCAGGGCCATTTCCTTAAGTTTTCACAAGCTCGTTTCATGTGGAAATTTCCTGTAATAGAGCTAGCTGTCCATGAAAAGGGATGTGTCCCAAAGAAGCGGCTCTATAATTGGTTGTAATCAGAATTTTGAGATATTAAAATCACGTAATAAATGTAATGGTTTGGATATATACTCATTAAATACATATTATTCATAACAAATAAATATTTGCAGAAGGTACTGTACTATTCCATTACCTGTAAATAATTGAAAATACATTATTAAGTAATTAGGCCTACGGTTTATTATTGTCAGGTGGGTGTTACGATGCATTCTACCGTACCGCAGTGGAAATTTTGTGGGTACATGACTCATTCCTGAGTGGGTCTGAAACTCACATTATTATTAAGTTTATAACCTATTAATAGAATTAAAATAATTCAATTTTTCCTATACGAATATTTACAATCTTTAATTGAAATTGTTTGTAATGAGCTGATCTGATGTCGCGATACGTGTTAAATATTGACCTTCCTGTTAGAATGTAGAGGGCGGCAAACACTATTATTCAAGCACGATTCGAGTACAGACATGCATTGATATATAATATCGAAGTTATTTTCTAAAGTGGCGCAAAATAAATTGGTGCGTTCTAAAAATAAAATTTAATATTTTGAATACAAAACCAATTGATAATTATAACCTTACAATTAAAATTAAAACACCTATAAAAATATTCAGCCTCAACAACAATAATTTTGTTATGCAAAAAGTGTCTTACCAAAAAAAAAAAAAAAATTAGTGACACCATCGTAGTTTAATTGTAACGTAATTTAATATTTATCAATAGTCTTTCACAATAGTAGTAATTCATTTGCTAGTCTCTTAATTACGCGATGTTCTATAGTGACGTCAGTAGGCTACTTTGTGATTTTGTTTTTGTCCGGCGATTAAAAAAAAAATAGACCTCCAAAATGAAACTAAACTCCCCCAATTATCTTCCTACACATATACTAAAAAGCCTACACTATTTCCAAAATAAAATAAGCGTACAAACCGGGCTGAGTCATTGGAGGCGCTTTGCTGCTTGAGTCCCTTAAAATAAACCTATAAATGTTTTATTTTCATATTTTCTTACCCAATATTTTTCCAAAACAATATAGTAAAAATAGTTTTATTTAATATCACACATCAACAAACACGATAACAATAAAGAAATATTTTTGTTAAACACCTCTATTGAACAAGAATCGAAGAGCGCAGACTCAGTAGTATTTCCTAATATTGTGCAATATACGTCACTTCCCAAACAACGAATAAACTACAGTACACTGCAATCTGATTGGCTAATCACACGTGGCAGATTACTTGTCATCAAACAATACGCATGCGTACAATGAATTGCGGATTACGTATAATCTAAATATAGATTATCGGTATATATTAGGAGCCTCGCGTGCAAAATAACAACATTATCTGATTGGATATCAATATTTACGGTCCATACCGTTGTTAGGCCTTACTATAGCCTTTCACAATTCGATGACTGAAGGATTTTAACCATCAAGTTCAGACTTGATTCGAGGGTTATATTTGGATTGCGAAAAATAGTATGCGATGACCAATATTCATACATCGTCTGATAGGTAAGGAGCAACACGTTTTACAAGGTAAACTATTGTATTACTTTTGTCAAAAATTATGTTTTTAATAAATATATTACATGATCTAGGCCTACATTTTGACCCCTGGTGGAGTTGGCTGCAGTATGGATCCCTCCATGATGGGTTGTAGTAATGATGCTATTAAATATAGATTTAATAAGATAAATAGATATAGATTACATAAGATTATAGGCCTAAAGGCAACCGATCTGTTTATCTATGCGATGTAGTCATACTGCTATACTGGCCTAATTGGCGGGAAATTTTGAATGCCTCAATCTTTCTATTATTATTGTAGGCCTGCAGTATAACATTTTTTTGTGTCAAATATTAAACTAAAAAATAAACATTAACGATGTATTTGTGAATAAACTTACACTATATTAAACTAAAGTACTAAACTATATTCATTTATTTTTTAGGATGGGACTTCAAACTAAACGATCGTTGGTTTCTTCACCAGTTTCCAATACTAAAAATGATGATATTCAATTTTCCGTGGTCATGGACCTTGATCCAAACGCCAGTCTTGTCTCATTTGATTCCTCCACAAATGTACTAATACTCCCAGAGGGCGTATCAACAACAAAACAATTAGAGATAATCTCAAGACAACTTGGGGAATCAAATATAGAAGCTCAGATGACCAGTCCAAGTTCGGACATTACGGGTTCAATAGTGGACGGAGAGATGACCCCTTGTTCATTGACATCCAGTCAAGATACAGATTTTGACCCAAACAATTTAGAACTGGACAAAAATGGTGAAATCTTTAATTTTGATTTGTTACCTTTGATAAAAGAAGAATTAAAGTGGAAAATTCAGTCACAACGGCTTGCTAAGGGCCAGGAAACACTAACAGTTGAAGAATGGAAAATGAGGGAAGATAAGGTATGCATACATTATTAATTATTACACTATATATTTTGATATCAATAAATATTGATGCAGTACTTATTATCAATGACAAGTGGCTATATTATACTATTATTATGTACGCAGTATTAATGTTGTCATTGATGATGATGTTATTAATCATAAATAAATAAAGGCCTACTTTATGAAGTAATGCATTTATCTTTGGTCATATAAAGCAATCGAGCAAAATACATGTTTGCTTTGTCGCTTGGTAAAGTACAGTAAATTGAAATAATATAATAATTTATTTTTTTCTCGAATAGTTGACGGAAGAAGAGATGGCTAAACGCAATGACCGACGCATGCGCAACAAACTCGCCGCAGCAAAATGTCGACAGAAAAAGAGGGACAGATCGGTACTTTTATCTGAGGTAATAAAATTAAAAATGAAGGCCTACGAATTTAGGAGAATTTAATAGAAGGATTCAGGGTATTTAGAAAGAAGGAGAATGCCTTATAAGGCGTAAAATAAGTAAAGTTAGTGTTCACAGCAAATTAAAAATAAACAATTTTATCTTTCCTCAGAAAATTGATGAGTTGGACGAACAACAAAAACGACTGAAGACAGATTTAACCTGTTTACGTTCTGAGAAAGAACATTTGCTATCCTTGTTGCAAGACCATATCCCGACATGCACCATTCTGAACCAAGATGGCACGCTTGTTTTGTGCAATACTTCTAAATGAACTGCTAAACTTTCTCTTCTCGCAGTGTTTTCAATGCGTTGATTGATGTCAAAGAACGAAGTATAGAGCATATATTGTAACGTATACAAACTGGACTGTACTGCTAGCTAGATAAATGTTACAAAACTCTATTAATAATGACTTTCCTATTGACGTCTCTTCCTGTTGATCGACTGCTAAGGAAATGCAGACAATCGAAGACAACCCTACTTAATTAAGTTGTATAAATATATAATATGCCATACCTATAATTCCTATACCACAACCAATCGATGTTTCTTAAGTTTAGTTCTAAGTAAAGTATATGATAGGCTTTTAAACCTTCCTTCTAAGCAGAATTCAGGTTTGAAATGTTGGAGACATGCTCAGACCGTGGAGGTATACAATTAGATGTTAATATAATTATTAATGTTAAATACTATAATTGTATACCTCCATGCTCAGACCATGGGGTATTCCTAAACGAACTAACAGGTATTTAAATGTATTTGTAAGTTCCGTTATTAGCTGCTGCAGTCAGCCTTATGCTTTTCAATGTACTTAAGATGTTAACATGCTAGATTGCACGTTGAGATGAGTCACTGGCAATCATGCCTCCATGATATAATAAAGCTTGGTTCCCACTTAGGACGTAAGCCAACCGTAATAATAAATCTGACCAATCACAACGCGGGGATCATCCCAACTGACGCTTGTGATTGGTCAGCATACTTTCATTGCGCGTACGTTGTTGCGTTGCGTCTAATGGAAACCAAGCTTTGATGAGCAAATTACGTTGACCAATACGCGACGTCCATAATGTATATAACCTATTAATGTGCTATGTATGATTTGTAATTGTATTCATTGTGTAGTATTCTTTTTGTTCCATAGTCTTTCATAATATCATGTACTTTCTAAGCTTGGTTCCCACTTGGACGCAACGAAACGACGTACGCGCAACGCAAGTGGGAGTCGCGTCCAAGTGTAAACCAAGCTTTACGACCAAGACGAGTAAATTTGTCCCAAATATATTACACGTATTGTTATGGTGATATTAAATAACACCGCTCCAATTTAGTATTATAATTTTTGTGAAAATGAAGGGACAATTTATTAAAGAAGGGTATAGGGAGTGGGTGGAACTCGGTCAGAAACAAACAAACAAACTACCTCAGTATTACCAAAATGCTTAAGTCACTCAAAGTGTGTAATTTCAATTCAATGATCCTGTCGTATTTTATGTATTCATTTTTACAGTATTTCTTTTGTATTTTTTTTGTATTACGTTCAAAACGATTACTGGTATATGCTTGTACAACAAGACTTTTGTTTTAATAAAAACATGAAAAAAACAAAAACATATATGCTGTTTGTATTATAATCTTTGTACATACATTATATTACATTACTCTTATGGAAATTCCTAACTTATTTCTCCATGGTTCATTAAACATGAAGATACACCCATTATTACTCCTTCACCTTTTGGCGGACTTGGCTTGCCATAGTACCGAATACAAAAATTATAATTCAACTTTCCCGGTTTCTCCTTTGTATATCGGGGCTCACTACAGTTGGGTTGGATTGACGATACGGTGAATTATTACTGAATTCATATACATTGAATACTTTTGGCGGACTCTTTATCAATACTTTTTATCAATAGAATTTTTTTTCTAAATATTTAATTGTTTACCAGTTCAAAACAACTCCCCAATTAAAGAATTAAAAATATTTATAGACCTGAAACCCCGCTTTGAATATTTGATCATTTAAATTCAATATATTTATAGGTCAAGTTTCGGTTACTATCAACATTGCTAAATTCTTCGAAATGAGCTGGTTTACAAAATTCCACTTTGTCCTATAATCACGGATTTTACAATCCGGTTTATAATAAGCTTATCTTATTATTGTCGTTTCAGAAGGGGAAAGAAAAAAAAATTACACTAGGCCTAGAGCATTTAAGAAAACATTTAAAAAAAACCCCGAAAGGTTCACGTAAGCCTTGATCCAATCTCAATAGATGCTATCGAGATGTGATTAAATTAAAACAAATTAAAAATTAAATTCTAATTTTGTCATCATCCATCATTATTAATGTATTAACTGTATTGTGTTCTATGCTGATATGTACGTATTCATTTCGTACAAAAAATGGACATTTATATCGCGGGAAATTACTGTAAAATTAGGCCTATATCTATAAATTTACTAATTTGTTTGATGTACAAATGAAACAACAGCTCGCTGTGTTTCTCTCTGGGTAAAATGTAAAACACCAAACCAAAATGAAATCATTTCCACGACACACGGAAATAATTACATACAAATAATGTAAATATAATTATATATATCATAATAATGCAATCTAGCTTCAACCAGTTCGACTTGGTACCTGCTATAAATATCGATGCATTTCAGTAATGGAAAATTTTTACTAGTTTACAAATTGTATGAGTCTCAAAGAAACTCTTTAACAAATACATTTTTGTTTAATTAATCACTGAAATAATATAATATCGACTGTGGATAATCGAACGATGTCATGATTTGTTCGATGTGTCATGAGGTCACGGAAGGTTACTTGAGAATGTGTTTGTTTTCTACCAGTATCAGATCTATTAATAATTAAGTTATCATATAATTGCGTATAATGATCGATTGTATTGGCGATTATGCGCCGCGTATAGGTACTTTGAAAACTTTTCAAAAACGTTAATTATAAACTCTGTATAACTCCGCATGAACTACAAAAAAATCGATTACTTTATTTTTTTTTACGATTAACGTTAGTATATAATATAAAAAATGGTAAAAATCCGGTACTACACTGGTCAGTTTCTTGGTAGTGACATGATTAATTAACACGCGCCGCGCCCAATTGCAGAGAGGGACGTGAGTTCAACTTGTGCGGCATTCTGAAACCAAATCGGAAGTGCGACATCCGTACGCGTGATCGAGAGGATACGAAACTTGTCATGGAAACCAATCGGAAACGCGTTATTGCAAGCGCATTGGAAACAACAACCATGCGCGCACCACACCACAAAGTTAAGCTTGGAAGCGCGAGGATGGACGCGCGATGATGGATGCGCGTTGTCAAGGTATCTAGTTAAGTTTAAAGAATAAAAAAAAATTACAAAAAGCCATCTGTTGAAATATAATTATATGTATTAAAACAAATAAATTATCATTATTATGTTATAATACCAATATTAGTATTTTAAAAAAAATATAATGTCAACAGCAGTAGCCAATCAAAATAAACTTTTAGAATGATTACATCAGATTTCAAAATTAGACGTGATGCCCCACTCGTGATTGGCCAACGGTATATTTGTCATCATAGCTTAACACCAAAAGCCACTGAACTCATGTACAACACTAAATATCTAGAGAAAACTCAGGTAAATTATTTTTGAATTACATGACAATTACCTATCTGTAATAACGATAACAGGGAATTTATGTGTTTTCGTAGAAAACTTACTTTATTGTGGAAATTCAAGATTGGATTTACGTCAATCAGAGGAAAAATTAAGGTAGGTTTGGATATAGGTTATACTAAGTCGGGTATTCAAAGTAAATATAATAAATAAGATTACTAATTATGAGTCAAACGCTTAACTAAATAAAAAATACACTGTGATTTTCCATTTGACATTGAGGGCGTTGTTCATTTCTTCTCTTCCAATTAAAAGTACTGCATTTTTCGCAAAAATTAAGACAATTATTAAATTTACTCTTTTAGTTTAAAAAATTTGGAAAAACCACTTTAGCGCGGAATTGCGCAGTTTAGACGTGTACAAACTTGCAGTACAATAATTACATTACGTTGCAAAATCAAGTAATGATTATATTTAGGAGATGACGTAATTTGGAATATCCCATTATAAAAAAGGTGGGTGTAATTTCTAAAGTATTTTTCTAAAACGTATTGCCGATGATTAATAACAGTATTATTAATAATAATAAATACATAATATAAACAAAATTGTGTTATTGTATATTTTTGTAGAACAGAAATAAACTAGTCTATGTTTTGGTTCAATCCCTTTTGATTTAAAATGGCTTTATGTAATAGAAACTACTAGAATATTCCATTTGATGATGCAACTCTAAATAACACTGTATATAAACGATCCGATTTCGTCACACAAGTTATTTATTCATAAAATATTGAACACATAGGTTTAAACAAATCAAGTCCAAGTTGCCAAGTCAAGGTATGGCAGATTTATTTATACAATTTACAAAACATTGATTAATAAATTATATAAAAATAATTATTCGTAGAGTTTGTTTTCTTTCTTTTTTGATATTTTCTCTTTTAGATTTACATTTTTATAGTAATGCATCTGAGTTGCAATAATAAAATAATAATAATGTAGTTTTTTTCGTTTAACTATTAAATTTAATTATTTTAGCTAACTTTTTGAATGAAGAACTTAATGCCATTGGTCCTGGGGTAGAGTCTGTATTACTTTTTAAGGAAGAACACGTAGGTAGGGTAGCACGCCACCCTTTTGACAATAGTGAATCAATATGAAATATTATTAGAATAGACATCACAAGCATACCCCAGGATTTCCCCTTAATTTAATACCATATATTTTAATCTATCTACTGATATCATATCGTTGTAATAACCATTGGGTTTTTCCACAGAATATTTCCAATGGTTGTAAATCTTAAAATGCACAGCATGCCTGGGCAAGCAAATACGACAGTAGTTAAGAGGTTCTATGAATATACACGCCCGGAGGAACAGGGGCCAGTAGTTGATGATGCAGCAAAAATGGACGAGGACGAGCATACTGCAGAAAAACATCAGAAAACGCAACTAAAACAGGAAATTGAAGAGTCGACTAGCAATGTGTTTGATCTACTTGATCTTTCGCCGTACGTCAGAGAAGAACTGAAGATAACAATACAGAGAAAACGTGCAGAGAAGGGGTTGGAAGAGATTAAGGTGGAGGATGAGCATGACGTAATCAGTTACAATGTAAGTAGACATTTCAATCATCATGGAGAGATGGAGAAATAGATAGAGATCTTAAATTTCGGAACATGATGAAACCCGGGGTTCCCACACTACAACGCAAGTAATTTGACCAATCACATAAATGAAATATAAAAACTGTCATTAGTCAATCCGCTTGCGTTGTCCTTACGTTCTTGCGGTGCGTCCTAATGAAAACCAATCTTAATCAATGTTTAAACATCTAGATCTATTCATCACCAAACTGACTCATTTAGGCGTTTCTTTCGTTCCAGCTATCTGAGGAGGAATTACAAAAGAAGTTGAAACGAAGGGAAAGAAACAAGTTAGCTGCTGCTAAACTCCGGAAGAAAAACAAGTTAGCCGAAGTTTCAATGCACGAGGTAAGTTTACATAGAATACAGTTCGACAAATTAATGCAGGTTAAAGCAAACACAACTTAGAAATCCATATTTTTGAAGATGAAAATCCTACCAACGTCAAATCTAGCTAAGGTTTGGCACCTTACTTTAGTTATTTTATTCTGATTGTATTTTTGTTTACTTTGATGAAATAATAATAGTTATTGAATGTCGTCTGAATAACTGAACCAGTCCACACAATCTGTTGGTACTATATACACCTTTTTGGAAATTCCCGGTTTATTGCACAACAGATCGTTATACACTATTAGGACGGCGATGGCGCTCCATAGGTATAACATAAAAATAATGAATCGAAAAAATTATCACAAAGTCAACTCAGTTGATGATTTTGTTTAATTATTTTTTCCAGGAATTTGTAAAGCAGAGGGAGCTGAACAAAAAGCTGAAATATAGCTTGGAGAAAATTGAACGAGAAAAAGCAACAATACTAGAGTCTTTAAACGAAAGTCAATCAAAAAAACTTATTGAAAACAAATCTGTAGCATGTTTGAATTTAGACAAAGTCGGAGATGCAGATATCCGCAGAGAGTTAGACGACCTATACATGGACGTTGTTGATAATTCAAACAGGCCTGATGGGTCAACAGTTGGATGATAACTACGTGCCGTGCGCAAACATTTTGTTGTGAATCGCAATAGCGAACATCATCGACAGATAAACTTATGTACAGTGGCGTAAAGGCTATGAGGGCTCACTGGCTGAACCGAGGGGCCCCGGAGCTTATGGGGGCCCCGGAGCTTATGGGGGCCCCTGAGCAGTGCCCAGATGAAAAAACAGGCCTTAAAACAATGTCTAAAAAGGCTAAAAATGCCCGAGGCCTCCAGTGGACGGCCAATTAGAGTTCCCAAACCAGGGACCTCAAGGCCACTGCTTATGTACAGTATATACTTATTAGTGTATGTTGCGATTTGTAAAACGGATAGGCCTACACAACAGGACAGTTTCCACAAGGAGTATTTAAATTAAAACCTTTTTATTATTATACCTTTTAATGTTATGGCATTAAAAATTATTTATTATTTAAATAAGATATAATAATATTGTCTTTAACCACTTCCCGTAGTAAGCTATAGGTCTTTCTATAAATGAATGCATTATGACTGTACCGTTTAAATGATTGCTAATTTTTGCATTACTTTGTAATATTGGCTTGGTTGTATACTAATATATCACTTATAGGTCAGAGCGATAGATTGATACAATGTTGCGGGCCTCACTTTGTTCAATATAATTCACAAACTTATTTAGACGATTTGTTGTTTGCATATTTTTATACAATTGTATTTAATAAATATTAATATTTACATCTTGCGTTTTTTTAAAGTTATTTATCATGAGGTGTGATATTTTGGGCCTTATTTATTGTTAATTGTAATTTTATACAAATTCTAAAGCTACCCATATGCGAATTGAGAACCGAGAATTATGATAATTAACCTTTACGGGTAATATGCGCATAATGTAACAATCACAATGCGGTCGCCTGATCTCTAACGGAAAGAAAGCTGCCCTCTAGTGCTCAGAACTCAAATGCGTGTTTAAGGTACACGTTACGTAATCATGTCAGTACTGAAGCGATTAAACCACCATAAGTTTATTTCTACATTTTACTACTCATTTGAGTTTGGCAAGTTACGACACAAAGATGTTACTTATCTTACAATATACAATCTTAATTACTACGTATTTAAAAAATTACATTAAATTAAATACTCACAGACTGGCTAAATGAATGATTTGAACAGAGGCCTAATAATAGGCATTATACTCATTCTACTTCCCTTGTCCACAGCAGCAACAACAGTGTGCTGCTGTGAATTTATCAAGAATGTATATTGTTGCGATACAACTTTGCATACAGGCTTACACCAAGGCAATCTAACAACAGGATGCTGAGCTCCGTAGATCAAATGGTTTATTTGTGGCTGCGACACCTCAGTTCCACGCCTCTTAACTGACACGCGCGCCGTACGTACAGTACTGTTTGTCGCAGTCAGACATAAGATCAAAGGACTGTTACGAGTTCCTATCTTAGCAAGGCGGGCTCAGTGTCCTGTTGTTAGATTGCCTTGCTTACATTAACCATGAAGGAATGCGTGTCATTGAGTTCATTTTTTACAAGTTTTAACACGCGTCATCCATATTTATAATTCTGGACCCGCCACACAATTTAATTCATTCATAATACAAAACCCATCATTTGGGACACTCTTATTAAAGGGACACTTCTATTAAAGGGACACTCCTATTAAACGAACGCTTTAACACTATCGACCAACATTCAAGGAATACCCCTATTAAGGGGGTACTTTGGTGGGTCCCGAATGTGTCCCCATTAATAGAGGTTCTATCTTAATATAGCTTTATAGACATATATAACGTATCAGTAAGTTTTTGCATATATTCAATAGTGACATTTACATGTTTCCTTATTCGCCCATCTTATTTATATAACTCATTATCATAACACGATTGTGCTGTTTTCTATTCAGTCTTTGACATTTCTAAATTCATCTGGACATTTTGGTATATATTCATCTTAGCCGGCTTTCTCCTGACAGATAGCAGTCTGTAGTGGTGTTTTGCCTCCCAACATTGCAATTGTGTTAAACTGCACGTGGCGCAGAGAATACCAAGAAAAAAGACACTTAATGGCCAAACTAATGAATGGAAGACATCTTGTTTTGAGATATGTTTGATTCCGATGGCTCGACGTGGCTCCTGTTCGGTGGTATCAACGAAGCAGCTTACATTTGCTCCTGGCTGGTAAGTTTCAAGGAAGTCTTCTAATTCTTCACTTATTTCATACGACTTGGTAGTTGAGTTGTAGTCACTGTACGACCAACATGTCGGATACGAGCACTGCAAGATAATTGAATAAAAAACATTTCACAATATTTAACTCCATCATAACCTTAACCAAATCATCTCTGCCCTTTATCAGCCTAATTGACCATCATTGTCATTGATTATTTATTGTGATGGTCAAACAATATGATACGACATCATAAAACCCGCCCCTACACTCTACCCCTTATGTCTGAGTCTATAATCGTCATCACCCCCTCCCGATTCTATGTAATTGACTCTGTCTTACCTTATGATCGAAACTCAAGCTTCTGTCACTTGCAAAAAGTATTCCGAACCCTGTCTCGAAGTTATAAAATGACCGTACACTGACCACCACACAAAGGGATGAAATGACGTCACATCGTCCCCCTTCATAATTACACTTACATTCACGAGTGGTGTTAAGTCGTTCAACGGATTCTACGATACAGTCCGCCGGTTGGAACTCTCTGGTCAGCATGTATGGCGTAACAACCGTAATGCCGAAAATAGTGATAACTGCCGCGGAGGCGACAACACCGATGATGGCTGCGAAGATGCCAAAGACGGGCCAAGAGTCTCGACAAGTCATATTAAGAAAACAAAAATAGTTAAGTTCTCCTGTATGCAGTTGAAAGTAGATACTTCGTGCTATATTTTGATACAGTATACTTTGTATTTTCAATTTTCTTCAATCATCCAATTCAAAAGAGCATCATTTAGCGTCTAAATGTTAACGAAATTAACATGAAAAAGACTGTACAGAAGCCGTTTGCACCGGACGCGTTTCCGCCAAGTTACTTTAATATTGAATAATTTAATTTACCCAACAAGTTCAAAGGTCATCAATATATTTGTTTCGGTTTCTATCCTCATTATTATTTTACATTTTACTGTTATCTATACTATTCCATTACTGATTAGTTTATAAGAATTTACATTTGTTTATACTGTAGTAGTTTTCGATATAATACGAGACTCTGTTGTTATGATAGCTTCAAAATGTCCAAAATAACTAAACAGTTTCGTTTCCGTATTGCATTTTGTTTGTGAGCGCCCTCTATAACTGAGTGCTAACTCAGAACTTTATCAATAGAACTTGGAAAACATGCTAGTGCGACCTCATCAACAATGTGGCTAGAATGGAAGAGAAGAAACTACACAGGGGTGGGGAGGGGATTACATTTTGGTTTAAGAGATTGGGTAGGCCAATTTTGGGAATCTGGGTATCATATGCATATCATGTGTATTGTCGACGTG
Organism: Antedon bifida; assembly: GCF_963402885.1. Lineage (NCBI taxonomy): Eukaryota > Metazoa > Echinodermata > Crinoidea > Comatulida > Antedonidae > Antedon > Antedon bifida. The sequence goes on from NC_136234.1 coordinate 5,973,691, forward strand.
AACGAATGAATGCATTGGCAATCTGGTATCAAAATAGTTTTAACTTCAAAATTGTGTTTTCTATGTTATACTACTCTACTAGGCCTACATCATGTGTAAAATACACTTTAACATTAATATATTTCAACACATGGCTTTGCCTTTGGCATACGAGTACATTACTTTCTAAACAATAGGATATGTAATGTATACGTCAGTTGACCCAACTAACAAGAAAAATGGTAAGAACATACCCACGGGCGACTGGCGCTCATATGTCTAATTCGTCGTCGGTATTATTAAAAGGTCAATGTTGTTTTGCAAAATATTATGCCAACTTAGCGTATTATGTTAGACCTATTACAGAACTATTTAAGCTACGATTGGTGATTTTGTATTCAAATACTGTACATTTCATTTCATTTATTTATTCGACATCAAAAATGTCCTGGAAACCCAAAAGCAACAGTCACCATAACATGATATGTCTGGGGCCCCAGAAGAACTTAACAACAACGAATAAGTTATCAACATACATTTAAAAATACTACTGCGTATACGACGAGTATTGAGGCAGACTGGCGTAAAGCTCTGTCTACACTATCAAACTAGTTTGACAAAAAGTGTGATGTGCCAAAATATGGTAGTGATATGGCCAAATATGGTAGTGATATGACGTCATTGTGTCCATATATATGGGCACATCACATTTTTTTGTCACATAAAGTTTGATAGTGTAGACAAAGTTTAACGTTAGTACAGTACTTGAATGATATAATTTAGAAGAAACATTTATGGCTTTTTATTACAATGTGTATTGGAATATAATTATTGTCTAAATTATCAAAATCTGGACGCCGGGCTGGACGCGTACAATGGTAGGCAACTAAGTGAGAGGAAAACGGCAACAATCTATTCAGAATTTTAAAACTTCATTCGAACCTTTTCACACAAAACAATTCATCATTTAATTCATCTTTTGTTTTATCAAGTGACTTTGATGGTTACCGACTATTTCTCACCTGGCGCATATACCAATCATGTTGACTCAGTTGGAGATATTTCGACACATGGCACGAATGAATGAGACTGAACGAGCACCTAATGAAAGCCTAACCGATACGCACAGGTTTGTGATTGGTTAGAAAATGGTCACATGATATTGGATCAACAGAAGTTGCTCCTGAGTGGCCGATTTCTCAGAAGCTCCGTCATTAAGACGTGGAACAATCGAAGTAAGTAACTTTTCGTCGTCTGCGAATTTCAGAACAAATAAAAAGAAACATGTATCGTCTGCTCAGCCTCATTTTGGCGGGTTTTATTATTCTAATATGCGGGGAATTATGTTATACTTCAGATGTCTGTCCATCAGAATATTATACTTGCAATTGGATGTGTCCTAGCATGCCCGACAATTGTGCCCATGCGATGGAAGATCCTTGCGGATGTTGTAACATTTGTGCTAGGCAAGCGGGAGAGTCATGCATCGTTCCCCATCAGGCATGTGATGCTGAATTTGGCCTAGCCTGTATAAATTCAACTTGTAGTGGTAAGTAAAACTAAAGAAAATAAACCATAGTTAATGTAGGCCTACTTCCACAATCCAACCTGCATCTAGCGACGCTCGGTGCAAATCGATATTTCAGGTTGTTTTTGTGGAAGATGATATTGTTAACTTCTCTTTTTGTTTTATATATTTTGTATTTATATGGATGTACTATACGAAATTAAAGGAAATAAATGAATAATACTTAATAGGCTGTACGCTACAATTAATGTAATAATATCAACATCGGTGGTGGTATAGCTTCCTTCCTGTAACTTCTATAGCAAGCCTAGATCATAATTCACAAACAAATCAACTAAGAAATGTACTGTTCATTCAAGGATAATGCGAAATACACCAAAATGAAAGGAAAGGGTGAACCTTTTGGAAGATATTAAACTCAGTTGTATATATAGGTGTTAAATAAATCATTTTCGGATTCTTCTAGACAGCAGACATACCGCATAGTATAGACAGACTAAAAAGCGGACAAGTATGTCCATCAAAAAGTCAATGACAAACAAACTGTCACAGATAATAATAATAATTGTATACTATTTAAAGCGATTAATAAATTTCTTTCTTTTTTTTTTGTTTATTTCGCTGACGTCATATATTTCTCACGGTTCAATAAGGTTATACAAACACCAGTGATTGATTGAAATAGTTCGAATGTACTAAGTCAATCAGTTTCTTCTGGTTACCTCCCATTGATTGTTACCATAGTAACATTATTAGAAAGCTCTCCCATGCCGTCATCGCCATCTTGGAACTGTGATTATAATAATGGCGTATGTACCCTGTACTCTACTGGTTCGTGACGGATGTCTTGGGTTTTAGTAAAATCAAATTCAACACAATATCGACCTAAACAGGTTTCAGTACACCATTTATATCGACCTTACAAAAACGTGCCATAATAAAAATTAATATTCAAATGTGCACGATATGTCAAAGGTCACTTATTTATACACACATCATTCGCTTACGCGTTTGTTTTAATAAATACCGAGCAAGTTATGCAACTGTTATCTATGAAGTTATCAAAATGTGTTCATTGTTTGTTTGGCTTGTAATCGACCTACAGTTAAACCTTATTATAGGTTCTAAAAACCGATCAACTGAAACTGTATACGTTTGTGAATAACAATACTAAAATGCCAGGAATCTATAGCAGATTTGCCAACGTATCATTATTTTTTACAAGTCCTATTAAAATCACTCAAATTCTTGGCCATCGAGTGTGGCAGGCAGTAATAATAATACTACAATTCACTGTTTAAAAGTTACGACATGTCGGATAAACAAATAAAACAATGTAAAATAATCAACTTACTACAGTGATATATTTCAACCAGGCATACGCACTTTTCTTCTTTTTTTGACATTGCTGAAAAAAAGAAAAAGTATATGAAAAACGCACTTCTTGAAAACAGGTGAAGAATGAAATTTCACTTCATGAGAAATAAACACCTTGAATGTCAATAGAAATACCAACATTTAGGACTAAAGAAACCAACAAAATACGGTAAACAGATAAATAATAATATATTATATTGTATTGATCTTCTCTAGTCTTCTCTCTCTTTGGTTATATTCATTGGTAGATATCGTGCATAATTTGTATTATTTAGTAAAATTAATTTCACTCGACGTAACTATTTTTTTTTATTAGTATGCCTATTTTAATGAAGAAAGAACAATTAATACTGTTTCGTCAAAAAGTCGAGCGGCGTTTTTTGTAAAAAATATTTCTTGTATATATTGTTACAATGTTACAGGCTTAAAATACAAATGGGAATACAAATATGTCGGAATATCATAAATATTGAGTGGAATTTTTGGGTAGACATCCCGGTGTGATGGGGTTATCTCTCTAATTTCATTTTCTTTGCTATGCACGACAATTTCTCTTCATTTATATAACACAGATCAGTTCGGCACAACCACATCCTTTTTTTCAAATATGTGTTGGTACCTTCTGAGGTTCAAAATTCAACAGATTCCTATAATTGACAAAATATGTTGAGGGTTTCTTTTTGTTCTGAGCACAGACGACTGTTATAAGTGCACAGCAAGAGAGGATATTTACAAGAGGAATGAAATCAAACTTTGCAAAGAAATATTTGTATTAAATGGCGACCAACGAGTTGCACAGAGCGCATGCTCACTCACTTCAGTTTCCGGTTTTATCAAATCATACTAAATTACTCCTTATAATTCATATCAATTTGTTTTTACTTCATCAAATTGTCGAGAAACTTTTAGCCCTCCCTGACCCTCTCACAGGCAGGTTTTGTCATCTCTTTCCCATTTCTCTTAATATCTATTCTTTATTTCTTAATTTCGTAACTTGTTATCCCGTCTCATTTATGTGGCCCTTGGTGAACACCTGCTATTTTAACTTTGATCTTAATAAAGACAAAAAGCTGGTAATCGCTTTAATTGGAAAACTCTTATATCACGACAAACGATATATCGACGCCTTTTAAGTTCCAATGCAGTGTAAACAATAGGATCTTCCCTATTAAAAGTTCCGAAATAATAGCCGTTGATGTTTCAATACAGTCGTATTCTTACGGTGATTGTCCATGGATCAAATGTCAACTTTTCGGGAAACTGACTCCTGTAACTCAGTTTGAGATTGGTGACGTATACAGTACCTATGGATGGACAGTATGGCTAGATCCGGTGTATAGTATTTCTTTAGAATGGAAAGATAGCCCATGGGCGTATACGAGAAATAACACAGTCATGCCATAGATGTCGAATTTTGTGTGCTTAACACCTATTTCCTATATATCATGGTCTCTGTATCATATTGATGAAACAAATAGCAATTGAGGAGGTTGATATTGCTTTTTTACTTTGGTCCGAGATAATTGCAAATAGCCTACTGAAATCGGATAATTATATCGGTATAATTCTACTCCATAGTTATTATACAAACAAAAAATGTTCATGCATAATGTGCCAAATACTTGATATCGTTCATGATATTTCATTTGTACATTTCATTCGATGTTATCCTGTCCATGAAACGTTTCAAATACCACTTTTTATTGTTTTACAAAATGTCTAATATTAGCAAGGGAATACAAATGACGTTGCCGAATGCTTTAGGCCTAGTTTCAAATGAAGTATTTAGGGGGAATGTTGTTTCTGATATCGCTATCGAGCTGGTTACACGCAATGTTTTAAAGGTGATCTGCTACGGAATAACATACTTCATCGCGGTGATGTTTTATTACGCGCATATCAATTTTAATACGGGTACGCGCTGAATTATAACCAATACGCATCGGTTGTATCAGGATGTTTACATTTCTAACAGTATTAACGAGATGACAATAACGTTACGTAACATTTGGATAACGCCTCCTTAACAGACAGGTTTCTCGAACGAGAGGGCATCAAGTTTATGTAAGCGATATTCCGTTCCAACACTGCGTTGTGCGCTGGTATTTCTTGAGGCAAATCGGCGACGAGTGAATGAAACGAACACCGTGGCCTTTCTGTTGTTGATCTGTCGTTTCCGAGATAAGTCACATATTTCGCGTTACTCGCTCGTTACAGGTAATTGCGATTGAACGAACAGTAGACAAATGTTCATGATGCGTAATTGATGGTCTTCATACCGAAATTTTTTATCAAAATAAATGCAGGTGTCAAGAAATGATGACCGGTATATCGGGTGCGACAACAAACTCTAATCTGTCTGCGCTGAGCAGAACATTTAATTTAAAGTTATACGTATTGTAATCAGACCTATAAACAACATTCAACGTGTGCAATTAAATAGCCATTGAAATATAAAGTAATCTAGGCCTGATTCAATGAGATAATTCGATCTTCCCCGGCCTCTAGAGTTGCGTCATTTCACCCGCTACAATCCCCACCTATTAAATCCATGCCGTAATCATCACCATTCACATCTAGGCTTCCCCCTTAAACAATTCTCATTTTCACAAAACACAAGACAAATACTTATATAAGAAATAGAATTATGTAAATTGTTAAAGTGAAAGATTTAGTATTGAAGAGAACATGTCACTTAAGTGCAATTCGTGTCATGGTCGTCACGGTCCAAAAATGTGTCCGAAATTAAAGATCTAGTTTTGTTAAAACATAGGCCGAGCGGTTAAGACAGTGGAACCGAAATCCATAGCCATAACATTGGCAAGGGTTCGAGGCTCACTCGCTCCATGGTTCTGGTGGTAGAACAAGTCTAAACCGTAGGTCCAGTGTACATCTGGCTCATGTGCACTTTAAAGAACCTAGTACATCTTTCGAGACGAGTAGGGGGTTACCTCGGTGTACTAGTTCATTCATACACACACACACACTGTCTTGGACAGACGTATTGGCGCCGTAGTTGGCTGCCGATGTGACAATGGGACCCTTAGTGGAGCAGTAGCCTTCAACTATGAAGTTTGCTCCTTAATATAGAAAAAGAAGACAGGCATTGGGATACACACATATTGATTGCAAACCCAAATCAAAATTGTTCAAAATATACAGGTACTGTGGAATGTAGGGTAAATATAAAATGGCTGTACAGTACACTGTCATTCATAAAATACCTCCACGCAATAGATATACTGTAAACATAGGCAACTTTGAAATTCTTTTACATCTTTGAGAAATAAACATTTCATTTCATAAGAATCAGCCCATTATTATTTCCAAAGTTCAATGTTATTATTTTCTCATGAAATGGCTGTAGACCTACATTGTCGGCATTTTCACACGTTTTGTTTCGCAAACTATATTACTTGTACTCCTACAGATTCTACCTTTGCATTTTAATTGCTACTTAAACTAAAGTTTCTAGTTTTGGATATATTATAGTTTAGCATTCTTTTTCTGTTTCACAATGCTATGTTTTGATCGACTCTGCCGGCCACTGAACTTTTTACATGTCAATTCGCTGCCGGCGGAAACTGCCGTACGGGAAAAAATCGCTCCCTGCCGCCGACGAATCTCTCTTTACTGCTATTCCTCCTCCGTCATCGGGTCACCAATTTATAAACGTATTTCTAAATCTCCTGGTGCGTAGGCCTACTGTAAACACTACCGAAACGTAACTAGAAAACGCGACGTTGTTTGTTTAATTAAGAAGAATATTTTACAGAAAGATAGAAAAAGAGGAAAGGCGTACTTTTGGGTTAATTTTTAGAGAATAAAAAACGCGCGCGTGACACGTGACTTGGTGATCTATCGTTTGCTTGACACTGGTTCGTCTGATACGGTGCATGTTATATTCGAGTAAGGTGCACTTCTCTCCGACAGCCACCACCTGGCCTAAACATGTCTCACATAGTTGGTGTTGACTTTTTTGACCTCATTTGAAGAATTTCTTGTAACTTTATATCAACATCCGATTATTTGCCAAGAACTGCATTAATAACATTCATCATTGTGCTTATTATTAACATTAAGGAACTATATGTTTCAATTTGATTTCCTGATAGGGCCTACTAATTGTATATATGAACTATAATACACTACACACGCCATATGAATGTGCGTACAATAAAGCGTGTTACTATTTATAGACAACGTCAAAGTGGATGTAGGTGATCCCCGAGGTGATCAGGGGATGAGTCCATAATTTCAACCCCGATTTCAACGCACATAAAATGTTGTAGGCCTACGTATGCCAGTTGAAGCAGAAGCAACGTGTTCAACTAGGATCTGCTGAAATTATAACGAATACATGAGGACACATAATATAATCTACAAATTAAGTTTGTCCTTTAAAACAGTGGGTGATTATCTAACTATTTATCAAAATTACTGTTTATTTATTTATTTATTACATTCTTTTGATCGATAGTATATCAGGTTACAATATCATTGTAATGGACTGTTTTTTTCAGTAAAATATTCAGCAAAATCCATGTGTTGGTAAATAAACACAACCCCATACAAATGGGAACCGCGGTCCCCGCATGGGTCTGGTTAAATATTCGTGATTATACAGTTATTTTTACACAAAAAAATAAGGGGTATATATGCCACGTGGAGGGCATTGTAGTATAGTATGCGAAGGAATTGAAGTTACCTTGGAAAAATATCAATAGAATTCGTCAATTTTAAATTATTTCTATATTTAAACACAAACGACCCCCAAAAGACGATATTAGATATGAATTGCTAGTGGAATCTCGCTTCAGCCAAATTCCTAGCCAGTCCTGGAATATTGAAAGAATACAGCAGCCTACCCGTTTCCCATATAGAATGGCTAGCAACCCGCTGAGTCAGTTATTTTGTACAGGTCTCGGTGTGACATTGCTGGGCTAGCTTGTCATGGATGCCCTGCTCCTCTGAAACATTTTTACGACCCACCCAATATAGTTATGTTAGAAATGTTCGTCCAAAAACAAATTAATATTACACATCTTATAATGCAAGATATATTATAACAATATAGGCCTAGTGACGACTTGTTTCAATTGCTTTGCATCTAAAATGGTGCCAATATTCTACTATACTTTTAGTAAGAATATTAAAACATACTTTCTTCTTTTAATGTGTACAATAGGCCCCGTTGGTTCATAGACATAGACATAGACATCACATTGTAGGCCTACGCTTCTTTTCCTTATTGGGTTAGTGGGCCTATGTAGACCATCTTATGTTGTTTTGAACTGGTTTTTCTTGGGACTTGCACGACAATTAGGCCAAGAATACAATATATCGCAAGAAGTCTATTCGGTCTCTTTAAGCTCACTAGACCAACATACAAAATGCAGACTAGCTGTCCTGTAGTGTAAAATGAGTGAATTATCTGGGATTCCACAACAATTTGCTATATATATCTGCACATTCCTTCACTGTTAACATAACACATAGTATGTTAAGTGGAGGTTCCAAAACAGTATGCAAGAAGGTAATATATCAACTATGCAAACATTATTTACATACTTATAAGATTGCCGAAAGTCTAAATTTACAGTTTTGGCAAAGAATGTTTTTTAGAACAATGTTACAATACAAAACTTCCTTCATTTTCCACACAAATTATCTTATTTCTTATTTTAAATTATAATCTCTCAATCCGCGTGGCGCAGTTCGTTGGACGCTGGATTACCGATCGTGATGTCGTGGTTCGAATCCAACCCTCGTCGCATTGCTTGTATCCGTAAGCACTTTACTTACATTTGCCTTTCCCACCCAGGTGTATAAATGAGAACCCGGTTAGATCAATTTTATCAATTTATAATCCGAATGGTCAGCAGAATACGTAACGGTCAGAACACTGTCCTCGTCTGACCACTCCTGACAATAACGAACCTCACAACATGCACTTTCCTAATTAGACTTTATTTCAGAGGCATTCATTGTTTTGTTTTGCAGGTAAATACAACCTTCAAGTAATTAGCGGAACAGCGACCTCTATTAATTTACGATGGGATAACTTTAAGCCAAAGAATTCTAATGCATATTATTTAGTTTACTACACTGAAGGTAAAGAAGCATATAAAAAAGAAATGTCAAATTGGATTGGTCAAGTAAAAGTACGTATAATCGTTTTATCCAATTAAAATACATGTTGCATCTAAGTTTGGTTTTGTGGCTCTTAATTCATTAAGATGTGGATATGATACAGATTTTTCTAAAACATGATTAAATGCGGGACACTCGGGTAAATACATTAGTATTTTAAATTATTTTTATAAAAAGTGTATAGACCACGATGTATCCTTCCTTACCTGTTGATGTGACTGCATCCGAACGGAATTCTAGAGCTGCCGGCCATAATTTGATTTTCTATTCTCCTTGGCACCCACTGGTCCTCCTAGACAAGCAGAAATTGAATTCAATATTTTATATACGTACGGACACTGCTGCGGTTTAAAGTTAAAATGTAACTTTATGGTGCTACGATCTTCGTTACATTTCTATTCAGATAAGTTTTAAGATAGATTTATAGGCAAATTTGTCAGTATGGGGTATAGTTAGGTGGGGGAGGGCGGATTGGTCATATGGATACATGTCATTGACAGTTGACAGGAGTGACGTCAACCAGAACGAAACATCCAAAATTATTATGTTCCAATCTCTGAAAACAAAACATTCTAAAGCTTTGTCTACACTATCAAACTTTATGTGACAACAAATGTCATGTGCCCATATATAGACATGATGATGTCATATCACTACCATATTTGGGCATATCACTGCCATATTTGGGCACATCACACTTCTTTTTTGTCAATTAGTTTGACAGTTTTGACAGAGCTTTAATAGAAGTATATACACAATTCTTGAAGTATTGACAAGGCCAAACCTGTTCATTCTTCATACATCTTCCAGAGACAAAAAGAAAAAAAAAACATATTTCCTATGAAATAATTTTTTGTAAGCAACAAACTATTATTGAGAGATTGAAAAAAACTTCTATATTTAGTTTGTTTCCATAAAATATGTGCTTAGATGGCATAACAATCGATCGTAGGTACCACGCTGAGGAGCGTGTTGTCATTGCCAAATATGCTCTATTTATAGACATAACGAATATTTTCTCTCATCTCAGTTATTCATATTCGTAATTATACCAGTAACCCAGCAGAGATGTAACTACGTAAAGTAAATAAACTATTTTTACCGAGAGGTCATAAGCTTAACATATGTTCAAGTAGTTGAGGTATGCTCGTCACCTTGCGACCACCTGTCCGAACCAACCCATCTGAGAAAATATTATATATGGACACTTTTTCTATTTTTGGTCAAAAACGAAAAAAGTATAAATAAAAGAATGAATCAATCTTTTGCAGTAACTTACTAATTTTGTTTTTAGATTAGAAAAATATTTATTGCTTAAAATCTTGTTTTGTTAGGTTAAGAAAGGTACTTATGTGTCCGTAAAAGGGCTGAAGACTGATGAGGTATATTTCTTCAAAGTTACGTATCGTAAAGAAAAAGGTGACTTAGTGTTGGAAGGACCGTCAACGGAAATAGCTGCACATAGGGCGGGCGCTCCGGGTAAGTTACCACTCGCATCTGAATGTATTGTAAAACGGAGAATGTTTGATACAAAATGACATTGTCGAATATTTGCGTAAATAATAATAATAATATTGTACGTATCCACGGATAACAAACGATTTATAAGATATAATGTTTAATGTAAGTACAACTAATGTTGATGTAATTCCAAATAATTTATTGGAAAATTCCATTTAGTTTGAGCGACTGACATTAATATGAAATTAAGATTTTGGACGATTTTAGAAACATGTAACAATATAATTGTCTATGTTTATTTTAAAGGAATAGTGGCAAAGTTAAATACAATATGCCACAACAATTCATCGGTGTTCCTATTTCATCCTAGGCTTTCATTCAATTGACACTGAAACCAAGTGATTGAGATAAATATGACGAAATTAACATTTTTCAACAATTTAAAGCTTTCCGATACTTTCTTTAATTGTATTCAATCTCAACCAAGATAACTATGATCTTATTTAACGAGAAAATTAAGCATAAATATATACACTCTATTATCCCTTGGGGTAGAATGTTTAATTACCATTTATTTATGAGTAAGCCATTTTTAGATGAAGTGGGTGTTGATAGTTTGACTTTAATTTTACAGCACCACTGGGAGGTTGTGAGCACAACGATAAACATTACGATGAAGGAAGAACAATAAAGCAGAGCTGTGACGCCGTCTGCGATTGCCTTCTAGGCTCCTGGCTGTGCAGGCCTAGAGCCTGCCCTCCAACCCCTGATTTGGTGCTGGATAGCTCTAAGAGTTGCTATGAAGCACCTCACCCAGACGACCCGGAGTGCTGTGTCATTATTGTGTGTGAAGGTGGAGATGATGAAGTAATAGAGGCGGAACCACGTAAGATACTACACATTATCATTTCATATATTGCAACTATAAATACAGTAGGCCGTGTCGAAACAGACCTATAAATTTACATATTTTTGTCCTGGTATTAAACATAACTACAAAATACCATTGCCACGTGTTTCTACCATTAGGAATCGTGGGAGACATTTCTTAACCATTTAAAGTACAACGATCATTAATACAAATTTTAAAAACCTTAAATTTCATATCCCAGTTAATTGCATTCGAGATGGTTTTCACCATAAACACGGTCAAACGTACTACTACGATTGTGACGAAGTTTGCTATTGTGACGATGGAAAAGAAACATGCACTCCAAGATGTCAAGATCCAGGAACCATGTTACCAGACCCAGAGACATGCCCCAGTCCGAAACTGAATGACCCACCGGAAGGTGAATGCTGTCCTTACTGGTCATGCCCTCCACCACGTAAGTAAACTAACCAATCATGTAATGAGGCTTAATTTCAATTCACGTTGGATGACGGATTGACACACTGACCGACTGACAAACAGACATAACACCGATAACATTCGTCTTTAGGGGTCATTTTCTAGATTCTTCTTTTTCTCTTTTTAGCTGGTTATTGTGAGATGAATGGAAATGCTTACGCAGAAGAAGAGTTCTTTGACGTTGATTGCTCAATGCGGTGTCAGTGTATGAGCGGCTACATCAACTGTTACCCACGCTGCTCACATACTGTTAGGCACCCGACTGTCGATTGTCCTAACCCGAAGAAAGTGAGAATTCCCGGCGAATGTTGTATGCAATGGGAATGCGTGGATGTGGGTAAGACATTTCATTTTTGTATGGTGCACATGTAACAGCATTAAATACGTACCAGAAATGTTTCCGTTTAAAGTAGGTATAACAAATCAATCTATACCTCTCGTTTCAGAACCTAAAATATGTTCCTATCCAGGCTTAACTGGTACCATAACACTAACTGACGGTGAATGGATCGATGAAGGCTGCGATAGCCGTTGTCATTGTACCACGGGTGAAGTAACGTGTATGCCCTTGTGTGATAAACTCGAAAAGCCGATTCCAACACCACTTTGTCCAGCACCAGTGATCGCTAAGGTGAAAGACACCGATTGTTGCCAAGTCGTTGCTTGTAATGATCCAGATATACGTAAGTGTATTGACCATTGATCCAGATATACGTAAGTGTGTTGCTTGTAATGATCCAGATATACGTAAGTGTGTTGCTTGTAATGATCCAGATATAGGTAAGTTTGTTGCTTGTAATGATCCAGATATACGTAAGTGTGTTGCTTGTAATGATCTAGATATACGTAAGTGTGTTGGCCATTGATATGAAATCCATGTAATTCTATTTCTCAACATGCATCATGTAAGCGCTGCCCTTGTAAACCGAATAACAACATTGTAATTGCAAACTCGGACAAGTTGGCAAAAGTCTAAACTTAAAGCTGTCTACACTATCAAAGTGGTAGTGATATAACATCATCATGTCTATATATGGGCACATCACATAAAGTTTACTATTGTAGACTAGGCTAAACTTTTTAGAATAATCTTGCTGAAAGAGGTATGAATCTTTAATTACGTTTTTCTAAATTGTTATTTTGGGTTTCTTTCCAAAAGTTCACCCTATAGTACAGGAGACATTACGATCAAAAGCCATTACATGAATATATGTTCATTTACATTTCAGCTAGCCCAAACGCCGTACAAGACGTAACAGTTTACGCAATTAATTCGTCAGCCATAACGATAGGATTCGCTCCGCCGACAAATTTGGAACTTCGTAATATTTTAGATGGGTACCACATATATTATACTAACCAATCTGAAACGGCTGATTTTAAGAATTGGTTGATGTACCGACAGGTAGGTCTACTAATGTTTGCGTTTATCATTTAAGAATGTACGAAACATGTGGTGGTGTCCCGGTGGTTCTAGACCACCGGATAACGACCGGAGCCTTGTAACCCGACAGGTTTGATTCAGAAAAAATGTCATAAACATCAACCAAACTATTGGTTTATTTTAAAGGATGCTGCTCCTCCAGGTCTCCGCCTCGTCGGTCACACAGTCGTACAAATCAGCGAACTGCGACGTCAGACAACGTATTACATACGGATTCGTGTTACTATACCACCAGAAAGTGTCGAAACTCAATGGCATAATACGCTGCCAGCAACCGACACGATTGTCATCCGAACCAATGAAAAACAACGTAAGTAAGCGTGACATTGGTTCAATCCCAGTGGGGCGCTACAATCACAATGACCAATCACAAGCGACAATTCGTGTGATCCACCGTCGTGATTGGTCAAATTATTCGGCTCGCTAATTGCGAGGCGGAACCAAACCGTATTAGTTTACGTACATTTTCCGATAGATTAATTTACGTAAAACCATTCAGAAATTGAATATAATAAATACGTAAATATCTTTATCAATGCTGTACTATGTAAGGGCGTGTGGCGCAGTGTGTTGGACGTTCGACTACTGATCGTGAGATCGAGGTTCGAATCCAACTCTCGCCGCATTGCTTGTATCCTTAGGCAAGATACTTTACTTACGTTTGCCTCTCTCCATCCAGGTGTATAATTGGGAACACGGTTAGATCAAGACACAACTTTGCGCTGATTACTAGCTGCATTATGGGAGTATGTTTCCATAGGTGTTTGGAAAATGACTGGGGTAATAATGTTCAGCGCTTAGAGGTTTCACAACATTAGGCGCTATACAAATCCAGGATATTATTATTATTATTACTAATGGAAAATGATAATACAAACAATATAAAGTGATATTCTTATTTCTATTATGTTATTATTATTACAGCTCAACCATGTCACTACAAAGGAAAAATCTACGAACATAACAAAACATTTGACATTGGATGTGAGTCGATGTGTGAATGCAAGTTTGGCCAGACGGTGTGTAGATCCCGCTGTCAGAAGGTTGACTTACAGCCGTCCGAGGATTGTCCCCACCCTGTCCAGCAAATAGAGGCGGGGCAATGTTGCCCAACATGGGTGTGCCTTCCTAAACGTGAGTGATACTTTCTTTTTACTTGCCCCTACTATAGATTGATTATATAACGGAATATTTAAACATATAATAAACTACCGTGTATTATTCTATACTTTATACAGTTGGTGATTGTAGGCAAAACGGCACAATTTATGAAGACGGAATGGAATGGCGTTACGGATGTGACGTACGCTGCGTGTGCAATAGTGGTCAGGTCAAATGTCGCAATATGTGCATGAATGCAACGCAAAAAGCACCGGGTTACGATTGCAAATATCCTGTACAAATAAGTGTTCCTGATACGTGTTGTAAAGAGTGGGTTTGCTATGAAGGTAATATATTTTGGTTTGTAATAGTGTAAAACGTACGCGCAACGCAAGTAATTTGACCAATCAGAAACGACAGATCGGAATCGTGTTTGTGATTTGTTACTTGCGTTGTGTGTACGTCCTTGCGTTGCGCTTCTGTTTCACGTAGCTCATAGGTGCCGATTTCCTATTTTGCTGTTTTACTTATGAATCACAGAAAATGATTGTAGGTGGTTAACTAAAGCTCTGTCTACACTATCAAAATAGTTTGACTAAAAAGTGTGATGTGACCAAATATGCTAGTGGCTTAAATATAGTAGTGATATGACATCATTATGTCCATATATGGGAACATCAAATTTTCATCACATTTAAGTTTGATAGTGTAGACAGAGCTTAAGGAAAGGGTCCGAAAAATAATGCAAACGCAGGAAATTTGATTTGCGTTGCGTTTAAGTGGGAACCAAATATCGATAAAATATGTGTGATTGATTATATAATCATCGTTTGAAAAAATTGTAAAATTGATTAAAATGAAATTTGTGTTTTTGTTTCTTTATAGAAAAACCGCCAACACACATGCCGCTTCCGTCTCTACCTTTACCACTATCCAGCTTCATCATTGAGATTGACGCGCACGATATAAGCGCTACGAAAGCAGTGATCACGTGGCCGATGCTGACGGATTTGCAACGCCAATTCATCTCGTTATTCCGCCTAAAGTACCGCGAATTAGGTTATGACGTTAGAATGTGGAATAGTTCAATAGAGTTCAGACCCGAGTTGACCAAGTACATTTTGGTGAATTTGAAGCCGTCTAGGAGCTATATTGTACAGTTGGTGGTCATTTTAGGTGAGGTACATGAACCGGGAATCGCACTTGAACTACAGACGAACAAAGTTGAAATCGATACACTTTGGGTTCCAGGTAAAGCACGGGAGTTTACGAACTGTTTAAATGATTACAACAATTTATAGTGTACTTTGTGGCTTATATATAAGTAGGATAATTTACAACGTACGTAGGCCAAAAACGAAAGCACGGTATAGAATTTCATCACGGGTCGTTAAAACTTTATTTTGAACTCATAAATATTGATGTTTATAACGTACGTGATCTTAAAATATCTCTTCTGACACATCAATGAAAAAGCATGCCGTCTCGAATAAATGATAAAATAATCAAAAAAATAAACATTCTAACAAATTTGATAGTAATTAGCAGCATCATGTCCGCTTACGATTTTAGGAATGCAATTTGTTTAGTCTAAATACAACTACACCTGCAATGCAACCACTAACAAAATAGGCCCTACTTCAGAGAACATGCTTTATAGCTAAAACAATGACGTACACGTGACGTAATCTGTCGGATCATCCAAACTGACTGTGATTGGTTGAATAGCGCGCTTCGCGTAGCCTACGTTGTTGCGATGCATCCATCCTCATGGATGGATGGGGTTTCGGGACGAAGTTGAAGTAGTCACAAGGTTAAAATGATGTACACAAATATAAAAATAACTTTTTTTTGGTGAATTAATTTGAGGTTTTTTTTTTCTTTACCAGCCGATCCGTATCCAGGTGAACCCATCGACATAAACGCACTATCAATAGATACAAACACCATTACATTAAAATGGGAATCCTTACCACAAGCTATCAACGTTGACCTTATTGGATGGCGACTAACATACGGTAAAGAAGAAGAACCAAACAAGATAAAAAGCAAAAGGGTGGAGAAGTCTTCGTTATCTTACGTTCTACGCAGTCTAACACCCTCACAGACTTACCGAATACAACTCGTAGGCCTGTGGGATAACGGTACTTTAACTCGTGAAGTTCGATCGAAAATTATTGCCGAAAAAACCAAGGATTTAAATGCAACTATGCCAGGTATATAATGTGCTTTACCCTAACAACTCATTTTCACATTGTCTTGTCTGAAAAAAAGCTCTGCGTATACTTATTCGGCCCCAAAATACTCAAATAAGCAGGGCCTTTACATTGATACGAATGTACCAGCCAGCCTAAATCTTTAGTAAAAGCCGTACTTAATTGCAAGACTCTCAATTGTATTTATATGACTTTAAAAAACATGTGTTTCACTAAACAAAAAGCAGCCTAAAATATCATTGATTTGGGCGCCATAACGCTAAAAAAGAACCTTAAAATAATATATTCTTACTTACACTAAATGCTTAATTCGCCCTGCTGTCTCACGAACAACAAATATGTACAATAACATGATCCACGTATTATGCAAATTATTTGTTTGTTTTTTTAGAAATCCAAAAAGGGTCTTCAAAGATAGGGGTCGCTGTTGGTATGGCTGTCTTAGCGGTTATCCTCATTGCAGCTATTGTAGTGTTATACGTAAAAGTAATTCGACCAAAGACAAAACGTCAGTACGATGTATATGTACGAACAACACAAATAAATTACGACAATACATCGACATATGATCAAATTACTAAGGTAAAAACATTATTCAAATGTGTTGTTATTATTAATCTTCATAAATAATAATTTATTTTTTAACGTCTTTATACACAATCAGGTAAAAGAAAACCTTTTTTGCATTGTGGTCCTGTCTTGAAGTTTAGTTTTGTGATATCTAATGAATAAGTAATTGGATCTAATGAATAATTCATGACATCTAATGAATAATTCACGACTTTTAAATAGTGGATTACGTTTTACCCTTAACTGTTATTTTATAGGATATTCGCCGAGGTAGCGAAGCTGGGTTACTGGACGTACTTAGACGGGGTAGTGACGGAGCTTTTCTGGACTTACCGAAGGAAGGGGAAGTTGGTTACTACAGTCTGAGAAGAGACAGTGAGGCGACGTTCTTAGCTTCAAGACGCGGTAGTCAAGACGGGTTACTTGATCTTTAGGGAGAAACATTCAAAATACTGTATATAATTGATTGTAAAAAAAACGAGCATTATATTTTAATGTTTTAATATGAAATAAAGATTTTTTTATATTAGATATTTGTTATAATATTGATAATGTAGATTCGGTGTGTAATATATTTTTGGATCTTTTTTTATTGTAAAATACATTAAAATAATAGTAATTGTGCCAAATTATAGGCGATTTTCGTTATCATTCCTGTGCAACCATGGTCCATGGCACAAAGATCCTATGGAACACATTCATATGATGTGTTCATTATTAAGTTCGAGATTGTTTCGGCGATACTAAGTACAGCGAGTGTAGACTTAAGTACATATCCTACATTATTCTTGAATATGCAGTAAATATTATTTTTGCTTGGGATATGGATTGGAATACTTTACTTCATTATCAATAATTATAGGTTAACTAGTTAAATCGTATGGAATATTATGCCGAAGTAGACAGGTCGGTGACAGTGGCGTAACGGCTGTGAGCGCTCACTGGCTTATCCCAGGGGGCGCTTATGGGGCTAAAAAAGGGCAAAAAACGCCCCGAGGCCTTCAACGTTGGAGGACCACTTACGATACCTAAACCAGGAAACTCAGGTCTCTACGCCACAGGTTGGCGAGATAGACTAGGTACGAATCGTCTACATTTTAATAATGTGATTGTCCGATTTGTTTTAAATATTTGCATTATTATTATTATTATCGAGATGATCAGAAATCATTGGCATTAGCGCACGCGTGCGCAGCACATTCATGGTGTTGATATAAAAAACATGTACTTTATTTATTACTGTAAACCCTGTGACTGGTTCCGAAATAATTATTCGCGTTGAGAAGTGTATCAAACATTATAACCATAGGCTTAACGTACAGCCTACATTATACGTTGTGCGATGTTAGTACTGTGTAAAGTAAGTAAAGATATACAATATCTGTTTGTGTGATTGTTCTATACAATTTTTACAGGGTAACTGTAGCAGACTGATTCAGATCTCCTCCAATCAACAAAGACCTTCTTCTATAGAGTCCACCAATCAAAGACATTCTATAGAGTCCTCCAATTAAAGACTTCTGATCTTCTATGGAGTCCTCCAATCAAAGACCTCTTCTATAGAGTCCTGCAATCAAAGACCTCTTCTATAGAGTCCTCCAATCAAAGACCTCTTCTATAGAGTCCT
Source organism: Antedon bifida (assembly GCF_963402885.1). Classification (NCBI taxonomy): domain Eukaryota; kingdom Metazoa; phylum Echinodermata; class Crinoidea; order Comatulida; family Antedonidae; genus Antedon; species Antedon bifida. Next base: position 5,992,498 of record NC_136234.1, read on the forward strand.
CCAATCAAAGACCTCTTCTATAGAGTCCTCCAATCAAAGACCTCTTCTATAGAGTCCTCCAATCAAAGACCTTCTATAGAGTCCTGCAATCAAAGACCTCTGATCTTCTATAGAGTCCTCCAATTAAAGACCTCTGATCTTCTATGGAGTCCTCCAATCAAATACCTCTTCTATGGAGTCCTCCAATCAAAAACCTCTTCTATAGAGTCCTCCAATCAATGACCTCTTGTATAGAGTCCTCCAATCAAAGACCTCTTCTATAGAGTCCTCCAATCAAAGACCTTCTATAGAGCCTTCCACTCAAATACCTCTTAATACCTCCCCCTAGAAAGTACTAGGTACCCATTACCTGGCCAGGATTAACAGAACATGCCATCATAAACCTAGGCCTACACTTATTCTAGGAGACCGACAACGCCAAAGACTCCGTATTAAATTTAAAAAAAGACTTAAATCAACTTAATCGGTAGATATTTTCGTAGACATTCTTAATGAAAATAAACTATTACTCGAGTTTATCAAATTGTTGTATTTTATTTTCTTCAGATGTATATTAATTTTGATAAAATGATTTGCACGTTTGTTTTATTAAAACTTTCTTACAAAAAAAACCTGTTGACTATAGATTTTAGTAACTTCGGTAGTTTACAGTATTATATTGCGCGGACAAATTAAGCAATATGCCTCCTGTAACCGGGCGATAGACAATTAGCCGAATGCCACTTCGGCCACAGACAATTAGCCGAATGCCACTTCGGCCACAGACATTTAGCCGAATGCCACTTCGGCCACAGACATTTAGCCGACAAACATTACACCTCACTCGGTTCTTGTTTTCATTTACATTTAAAAGTTTGTGACACCAGCCCTCAAATTCTACTTCTTTGGGAACTGCGTCTGCTTGGGGAGGCTTATTATTTTTAAAGGATTTAGATACAAACAAATAAATGAATGCACATTATTAAACTACATGTTATAATTATTATATATGAGTGTTGTCTATCTTAGTAAGCATTTCAGCTGTCTTTTCTATTTGTCTAGATTCTTTTTTAGCATGTGAAAAATAAGCTAAACCATAAAGTAAGATAGCAAGAACAGAGAAGCCAACGGTACAAACAACAAACAAGACACCGAGTTGTGGACGATCGTAGCTATGGCACCGACCACGCGAACCATCGCACGTCCTATTCCATAGTATACAACTAACATCGAACAAACTTCCAATCAAGAATGGTCCGGGTATTGTACCGAGACAGCGTATCAACACCCATTGTACTGCTAGAGCGAGAGATCGCTTTTGATGTGGCACGCACCTGAAAACAAAAAGGATTGCTGTATTTATTAGGCCTTACTCTATTAAAAACTTAACACATTTCGAAGTATATACTTAAAAATAAAGATATTATATACCTGAGAGTAATATTATCAATGGATGGACCAGGCAGAAAAAAACACGTGACCGCCACAGAAAACAGAACGAGAAAAATGTATAGGTTTGTACACGTCATGGTATCACATGCCGCATCTGACGCGGACCCTAGTTCATCATTATCTTCACTTAACACACACGTACAATTTCCATACGTTTTGGACTGCAAAGCAAAGAACAACAAATAGAAAAATTTAAATTTAACGAGGGACTTCAGCCATATGGTATAGTATTCAATGGACTTGTTGGATGGATACTTTATGAAGGGTGTGGTGTAATACGACGTGAGCCTACGTCAGAGGTCAATTGACCATTACAATTAAGTGTTGGAAAATTCTGTTAGCAACAACCCTGTAAAAGAGACACTTTTACGCGGGAAGTAACGGTATGGTGTCCCCTAGAGGGGTGTCAGATGGAAGGGATTCTGCTGTAATTTTCTTTTCAACATGTTTGTTTTCTTTCTTTTTATCGTATTTATATGGTGTTTGTTTTATTTTTGTAATATCACGAACTTCTATAAAAACAATCAATGTTGATTGAACGAGTTGTACTGTGCATCAATATCGTGTCTAAATAAAGTTTATGTATATATAATACCTCTTCTATATAAACTGTGCACCCGGCGTGGCAAGCATCAAAGTACACACGCCCGTCTGATCCACACACTGCATTGTATGTTGTATCAGAGCAGTGGCATTGTTCGTTACACTGTGCGTTTAATTTAACATCACTGCAATACAAACAAAATGTGGGTCGAGAAGGAAATTACAAAAGGAAAAACACAGGAAATGATTCGCTTATGATACCCATTTTATCAATTAACACATGTCGAAGAAATTTATTCCTAAGCCTACCATTTCCAGGCAACGCCAACACAATATAATAACTGACTTTTAGACTGTCCACGTCATAAAGAAATAATTGTCTTCTTTAAAAAAATGTTTAAAAAAAAGGAGGAAGTTATAATGTATGCCTACACTATTTTAGAGGCGATTTTTATACGGTGTCATGTCTAGAGACAAGAATCTGCCTACGCTGTTGCTTGTCTCTAGGCATGTTACCGTAAAATCTTATTATAGTCCTGTGACGAAGAGTATGGAAAAGAACTAACTTGGTAAATGATACGTTGTAGGGTTCAGAAACACCAACCAACGGAGGTTCTGGACACTTGAGGAAAAATGAGAACATGACCACTGACACTACTGCAGTAGATATTATGATCATCTTTAACATTTTGTAAATGTCCATTTTCCATTTTCGAACCGCCCAACCAGCTGCAAACGTAGACAGCGCACCAAAAGTTGTTCCAAATAAACCTATAACAAGAAAGAAGTCAATATTCTATTAGATGTTAGTATCGGTGGTTAGAAATCATTCTTGGGCTCATATATTAACCATATTAATCCATGTATTAACCATATTAATCCATGTATTAACGTATATACAGATTTTTGTTTCAAGTAAATGTCGGGGAAATTATCTTCTATCACAAAGATTACCTATAATTCGTCAAAGTGAAATATTCAGTATAGTACTACGAAGTGAATTGTTCCGGTATCAGTTGCGGTAAATACCGTACACTGTTAAAATAAGGCTGTTCTTCTGATGACTTTTCAGCAAATTGCCACGACGAAACTACTGTATATATATTATATATATAGTTTAACATCGAGTTCTCACTTGGACCCAACACGACGATACGTGAGTTCACCGACAAAATTAGTAATGTCCCGAACGGCGCCCCGTATTCACGTTGCGCCCGAGTTACGTCCAAGTAGGAACAAGCTTAAACTGATATATAGTGTTAAATATAATTTATTCAATACATTTAATAATATGATTCTACTAGAAATATAATAAACAAAACACACACCCGTTAATGTGGCAGCTGTCCCTGCATTTAGTAGATAGATAACCTCAAGAAACTTGGGCATAAACACTACTGTTCCATTCAAGATGATAGCTTGAGAACAGTTACCCATTGATACAAATAAATACGTCGAGTTTTTCAACAATTGCCAGGTCGCTAATGGCAAATCTTTCCATTTACCAAAGTCGGTTCTTGATACCACAATCGGCTCATCAGTATTTCCATTTGTCATTTGTGACGCTTGCAGTTTTTCCTTAAGTTTATCCTCATAACCTATTAATCAGAAATGAAATGATTAAACAACATTTCCCTTACGATTTCACACCTTCGTTGCTAAATTGAGCCATAAATAATAAGGAAAATATGGACGTTTGAAATATTCACGATCGTGACCCTTTGCGCAAAAACGCGTGAGTTCAGTAGTCCATATCTCGCGAACGGATGGTCTGATTAAGCTGAAACTTTAAGCTTAGGAACGTGATGATGTAAGTCATTGAAATTGATGTTTGGTAATAATTACTGATCATACGCACTTTATTGATTAAAAAATTAACCGATGATTTTGTTTTGGCTGCAGAAACATGGCCTTATATAATAACTAGACTCGAGAAGTATATTTTTTTCATGATAAAGCGTACGTACCTGGCAAATAGGCAGGAAAGCAGCTCATTGGAATAGCAGCCAGAAAACTCACAATGGCGCTAACAACAAATGCTAGCCACCAGGCGCCAATCCACGCGTCGTCGTCTTTATCAACGTTAACAGGGCTAGGGAAAGCAAATTAAGTATGGATAAAAGAACGAATATTGTAAAGCAATTGATAATCATAATATTTATATTCTCAAAATATTGTTTGTTTATTGCATCAGGGAAGAGCAATTATGTAATATTCTTGAGTTTCCACATATCATTTTACTCTCCCCTGATTTGACTGATTAAAATTATCTCTGTTAAAATTATAACTAATATGATTACCTTCCTTCGGTGATAAAATTGACATATAAAGCATCTAAAATGGTGCCACCAATAATAAATCCAATTGCAGCAGCCAAAATAGCCATCATTAAAAATATTCCTTTGAAAAAAAAAAACAATTTGAAAAACACATTTACTGTATTGCATAATTTGGGAAATGTTGTATAATTGCAAACACAAGTGGAGCATAAGTGCTGGTTGGATCGAGTAGGCCTACGTTTGGCAGATGTTTTTTGTCTTAAAGGGTAATTCCGGGTTTCAATTTTCAAATTTTTATTTATTATACAAAACAACCCTTTGCAACAACACTTATAATAACCCCACTTATTTTTCGACATCGGTGAATCAGAACAAGCGTAATTGAAGAACTATTTATTGTTAAGCTCTGTATACACTATTAAACTTTATGTGACAACAAAATCTGCTGTGCCCATATATGGACATGATGATGTCATATCACTACCATATTTAAGCATATCATTACCATATTTGGGCAGGAGTCACATATTTTTTTGTCAAACTAGTTTGATTGTGTAGACAGAGCTTAAGATAGGAAATTCACCAATACCGACTCTCTTATTTGAAGAATAGGCCTATATCAAAACAATTATAAAATGTAAACATAACATACCTAAGTATTCGCTAACCACCTTATGTTTAACATTTTCATCCAGGTATGCGACGCCGATTGTGTAAATAGGAGTAGCTGCTAGACCCATTGCCAGTTGAGCAAGAATAAAAATGTATATGTAGTTTGATAAGCTACTACTATCTCCAGCATCATCCGGGTCACAGAGGTCATCGGTTTCGTCAGACGATACGGAGCAAAATGAGCTACTTGAATTAACTGTATCTTGATAATTGTAGGAAGGGGCGAAGAAATGCGGAGAGGCGAACAGGAGCGATCCGAATCCATATAAAATCAGACCTGAAACATATTAGTAACGAATTCAATTCAATTATGTATTTCTAAACAGTGCAAATATAACTGGATTTGAACTCGTCACCGTGAACCGAGAGATGAAAACGGGAAGATAAATAGAAAGTAAAAGATGGACAAACATGAACAACAAAACTTTATAACTTGGTGGTAAACAAGAGTATTGAATTAGGCCTAATAGAGCTAAACTGTGTGAGTTGAGTTACCACACCCAAATAGAATAATATCGTATTGATACACCCTACACTCTAACACTCAATGGCACTTATCTGCCATTATTCTAAGTCGTTTTCAATACTCCAATGCACTTAAGAGAAATAACATACGCCTAAGTCTGTAGTTATTGTCTTTGTTATGTTAGTCAAACCATTCGGCTTTTCGATTTGTCAGAAAACTACAAGCTCAAGTAGTATAAGTATGAAACGCCATATGTGCCAACATATTTATCTTTTTACTAATATTAAGTCAAAACTCCGTCTAGAACCAAAACTGTCTTCTCACCTGCCGTCAAGGCTTTTCCTTTGTGACGATTAGAACAATAGTAGCTAACAGGAACAACTCCTAAGCCAGCAGCAACGTCATAGCCTCCTGAAATCAACGCAGCTTGTGAACTTGAAAGATCAAAGCGCCGTTCCAGGGTGGTTATCGAGACATTCACGAACCCATTGGTCACCATATCTGTGATTAAAGATCATTCATAAAAGTTAAAAAATAATATGAATGTAATCTGGATTCTTGCAGATTTTTACATTTAGTGGTAAAGTTTGGAAATAAAAATCAGCTGCTAGATTACATTATTTTGCAATGGTTTTTAGTTTTAAACTGCATTCATATTTTTATTTTTCTATTGTTATTTGTTATTGTTGTGCTATTTATCTAACTTTTTGATGCTTTGATTTTCTTGTTCAGTTATTGTGATGTATTTTTATGTAAAGCGATGTGGTATATTGTTATTATTATCTTCATAAAAAGTTCGTATACGCCGGCGCCGGCTTGTAATAAACAAAGTTTGGAGTTCATTAGCCTTCGTATTCCCTGAATCCCGGAGCTTTCCGGATACAAAGTTCCCATTATTTCATACCGGTATACGTATTCAATTTCCTCGAAAGAAGACATTGATGAGCCCAAAGTTGTCTCCAGATGGTAGGTTTGTTTACCGTACTGAGTTTAGCCCTTACAGTTTAGCACGGACATTTACTCGTATCTTATAATACTCATGGAGTATTTACTCCATGTTATTGTAAAAGAGCAAGTATTGATAGGTAGCCTACCGATTAGTCGACAAGGACAAGCCATTGTTCCGTTATCCCATTCATTTACTAAACCAGTGACCCAATACATCGGGTTATTATTTCCTTCATCTGTTATTTTAAATGGAAGATTGTGTTACGCTTCGAATTCTGTTATATTACATGTATTACATATGGCCCGCTTGAAAGTGAAATAATCACGGATGGATGTAAACAAACTTTCTACAAACAATCATTAAACTTTCTTAAACAATAGGATGAACACTTCAATTATATAGGGACAATTTCCTAGTAAAATATGTTTCGAAATTATAATAAAGTATTTGTTGAAGAAAAATTAAAGAATAACTTACTTTGTATAAAGACAAATATACAAATTACAAATAGTAGCCACCTGGGCGATGCGAACCTCTGAATATTATCAGGTGTACAACTTCTCCATCCACAGTCCGTCTTAGACGCTTCGTCCGAACTAACGCAACTTGTCTCACTTCCCACTTTGCTGTTGTCGTCCATAACTATCAACTGACTGGTGTAGATTATTAAAATATAAGTTACGATTTATAAATATTATTTGATTCCGGACGAGCGTCGTGTTGTCATAACATTTCCAACTGAAGCTCCGCAACACACTACTAGTACTAATAGTGTTTTGATAACATGTAGAGCTCCGACACAAAAGGCATTTAGCGCCACCACCGTTTTAATTCCCGCCCGATAGCTGAAGACCGTCGTTTGTGAGTCATATTACAATTTTCTTTCCTAAAGCTCTGTCTCTACACTAGTTTGACTTTGACAACAAAAATTGTGATGTGCCCAAATATGGTAGTGATATGCCCAAATATGGTACATGATCATGTCCATATATGGGCACATCACATAAAGTTCGATAGTGTAGACAGAGCTTTTATAAACATATCAATGACGTAGGCCTACCACTAATATGATTTTGATAAAACACGTCACGGATGCTACAAACACTTACATATTCTTAGTACACACTTCCCTATGTTGAATTTCCTTAATTATAAGACAAAGAAATAACTTTCATTTTCACTGCTTCCCATAGTCTCGATAACCTGGAGCGTCGAATAAAAACCAACCAATACAGAAGTAGAGTTTTGACTGCCTACATGTGGTTTCAGTTTTTCTCGGATCCTATGGTAAAACTTAACAACAAACACTAAGTAGTTTCCGCATTCCTGTCGTCCCTCCGAGAAAAGCTCATAAGTAACAGGTTCCTTTCTTACATATTCAGTTGGCAACATGTAGGCCCTAGTACTGAGGGCCGTAGCCAGGATGAGGCAGACGAGAAGTACCTCGTCTGAAATTTTAAATGTTCACCACCTATCCCAATTCCCCAGCATAGATCGTCATATTTTATATTGATAATTATATTTAAAGCATCTTTGCCTCGATCGTCTGTGTTTAGCCTCTCGCTACGGCCTGTGTTGGAAGTTTGAAACTTTGTAGTGTGATGTTTATTATTCTAACGAGTTAATTTAAAGACTAACGTATTGTAGAGTTCATAATTCTAGTTCAACAAGACCAACAGTCTAATATCATGTTCGAATGTCTATTGCGCATGCGTTTGGTGGCTTCGAAGACGCGCAAAAAATGATTTTAGCATGCACGCCCCCTATATTCAGTACATACCAAACTTTACACATAATGATTGAATTCAGAATTTTACTCTTCTTATCTATAGTATATACACATTATTATTGATATTATGTTAATTATTTATAATATATAATTTCGTTTGTATACCATTCGTGTCAGTTCAATAAATGAACCATTAATTCATAAACGATAAATCTACAGATAAGCAATAGTATTGTATGTAGGCGCTATTAAAAAGTACAGATAAAGAGAAAACACAAAACATCGCATGACGTTGACGGCATCAACTACCTGTGGTAAACGTTTCTTCTTCAGCATCTAAAGTACTTTTTGTTGATACACAGACAATTTTACATCACCCGATAGCTGACCAAACCATACCGCAGTTAAGGGTATTTCACACCTGTTCCGGCACGGTTCCGGTTTGGAGCCGGCAAATCAAATCGAACGCGTTTTCACGACCGACGCTCCACGCAGCTATGCGCCAAACTATACTACGAAACATTGACGTTTGATTTGACCCGTGTTGGAACAGGTGTGAAAGATCCTTTAGGCTGCATATTTAAAATGTTAAAACTGGGTATTTTTGGTTTCTAATGACACCTTCTTAACTTCACTTGATGCTTTCGTCGTTCGTCTTTTATGCGAGAAATAAGCAAACCCGTAAAAAAATAAACTTATGAAACTGCAGACTACTGACGAACCGACAATTAATATACTAAGAAGCGAGCGGTCGTATCTATGACATCTTCCACGGGAACCATCGCAGTTTCTATTCCATAAAATACAGCTGATATCAAGCATACTGCCAAATAGGAAAGGGCCTGGTATCGTACCAAGACAACGAGCCAGGACCCATTGAACAGCAAGGGCAAGCGATCGCTGATCATGTGAAACACACCTGAAAAAGGACAATTTTGTTAGATAGATAGATTTCTCCCTACAACATGTTTCCATTCATAAAGGTCTAGCTAATACATTCTACAAAGAACAATCTGAGAAGCCTGGTTTTAGAAAACCTCTTACCTTAATGTAATGTTATCGAGTGGTGGCCCTGGTATAAACGTACATGCGACATTTATACATAACACGGCAAGGAAGATGTACAGAGTTGCACAAGTCATGGTTGCGCATGCGCCCACAGATGCAGAGCCTACACCAACAACATCGTCATTTGGTACGCACGAGCAGTTATAAAACGTTTTGGCCTGCCAAAAAAGATTTAAATTTAAGCGTTGATTGATTAAAACATTGGATTTCGTAAACATGGTATTTACTCCGAAAACTGAACAGTAAAATAGTAATTCCCCAAATCTATAAGTAGCCTACAGGGGAATTAAACGTTTTTTCTTTCTTTTATGGCGTAAACACCTCTTTTATTCACACTATTAATTAAACTTAACTTTAACTTTCTTTTCACACAATACCTGTTCAATGTGCATTTTGCACCCGGCATAACAGGCGTCGAAATACACCCGGCCGTCGGACCCACAGACAGCATCATAAGTTGTATCGGTACATGGACAATCCTCATTACACTCTGCGTTTAAATCAACTTCACTAAAAATGAATATAGAAATATAATTTAATGTACATCGGTGCACCCATTTTCCCAAGGAGTTTGTAAAAAATTAATTAATTTGAATAACTTACCTCATATGGGACGGGGTGTAAGCCTCCGAGACACCGGCCAATGGCGGTTCCGGGCACTTCAGAAAAAACGAAAATATGGTCACCGTTATGATAATTGCCGACACTATTACCAATTTCAACATTCCAAACAAACTCAATTTCCATCTTTTGATTGCCCAACCAACTAAGATTGTAGATATTACACCAACAGTCGTTCCGATGCCACCTATAATATACAACAAATAGAATACTGTAGAGATTATTCAAATAAGCATTGGCGTAACTGCTGTGAGCGCTCACTGGCTAAACCCAGGGGCCCGGATCTCGAGGAAAAAACAGGCATTAAAATATGTCGAAAAAGGCTAAAAATATCGGAGGCCTTCAGCGTTGGAGGGCCACTTGGGGTTCCTAAACCAGGGGCCTCAGGCCTCTGCGTTACGCCACTGCAAATAAGCAATTCATCAACTTTTAGCCTACATAAATTAGACTGTAAATACCTGTTATGGATGCCGCCGTCCCGGCACTCAATAAGAACATCGTTTCCAACAATTTCGGCAGGAATACTATAATACCCATTTTGATGATAGCCTGGAAACACGAACCGAGAGATACAAGCATGTATGTGGTATTTCTCAACAAGCTCCATATTGCAGAAGGCAGCTCTTTCCATTTTCCAAAGTCTGTTCGAGAAATAATCATCTCATCGTCTGCTTTCATCTGAGATGCTTCTACTTTCTCTTGATGCACTTTATCGTAACCTATTATGAGGTGATATTCAATGTTTCAGTTTTTATTATTTTGCATTTGTTTGTTGATTTTGATATTTTCCATACACAACAAATTACAAAATTGACTAAAGTTAAGTTGTACATAAGTGAAATAAAAGTGGGTTGGCGGAGACTTAAATAACACACTTTACGCCACATTGACATCCGAATTTGAATTTCAGTGCAACATGATTCTAATGTCTTTCAGTGTCTCAGCAACAGAGTGCTGCCAGCAGGCGAACTTACCAGGCAAATACGATGGGAAACAACTCATTGGTACGGCTGCAAGAAAACTCGAGAATCCAAAGAAGACAAAGCCAATCCACCAGGCACCCATCCACTGGCCCGGTAAAACATCTGTTGGCCTAGAAAGATATTAATGTTTAACATGTCATTGTATAAGTCACAATAGTCACACACGGAACAATTCAATAATTTACAATAGAGTGGTTAGGGTCGGTTTTGTTTGCTATCATGCCAGGCAGATCAAATAAAATGTGATGCCTACCAGTCTTCAAGTACGTTGACATAGACACTGTTTAAGATTATTCCACCAATAATATATCCCAGTGCTCCAGACAAGATTGCCACCATTAAAAACACACCTATTGAAAATAATAAAAGGATTTCCGATATGATATTTCACAATATTTTACGCAGCTTCATATACAAAACTATAATAAAGTATTATGTGTAAGCAAAAGTATATTGTTCGTTGAATTCATTTATGTTGGTACTCATTTACTTATTTCCAAGAGCAATTATGTTGATTACTTAACAGTGATATACGATATATACCTATGTAAGCACCAATAACTTTGTGTTTAACATTTTCATCCAAGTATGTGATCCCAATTGTGTAAATAGGTGTAGCGGCTAATCCCATCATAAGTTGTGCAAAGATAAACACGTAGAGATATTTGGAAAGGTTCTGATCGGTCACGTCTTCGCTGGTGCACGGCTCGTCGATTCCAACCGTACAGTACATCTCACTATCATTACCAGTACTATCGCCATTTAAGTTGTATTTCGGAGCGATGAAGTGCGGGGAAGAGAATACAAGTGCTCCAAATCCATATAAAATTAAACCTGATGAAATATTAATGATTTATTTATCAATATTTGTTTACAATGTGTTGTTATGCACGTTTTATTGGTTTTTTTTTCAATGTTGTAGGCCTATGTTTTAACTTTAATTGGTGACCATATGGCCGCGTTAGCATACTACTGTTCTACTGATCTCAGATCTCGGTTCACACTGACGAAAACGAAAACAAATAACCACAAGCGGTGGATTATTCAGACTGCTTGCCATTGACCAACACACTTGCGTGGCGCTTGCGTTGTGACGCAACGCAAGGTACGGTACACGCAACGCAATTCGACCGAAGGCGAAGCACTATCCAACTAACTTTCAAATTAGTTATGTTGCGCGTACGCCTTGCGTTGCGTCTTAGTGAGAACCACGTTTACTGAAATCCGAGTCGGACCATCTTTGCCTGTCAACTATACCTGCTGTCAAAGCTGTTCCCTTGTGACGATTGGAGCAATAGTAGCTAACAGGAACAACTCCTAAGCCAGCAGCAACGTCATAGCCTCCTGAAATCAACGCAGCTTGTGAACTTGAAAGATCAAAGCGCCGTTCCAGGGTGGTGATCGAGACATTCACGAACCCATTTGTCACTATATCTAAATGAATGTAATAAATACATCATTTCAAAAAATAAGATACACACAATAACTTATAGCCCATTACATCATAAAACCATATAATTACTTACATTTATTGGACAATAAAACATGATAATGTTATGAAAAACAAATACAAAGAGAGATACATAAAAGTTGAATCATTGAAACGCCTGCTGATATACTAAATGGACTAAAAAACGAAAATTAGTAAAAAAAAATAGTAATGATAATAATAATATATAAGATTTTGTAAAGCGCATAATTATATCCACTAAAGTGCTCAAGGCGCTGGGGACTAGATGCTTCTCCCCTAACGGTCTCGTCATGTCCTGCAGCCACTTATAATAGTAATTATAGCCACAAGATTGAAAGAAAGTGAAAATAATTTCTATCTAATCTAACCTACAGTACCTTAGTTCATGGTATCGGTTTACCTCAGTTTGGGTCTCGGTTGATCTCTTTGTTCGGTTCGGAGTTATTTTTGTTTTCATTTACAAAATGTCTCAACTTTATCATTTCACTATTAATCATTTCAGCCTTATCACTGGCTGACTTTTTCTCTTCTGGGTAAAATGTATGTATTAGGCCTATCTCTTCGGAGATCCCACCATTATATAGTTGCAAGATAAGATAAGTGACCTTATGAATAACAGGCACCCAGTGTTTACACGACTTTCAATATCAATATTGAAATATTTAGAAGGCCTAATAAAACATTCTCAACCCACTTTTGAGCTTAATTTTCCAATTTAGCTAAGAAATGGACAAATTGTGTTTGAACATTGCCTGGTAGGCCTAGCTATCCCGTATGAATATTAATCAGTTTCTTAAATAATAACAATACTAAGTTAACACATCTAGGTATCATAAACTTCCTCAAACATTCTGGAGTGGTTGATTCACTTCAGTCCTTTGGAAGTAGCACTCAGATCCCACAAGGACCCGGATAATCTAGAATTCAGATCTACACTTTGGGTTAGGCCTATACATTTAGATGTAACTGATTAATTCCCACCACTCCCACTCCCACTTACCCCTATATATACCCCATCACTCCCCCTACCAAGACACTCCCCCTACCCCACTACTTCACTACACCGACTCAACCTTACCATTAGACAAGAGTATATAGTAAGTTTAGAGCGCAAGTTACCAGTAAAGTCTAAATGAATTAAAACACTACTGTACGGTACGCGCAGCTGTACTACTAGCGGCAAAACACTTACTTTGAATAAACACAAATGTACAAATTACAAAAAGGAGCCACCTGGGTGAAGCCATTCTCTGAAGAGTAATTGGCTTACATCCTATCCATCCACAAGATCCAGTGGGTGGACTGTCTTCAACGTCAACTTCTTCAACCTGCTTTTCCAGTCCGGAGGAAACTTCTTTTCCGTTCTTAACAATTTCTGTTTCATTTTTAAAGCCAACGTTCTCTATACCACCAGCACTCATGATGGTTTTCCAAGGCAGGCAATATTAATACATTATACGCCTAAATGTCGCGTCTGATGTCCTGTGATCCTCGCGTGAAAGTATAAAGACAAGAACACTCCTTTATTTATTATTTACAGTATTCGTTGTTTGTCATAAATTTGAGAAAGCGCCACCATTCGCCTATCCTAATTATAGATTAAAAGTCCGAAGATAAGTCAATAAACCAGCTAGTATCAAGATAGTGGCGGCTTAATAACAAACACAAGTTTCACTGATCGCGCTCTATTTTTGATAACGAATGTAATTAATGTTGATATAGAACACACATTTACATTTAAAATAAATATACTTTTTACAAAATATATTTGGAATAGGCCTATATACTAACACTGACAATAATAAAAACAATTATTATAACAATAATTATAATTATTATGATAATAATGATGATGATTAATACATTTAATATAATATATTGACAAAGGAATATTAATATATATAGATCGCTACCAGTATGTAATAAATAGGAATTCGTTTAATTTGCAACAAGTGCATCCAAGTCTCACTTATTTATCGTAACGGGTTCCAGCCAGACTATTAGTACAAAACAATAAGTACACAGAAGACATGATTAAGAAATAAAACGGTAAATGCTCACGTCTGACAATTCCAAAAATGTGAGACAACAGATGTATTATCGTAATAGTACTATTTTATATGCGCAATGCGGAACGGTTTTAGGAGAGAATCTCTTCGGCCAAAGTCAATACAAATAAGAGGGCAAGATTAGCAAGCAACATACAGGCTTAATTTTATATATAAATTGTTTTATTTGCATGTAAACGTTCTACTGGTTGCTTGGTTCCATTTTGCAAGGTATAGTGCTAAATAGGGGAAGATTACATAAGCCTCCTAGGCCACTTAGCGGTAATTATACTGTCTTGACGTACTTTCTGGATTATAATATAAGGCACTCCCTTTGTCTGTACTTAGTATACCTTCTACTGCTTTGTTATAAAGTGTACTGTAACTCGTACTCCATGATGAATTTATGTTGATCAGATATTATTTCAGTATTTAGTCACTTTTTCATCAGGATTTGGTAGGCTAATTATTCTTATTTTTCAGATTGCTAATATGAATGTACAAGCGTCTTGGTTGTATCATTGTTTAATCATCCTTCGTTTGATTTGTGAAGTTTATTGTCAGCTTCCACCAGACAGTAAGTAAAGATAATGTCAACGACACACTATAGTACAGTAATCTCTCCTTTTAATTTCAAGTCGTACTAGGCTAGGAAAATGTATCTATCAAGAGAACCATGTAATGACACTGTATCATAGTTTGCGGACACTTTGTTACAGAGAGCGCGTCAAAATGTTGATACGTATGTGTGCGTTAACTTTGCGCATTTCCTTTAATTTCACTTTACATGACACCCCATTATTGAATAATATTTATGTTGTATTTTGATTGCTTTAGAAACCATCACAATTTATGGAACTGATGTTGATGTTTGTTCAAACACTCATCTTTGCCAAAATAGATGCGGAAGTAGTCCTTCTGAAGCCGTGGAATGTGGATGTGACACTGAGTGTGAATACTATGGTGACTGTTGCTATGATTACTGGTCTGCTTGTACTTATGAACCTAATCCTTCAATTGTATCGATGTCCAGCCAATTGGAATGTTTTGAAGGAGATAATAGCTTCTCGGGTGGATATTATATTATAGCATTTTGTAGAGACGATAGTACAGTTGATACAGACACGATACAGAAATGTGAAAACCCTGGTTCTGGCGATGTTCTTTTAGCAATTATTGTATCAGACACAGAGAATAACATTTATAAGAATGTGTATTGCGCCTTGTGTAATAATGTGTTAATAGCGGACGTGACAGCCTGGAAGGTAACGTTTACCTGTAGTGACGACGATGTTAGAGTCGAGTTTGGTGAAGATCCCGCTGGGCCTATCGCTCCTCAACCTATCCCTGTACCTGTCCCTGCTCCTGATCCTTTGCTACCTACCCTACCACCCATTACTACACTTCCTCCTATTACAACCGAAGCTCCTCCACCAAATATACACGAACAAATCAATGATGGTACATCTTGTCCTTTTATGAGTTTTAGTCCACCATCGGGAAAACAAGATACACGGCGTCCATGTTTGGCGACAGCAGTGTCACAATGTAGTGCTAGTTACATGAATGAAAGTGTTATTGAACCGTGTTTGACCAACTACAAAGTGTGTACGGCGGCACTGTTTACAGGAATCCACATTGTGCAATTTGTAATGATGAGCCATTTTACACTTGTGACGGTTTTGTTTTTATTATTCCGGGGCGTGTTGGTTTCACATCATTGACAGTAATAGTGGATTTTTCTAAACAAAGTAGTATCTCTGTTAGTTCGGAATATGGATCGTATAATAATGGGGGAGTCAGTTGTTCTACTGGTGAAGTCTTTGATCCATTCACTAATCAATGTCTTCAACTAACATGTAAAGATGGATTCACACTCGAAGGTAGCAAATGTGTCGTCATTTCCACTGAAACCGGTTGTAGCAAAAACGCCCTCCACATATCGAGTGAAATCTTGTGTGAATGCAAGCTACAGCAACAGTCTTTACAAATTGAGTATGAATACGATTCTGAAGTAGATAATTTTACAACAGTTTTTGAATTTACAAAAGCTTTGATAACATTTGACATCGAATACACTAACCAATCTTCAAATACCTTTAACAAAACCATTATAATTATATCAATTGAACAGATGAATTGCCAGTTAGTATATGATATATCGGAATTGGTCATTAGAGGGATAAATAACAACACTGATGCACAGTTAAATGTCGTCACTTTTCGACAAAACTGCTCAACAAAAGCAATTTCAAATGAGCTGCTATGTGAACATGACAGACTTTTATTGACAGCAAATGAAGCATTGGAATATGACAATGTTACAAAGAATATCCATGTTGATAATTCATCTTTGCAAATTCCTGATGAGCAGTATGTTTTGGAAATCTTTCATGAACTTGGAAATGAATCGTCAGTTTGTAGTATTCTGTCGGTATCCACTTGTAATGTATGTCCACAGATTCAGTTATCGATAGAAGCTTTCGAAGAACACGTTAATGGAACTCTCATTTACAAAATAACTGGTGGCGTATTTCAAGAGCATCAGTACATGTTCATAAACTTATCCAATTCGAGTTTACTAGTTTGTTCTTTCTTAAATCAAAATGGAAAGACAGAAGAAAACACTGAGATCTTCCATTATTCTGGTGCTTTATTGATAATCAGTGTTGTCGGTACAATTATCTCACTTATTAGTCTTCTTATTACGATCCTTCTTCGTGTTTTCATTGCTGATTTAAGAACACTTTCAGGGAAGATAATCTTAAACGTTTCAATATCCTTATTCATTGCATTGCTTCTGACACTAATTCAAGGTAATTTTACTGAATGGTTAATATTCTGTGAAATAATGGCAGTTTTCTTGCATTATATGTGGTTAGTCTGTTTCCTTTGGATGAATTCCATGGCCATTGAACTTTTCCAAACATTTCGAAAGATCCAAACTTCATCAAGATCTTCTAGAAGTAAAGAAACAAAGAGAAACTCTTTCATAAAATACTTCATTTACAGCTGGGGTTTACCAGCCATCTACGTAGCTATCATCGTAGGTATAAGTCTGTGTGATTGTACCAGTTTGGACGTCATGTATGGTGATGACAATGTTTGTTGGATTCGAGATGAACTTGCATCATTGTATGTCTTTGGAATTCCACTGGCTGTTATTCTGGTACCTAATCTTGTACTATTTGTGGCGACAATCAAAGGACTCCGAGACTCGATGAAATCAACCGCAGCAGTTCGAAGTGGAAAATCAGATCAGGATCAACTAACTAGGGAAATGATTATCTACATACGGGTACGTTTATACAAACTTAAATATGTAAATCAGTAATTTTAAGCAAACTATATTTCAATTCAAAAGACATTTCGATTCATATTCATAACCACCACAACCATTAAATTGATGACGTCACCACTGACTTTATTATTATTAACGACAAAGAAAAACAACAACAATAGAATAGCAAAGCAAATATATTATATTAATAACTTAATCTCTTATTGTTGTTACAGATTTCAACCGTCATGGGATTAACATGGATATTTGGTTATGTTGCGTCATTCGTTGATCACGTGATATTCTGGTATATCTTTACAATTCTAAACTCTCTTCAGGGTTTGTTTATCTTTATAGCATTCAACGTCAACCATACAACCAAGAATTTATTGAAAGCTCATAAAGAAAAACAAGCGTCTTCTTCTCAACCAAAAACAGCAGTAAAATTCGTTTCAAATCTCAGTGCTGATGTATCATAACGCTTCACAGTGAAACTCTTATTTAAATTGTCGAAATATTATACAGAGTTTGGCCATTTTAATACTTTGTTGTCCAAAATCTGTCTCTCGCATAATTTTTACTAAAACTGTTTGATGACGCGCCTGACTAGGTGTATGTCAAAAGAAATTCGAGGAAGCTTTTGAGTATCGAATTATACCATTAACATAACACGATATTTTTAATAATTGTAATTACTGTAGCATGTTACTTATGTTATTTTTAATTGTTTTTTTTACTTTTGTAGACTTTCATAATTAATTCACAATTTTAACTGGAGTGTAATAAAGTTTCGTTAAGTATATTATTAATGTCGTATTTTACGATTAATGTCGTAATATTTGTTTAAAAATTGCCGAAGTGTGGCTCTCATTACACTACATGTTAGTTTCGAACTCATTTTTAGCGGGTTTGTTCTGTCGAGTTTCGTCCAGAGTGTGGAAACTTGAATGTACTGTTACAGTAGGTCTACATGCATCAACTCAGTAGTAGACCCTTTCTGATTTTCCAGTTTCTACCAGACAGTTATAGGCTTAAGTTACAGAAGAATAGCTAAAGATAAACACAGACGACACTCGATGCACGATAGTTCACCGTCATAAATAAATTTATTTTAAACCTAAATTTGTTGATATGGCATGTTTCGTCACACAGAAAAGGTGTATAGACTGTGACAATGATACAAAGGCTGGATTAAGAAATATAATGACCAAGGTCAGTTTACAGTACAAGAAATGGGAGAAAACAATATCCTGTATCTACTGAAGTACAAACTGTTGTATTTAATACGGTCTGTCGACCAAGAGAAGATTCGTGGGAAAAACAACTTGCATTGCAGTCATAGGCCTACATATCAATATTTAAGGGGTAAGTACACACAATATTATACACTTAATTTTATATAATATTATGCACATAAATTGCTGGTTTCTCTCACGCAAAGGCAATGACGGCCTGACGGCTACAAGTTATAGCCTCCGTAAGCTCTGTTTCAGAGCTGGGCCTGTCACACCAAAATCAGTCCGGGCCAAAATCGGTCCGGCGGACCAGTTTTGGCTGCCAAAATCAGTCCGGGGGACCAGTTATGGCTGCCAAAACCTGTCCGGCCGAACCAATTTTGGCCGCCAAAACTGGTCCGGCCTGGATAAAATCGGTCCGGGCAGTAGGACTGTTTTTGACCGCCAAATGTGGTCTGGTCTTACAAATATATGGTGCGCAAAACGAGTCATAATGCATATATCATTAAAAATAAAAGGCCATGATTAGTCATTATATTGAAAACTACGAGGTTCTATTTGTTATTTTAATATTATAAATTAAGCCTGTTTTTTTTATTATCATTATTAGTAGTAACTCATCAATAATTAGTACTAATTGTTAGGCTTTTTGTGTACAATGTATCTCTGCCTGTTTTTAATCCATTTTGTTCTATTTTAACATCTTCGTTTCCCCATGATGTTAAAAACAATTTAATTTATTAATTATTTATGGTTAATCAATCAATATATCAATTCAATACAATTATTATAAAACAATTATCCAATATTGATTAGGCTGAGGAAGGAAAAAGGCCTCAATCATAAAATAAAATCTAGCTGGCAAAATCAGCGTCTCATACCCGTTCATGTGAGTGTGTGGCAGGCTGAAATATGAGTGAACACCTAAGTCATGTTTTTAGATAAAATACATTTATTTATTTATAGTATTTATCCGACAAGATAACTCACTTATATATATCATGGGATATTTTTCTAGCCATAAACAACTTAAAACAGCATCATAGGCCTAGTAATTCAATTAAAATCGACAGAAAAAAAGCCCGGACCGATTTTGGCAGTGGGGGACTGCTTTTGGCAACAACTTTAGAGCCAAAACTGGTCCGGCCGGACCGATTTTGGCCCCGGACCATATTTGTCGTAACAGGCCCAACGAGTTAGGTTAATCCTACAGTAGGCATATTTGGGACTGATTTATAATAATTGTATTTTTTGCGGTGGCATCTGTAGATGACTTTGTCTG
Organism: Antedon bifida; assembly: GCF_963402885.1. Taxonomy (NCBI): domain Eukaryota; kingdom Metazoa; phylum Echinodermata; class Crinoidea; order Comatulida; family Antedonidae; genus Antedon; species Antedon bifida. The sequence goes on from NC_136234.1 coordinate 6,012,555, forward strand.
TCATTGTAATTCTATAATCATGGGGCTATTGTATAGCTCCATGCTATAGTCTTATTAATTCTTAGCTCTCATATTGATACTAGTAGGCTACAGTTACGTTTGCCTTTTAGTATTGTCGGTTTAACACTAACAGTTGCTGTATTATTTCCGGTATTAGGCTAGGCCTATATCATAATCATCATATATGACGTCCACTTAACGTTCTATCGTAGAACATTGTAAATCCGGGTCCGGGTCAAGCTATTATAATATCATCATAGTTTGATTTGACTTGACCATGACCAAGTCTTGCCTTATTGGATTACAATACACTGATTACAATACAATAAACTGCTGCTATACTTTTGATACGTCACCATTTAGTTTAGCAAAGGCAATGCATGTATGTCCTCTATATGTCATATTTATATATTATTTTTCAGATTGGAAACATGAATGTACAGGCGTCGAAGTTGTACCTATGTTTAGTCTTACTTTGTATGACTTATGAAGTGTTTTGTCAGTTTCCACCAGACAGTAAGTTAGGTCTTAAGTTTTTCCCGTGAACTTTAAAAAAAACACGGGACACAATAATACCGGTAAAAATCAACGCACTTACGCCTTCTTGTAAACCTCTTGTAAACCAGTCAAAGTTGTAAGTGCTTAAAATGTAGTTCAATTTCAGGACTAAACAAAACAATTTTGATTTCCTTGTTGCCTACATCACCGCGCGTTGAAAATGCTAATAATTTGATGGCTAATAGTGCGTGCGCGTCAACTGTGTGTCTTTTCTTTAGTATCAATGACCACTGATATAGTTAATTTCAATCTTTCTTTTTTTCTTGTTTAGAAACACTCACTATTTATGGAACTGATGTTGATGTTTGTTCAAACACTCATCTTTGCCAAGATAGATGCGGAAGTAGTCCTTCTGAGGCCAGGCAATGTGGATGTGACACTGAGTGTGAATACTACGGTGACTGTTGCTATGACTACTGGTTTGCTTGTACTTCTGAACCTAATCCTTCAATTGTATCGATGTCCAGCCAATTGGAATGTTTTGAAGGAGATGAGAGTTTCTCTGATGGATATTATATTATAGCTTTTTGTGGAGACGATAGTACAGTTGATACAGACACGATACAGAAATGCGAAAACCCTGGTTCTGGCGATGTTCTTTTAGCAATTATTGTATCAGACACAGAGAATAACATTTATAAGAACGTGTATTGCGCTCTATGTAATGGTGTGTCGATAACGGACGTAATAGCATGGGAGGTTAACTATCTCTGTAGTGACGAAGAAGTAAGGGTTGAGTTTGGCGAAGAACCTACTGGGCCCATCGCCCCGGGGCCTGTACCAGGACCTGTCCCTGCTCCTGATCCTTCGCTACCCACCCTACCACCTCTTACTACACTTCCTCCTATTACAACCGAAGCTCCTCCACCAAATATACACGAACAAATCAATGATGGTACATCTTGTCCTTTTATGAGTTTTAGACCACCATTGGGAAAACAAGATACACGGCGTCCATGTTTGGCGACAGCAGTGTCACAATGTAGCGGTAGTTACATGAATGAAAGTGTTATTGAAGCGTGTTTGACCAACTACAAAGCTATAGTGTACGGCGGCACTGTTTACAGGAATCCACATTGTGCAATTTGTAACGATGAGCCATCTTACAATTGTGACGTTTTTGTTACTTCTGCAAGTCGTGTTGGTTTCACGTCACTGACAGTAATAGTTGATTTTTCTGATCAGAGCAGTATCTCTGTTAGTTCTGAATACGGATCGTACACTAATGGGGGAGTCAGTTGTTCTACTGGAGAAGTTTTTGATCCATTCACTAATCAATGTCTTCAACTAACATGTAAAGAAGGATTCACACTTGAAGGTAGCAAATGTGTCGTCATTTCCACTGAAACCGGCTGTAGCAAAAACGCCCTCCATATATCGAGTGAAATATTTTGTGAATGCAAGCTACAGCAGCAGTCTTTACAAATTGAGTATGAATACGATTCTGAAGTAGAACATTTTACAACAGTTGTCGAATTTACAAAAGCTTTGGCAAAATTTGACATCGAATACACTAACCAATCTTCAAATTCCTTTAACAAAACCATTATAATTATATCAATTGAACAGATGAATTGCCAGTTAGTCTATGATATATCGGAATTGGTCGTCAGAGGGATAAATAACAACAACACTGATGCACAGTTAAATCTCGTCACCTTTCGACAAAACTGCTCAAAAAAAGCAATTCCAAATGAGCTGCTATGTAAACAAGACAGACTTTTATTGACAGCAAATGAAGCATTGGAATATGACAATGTTACAAAGAATATCCATGTTGATAATTCATCTTTACAAATTCCTGACGAGCAGTATGTTTTAGAAATCTTTCATGAACTTGGAAATGAGTCGTCCGTTTGTAGTATTCTGTCGGTATCCACTTGCAATGTATGTCCACATATTCAGTTATCGATAGAAGCTTTTGAAGAACAAGTTAATGGAACTCTCATTTACAAAACAACTGGCGACGTATTTCAGGAGCATCAGTACATGTTCACAAACTCATCCAATTCGAGTTTACTAGTTTGCTCTTTCTTAAATCAAACTGGAGAGACAGAAGAAAACACCGAGTTCTTCCATTATTCTGGTGCTTTATTGATAATCAGTGTTGTCGGTACAATTATCTCACTTATTAGTCTTCTTATTACGATCCTTCTTCGTGTTTTCATTGCTGAATTGAGAACACTTTCAGGAAAGATAATTTTAAACGTTTCAATATCCTTATTTATTGCATTGCTTCTGACACTAATCCAAGGTAATTTTACTCAATGGCCAACATTCTGTGAAGTAATGTCAGTTTTCTTGCATTACATGTGGTTAGTCTGTTTCCTTTGGATGAATTCCATGGCCATTGAACTTTTCCAAACCTTTCGAACGGTCCGAAGTTCATCAAGATCTTCTAGAAGTAGCAAATCACAGAGAAAATCTTTTATAAAATACTTCATTTACAGCTGGGGTTTGCCTGCCATCTACGTCGCTATCATCGTAGGTATAAGTCTGTGTGATTGTACCAGTTTGGACGTCATGTATGGTGATGACAATGTTTGTTGGATTCGAGATGAACTTGCATCATTGTATGTCTTTGGAATTCCACTTGCTGTTATTCTGGTACCTAATCTTATACTATTTGTGGCAACAATCACAGGACTCAGAAAGTCAATGAAATCGACCGCAGCAGTTCGAAGTGGAAAATCAAATCAGGATCAACAAACTGGGGAAATGATTATATACATACGGGTATGTTAATATCTTATTTAATGATCTTAAAGTTTCAAGAAAAATATTTTATTTAAAATTATAAATTGACCCACTCTATTGATGACGTAACCACTAATTATGAATTCTAAAATATGACTTAACAAAAACATGTGATATTAACTTCGTATTTATTTTTGTTACAGATTTCAACCGTCATGGGATTAACATGGATATTTGGTTATGTTGCGTCATTCGTTGATCACGTGATATTTTGGTATATCTTTACCATTCTAAACTCTCTTCAAGGCTTGTTTATCTTTATAGCATTCAATATTAACTATTCAATGAAGAATTTAATAAAAGCTCGTACAGAAAAACAAACGTCTTCTTCGCAACCAAAAACGACAGAAACTTTATTACAAACGAACAAAAAACCTGCTGGTACAAATATAACGCGTCAGAATGAACCTCAACCACTGGATTCAACGCGTTTATAATGTTTTTTCAACTGGTATTATAGACCAACTTCGTTTTACGCGACTGTCCAAACTCTCCATCGCAGAGGCAATGGATCTCTGTTTCAACCTAGAACGCATTAGATTAGACGATTAGTAGACCAAGACTAAGTAATAAATATGTATATATATATATATACAAAGTACTGTAATAATAAGATCTGTTAAGCGCACATATTCAGCGAAGTACTCAAGAAACTAAAGGTACCCTGAACTTACTAAAGTCTATATAATTGCAACTCTCTATATTCTAATTAAGCATGGAGGTATAAAACTAATTTTATACCTCCATGAATAAACTACGTCAGAAACAAGAAACAAACATTCATTGTCCTTTTTTTTCATAAAATTGAAACATTGTATATATTGTATGATTTATTTATTCTATTTTTAATTTAATTATTTAATTTGTTGTTTGTATGTGTAAGCCCCACATTCCGCCCGTTAAACTTGAACTTCGGTTTACCGACAATCCAAATAGTGAAATTCGAGAGATTTGTTATTCATGCATGTACGCACGATGGAAGAACAAAATAAGCTTCATTGTGCAACAAACATCTTACCACTATAAACACAAAACATTGATATAATAAGTTTTAATAATAACTATTTAGTATGTTCTTTTTCATATCAGCCTATATTATTATTACTGTATTATCACATTATTAATTTTTAAATACGGAGTAGTTTAATTAACGGAATAGTGTAATAAAGTTTTAAAGTCTACTATTAATTTTGTAATTTGTTATAATTCATCCAAGCTCCATCAATTTTGAACGAATGCTTTTGGGCGAGAGTTTCGTGACACAAAAGGTGTGATATCCTACGAAGGCGGTATACAAAGGCCGGATTAAGAAATAACGAGCAAGGTCAGTTTAGTGCAGACAAGATATGTGCCCGTGAATAACATCCTGTATCTACTCGTACAACAAACTGTTGTATTTAATACGGTTCGTCACCAACAGATGACCAGTGAAGAAAATAACCAGCAGCAGTCATACATATATTAATATAAAGGTAAGTACACACAACATTATACACTTGATTTTACATAATTGTTTAGCATCAAGAGTTGTAGGCCTACTCGAGCCATCTCTGTTAAGAGATATAACAGAGACAGCCGTGGGTCCAAAAAAGGTGAATCTATTTTGGCATCTTATCTTGGTCCGGTTTATAGCAATTGTTTTGAATGTGGTGTCATATTCTGTAGAAGGGTCTTAATAATTTCGTATGTAATTCTATAAACTTATTTATTAATTGCCTTTTGTTGCTTTTAATCGGTATTACCGTGAACCTATAAATTACCACGGAGTTGTAAATGCTTGTATTTTTGTATTCTACAGTTACTGTGTATTGTTATTTCCGGTATCAGGCTAGCTACCATAATACAGTACTTTCACAATCCTAGTACAGTACTACAGTAGTATAATCACAGGAAATAGTGAGTGAGATTCACTCTTGTATAAGCCAAATGAAAAACAAACAAATATTATAACTATTATATCACCACTTGTATTCTGATATAGGATTTGACTTCACCAATTAATTTAACCTTGCAGGCCTAGCCTTAGTATTCATGGAGGTATTTTTATACCTCCATGCCTTATTAGTACAAATACCACTAAAAGTACTGTACGTCACGTCAGACAATGCACTAACTTTATGACCCGGATAAGACATTACATTGAATACTTCGGAATGATGATGACACAAATACTACAGATTCCGAAATTTACATTTTATTAAATAGGTATAATGATGGACTGACGATAACATAACGATATAGTATTGATAAAAGAGAAAATTAAATCATAATTAATGAATAAAATAAATATCAGTCAATATAAAGATAATTCCTTTTGAACTGGTTCATTCTAGAAACAATAAAAGTCCGAGGTATTCATATGGATAAAAAGTAAGCACTCCAAATCCCAGCAAATCTTATATTAAAATGGAAAGGGTAAGTGACCTACTGTACGTTTGACAGACATGCTCATACCATAGAACACATTTTTCTTTACAGATTGAAAACATGATGAATGTACAGGCATCGAAGTTGTTGTACACATATCTAGTAGTACTTTGTATGACGTATGAAGTCGTTTGCCAGTTTCCACCAGACGGTAAGTCAAATTACCAAAATACAGTAGCTAGCTGGTTTTTTCAGCTGGCGTAAGATAAGAGATAAGATAAACACCCGATATCTATCGACATCTCAGTAATACAAAGTATTAAAAAATGTACAGTTGACCATGGGAATCCTTCTAAATGCTGATGCGGGATGGCTATTGTCATTATAGATAATTCCATTCATCAATAATAAATTACATTTGTTCTTCTTTATTTATGATTAGAGACATTCACTATTTATGGAACTGATGTTGGTGTTTGTTCAAATAATCATCTTTGCCAAAATAGATGCGGAAGTAGTCCTTCTGAGGCCAGAGACTGTGGATGTGACACTGAGTGTGAATACTACGGTGACTGTTGCTATGATTACTGGTCTGCTTGTACTTCTGAACCTTATCCTTCAATTGTATCGATGTCCAGCCAATTGGAATGTTTTGAAGGAGATGATAGCTTCTCGGGTGGATATTATATTATAGCATTTTGTAGAGACGATAGTACAGTTGATACAGACACGATACAGAAATGCGAAAACCCTGGTTCTGGCGATGTTCTTTTAGCAATTATTGTATCAGACACAGAGAATAACATTTATAAGAATGTGTATTGCGCCTTGTGTAATAATGTGTTAATAGCGGACGTGACAGCCTGGAAGGTAACGTTTACCTGTAGTGACGACGATGTTAGAGTCGAGTTTGGTGAAGATCCCGCTGGGCCTATCGCTCCTCAACCTATCCCTGTACCTGTCCCTGCTCCTGATCCTTTGCTACCTACCCTACCACCCATTACTACACTTCCTCCTATTACAACCGAAGCTCCTCCACCAAATATACACGAACAAATCAATGATGGTACATCTTGTCCTTTTATGAGTTTTAGTCCACCATCGGGAAAACAAGATACACGGCGTGCATGTTTGGCGACAGCAGTGTCACAATGTAGTGCTAGTTACATGAATGAAAGTGTTATTGAACCGTGTTTGACCAACTACAAAGCTATAATAGTGTACGGCGGCACTGTTTACAGGAATCCACATTGTGCAATTTGTAATGATGAGCCATTTTACACTTGTGACGGTGTTGATTTTATTAGTCCGGGGCGTGTTGGTTTCACATCATTGACAGTAATAGTGGATTTTTCTAAACAAAGTAGTATCTCTGTTAGTTCGGAATATGGATCGTATAATAATGGGGGAGTCAGTTGTTCTACTGGTGAAGTCTTTGATCCATTCACTAATCAATGTCTTCAACTAACATGTAAAGATGGATTCACACTCGAAGGTAGCAAATGTGTCGTCATTTCCACTGAAACCGGTTGTAGCAAAAACGCCCTCCACATATCGAGTGAAATCTATTGTGAATGCAAGTTACAGCAGCAGTCTCTACAAATTGAGTTTGAATACGATTTTGAAGTAGATAATTTTACAACATTTATCGAATTTACAAAAGCTTTGACAACATTTGACATCGAATACACTAACCAATCAACAAATGCCTTTAGCAAAACCATTATAATTATATCAATTGAACAGATGAATTGCCAGTTAGTCTATGACATATCGGAATTGGTCGTAAAAGGGATAAATAATAACACTGATGAACAGTTAAATGTCGTCACCTTTCGACAAAACTGCTCAACAAAAGCAATTTCAAATGAGCTGCTATGTGAACATGACAGACTTTTATTGACAGCAAATGAAGCATTGGAATATGACAATGTTACAAAGAATATCCATGTTGATAATTCATCTTTACAAATTCCTGACGAGCAGTATGTTTTAGAAATCTTTCATGAACTTGGAAATGAGTCGTCCGTTTGTAGTATTCTGTCGGTATCCACTTGTAATGTATGTCCACAGATTCAGTTATCGATAGAAGCTTTTGAAGAACAAGTTAATGGAACTCTCATTTACAAAACAACTGGCGACGTATTTCGAAAGCATCAGTACATGTTCACAAACTCATCCAATTCGAGTTTACTAGTTTGTTCTTTCTTGAATCAAACTGGAGAGACAGAAGAAAACACCGAGTTCTTCCATTATTCTGGTGCTTTATTGATAATCAGTGTTGTCGGTACAATTATCTCACTTATTAGTCTTCTTATTACGATCCTTCTTCGCGTTTTCATTGCTGAATTAAGAACACTTTCAGGAAAGATAATTTTAAACGTTTCAATATCTTTATTTATTGCATTGCTTCTGACACTGATCCAAGGTAATTTTACTGAATGGCCAACATTCTGTGAAATAATGGCAGTTTTCTTGCACTATATGTGGTTAGTCTGTTTTTGTTGGATGAATTCCATGGCCATTGAACTTTTCCAAACGTTCCGAACGGTCCGAAGTTCATCAAGATCTTCTAGAAGTAGCAAATCACAGAGAAAATCTTTCATAAAATACTTCATTTATAGTTGGGGTTTGCCTGCCATCTACGTCGCTATCATCGTTGGTATAAGTCTGTGTGAATGTACCAGTTTGGACGTCATGTATGGTGATGACAATGTTTGTTGGATTCGAGATGAACTTGCATCATTGTATGTCTTTGGAATTCCACTGGCTGTTATCCTGGTACCTAATCTTATACTATTTGTGGCAACAATCACAAGACTCAGAAAGTCAATGAAATCGACCGCAGCAGTTCGAAGTGGAAAATCAAATCAGGATCAACAAACTGGGGAAATGATTATATACATTCGGGTATGCTAATATCTTTTTTAATGATCTAAATTTTCAAGCAAAATATGTTTATATTAAACCTATAATTATAAAGCATTAACCCACTCTACTGATGACGTCGCCACTGATTATGAATTATAAAATATGACTTATGCTTTTACTAATATTATGACAAAAACATCTATGAAATTAACCATTTGCCTCGTATTTTTGTTACAGATTTCAACCGTCATGGGATTAACATGGATATTTGGTTATGTTGCGTCATTCGTTGATCACGTGATATTTTGGTATATCTTCACCATTCTAAACTCTCTTCAAGGCTTGTTTATCTTTATAGCATTCAATATTAACTATTCAATGAAGAATTTAATAAAAGCTCGTAGAGAAAAACAAACGTCTTCTTCGCAACCAAAAACGACAGAAACTTTATTACAAACGAACAAAAAACCTGCTGGTACAAATATAACGCGTCAGAATGAATCTCAACCACTAGATTCAACGCGTTTATAATTTTTTAAATGTCATTACTGGAGTTATAGACCGAGAGTTGGCCGTTTTACGCGACTGTACAAACTCTCCTGCAAACGTAGACTGCAAACTGCGTATACATTTCTATACAAAGTGCACATATTCATATTATTTACATTATATCAGTCTTCTATGTGCACTAAGGGAATCTTATCTGTAAACTTAAAAACTACCAAATATAGACAAAACCCAACATAAAACTGCATTCCGTTTCCGAAAAATCATTGTTAAAAACAAACAATTATGCAAATACAATTAAATACTGTATTGCTAAATATTATTATTACATTATATCAGTCCTCTATGTGCACTATGTGAATAGTATATATTTAGAACGAGTGTAGCACCAAGTATGTGGGAGCAATAGTGAGCAAATATAAATAAAACACAAACGTTTAAATACGTATATGTATATAGGCCTATATATTTATGTATTATATCATACATTTGCTAAAACATTAAATTACTTATGTTGTAGATAATAATACGTTTCTATTGCATGTTTAATTGTAAGATACGACTTTAATTTAACAGTAGATTAAGTAATTTTATGAGCATAATAAAATATCCATTCCTTGGATAACAAACGAATTGTCTCGGGTTATCATTTTAATTTACACAGGTCTCGACCCGGATTGTAGGCTATAATACTCATCCTCATTAGGTATTCTACAGACCCACGGTAGCCGCAGTGCCTATCATGAACGTCAGGAGATGAGATAGACCGTTACACCGGGGATAACCCCTGCTCTTCCGGAAGATTACCAGATGTGTACACTGGACCTTCATAACTACGGTATCGACTCGACTTTTTCAGGTCTAACACTAATGTGGCTACAGAAACAACGCGTGTGAAATGGATTTTGCGTTTTCACAAAGGAACACTAATGCTTAGCCATAGCATACTAGTTCATTAATTAACGAGAATACAATAAAATTACACCTTTTAATACCTGAATTATCTAGCTTTACAGGCGTGTGAATAATTATATAAATGAAAATTTCTTTAAGATGAAAATATGCTTTGTGAAACTCTCTACTAAACCGCATTTTTCGCGAAGTTATGTCAAATGACTACCATGTTAGTGTCTGTTCGTGGTGTCGCTGACGAATATGTAGGTACTCTTTATCATTTTTAACTCTATAGCCTAATAACAGTATAAAAAGTGAATAGACTTACTGATGCAATACATATACAAACTCAAGGATATAATATTTATTTCTTCAATACAATTATCATTATCTAGAGTGCGTGTTTTTATTGTTGGTGCCTAATGACCTGGGTTCCATCAATCAACAAAAACATGTAAAATAATCACAATATACCAGCAAATAACCAATCCGACAACTTTCAATATACACTTTGACCATTCCATTTTTTACAGGGAGGTTTTGATTTTTATTTGTTAATTGTGTTCAATGAAAATTAATTAACAATTAATTAATTAATTAATGACAATACCAATCTGAAATTATGAATTTAGGCCTACAAGTCAAAAGCATATCTTTAATAAATTTAATGGAGGATTTGTGTTTGTATTTTCGTTATTACGATAATATGGCCTCCTGAGAAGTAATGTGTTCGGCTCTGAAGATAATCTGTTTTGCTTTCCTAGCATACATAAATTCATCACGAGTAATTTATCGTTCAGTGTGTATATTTGAAATCAAACATACAGGTACGTAACAATCTTTATATTTTGCATGTGGTGCGTTGTTGCCGAGCCCCATTCTTTCGAGGAAAGTTGTTTCCGGAGGAAAGGTTCGGCAAACACAATAGACCAAATAATGACGTCATATAATATCCAATATTACTGACGACACCAGGTTTGCCAAAATGCGTTCCGACGATGGCTGATTGGTTTAAATTAGTAAATACGGTATAGACAAGCTAAAACACAACAGATAATCAATTAAGAAACAAAGTCTGAAAAAGTTTTATCATTTGTTTGAGTTCCGGTAAATGTATTCAGTACAGTGTAAATTACATTGATTGTATGGTTTAAAACTAAATATCTAACTTTGTATTTGCATTTAAGTCAATATTTTGGTATATAAGAATTATATTTTAAACACATGGGCGTCGATATAAAGATTGAGCCTATTTTGTTCATTTTATTTTTCTAAATAATTAACAACTACAGTACTCTTATCTATTTCATAGCAAACGTAAACGTTGGCGAACATTCTTTAAGAGGTTTGATGAAATATTACCGAAGAACTCAGCTATTTCTCTTCTTTCTCAGAAATATGAAGACCAATAAGTTATTTTGGTATATTTTATTCATCTTTTCTACCTTTGAGTTGAGAACAAATCAACAATATTATTCATATCAAGCTACAGGTAAGTTTGCTTAATCGGTATCAAGTATCATCCAGCGTCATAATTAGGCCTACCACCAAAGTAAAGAAATTTACAAAGAAAAATGTAATAAAGATGTTGTTTTAAATTGTATAATTCATAGATATTCCGTCTCTTGTGCCTACTACGCTTTATGAATCAGAAGTGGATATATGCCCTTCCAGTCACCTGTGTGTGGGAAAGTGTGGACTGGCGCCAATCGACGCTTACACGTGTGGATGTGACGCATTGTGTGAATACTACGACGACTGCTGCTATGACTACCTATCCGTTTGTAGTTCGTCTGACTTTATTCCACCATCGGTGGTCGACTTTAGACAAATGAAATGCATTAAAGGCGATTCAAAGTTTACATACGGGTATTTTGCTATATCTAGTTGCAAGAACACAAGCTCTGTTAACATCGAAACTGAAAATAGTTGTGAAACCCCGAATCCGAACGACATACTATCAAACATTCTTGTATCGGATACGCAAGATCATGTCTATAAAAATGTATTTTGCGCGCTGTGTAACAATGTGCCGGTCGATGAACTGTCGGCGTGGAATGTAACATTCCATTGTTCCAATACAAGTAAGTCTGTTGAAGAGATATTAAACGGAATGGCTTGTCGAAATTTTGATTCACTGCCACCTTCTAATCGACTAGATTCGAGGAGACATTGTTATTTTGACGCAATATACAGTTGTAATGAAACATACACAGATCAAACCGTTATCGACGCATGTAAGGTCGGTTACAACGCTGTTGTTTGCCGCGAGGCACAAAACACGTACAGGAACCCACATTGCGCAATATGCAATTACGATTCTTCTTACACATGCTACGTGGAACAACCTGCTGATGAAATACTTGTCGGTGAAAGTTTGACGTCTTTAACGATAATTATGGATTTCTCCAATCCAAACAGCGTCACAGTCAACTCTATCAAATACGACGTTAAAGAGGTAAAATGTGATGTTGGTGAAGTTTTCGATCCGTTCAGCAGTAAATGTCGTCAAGTGTCGTGCCGAACCGGCTATGAACTTCGAGGCTCCAAATGCGTAACCTCTTCATCTCCATCACCAGACTGTGATGATCGGGCTGTTTTAGTGTCAGAAGAACTGTTCTGTTTATGTCAATTAGTAGAACATTCAATGTTAATTGTATATCATAATAGGAAAGTTAAAGACGAACAGAAAAATGTTGCCACTAATTACACTGACGTATTGGTAAACTTTCTCAAGGAATATGACGTCACATATTTAAAACAGGAATATACAGACACAACAGAATTTGCTATTGAAACCATAAATTGCACGATGGCCCATGTTATTTCTAGTCTAATCACCGATAATATAAACAGAGATGTTAAGAACTTTAACAACAAAATAATAACCATTCAACAACAATGCTTTATGAAAGAAATCGAAAAGAGGTTGTTGTGCGAGGAGGAAAATATTCCAAACTTGAAGATGTTGAAAGTGAACACAAGTGCGCGCACTATCAGTATTTCTAACGTTTCTATAGACGTTCCGGAAGAATACATTCTACGAATCGTGCACCAAATTTCCAACGAGTCCTCAATATGCAGTAATTTGTCAGTATCGACATGTGAAGTTTGTGGCCAAGTCACTCTGGAATCGCCTGCATTTGAGGATGTAGGCAATGACACTCTTCTATACAAAGCGACAGGTGATAAGTTTGATAAAAACGAGTATTTTCTTTCCAATTCATCAAGCTTTGTTACAATATGTTCGTTTTTAAATCAAACTGGAGTGGTAACGTCAGAAACACAGTTCTTCAACTATTCCGATGCTCTTTTAATAATAAGTGTCATCGGTACCCTCATTTCTCTTGTTTGTCTGCTAATTAACATCATTCTTCGCGCCATTGTCAGTGAACTAAGAACCCTTTCTGGCCAAATCATCTTGAACCTGTCAGTTGCGTTGTTTTTCGCATTATTGTTGACGTTAGTTCAAGGAAACTTTACTAAAACCGTAAAGCTTTGCCGAACAGTCGCTGCCATGTTGCATTACTTGTGGTTGGTTTGTTTTTGTTGGATGAACACAATGGCAATTGATCTTTTCAGAACATTTACATTCTTCAGAGCTTCTTCAAGAAGTAAACGCTCTCAGAAGAAAGCTTTTCTAATTTACTTTCTCTATAGTTGGGGTCTCCCAGCCATTTTTGTTGGCGTCATTGTTGTCATAAGTTTGTGTGAATGTATCGGTTTTGAAGTTCGATACGGTGACGATACAGTTTGTTGGATTCGAGACGAACTCGCCCTATTTTATGTTTTTGGAATTCCGGTTATTGCGATATTGCTGCCTAACATAATATTATTCATAGCGACAGTGTCTGGGATTCGGGAATCCAAGAAATCTTCTGCAATCGTAAACAAGTCGGCGCAGAAGAAGTTGAACAAAGAAATGATAATCTACATCCGGGTAAGTATATGCATTTAAGCAGGGAGATGATCTTCTTGATTCAAGTGGAAAAAAAAGTGGAACAGTAAATTAACAACCACCGTATTTAGTTGTTAATCAAGATAGTATACCGTAACTCTTGTCATTAAGTTGGTCAAATTTGATCGATGTTATATCGGACTTTGATTTTGTCTTTTTAATCATAGAGAAAGCATGTACTTATTTGGTCTTTACTTTAATAACGTTAAATTATAATAATGCATCAATCAGGGTCGATATAGATTGTCATTGTCAATAAGCGTTTTTGACAGTTTAATATCAAATAAACCTAAGCTGGAATCATAAGATCAATAATAATCGGGATTCTGATAACAGAAGCCTTCACTAATTGCAAAACTGATTTGTTGTGAAAGGTAGTCAAAACTACGTCTCTTACGTAAAATATCTAATCTTCATGCGTAACACTTGCAAAACAATTATTTTAGGGATACAGTAGTAATATTTATCATGTCATTGTTTAATTGCAGATCTTTACACTGATGGGGTTAACTTGGATATTCGGCTTTCTCGGTTCTTTCACGGGTCACATGGTATTTTGGTATTTATTCACCATTCTGAATACCCTACAAGGCTTGTTTATCTTTCTAGCGTTCAACCTCACTTACTCTGTCTACAACATACTAAGAAAGTATCGAGGAGGAGATGACGGTACGTCATCGTCAAAGTACAAGATCAAAGAAACATCGACATAAAAAACCGACGTCATAAAAACGAAGGGACAGAATATTAACTGAGCGTTAATTAAACAAATCCAGACAGATAATAATGAAATTGTATATAAACACAATTAGGAACATATTACGAGTTATATCCATTCTAAATGTTAATTTATGTTGCTGCTGCATGCATGTAATCAGTGATATAAGATGCACGATAGACTGTTAATTATTGATCATAATGAAATGAATATAGTGATTAAATTAGCACCCACGACGAAATCAAGTCTGGATCAATGTTGCAGTAATATGTAGTGTAGTAATATTATCTACCTTTGCATTATCTATTGATATAAATACGTATTCGTTGTTCATATAGCATTTACATGCAATCGAATTGTATCAGTTAAAATTAAAATAGAATCCATGCATGTGTAGGAGGTAGTTTTTCTAGATGCAATTTACTATATTTGAGCCTCCCAACCATAATAATAATCAATGATTTCCTCGAAATTTCGAGTCATCACCCGTTACAAATAAATATTACTGAGGCTCTACTAAAGGCAGGCAAAAATGCATTGGCCCAACGCATTTCTGCCTTTGCCATACCTGGAAAATGCATGTCCCAAGTTTTGTGAAAGCGCCCTCTGTAGTTCGATGTATTTTTATACCGCCCTCTCTTGTTTGGAAACGCTTTGATAAATTCTCTGTGCTGTGTTTCATATTTGGTGTGGAGTGGTCTTGTGCACGACGAAAATAGGCATACAGAACTACTGTCATCATACTGCGTGAATTGAAATATCATACTGCGTGAATTGAATTGAGACAAATCTTCATAGGCCAGTAAGAAGACGGGATGCACTGTGCTTACTTTATGTAATGTTGCAGCGAAATGAACACAAATATTTACCTGTTAATGATTGGTTAAAGCTTCAGATGATATTTCAACTACTGTATGCATTTCAAAAGGTTCGAACAGTTTACAAATACTCATGGAGATAATTTTACCTCCATGAAATACCGTAGTAAAAATATGCTAAACGACGACGACGTTGGTGGTGAATAAAGCATGATCGAAAACGAACCTGCCGAGTACTGAAGCTTCTGCCAAATTTACGCGAAGTGTTTTACTCGGCATAACCTTCGACATTATTTTCAAGATGGAAGCAGCGGATAAATTTACTTCCGAACAGTAATTACTACAGTATTACTGTCTATTTGTAATCTCTGAATAGTAAAATTCACATCTGTATATTGACAGCAAACAACTGAATTATTTTTAAACAATTTATTCAACATAAACTTAACTACAATATACAGTATATATATATCGACTTATGTATAAATATAACACTCTATTTTCAATATGTAAAACATTAGAAACAAAAACAAAACTCTTTTAGTCAAAACAAAACGTCTTAAACAGTATCACTGCTCGTATAGTTATCACCCTTTAACTATGATGCCACACATTGGCAAATACTTGCGTGGTTGGGTACTGAGGCGTGGAAAACTGTTCTACAAATTTCAAAACTACAATAGTAGCTTTTCTATTGTAAAACGTTCTGCAACACACTTTACCAGTACACTGTACCACAGACTTGAGAGCAAGTAGAGAAATTAACTTAGACTAAACCTTTTGAATACATATAATTACCTAATTCATAACTTACTAGATAGAGGCTAACCTTCAACATGGTGCAACGAAGGCTAACAGGTTCAAAGTTCATGGCTCTTCTATTAAGTAGTAGGTCAAGCTATGGTTGTTGGAAGGAAAAATGAAAAAAAGTGTTATATAATAATTCTAAATAATATTCTCCGAAACATTCTATACTTGCATGCAACCAAAAAAAACTGAACATATAAATTGTAGAATTTAAATTTTCCGGTACTAAATTTATGAGGTTTAATTTTTTTAAATGATTGAACATGGTTATCTTGGCAAATTAATGATTAAAATATTAGGACATTCACAGTAAAATGATGTTGATTGACTCAAATATAGATTGGTTCAGAGATGAGATATCTATGCAAAGACTTTTGAAACCAAATTGTTTTTTTCAACGGCCTCCAACCTCCCCTTATAGCCGTCCACACCACCCAATTTATTTACATATACAGTTATATACAGAATTTGACGTCTTTGCATAAGATAGTTTTAAACTTAAATAATGTTGATGCGACAATGAATAAACCACTGTTAGTTAACTACAACACTTATTTATATAAATTGGGGTTTATGTAACAAACTAAATGTTGGCCTACAGTACTGCATTTTTCTGAAAATATCAAGTTTTTCCACAAAAAAATCTTTTGTCTAGGACTAGTACAGTACACTTAAAATTCCATACAACACTACTACATAAATAACAAACCATTCCTTTATTCTGGCATTGCAATCAGGGAGGCACATGCAGTCATGAGGCTAAAAATATATTTCAGATAGTCATCTGTCCACATTTATCAAGAAATGTGAATTGCCTTAATCTGTCGACACGGTTGCTGAATTGCGAAGTGCCACACCCTGTGAACAAGCAATGCCAGCATCAAAAGAAATGATTTTTTTGTCTGCGCAAGTCTAAGAGACCTTACCATTAAGTACTTGTTATTGAATAAACACCAGTCTGCATGGTATTCTGTAAAAAAACAAATGGCTTTGAAAGCAGATTTCACATGTGTTCTACCCAAACTGAATGGCTCTACTTTTGATATACGGTACTAACTCATCTTTATCCAATAAATTTTCTTGAACAAAACAAATACTATTTCATCTAAAAGCATACAATATTTTTTTAAATTTATAATTCCTTTCAAATTCAAACATTTTTTTTGATTGAATTTTAGCAGTTTTTAATTTTTCCTTTATTTTGTATATACAGTAAAAGCAATTTACTTACATAATTTTCTATACGCAATTACTACATCCAAATATTGAAAACAAAATAAACATGTTTTTTCAATTGATTCTCTTTTTTTTTCAAAGCATAATTTATAATTTTAAATGTTATTCTACAATAGAAGTCCAAAAAGTTCTGTTCAGTATCTTGAATAGATGGATTCCAAAAATCATCAAAAAAGTACAAATTGATCTATAAATTTTCTGCCTTTATAAATTTGTTTTCTGTCAATTTGTGAAGTTTTAAACTTGTATTCAGATTGTCTTCAGTTGAAACTCATGCATTGAGGATAATAGCCTTTCAATGATACATGATACAGACCATTTAAGTAATAAGAATACCGGTTGACAATTAGTGTAGAGAAGCTCCCACCTGGTGCTGACTAGCTGAAATCTGGAGGGAAAAAAAACACATTAGCCTCATACATTGTAAGAGACATTCATTAGTTTCAGTATTATACATCTTAAATCCTACACAATAAAAATAAAAAAGGGTATACAGTATGTTTTATAAACAGTACAGTAAAACAATAATTGTTTCTGTTCTCATGGAATGTTACTTTTTTTTTAAATCACTCTCTTGTCATCTTTTCCAGTTTCTTTTGTGGAAATGAATCAATCATTAACAATACCGACCATTTTAAATTGTTTTGTCCACGATAAATGTTATGACCTCCTTTCATCTTCACAGTTTGCTTGAGGACGTCATCTGAATTGTGTTCTGAGCCTGCCGACTACAATGTGAACAGAACTCAAGAGAAACATTTTTTCCGGACACGTGAAGACAAACTCCAGCTGCTGGTTGGATTTTTAATGAGGCCTGTTTCTTTCCATTCAATCTCACTGATCTCCTCTGCTCTTCATCACCCTCTTGCACGAGTGTTTTGATCTTCTTTCTTTCAACTGCATTATCTTGTGTGTGGCATCGTTTCCTTGACTGGGATGGTTTCTCATCTGAAAGACTCACTACATCAACATCTTCATCATCAGATTTTGATTGGAAAACCGAGTCGATGTCTTCTTCGGGTATCTTATGAATAAGGTCCATCGATGTGTGAAAATTTAGATTTGTTGCTTGTATGTTTGACAACAATGATGACAAAGAACTTTGATTTGCCAGTATGCCTTTCAAGTAACTGACTTCTGTTTCGAGAGAAGACACTCGTGAGTTCAAACAATTATTTTGTTGCAAAAGTTCATCATTTTCTGTCTGCAGATTGTTCACGGTTTCCTGAAGTGATTCAACATGGTTCTTCTTTCTTAACCTATTCAAGCGAGCTGCAATGGCATTTCGATTAATTGGATCGCATACTAGAAGTTCCTTTTCCAACTGTTCAATCATGCTTACTTCGCTTGAGTTTTTGGACTTCTTAAATTTATTTGATGTGGTAAAGTCTTTCTTGAACAGCTTTGTCGAATCAACTTTCATATCTTGACAAGATGTGGCAGGTCTAGTGACATCATCAATAACACGCTTTTGGACTTGAGATGATTCAGCAGCCATTTTCTTTATGATTTTCAACTTTGGAGTCACGCCATTTTTTAGATCTTTTCCCATCAAATATTTAACCAATGCAGTTTCATCTTTAGATGAATTAACAATCACTTTAATCACAGACTTTCCTTTCGTCGATGAGGTAGACATTAATGTTGGATTATTACTAGGGCTAACAATACCTTGTTGTGTGTTCGGAGTAGCCTCGGCGGTATCTTCACATTCAATGGTTTGACCGCTGCTGGCGGCGTGCACCTCGGTCTCGGCAAGCTCGTCGAAGCCAGTGTTTAAAAAGTCCGACTGGACGGAATCTAGGAACGACAAATCTGGAAAAAGATCCATTTCACTGCCGTCGTAAGGGGGGCTTAGATCACCAATAACTTGTTGATGTGCTTCGTATTCCATACCAAACATATTTTTTAGTTTAAAATGTTTAAAAACAAGAATTTTACGGTGAAGAAATCCTCGATCAAACAACAAAGAAAACTAGCGAAGCACAATTATGGCAGAAATGCCGCTCTCAGCAAAAATCGTTTTCACAACGTTTGATCACGTGAGTCACACGCCCTCTTACGAGCAATTAAGTCATTTTCTATTTTTACATTTTTTTTGTTAACCCCCTCTATCGGTAACTTGAATTGAAACTTTTGTGCTGTAGTGCAGTATGTACTATAAATAACATAACAGTAGCGAAATATATACTACTATAATCTAATTCACAATCATTTGTTTAAAACCTTATCTGTTAAGTATAGGATTATACTAAAATGTACATGTAAGACAAACAAAATTAACACACACAATTATAAAATCTTTATTCAAATATGTAATAAAATATTTACATAGAAACTGTTTATTATTTTTATTATCTGGAAAGATGAAATGTTCATACCCTTCCCTGGTGTGGCACCTGTACAATAGGTGCTGATGATAAAACAAAAAACGTGACTTGTTTGTAAGCAAGAAAATTAAATCTTCTTCAGATTAATACCACTTGAATACGGTATTAATTGATAATAACAACACTTTCTCTTGTTCTCTTTTCTGTCTGAGTTTCCCTGTATGTAAGGAAATAGGCACATAAGGATATTATGATGATAATAATATTTAATTGGTCGCAATGATAGGACCACTCAAGGTGCTTTAAACAGTCCTGGCTTGGTTTCATCCATCATTCAGATGAATGTAAAACTATTGACATTGTTGACCGCCATAAACAATAATATTTATTTGGGCAAACGTTCCCAACAGATTCTGCACTCACTTCAGGATGCTGATACAGTCCCATTACATCACCATACTGCATTCAAGTATTATTCTTGTTATACTTGATCAATTTCTTCAAGTAAACAAACCTCATAAAATGCAAATTAAATGTTGTTTTGCATTTGAAAAAGGGTGGACCAGACAAGTATGCAGAGCTTTTAAATGTAAAGCCCCAAAATAATTAACAATAAATAAAAAAATAAATTAATAATTGCATTCATCTGTTTCATTTCAAATCAATAACATTTTCTTGCTCAACATCAACAATCTCTGAAAGTGGTTCTGCCCCTGTTATTGAAAAACAAAAATAATTTTAGTAAATCAAACAGTGTTGCTAACAATAATATTTATTACATCTTAATGGATAAGAACAACCAAGAAACTTTTTTTAGCATGTCACATTATCATTTTTAGTTGACATTTAAAAAAAAAACAATATCTTAAAACAAAATATCTTACATCTGACATCACCATCTCCAGTCATTGGTTCTTGCTGTCTTAGCTTTGTAATGCTCTTTGGTGGAAGGCTGGTATAGGAGTCTAAGTAATTATTGAAGGCTGTTGAGGGCCTAATGGATGGTTGATCTGGTTTATTACCTTGCCTTGTATCTGTATTAAAAACAAACCATGTTTAACCATTGTCTACTCTATCAAACTTTATGTGACAAACATGTGATGTGCCCATATATGGACATGGTGCAGGGCCGTAACCAGGTTTGACGGCGGGGTGGATCGTTAAGTTGTTTAGTGGAAACATACCCTCAAATTTTTTTTCTCTATAGGCCCATGTATGGCCGCAAATCGCATTTCCGGCTAATCTCTTTTGTTTATGAACTATATAATTTGGTGTAATTTCCAGCCCACAAATTTCAATTGCCGACCTTATTGCCGACCTTAAATTGTCAGAGGACGGCATTCTCTTGCCAACCGAAACTAGGCTAGATCCGTCCTCCTTTTAAGCCTCCTAGCAACGACATGGTACATTAAGGGATCGTATCATTGAGACTTTAACAGGCATATTCACCATCATGTGGTGTTTAGGTAACAAACCATGGAATTAAGATGATCCCTGAATTCACTCAACCATTGCATCTTGCACTTGCGTGAGCTGCATGCTTTCTCTATCAAGAAGCAGCTGGCTGGGCACATCACACGCACGCGGAGACCTGTGTAGGGGAATACCCTTTTATCGGCTAGCTCAAGAACCACGATGTTCAGCAGTTATCAAATAGAATTTATCTTGTAAATTTTAGTGTTAGGTTTTTATATTTTAGTTAAAATATATTTTATATTCTTATGTCGATTTATATTAATTAAATTTATTAAGGCTTATTGTAGGCCTGTAGTAAACAATCGTAGTGTTGTGTTAGTATGCCCAGCAAAAAAAAAGTGGGAGGCCAAGCGGAACTCGCTGTTCAGCGGGGTGGATCGTACGATCCCCCCCGATCCCCCCTGGTTACGGGATGACATATCACTACCCTATTTCGGCATATCACTACCATATTTGGGTACATCACACTTGTTGTCAAACTAGTTTGATAGTGTAGACAGAGTTTTAAAGTAGTTTATAATTGTGCAACAGTGTGGGCAGGAAAAGAGATCCATGTATGCTGCCTAGGTGAAGGTACAACAAAATGCTATACTGCCCTCGCCTACTCTATCTTCTGTTGAACTCACCAAGAGGTCGTCTGCTTGATACGTTTTCAAGAAACGTTGACAAAAGTACAAGTTCTTGACAAAGCTGGTCTGTGACCCCCGCTACTTTTTGTTCTCTTTCATTGGTGCGATGCTGAAGATCAGTAATTCCATCAAGAAACACTTGATCCCGTTTTGCAAATTGTTTTTCTAATTTTTTATTCTCCTTCCATCCTTTCTCTAAAACACCTTAAATATGAATTAAATAATATTATTAGTAATATTCATAAACAAATATTATTAGTAATATTCATAAAAAAATAGTATTACTGTAGTAATATTCATAAAATAATATTATTAGTAACATTCATAAGAATAATTGAAAGATTAAATTAAAAATAACTATATAGCACTATAAAGGAATAGAAAGACGGACTTATGTTGAGATCTCAAATTAAACGATGAATTTT